>NC_081425.1:84412937-85012937 GCF_949786415.1 Peromyscus eremicus | reverse complement strand
TCTCCAGGAACCAGGCACAGGGCATGGAGCTAAGAGAATGCCATTGGCATGCAGGCTCACTATAACGTGAAACAGGGGAGGGTATGGAAGGCTCCATGGTTGGGTTCTTGTTTGAGGGGCAGTTTTAACTCCAAAATGAAGAGGCTGGCTTGTTGCTGCTGTTAAAGTAGACTGAGGCTAGCAGAGATGGCCATCTAAGAGGGGGACCTGGGATGAACAAGCCCCAGAAGTGGGATCCACAGGTCCATCTGACTCCAAATCAGTGAACATGGAAGTTGGGTGTTAGTGGAAGGTGGTGCCCCACAGGTAAAGGTCAGGCTGTGTCTCAGGTGGCAGACATGGCCTTACCACAGCACCATTTTAACTTTGTGGGCCCCCCCAACCTGATAAGATAGTGATGTGTAGGTCAGGGAGGATGGTGGTAGGTGATTTTGTCTTAAAGTCTCTATTTAAAAAAAGATTTATTTTCATTTTATTATATGAGTGTTTTGTGTACATCTATGTATGCCTTGTACATGCAGTGGCCATAGAGGCCAGAAGAGGGCATCAGTTCCCCTTAGAACTGGAGTAAGTGACAGCTGCCAGTGAGTGCTACAAACTGAACCTGGGTCCTCTGGGTCCTCTGCAAGTACTGCTCTTCACCCGAGCTACATCTCCAGTACTGCAAAGTGCCTGTGTTAGCTAGCAGCATTCTTTCTGTAGGGCAGAAGTTGGGAGAGGCACCTTTGCTTGAGGGAGGCTCTCCTAACCTCTTGCCCCCTTATCCCCAGGAAAGACTCTGTCACTGGAGCAGGAAGCAGGGGCATTCACTGAACCCTCAGCCAAGCGGCTATGGAAGCACAGCCAAGGCTGGTGTTCCCAAGTCAGTTAATAAGAACACATCTTGCAGGCCAGGCATGGTGGTGCACACCTTTAACCCTAGCACTTGGGAGGTGGAAGTAAGTGGATCTCTGTGAGTTCGAGGACAGCCTGGTCCACACAGTGAGTTCCAGGACAGCCAGAGCTATGTAGAAAGGCCCTGTCTCGAAAACACCCGCCCCCTATAAAAGAACTCATTGCTGAGATGACAGAGGTCTGTCAGCCGTGGCAGGTTCAGTTCTCAGAGGCCCCAAGTGAAATAAGGCAAGCTCAAACTCCTGCTTTGATGTTCGGGGGAATCCGGAGTGTGGCTACGTGAACACTAGGCAGGAGCAGAAAGACTGGGGGCGGGCTGGTCTCCTGCATTCGGCCCAGAATGAAGCCCTCACCTGCTCCAAGTGGGGGAGCTGTCGTCCTCACAACACTCCTCGCTACTGAAATACTCCTGTTCCCCCAAGCAGTAGGGGTCTCTAAAGTAGCCAGGTGTCTCGGGGTCTTCTCGGCAAATAGTTGGAAGCTGTTCATCTCCTGACTCAGACCTGCAGTTGGAAAAGAGATCTGAGAGCTTGAGGAGGCGGCACCCAGATCCTCCAGTCCTCCCTCAGAGCGCCTGCTTCTTCCTACACACTCCTGCCCCTGACAATGTGAGTGCTCAGGCTCTGGCCAAGATGCTCTGTGCCCTGCCCATGCACGTGTGCATCTGTGTGTGTGTGTGTGTGTGTGTGTGTGTGTGTGTGTGTGTGTGTGCTTGTGGTCTCGGTACCTCTCACAGTGCTGGGGCCAAACCACTGTGCCTAGGAATCTTGAGACCTAGACACAGATGTAATTTGACTAACAGATCCAGACAGACCCATTCTGTAGGAACGCTGCATTCTGTAGTCAGTAGTCCCAAGAAAAAGACACCAGGTTCCCACACTCACTCCCACCCACTCCAGCTCCAGCCAGTGTGACTTCAGAACCTGGGACTGAAGCCTCTGTCTTGCTGACTGCTCCCTATCAAATGAGGCTATTGGCGGAGTTCTGGCTTTTCCTAGAAAACGTTCCTGGAAAGTGTCTCCTGAGGTTTCCACAGGCTGCCCTGTCCCAGGTCAACACAGTATTTCCATGCAGCCTGCTGCCTCCTGGCCTCAAGCTGTAGGAGGCCCAGTGGACTCAGTCGCGTTAACCCAGAGCACCTCACTAGCTCACTCCTTGGGCCTAGGGCCTCCTGGTCTTATTGGAAGCAACTAGCCTTTCTTCTCTTGTCCCCATTAAAATAACCATTCTAATCATAATTCAGCCCCCATCAACTCACGTACAAGAGACTACCCCCCCCACACACACACACACACACTGAAGGTTATAGGAAAGTTAGCCCGAGGGATCTGGTGCCTAGTTTACAGGATGTCTGGGCTTTGCTTCTCCTAAGCCCACATGAGAATCTGGACCCCCAAAGCAGCTAGATCTGCCCAGCTACCCAGGGGCAGAGGAAGGGGGAAGACCAGAGGGTACCGGTGCTTGGAGGACGACCGCATCTATGCCTGGACCTAAAAATTCTTCTGCTAGAAATCAGTGGGAATTGCTCATTCATGAATGCAAGCTCTGGCATTTTGAGAAGCCATTAGGTGACTTGACTAAGAGACGTCTTTCTTCTTCCTTGGCCCTGAGCAAAAGTGGTGGGTCATAGGGCAGCATGGCATTCAAAGCAAAGACAGAGGAACGAGCACCTACCGAATGTAAGTTTCATAATAGCGGGTTCTATCCAGGAAAGGCATACCACGGGAGGGAGGGAGAAGAGAAGAGTTAGAAGTTTCCAAAGCACTGAAAGCACAGACACCAGCCCGCCTCTGGAGTGGGGGTGGGCAAACTACAGTGTGCTGGCCGCGTACGGGCTACTATCTGTTTTCATGTGGCCCACGAGCTCAGAAGAGAGCTGACATTTAGAGAGGGGTGGAAAACCAAATAATAAGAAGAGAAACCTCTCATCCTTTCTAAGCGTACCAAATTTCAGTGTCTATGCACACAGCTCGATGGGAACATAACCACACTGGCTCACTGAAGAATGCTCCCTTGCTGCTTCCACCCCGCTGTGGCAACGCTGGGTAGGTTTGGGAGAGACACTGAGTGGTCCTCAAACACTCACATATTGTCCCTTTACAGAAGACATTCACCAATCCCCAGCCCAACATGTTGTCATAACTGGGAAAAGTGGATTTTGTGGCTGCTGTTGTTTTAAGAGAACCACCCCTGCAGCAGGATGGTGAACAGTGGGTGGCCCCTTATATGGTAGCTCCCTCACAGGGACAATGTATGGAGGGGCCTTGAGCTGAGTGGCACTCAAGTTCAAATACAAACGTCTTCAGGGAATTACCATGTGCCAGAGCACAGGACAGAAGACTCGCCTTGCTCTGCAGAATGGACGTGACAAGGGCAGACATTGTACCACCTTTTAAGGTTACCTTTTAATACTGGACCTTCTTTGAAGCTCTCGATCATGCTTGTAGGAGTAATGCCCATTTTCAGACACATGCTCAAGGTTCCCAATGCTGGGCCGCTTTCCGTGGGCAGCTTTGGACATATTGGCATTATTGAGATTGGCATTTGTTGAGGTGGGAACTTGCTTCCCTATGGAATTATGGTTATGATGGTTATGACACACCGAATTTCCTGCTGGAGGAAACAGCGGTTTCTCAGTATCACTTGCAGGTGGAATTGAAGGCCTTTGGACATGCAGGGGACGGTGGGTGGTATTGGTCTGCTGAAGGGAATCTCTCCTATCACTATTAACATGATTGACATGGTTTCCAAGCAGGGCACCATTTCTCTGCAAAATAATGGGAGACAACACCAGGTAATTTAACAAGTATTTGATGCAGGCTAGCTACGTTAGGTCATTTTTTTTTTTTTTCTACATGAAACACAAATTCTAGGCAAGCTCCAGAGGATCCCTGTGAAACAACCTGAGTGTCTCAGTGGTCAGGTGAACGTACTCATGTGGCAGTTGGCCCACCTGAAATGAGGAAGGTTACCAAGTCCTGAGCTGGGGACCAAGTTCTCTGCTGCCCCCTGGGTATGTTCTTCCAGTCGCTCCAAGATGAGGTGACTTAAGCCCAGCTGGCTTGGTGAGTAGCCCCAAGGTGGGGGTACTTGACATTTTCTCTGAGCTTTGAGGTTGAGGGCTGGCTGGCAGATCAAAGAACTGGGCTAGAGCAGAAGGAGGGCAGCGTGGACAGCTGCTAGAAAGACCCAGAATGTTCCTGCACTCTGGTCAGTTGGCTGTGGCCAAGCTGAGAAGCTGACGGCTGGGGATGGGGGAAAGCTCAGGAGAGGGGATGGTCTGGCCCGCAAGAGGTGCTGGTGAATGGAGAGGTCCCAGGGCGGAGAGGGGCAGGTTGTGCCCCTCTAGACCCTGCCACTGGTATATATTCTCCACACTCCTCTGTGGGTCAAAACCACCCCAACCAAAGTCCTGCCCCACTATCTCCATGTGGCCAATGAGTAGCTAGGCGTGGAATAATTACTTTGAATACATCGTCTTCGTCTGCTTTTGATTCTTCTGGGTCGTCATCTTGCAAGTCACAGGAGATAGCACGCCGGATTTCTGGCCCAATGTCATGCAGAGTCCTTAATCCCGCCTAGGTCAATGAAAATGGCAGAAGAGGTTAGAGACCAAGGGGCCCTGATCCAGCCTGATGGAGCAACGGGAGGGAGGCCTTCTCCAAAGGCCAATCCAAGGAACTAATGTGACAGGAGGTCACAGTGGTACTAGGTTAGAGTGCTTAAAGCCCGTGATCAAGTAACTTCCTCTGCAAATACCCCTCCTACAGCATACTACCTGGCTACCAGTACTAGGGACTGTCACAGCCAAGAATGCATGCCCCTGACTAACTGACAGACTTCAGAAAGGCTGTTTGCAGAGAACCACAGCCAGAGCCCTGGACAGGACAAGGAATATCACCTGGTCATTCTAAAAAAATAAATAAATAAAAAATAAAAAATAAAAAAATGAGGGGACAAGAATTACATGGCTGCTTGGAGGCTGAGCTGCCCAGGTGCAGGTAAGCAAGCAGCCATCGGGGCCAATGACTCACTGTAAAGCATGGAACAGGTGAGTGACATCATCCACTGCAGTCACCAGCACACTCAGGTCACAAGGAAACGCATCAACAGTCACACAGGCTTAGGTTGCTGTGCAGTGGGGCCACCCAAGCCATCAGGGTCCCCTTGGCCTATAGTTCATGCAGGCTGAGAACTCACCAGCAGAGGGATCAGGATTCTGAAAGCCACACAAACAGAGGTCTTGCTACCATCTCTAGGCAGTACAGGACCCATGGGTGACAGCTCTAGGCTCTACACTTCCCCCCAGACCCTCTCTGCTGGCCTTCTTCAGCCCAAGGGATCTGTCAGGACAGGCCTGGCCAAGCCTCTGCATTGTCCACAGCTGTGCTGGAGAAACATTATGAAGGGCACGTGGCCTCTCTAGAGGGGGAGGTGGAGTCACTAGCTCTGAGAACTTTGAATTTCAGCATTAATTTGAAGAAGGCTAAGATGCTGACTTCAGACTAAGAAGGGCTTCACCCTTCTCCACAGTTTCTCTCTGGTCTTGGGTCCTACCTCCAGTGTCCAGGCACCACCAATAGCAGCCACTTTGCAATCCAGGACTATAAGCTCACAAAGCACCTAGGGCACCAGCTGGGCAAGCATCCTTCAGCAGCTTGTGCTCCAACCTTAGGGTCATTTGCAGAAGAAAGCTGTGGAGTGCTGGGTTCCTGGGTGGAGACCACTTCCCTATACTTTCTCCTCAGCACCACACGGAAAGTGAGGAGCTATGGGAAGGACTGAGATAAAGAACAGTGTCCATGCCTGAGACATTCATGTGGTAGGATAGATGCCAGGGGAAAGGGGAGGGGGAAGGGGGGAGGAGGGAGCAGAGTGGGACGAAGCAGGCTGGAACCCTGGTGTGAGGATACTCAAAACTGGTCTTCTGCAGACACCAGTGATGACCGTGGTTAATTAAGAATGTAAAGCTGTTCAGAGATTTCTCAAGCAGCCCTTTATAAAAGCAACCACATCTACAACATCATCTAGCTCATTAGATGGTTCTGCAAAAAAAAGGGCAAATGGGCTGGCTTGGTCCAAACCCTTCTGTGATTGGAGACCAGTGGGTCCTTCTGCTTTATGAATTATAGGGACAAAACTCACGCTAGGATTCAAAGCTTTATGAGTCCTTCCTAGGAGTGCTAGGCAAAGGAAGCTTAGTTCCCAGGGTAGGGGGACAAACACACACATTTCTAACTGAAACTCAAAGCATAAGCATGGTGCCCTAAACTTATTACACATCAAAAAACATGGTAGTGAAATATGTCTAACATACATATCATTGCAGAGGAAGGGAAAGACAGGCATATCCCAGCGCCCCAGAACAGTTCATGATGTGGCCACAAAAGCTACTTTTTTTTTTTGCTGTCCTCAGATCACAGGCACTAATGCACATGTGCTTTTGAAAGCACTTGCGTGCGCGAGCATGCACACACACACACACACACACACACACACACACACACACACATACACACGCACATGCACATTCACACATGCATGCTCCTTCTCTCAAGATTGCTAAATCTAGTATATTTTCTAGGTCTGCAGCAGACCCACCTCTATTCCTCAAGAATACCATGAAGGCAACCCCAGTGTGTGTTGGTAGAGGCTCTTACCCAGCACAGGTACAGGCATGTGAAGAAAGGCCATACTCATTCATTCAGTTTTCTAGGGTGCAATTATCAAGAGACAATAAATCAGACAGTCCCCTTGTCTGATTTTTGGGAGAAAGATCTGTTACATATTTGAGGTTCAAACAAGAAGAGACATGCTTGAAATACCTGCTGCTGTGTCCACAAAATAAACATGGGTTATATTCACTGTGATCAACACTCCCAGGTAAACCGTGCACATCCATGCATATTTTCAAGGTATAGAGGCCAGGAACATTCCCCAGCTTAAACAACAGTCTTACTGTCATTTAACTAACTGGACTAGGTATGATTAAAAGAAATAGAAAACTATTTATTTGGATAATTTTTAACATCATCCTCTGTTGATGAGTTGACATTTCACTGAAATACACATGTAACAGTTGCATAATGAAAACAGAAACTGTCTCCAGCACATCTTCAGAGTTACACAAGATTAGGATTCAGTTGACAAGAATGGGCAGTAAACAGACACAGGACAGAGGGTTTGTTTGCAACATAAATCATGGAGTGGGTTGAGAGGTGGCTCGGGGCACCACTTCCCAAAACAAATAAGGACAACATATTTATTAAAGAGACACCGAGGGAGGAGAGAAGGCATCACTCTTGCCAGATGTGAGAGCGGAGGGTCTGGAAACCATGATCCTAGTTTGCAAAGCGTACCAGGTTAAGAGTGGGGCTGGCTTCACTCTCCTGCAGAGGACCTGGGGACAGGGGACCAACACATAGGTGCCCAACTAGAATTGAAATGAAGCTGAAGCACAGCACCCTGAATTTATTACAGATCACAAAACATGAGAAGGAAAATTGTTCTAGCACACATATCAAGCTAAAAGGTAGCTTAGGCTGTTCCAAAATCCCATAGGCACAGAATCCAGTTCCAGAAGTACAGACAACTTCCTTAAACCCTCACAGAAATTACTTAGTTGTTCACAACACTAAATTTTCTTTCTTGAAAAAAAAAAAACCACTTTACAGTCAGTAAAATTTTCTAGTCTTTCATATTTTGTATAAGTATCTATCTCTATCAGCAAAAATATTGTTTTAATTTGAAATGTGGTCATTAGCACTTAAACCCACACAAAGCCATATAAAGTCATTCCATTAACATCACAGTAGAGTTATGGTTTTGAATAAACACAGAATTGCTATAAAATATAAACATTATTGACTTGTTTTAAGATGTCCAATCTTACAAAATATTAAACAGAATCAAGCCTAGTTTCTGGTTGACTTTAAAATGCTAGCTGTTATCATAAATATTTGTTTAAAAAAGAAATGTTGGCGCTTTGCCTGTAGACTGTTCTTTTAAGTTTTAGACACCATTTATATTGGAATTTTATAGATATTTACTCTACTTAATGATTAATTCACCAAAAATAAATTCTCTCTAACATTTCTGAAGCAACAGCATAAGATGATGTCCTGCTGTGGAGCAGGAATGCCCACTGGTAAACCCATTCCTTGCTCACTCAGGGCTGAGTGCTGTCTATCTGGATCCATTTGAAAAGCTTTGGCTGCCTGCTCCCCCAGACAAGCTCCCTGTGACATGCCAGCCATCTGCCAGCTCTCAGCTCCACAGCATGCACACACAAACAACCAGAAACCCACCCCAGACCTACGCTGTAGCAGTGGAGGAGAGAGAGGCAAGTCTCTAGGCGGCCCTTGGAGAGACCCTCCATCTTCTCAGTGTGGGTGCCAGGGCTTCGGACTCCTGCCAGAGAATGCTATCCTGGCACAGTCTGCTCTTCAACCCAGACACGCCTCATTCAGCTAAAGCCGGCTCTGTGCAGTCACCTCGCTATTGACAAGTTCTGGTTAATTTTTTTTTTTGGTGGTGGGGGGGGTGGCAGGATTTGGCTCACACTCAATTACAGAGGACAGTTTTATCCTAGCTCTATTAGAAGACAGGGCTGGAGATTAAATTCTGATAGAATGAACTTGCTTATCTACAGGCTGTCCTCCGCCTCTTCTGCATACATGGGCACACCTCTAATTTTATCATTGCTTTCCTCCAGGGAAAATGTCATGGTGTGGCCTTTGTATCCATTGTGAACAGTCCTTCTGTTAGATACAAAGAGTTAGAATCATGGGCACGACACCCCATTACTCATCTACAGAGAGCCCTCCTCTCCTTGAATAGTCTGAAGTAACATCAGTTTCTGAGTTTCTGAGGGGCAGCCCTGGGCTGTAACAGTGATGTGTGCCACCACACTCAGAAAGCTAAAGGGGACATTTAAGCACTTCACCTAAGTAACCTATGATTCTTCTTTCTGCAAAGGACTCAAGACAGCTGTCTGTTGCAGTTCCACCTCATTTTTGCTGGGGACTGAAACAGGGCCTGTATATGCTAAGCAAGCACCACTGAGCCACACTCCCAACCCTTCCACCTTGGTCGTTGGTTTACGTTTAACATCAGAACCGGAGACATTTCTGCATGTTTTCTAAAAATGCAGAGAGCATTATGTAAAATTTAGGCCCCTTTGATTGTGTCACATTCCTGTCATTGTGAGCCTGCTTACTAAGGAAGGATGAGCCCGGGTGATGGCAATCATTTAGCAACTGGCTAAATAACATTCTGGAATAGTTACAGGGCTAGGAATCCTGAACCCTGGCTTTGTTCTTCCCAGAATGCAAAGTCAACCAGTCTGCAGGGAGAGAGAGGGTGGTAACTGAGACTCAACCACACACTCCTTCAAGGCTGCCCTTCTTCTGACGATCTTAGGCAGCCTATTACAACACACCCACAGCACGGCAATGATAAACGTCATCACACACACCCTGATCTTCGCTTCTGCTACCCAGAGGTGGTGAGTATTCAGAACACATTTCTAATTGAACACTCACTAATTCTAACCATTGCTCTCCCAGATCAGCACAGATAGTGAGGCTTGACCATACCACATGACCCTTGGCCTGAATTAGATGGACAATGTGGGCTGCATGGGCAGAGGAGGAGGAGCAGAAGCATTCTAGTGAGGAGTGCCGCAGCCACACAGGAACCTCTGGAGCACAGATGGTCAGGAGGAGGCTGCAGCATCTTCTGCCTTTAAGGGGAACTTTGGGTCATCTCCCCAGGGCACTGTATTTCAAGGTGTGTCATGGATCTCATGGCATCCTGAGACTCCTTCGGGGGTTCATGAGGTCACTGAGATTTGTGTAATATTGGATGTCCCTGGCCTTGTACACGCTCATTTTCTCATGAGCAAGCAGTGGGGATTCCACGGGCTGAGTGACATGGTGATGTTACCACCCCCCTGGCATCTTTGTGCTTACGTATTCTTGTGTTTACAAAATTGATCAGCTTTGATTTACAAGACGGTAAATATTGATATACAAGGGTTCTGGATAAATTTTAAGACTAGGAAAGGCCCTAAGACCAAAATGTTTGAGAACTGCTGACCAATCCATCCTCCAGCAAACAACCCTGCAGTGACCACAGGCCAGCTTTCTGAGCCTGTGACTCTGCACCTCTGTCCATCGCACGGCTTCTCTAAGCTGGCCTCTGCCCCCTCCTCTCAAGTTCCAGTACTGCAGGCAGGCACTACCCTGTCTGGTTGCCTTCAGCACTTCACCTTGGGCTGTTTCCCCATTCTCTCAAAGAGCCAACTTTCTCAGGCCTAAGGAGAGTAAGCTCACCCAGGCACCCACCCACCTGAGAACCCTAAGTTTTACTTACCAAGGTCCTTCCTACAGATAACCGAGCAGTGACATGTTAGGCTATGGAGGGATGCTAGGTGCATCTTAGTAGATCACGTGCTATCATAATAAGAGTCTTTACTCTTAGATCATTTGCCTTCCCTTCTTTTTCCATGAAGGATTTGGAGACATAGTGATGACTCCTCTCAGTATAGACCAACCTCCCTCTTCTGGAAAACTCTGCCAATCAGACTGTGCGCCAATTCCGAATTGGGTCATTCCGTGACATTTGGTTCTGAGAAGAGCCTACTTCCCACCCGACCTTTGCTTCTCTGCGATGGATGCTGGTCTCTGTCACATCTGATCCAAGAGCTAAAAGTTTAGCACCGTGGATTCAGGCACTGGGTACCAGGTTTGCTGCACTAGTTTTTGAAAACTTTAAACATGAAGTCTGACTAGTCCTTTCTATCTTCCTCTTCCCTGGGTGCTTACTCTTCTGCCAGGGCTCCGGGAACAGAAGGACAGAGGCTTCTGTAGTTTGACTGTGATCCGAATGTCAGGAAGCCTGGCTCCCTGTGTGTGGAGGCTGGGGACAGTCCTCTCCACTGCTGGATGTCTGCCCTGGAGTAGCCTTGGCTGCTGACCAACCAACTCTGCTCCTTAGCAACACAGCCAGGCCCAAAGGGGCACCGTTTCCAAGGATTTTTTTTTAAGTCAGGCTTGTAAGCAAATCAACATTTTGTAGCTTCTATGGGTTTAGGTGATACATAGAGAAAAGCCTGTACACCCCTACCCATCAGAACATGAGGCTGTAGAAACAGAAGTGATACCAAGGCCACAGTAGGGAGGGTGGGTCAGGGGAGCTGCTTGCCTAAGGGACAATCATTTTTTTTTTCCACCCATGTCTACAAGGCTGGCCAGTTTCCCTCTCAGGGGTGATGTATGAGATCTCTCTGCTACAGTGGCTACCCAACACCCTGCCCAATCTACACAGCGGTGATTCCAGAGGCCCTGCTAGGATGAGCATTAGCCCTGTGGTTGCTGGAGCACGGAGAAATGTGGAGGAGGGGCCAGGCTGTTGGCCCTATCTGAGAGACTTGGATGCTAGAGGCAACAGCTGTGATATAGCATTGATACTAACCCCAAGGGGGCAGGCATACCAGTGTGTATGTCTTGGCTCATGCATCCCATACAACCCATGGGGAGTCTTCAAACCACAAGGGTAGACGAAACCCACATGAGTTCCCAGCCTCACTATTGTATGAGCTGGGCCTGTCTCCATAGTGAGGTCAGGAGGTCCACCATGATGTAGGAAGGTCAAGCCACATGGCAAGGAACCTCTGTGGTCAAGGGCAAATGTCACAGGCACAAGATGTCACTAGAGAAGGCCCCTCTAGGCTTATCTGGGATGGGCCTGAAGGAGACATGCTGCCCACTGGGAACCCTACCCATCTTGGCCTGGCCTTCAGCGGCACCCTGGAGATGCTTGGAGGAGCACTCCTTTCTGCCCGAACAGGACTTCATAGAGTCCTGGCTCCCTCTTCCTCACCATTCCCTCTCACCTCATCCTCCACCCCACCTGACCCACTCATGTCACACATACACACATGCACATACCCCACTCCAGGCCAGGCAAAGGGGATCAGCAGATTGGAAGGCCTTCTTCCTACCTCTACCCCTCTTTTTGGATTCTTCTCCATAAACTTTTCTCTTTGAATACTGACCCTCCTTGGCCATTTGGGGCATCTTGGTCTAATATCGGAGGTACAGACTTGACCCCTTCTGGGGATGGGTTTAGAATGTGAGAGCAATGCCCTCATCAACCAACATTTTGGGCAAAAATCTGCTGCTGTTACTGTGTGAGAATGTGACTTGACAGGTTACCTGTTTGCATCTCTATGCATTACCCAGTATCTTAAAAAAAAAGGGGGCGGGGAGAATTCCTCTCAATGGATAAGTACAGTACAGAACAGAAAAGAGATCAAACCAAACCAAGAATTTCTTAAAGTTCTGGTAGTAAACAGGCATATGATATTATTATTGTTGTAGTCTTAATAATAAGCAATTATACGTCCAAGGAGCTTTACAATCACTTAGCTATTCCTCACAACAGCCCTGTGAGGTAGGTCGACATTAGTACCCCCATTTTACAGATGGGGAAACTGAGGCACAGAGAGGTTAAGTGTCTTGCCCAAGGTCACGCAGCAAGTGAATGCTGGAGCTGGGACTAGAACCCAGGTTCCCTGACTCCAGGTGTCCTTGAAACTAGACCATACTGCTTCCAAAGAGGCATCCCAGACTGGCTCTGAGCGCGAGTTAAAGACAGACAATGTTAGATGAGGTTTGGGTGTGGTGGCATTTCCCGCAGACACAGTAAGATGGAACCTGAGGTTTGCCTGGTTGGTTTTGGCATGCGGGTGTATGTGTTAGTTTCAATGGGTGTGTCTGAGCTTCCCGGCCTTCCACTTATTAGTGCACTCTGGACTGGGTCACTGCAGCAAGCAGGGCCAGGCGCCCAGTCAGGAGGTCATGACATACTGGTATAGAAAAGGAACTCTGTCTGCTCAGTGCCAATCAGCCTGCCAGTCTTTGGGAGTTCGGGCAAACTAGGGATGTAGGACTTTGGGACGGAGTCAGCTGCCAACCTTAGGCAGGTCTGCTTAATCCTTTTTAATATATATATGTATACATACATATATATATATAATTTAATTGTATTTATTTATTTTTTACTGGCCAGCATCAGCAAGTTGTGTTCATTTCATTTCTCTGCGGGGCAGCTGCCCGTCTCCTCTGCTCTCTCTCTTTCTCTCTCTCTCTCTCTCTCTCTCTCTCTCTCTCTCACTCTGTCCCTTTCACTGAGTCTCTGGCTTGGAAGGGAAAACCGTAACTCATACGTTCCCTTTCATGAAAAGGAGCCACCATGAGCAGTGTCCACAACAGGCAGCCATGGCTCCACAGGTGAGCCACAGCCCCGCTTCTGCCTTCCGGAGGAGTGCCTTGCTCGGAAGGGGTCTCTCCGGGGCTTTGGGATTGCTCTTGCCTGCATTTCCCCTGAAATGCTGCGTCAGTAGAAATAAGCCCGAGTGTGAGTTTGCCCTTTCAAGGCCTTAGCCACAAGTGCCTTCGGACTAACCAGCTTGGTGCAGTAGCTCAGGCAGAGAATTCTAAAGCATCCGTTCAAGCATCTGAAACAAACGAATCAGCCAGTGAAATCTCATCTGTTAGCATCTGTTCTCCTCTTACATTAAAAAAGGAAAACATATTTATATTTATATTTATATTCATATTTATATGAGCAGTGTTACGGCTTTGAGTGGAATCATACTTCTCAAAAAGAGAATCTCACTGCCTCCCAGATGGAGGTGACTAGATTAACAGAACCACTCAGAGGTCAGATCTCTGGGAGGAACCTTTCCTGTCTTTGTGCACTATGCCTGAGAAGGCCACAGTGAGGGATACTGAAGACTGAAACTAATGGAGGCTTTCATACCACCCACATCTCCCAGCCACCCGTCTGTGGCCAAGGCACAGACGTTAAAGCCGCTCAACCTCAACACCTAATCCTGCAGCGTCATACCCAATGGGCTCCTTAAATCCAACTTCTAAACAGAAAGAGGACTAGCTGCCTGGGATTCCCTATGATTCCTTTGGGCGGCTTCTCATCTGAAGAGCATGGAGGACAGTGTCCTCAGACTCCATGAGAGCAAACAAAAGACTGGAATGTTAAAGAGAAATGAACAAAACTTTCCCCCCTTTGGGATCTTTTGTTGTCAGAGAGACAACTAGACTCATCGGAGCATGTGGCATCCCAGAGGCATCTGGAGGTTCCACGGGACCTTCTCGTTGCGTGACTACTTGCGGGAAAGGAGACTGAGAATTTCTGTGGCTGCGTGGCTATGTCCCTTTATCTCTCTGTTCCTTGTGGAAACGTGCAGGTCACTCGGATGTAGCAACATGGATGAAGAGCAAATGCTGAGTCAAATGAACGGGAATACGTAAATGTCAGATGAGTGAGAGAAAACCAAAAGGCTGGATGCAGCTTCTCTCTGGCTCCCATCATAGAAGGGCTAGAGAGAAGTTTAGTTTTAATGATGGGGATGAAGGGATGCAGTGGATGGATGAAAAGTGCACACTCATTCAGACCACAGAGGCCAGAGGCCACAGGTGCCCAGCTCCTCCCCACGCCGAGGCAGGAGCATCTTCAGTCATCACCCACCACAGGGAAGGTTAACACTACAGTTGGTCTGAACACATGGAGATCAGGCTGAGTCCACAGGGTTCAAACCACAGTGCGTCTGTGTGCCTTTGAGAGCCATGACATGAAATGGGGGTGCAGAGCTTGGGTGCCAGTTCTGAGAGCTCTTCAGACAGACCTCACTCTGCAGGCCAGCACGCACAAGCTTGGCTGTTCACTTCTGTTCACACAATAACGCCACACTCCACTTCCCACTACAACCAGCCCGGGAGCCACGCCCAACAGCACCCTGTTGCCAGAATCATGTTGCTCCCTTCTCAAGTGGCCAAGTCCTCCCTCAGCAGCTGTCTCAAGGGTGTGTCTTCCTCCCACGACCAATCCCAGTTCCCTAACTGCTACATCACCCATGATATTTCATAATGCAAAAAAGGAGGCCTCCTTATGCACTAATTAAATGTAGAATAACAAATCACATTTAAAGCCATTTCTATAGCAGAGGAAGCCAAAAATGTAATTAGAATTATCCATCAAGGAGACCAACATTTTCTATTTTTAATGCTTGTTTCAGAATCAAATGCCTTTTCAGAATTTAACTGTCAAGATTATGAACACAACTTAATTTTCTATGCTGTGTGCTTAATACAAATTACAGCCCTAGTCTCAATTCTCAATAGAGCCATGGGAAAACGCATTTGTATCATCTAACTAGAAATATTTGACTCCTACCAATGAAATGAAACTCTTTCTTTAAATAATAAAAAAGAAAAGTCTTAAACGGGAGAAAACCGTCAACATTATTTTAACATAATGTGGTTGTTTCTCACCCAGAACCTTTACGTCATACTGTTAACATTATCTGAACCTTCAGCTCAAGGCTCAGTAAACTCCATATGCAAAATGTGACTATTTGAGCCATGTGTTGATTATGCTATTTCAGAATACCCAAACATGCATCCATCCACCAGAGCAAGCCTTAGGGCTTCAGAAAAGGTCTTACCTCCCCCCACGCCTCCCCCAACACACATCCAAGTGTTTACATATATACCCTCCACTGGAACCTGAAGAGCCTCGTAACTCCGAGACAACTGACTGCAGCAGAGAGATCAATTCTAGGGCGGTCTAGAATGCCAAGTTTTGATCCCGCCAACTAGACTTCTAGAGCAGCAAGACATTCTGGGTAGGCAAAGGGTACCCACCAAACTCAGAGATCCAGCCAGCCTCTCCTATGGGGCAGAAGGTCATGTGAGGGGATGACCTTCAGCATGTGCTAATGCTCTCTCTGCTGGTGGCAACCTAGTCATGCTGCCACCAGGAATATATAAACCGGGGACCTACTCAAATCTGCAAACTCAGCTTTTCAGCTTTTGTCCTGCGCCGTTACTTGTGAACTGTGATCTTGGAGTCAGCTACAGCTGTCACTTTTGCAAACCAGATCAGCAGGAGGGGAGAGAGCGTAAGTCGAAGCCTATGACCCAAGACGGCAGCAGGCCAGATGGCTGAGCCTGTAACTCACTGAGCTACCGAAAGGTCACATGGTCAGGGAACGGAAGAACACAGACTGACTTGAACAGGTGTGGGTGACCACCTGCCCCACGAGCAAGATATTCGTCCAACCCTTAGGATCTCACCAGGAGGCGGCTGGTCACCGTCTGCAAGGTCATCTACTAACCTGTGACATACAAACACACCCCACATTCCTTATTCACATCACCTTTATTCATACTCTTCCTCACAGCAAGATCACAGTCAGGCCTCAGCTTCCACAGTTATCCCTTTGAACACACAACAATGCTGGGTATTTGCTCCTGGAACAAAGTGCAGGGCTGTTCCATGTTGCACCTTATCAACACCCACAAGGCCACATTTAAGAACCATGAGAACAGGGACATAGAAGGAATTTTCATGTAAACTTTTTAAAAAGCAAGGAAGATGTCTTTATTTATGATGGTCTGAAGGCACTCCAGGTAGCATGGATAACAAGATTTCAAGACAGCTTACCAACCGCCATACTTCCCTCTTCTCTGCTCTCAGCATCTGTCCCCAGCCCTCTTTACACACCACCAGCCCCTAAACTACCTTCTCTAGCTCCCCTGCCTGCAAGTTCTAGCATGACTCCTTGCCTCGCCATGCCTGCTTCCCACCCAGAGCTCTGGACATCTTTAGGATTCTCTAGCCTTTGGATGCCTGGACCCTGATTGGACCAGATATTCCTAAATGCCACACCCACACTCTAGGGACCTGGCAGGGACAACAGCAGCAGTAAGTGCATGCATGTGTGTGAAGGGGCAGGTCCTGGGAAGGGGGAGATGGGCCAGAGGTTGGCCTGTGTGTGTTGCACTTGCACAGCACACCTCACTGCCATCGGGAGACGGCCCACAGAGACAGACACGCCACGCACACACGCACACACGCACACAGTACACACTAGGGAGTGATGGATGTTATTGAAATGGACCAAAAAACCAACAAGCCGTGGGGTAAGAAACAAACAGAAACAAAACAAAGCTCTTGCGTTCAGATGGAAAGCTGTACGCTGGGCAGCCAGACCCTGAGCCCAGGGCTATGGGAGAGGGGGCCCTGCCTAGAGGATGCTGCCTTCGGAGAAGACCCAGGTGGCTAGGCTCTGAGGGGAGCATTCACTCCTTTTCCATCATGGCTGTCCTGGGGGCCTTGCACACAGACCAGATGGTGGCCGGTGCCAGGTGCAACGAAGAAAACAGGAAGAGGGGGAAGGACTTACCTTGTGGCTCAGAAATGGCTAATCCACAGTGAGGGGGAGTGTGCGGTATCTCAGTTTAAACAAAATCCTTGTGGCACTGCTCAACCATGAATAGTCAGCTCTCTAGTATTTCAAATTAAAGCTGGTGACATTGTTAGTGAGAAGAGAGAACAGAACAAGAGGACAATTCACCTGTAGGGCAATTGTGGTGTTCTTCGCGGGGTACTTGCCCACCAGTCCTTGTTCTTTCCGTTTCTTGAATTTCCTAAAGTAGTCCTGTATCAGGAAAGTGGCATAGAACTTCCCCACGGTTACCTCATCATCTAAACGGAGAGACCAGACACAGCTCTCCCGAATCAGCACATTTGGACCAAGAGCCTAAACCCTCACTTCTGGCTGGGGCAGGGGCGGGGCGGGACAGTGCCCAAAAGGCAATGGGTTCTCAGTCTATAAATACGGGTTGCTTGGTCTAGCAAGAAGCAAAGCTTTGCAAAGCAGTTAAGGCTCAAAGTTAGAGTCAGTTAAATAAACTGATCCTCAAGGTTGCAGAAAGTAATGTATATTTATCACGAGTTTAAGAGAGTAGCATATTAGTAACAATATGAAGCGCCACCTTGGTTATTTACTTAAACATTACAAAACAGAAAGGCCTCACAGGCCACATTTTCCACCCTGTGCATAGAGATTTGCATGTGTAATTACCATAAGCATCAAATGCAATTAAGCATCCAAATCCCTATGTCACAGGATGGAGACCTAGAAAGGTGACGGATAAGCTTGGAAGGAGAGGAAGGTCAGAACAGAGACTGCAGCTCCAGATCTCACACGCTCCCCCGTTCTTTGCCAATAAGCTCCGAGACCATTTCTTGGTTTGAAATTCAGAACTGCTGGATTTCTGCATGGCAATGACAGCTGCAACTAACCTCGGCCCCGAGCAGGCTCTATTTCTGCTCTGTTCAGAAACAACCTCCAGCATGTATCACTCGGGAATCAGAACTCCGCTGACAACTTTGAAGGTGATGCATGAGGCAGAATAGAAGCTCTGACTGTCTCACGGTAAACCGCGGTGGACATGACAGTGTGTCCTGTGCCCCGCCCCCCAAGGTTGATGCCACCACATCTGTAGGGTGCTGAGGTCTTCTGGGCAGAAACTGGCAAGGCTACATTAGCAGCCGAGCTTGTGTGGGGCTGTGTTGGGGATTGTAGGCCATCTGGCAGGATCTCCAAAGTCTGGGAAGAGGAACAGCTGTGGGTTCTAGGGCTTCTGGTCAAGCTGGCCTTGCAAGAGTCATATGGATGGGGGGGGGGCGGGTTTAAGAAGACCAACCTGTGTGAGCTTGTATTCTCCCCTATAAAATGGAGCTCCATCTCAGAAGAATTGAGGATGTGGAAGAGAAGATACATAAAGCACTCGAACCCTGGTGTGGGCTACCCTAGTGTCAAGTGTCCTACAATGACAAGTCATCAGTCACTACTGTTTCAAACTAAGCCAACAGTTTCACTTACTGAAATGGATGCTAGAGCATAGGAAGCTTGGGGCCACTGGGACCCACTGAATCCACTAATCCAACTTTGGTGGGTTTTATTTAGTGTCCACTTTTGAGGTGTGGCTGATTTATGGTTCCCATCCAGAGATGGCTGGGCCGTTTTGGACAGCTTCTCTAGCCCTTCCTGCCAGAAGTTGCACAGCATTATCTTGCAGGCTGTTTTTGGGGTGGGCTGGCCTTGAGAAATGTTATATTCCTCCTGAGCCCAAGCCAAGGAAGCCCTGGTGTGGTAGAAAAGTTGCTGAAGAAAACTAAGCGCTCTGTGTTGCATCTGAAATCATGGGCCCTGACTGGCCACCGGTTCTTCTACCCTATCCAGTGAGGCACCGTCCAAAGGAAAGCAAGCCAATCTATCCAGGTCTACAAAGCTCATCCCTGCCCCATCTCCAGGTTCTGACTATTCTGCCCATCTGCTATAGCTAGGCACCATGACTGGGTATGGGGGCAGAGGGCAGTGTCCAAGCCCAGTTCACGCTCCTCATGGGTCTCACTCACTACCTCTACCTAACAATTCTGCTTACCCTTCTAAGAGAGGGAGAGGTTACATGACTATACCAGGTCAACTAGCTAGGACCTGAGCCCAGAACCCTCTCTTCCTCCAGCCCTCCTCTACGGAGAGCCTGGCTCTGGCCACACCCAACTTCTGCTCTTCTCTGAGCTGCCTTTCCGGTCCTTCTTAGCTCTTTCCTAGTAGGCCAGTGGCTGCTGGGCCAGCATACCCACAGAGCCCAGAATCTGCCACCTTCAACAACGCAGATGTCTTTTATATTTCAAGGTCCCATGAGCCCTGGTGAACTCCCTGACTCAACGTAGAGGCTCATTTTACTCGATATCAGGATGTTTCTAGTAAAAGAAGTGCTGGCTGACTTCTCTCTTCAGCTCCCGAGCAGCAGGGCAGGACTCAAAGGTGACTGAGAAAAAGCAGTACCGAGAGTCCTGGCTGAACAGGAGCTCTAAAGAACAAGAAAAGCCGACGCCTGGGCAGGACAGGGAAGGAACAGAGAGAAGCAATGCAGGCGGTGGGTCCATCGGGGCTCGGTAGAAGGGACCAAGGAACCAGAGAGATGGCCCAAGGATGAGGACCCACAGGCAGGAGTATCTCTCAAGGAGAGGAGCTTCTAAAGAGAGGGAGTGAAGTCCAGGAACTAGCAGAGGTGACGAGAGAGCCCTGAGAACCCAGGCAAGATTCCAGGCCGAGACATCTCAGCCCCACGACAGGAGTGGTGAGCTCCTGGCAGAGAGGAGAGAAAAAGATGCTCCCAGGATGTCCTCCATAGCTGGTTGCTGACATCACCTTTCCATCAAGTTCATCATGAGCAGTGACAGCTCCTATCACATCCCAGCAGCAAAGCTGCCTAGACGAGCATCTGGCTCTGCCCCCTTCACTAGCTGTGAGGTTACCTGAGCACCCTCAGGACACAGGCTGATCATTCATTCTGCTGCTCTCTAACCACATTATACTACAGGAGACACTAACACCTGGAACCACCATCGGTCTGTCCCAAAGGCTTTATCACAATGTCGTTTCTTAAGTGTGCCATGATGAGGAAGGGTTGGGAACCGCTGGTCTACTGGGGGACAAGAGAAAAAGAAATGGAAGAGACAAATGATGGATACAGACACCAAAACCCAACCCAGAGCTCTCCACTAAGGCCTGAAGGTCACTGCTGCTCATTCTCCTTCGGTGGCCAATGAGCTTATACGAGATGTAAACTAGAAAAGGAGGTGCCACACCGGGCACAGGAACAGACACGACAGAAACTTCTGGAGCATTCTACCTCTTCCCAAGACTTCATAATGCCTCTAGCTGCTATTGGGGAACAGATGGACACCTGTCATCCTAAACCCCGAACCACGTAAAGAAACACAGAGAACTACCAGGCCCTAGAAATGGGGGATGTTTTCATCCTTCATGAGAAGTTTAGCAGCGATAAATGTGGATCCGTTTTTTTCAAAGGAAGGGGGTTTAGATCATAAGCCCAATTCTGGACTTTTTTTTTTTTTTCCTAGTAAGATGAAAAGAAATGGAGTGTCACCGTGACGCAGATGGCCTTCTTCAGGCATACCTTGAGTGAGGGGGGCCATTCCTGTGGGCGTTAGACGGGCCACAATGAAGGTGGTGGTCCCAAAGAGACAGATGTGGATCAAGAGAGAGGTGAGTGTCTCGGGCTAGTGTATGGAAGGTTTACACAGACAGGCACAGCCTCCTATTCTGAAGCATGCATCTGTATTTCAAGAAACAATGTAGGGGAATCCAGTTGGCAAGAGATAACTCTGATTCCATGCCACCACCCTAAAACAGAATTGCTTCAGAATATTCTGAGAGTTGAAAGGAATGGAGGCTGCAGAGGAAGCTCAAGCGTTGTGTTACAACAGTTTAAAAAGCGGGTCATCTAAGCCATGCGACCACTCGGATGTACAGCTGAAAGGAAAAAAAAAAAAGGAAACCAAGAGGAGTTTTAAAAGGGCAGAATCGCGTCTGGGCAGCTGGGGGTCTTGAGGTGGGACCCACCCACCTCCACTTCCCCCCATCCCCACCCCCGCTTCCATTATTACTTTCTGAGCTATTTTCCCAGAGTTGAGCCAGTGGCTGGGCCAGCTCTCGGTGGCCCACATCACTAATGGAAGCCAATTCCACTAAGAAGCAGAACTGGCTAATACATGGCTCCCTCTGTCCCCCAGGCACCACAGGCTGTCACTTCCTGGGTGCAGGATTCAGCTTCTGAATCTGAACCACGCCATCCTATTGGAGTTCTATGTGTTATAAAAACATACCGGATGTTTATCATGCATCCAGGCCAGGGTTAGCTAGACTGCTGGGGAGGCGGGGCCACTGGGTAATCAGATTCTGCACTTTTAAAACTTGAAACAAAGCAGTTGGAAAATAACCATCTCACTTCTACGTCCACATGTACTTAAACAAAAGTAGAGAAACACTATATATATATATATAATATATGTAGATATTATATATATGTAAAAGTTAAATGTTTAGTCAGTTAATTTGTGATAAATAACAAAAGGAAATAAATAAGCATGCTTGTTAGTTCTTCTACCTCTAGATTCTCGCTAAAGGACAGTCTCGGTAACTGCACTGGTAAGTTCAGTCTTCTTAAACTTATTGTAAAAGTATTCTTTCCTAAGATCTATCCGTTTTTCTCAAGATATTTAACACTGCAAGCTAGACTTAGGAATTTCTTTGGGGGCCAAAGGTACAAGCTTTTAATTTTGTGAGAGCTGTCATATTCTTTTCCACTGATTTTTTTCTACTACTAATAGCAAAACCCCTGCTCTAGCCACACGGGGTCTGGACTCCTCCCCACTGAAGCCTCTCTTTGGCTTGGCTGTCTTCACATCACCCAAATATTTTCATGTGAAGCCCAAGGGCTCCGTCAGCTGTGGGGCTCACGCTCTCTGGTCTGGTAAAGCATTCCGCAGTGCCTCTCTGGGCTGTCTGCAGGTGCTGTACTGAACTGAACTCCTTGATCAAGAACTACTCAGGGAGGAGATTACACTAACCACCAGCTGGAGGAACAACTTGGTCAAGGAGCTTCATGCTTGTCTTCTTCCAGATTTTCTTTATCACAGCCCGGAGTTCTTCATTAGCTTGCTCCAAGTTCCCTGGATCCAAAAGGCAAAGAGGTATGTGGACGCAGCATGGACAAGCCTTGCTTCTGTGGCCCAGAGCTCTCTCCTGCCCCTCACTATGTTGCTAGGTCTTTGGATTGCCTTGCTGATAAAGCTTTCCCTGTGGGCTCTCCACAGTGAGTGCCGAATTCTCTTCCTATATTCAGAAACACTTACTGAGCCCATCCATGTAACTGGAAGGCCTGCCACTGGAGGAGAGTCATGTTTCACCTGGGAATCCAAGAACTAGCCTCTTCTGCCATAGTGCCCCGCCCCAGACAGGACCTGTGCTCTCCCTCGGCTCCCAGACCAGGGGCAACTTCGGTCTCCTCCTCCTCCTCCTCCTCCTCCTCCTCCTCCTCCTCCTCCTCCTCCTCCCCCTCCCTCTCCTCCTCTCCTTCTCCCCCCTCTTCTTTCTTCTCTATCTCCCCCTCTCCTCTTCTGCTCTTCTCCATCTCCCTCCTCCCCTTTTCCTTCTCTTGTTCCTCCTCCTTCCCCTCCCCCTCCTCCAGCATACCCCAATCCTGCCTTTGTTCTTACAGATGCAGGCTAAACTTCACCCAAAAAAGACTTGTCTCAGGCCTTACTGTAGCTACTCATCCTCACCTCCTAACCTTGACTTCTCCCTGTCTGTCTTTCCTAGTGATACATCAACATGTAGGGCCATCCTACCTTCTGGAACCCTTATCGATGTGTGTTTGTGGCATAAGAGGCACATGTCAGGCCAGGGGAGGCTGGCTTTGCTGGGTAGAGCTCCAGTGCTGTGGAGAACACCCACCCTCCAACTAGATACATGCCTACTGTCTTCTCTCACCTCCCTTCTGCCCTCTACTTCTCACCTCAGGCTCACTCCCCAGCCTGTACAGCAATCGGCTCCCCATGCCACCTATAATGTAGCCTCTGAGCTAATCCCATAGGCACATTCCACTGCCTGCTTAGCCAGGTTTGAGCAGGGCTGAGTGCGGCATGATAAGGAGTCCAGCTGAGATGTGGACCTGCTAGCACATCCCACACACTAACCACGTGGTACATGTGGCGCCTGTGGTGTGTGCACACACAGTAGGTTCTGCACCTCTCACCCCACCTGCTTAGAACTTCCCCTGGCCTCTCTGCATGTGGTTCCTTCTCATGGACAAAGTAGTTACTGCTTGGAAGGGCAAGTTGCCTCGCTGATGGTGTTGGTGGAGGACAGCTGGAGTGAATCATCTGTGGTTTCTCTCTATGCCCCAACACCTTGCCTGTTTCTCCTTCAGTATAGTAAGCAGTGTGATGAGTCAACTCCAGATATTATGGAACAAAGCAAAGAATAAAGGAAAACCAGAGGGATGGGGTATTCAGCTGGCCAGACAGAGATATTCTTCCTGTATCCATCACCCTTTCCTGAGGCATCCCATTCATTAAGAGGAAGTCCAGAAGGGAGAACCAAAGTGTGTTTGGGGGGGAGAGGGGTAACATCTCCTCCCTCTCCTGCTACCTGTCCTGCTTCCTGCTTCCAGGGAGTGCTCACCTTCAGTCTTGATCTTGAGAGCCGTCCGGACCAAAGCAAACAGGGTTGCGTTGAACATGACTGTCCCATCACTGTTGAGAGGCATGTTCATGGCAACTAATCTCTGTAGATGAAAAAGAGCACCTCAGGAGAATGTAAATGTTCTATGACAGCCATGTCCCCTTTTGATGTTCATTCTTTGTTTATCCCTCTTTCATGCTCTAGTCAACATTCACTTCAACTCAACAGCCATTTGGAGCATCTCTGAGATGGTTGGTTATAGGTATCAACATAACTAGTTATGGGCTGCCCAGATCGTGGGTTAAATATCATTTCCAGGTATGTCTGTGAGGGTGCTCTGGGAGAGATTAGCATTTGAATTGATGGGCTGAGTGAAGCAGATGCCTGTAGTCATCATTCAATCACAGCACAGAAACATGCAAAAAGACTGGATTTCCTCTTCGCCTGCCTGCTTGAAGTGGAACATCAGTCTTCTGTGGACTGAGACACATCTCACTGGGTCCCCCTGGTTCTCTAGCCTCCTGAGTCCCCCACTAAAAGATGAGAGACTGTAGAACTTCTCAAAATCACATGTGCCCATACTGCTTAATAAACCTCTTCATGTGTATGCATATATGTCTATCTGTCTATCTATCTATCTATCTATCTATCTATCTATCTATCTATCTATCTACATCTATACACTGGACACACACAAAGACATACACATATATGTGCCCACAGCCACCCTATCAGTCCTGTTCTATGGAGAACGCTGACGAATACAACCTCCTATCTGTGGGGAACCTGGGATAACAAAGAACAAATTTCATTAATGATGCTATTTGATATTAAATAATTAAATGTCCTTGTCCATGCATTCATCTTGTCTCAGTCATAGCTCTCTGTGTCTCAGGGCCAGGTCTCCCCTCTAGGTACATCCTTAAGGGTTTTATGATAAGTAAATGACACAGCAGATACCTAGGCCAGGCACAGGGCCTGAGTCTTGGACTTTCCACTAGTAGAGCTCACTGCTGTTCACAACCCAGAGAATGTGTTCTTTTAGGAAGTTTCTAGAAATAGAACATCATGTGGTATCTCTGCTAGGTCTCCATGGCGCCTCTGAAGGCTTGGTCTTTCAGAATAGATCAACACTTCCTACTTCTCACTCCCCTCCAGAAACCTCTAACACCAGCATCAAGGAAAGCCGCAGGAGAACTTGGGGGGTGGGGGGTAAAGGACACCCTCTTTGGGTTCCAGTCACCTCCTTGTAAATTCAGACTGCATGCCAGGCTGACAGGCCTTGTGAGGATTGAAGTAGATCATAGACACAAGCGTTTTATGCCTGACACACGCTAAGTGTTAAATAACGTTA
Organism: Peromyscus eremicus; assembly: GCF_949786415.1. Classification (NCBI taxonomy): domain Eukaryota; kingdom Metazoa; phylum Chordata; class Mammalia; order Rodentia; family Cricetidae; genus Peromyscus; species Peromyscus eremicus. The sequence continues at coordinate 84,987,756 of NC_081425.1, read as the reverse complement.
ATATTTTCAAATTTTCTTTTTTTTTTTTGTTTTTGTTTTGTTTTTTCGAGACAGGGTTTCTCTATGTAGCTTTGCGCCTTTCCTGGAACTCACTCTGTAGACCAGGCTGGCCCCGAACTCACAGAGATCCGCCTGCCTCTGCCTCCCAAGTGCTGGGATTAAAGGCGTGCGCCACCACAGCCCAGCCAAATTTTCTAGTTGGGTGTGGTGGCATACACCTATATCCTAATGCTTGGGAGGCAGAGTCAGGCAGATCTCTGAGCTGGAGGCTAGCCTGGTCTGTATAGGGACTTCCAGGTTAGCCAGTGCTACACAGTGAGACCCGATCTCAAAAACAAAACAAAATCTAAAATTAAATAATATATGTATTTTTATTTTTGGCCAACAGTTTATTGAAAAAGAAAGGTTTAAATGGTTTTTTTCCACCCCACTGAAGGACTAGAATACAGCTACCTGGGCAACCCACCTAAATTCCATGTTCTACTATCACCCTTTCCTATGTCCAAAATCAGTGCAGCCAGGATGACTGGGACCTCCATTCACCTTTCCTGACCAATACCCAAGTCATCAAAATGGATGACTTTGTGTCTTAAGGATGCTTAGATCCTTCAGGTAGAGGAATGTGAGATCCAAACAAAGATAAACTCAGACAACTGGGTTCTGTGCTGCTCTCTGGACCGGACGGACTTCCTCAAGGGGAGGGAGGGTAAACAGGCAAACCTTGTATTCCTGTTGCTACAGTAACATGAGACAGCTTCTGTGGGCTGTATGGGAGAAAGGCCAACACGAACTAGGGGCTCCGCATGACCAGTGTGGGGGGATGACAGAGACAGGCTAGGAGACCTGAGCTCATCCCAGGGACACCTCAGCTCCACAGCCCAGGAAAGGGCTCTATAGAACTCGACAGCAGAGAGGCCACAGGCAACATGTCACCATGCCTACCACTGCCCAGCAAGGGTTCAATGTCTACCACTGCCAAGCTAAGGGCTAAATTAGTTCTTTTCCCATTACTCTCTCCTCCTCTGTCTGCAAGGTATTCCCCTCTGTACTTCCTCAGCAGGTCCATGCTGCCCACTCTTTCCCCACACCCACTGCCCTCATCCTGGCTGCCCTGATTAGCTCCTTCCTCCAGTCTGTCTCCTCATGCCAACACCATCAGCTCTGCGATGGGGACCTGAGATTCACATTTCTTCCCCAGTTTCATCCTCCTCCACAGGATTCGGTGGAGAATATTCAATCAGGTTCAGCGGACGCATGGGGCCCTCTGTCACTTCTTCCTGTGTTCCAGTCAGTGGTTACCAATTGGAGACTCCCTGTTGTCCAAGTGGAGACTCCTTCTGCTGCAGTCTGGACTCTGGACTCCCTTCTGTGAAGCCCCTCCTGCCTCTGACTTACTCCTATGGCTCCTCTGGTTTTTATGTTGGTTTGGTGGTGCTGGGAATCAAACCCAGGACCCTTCCACGTGCTAGATAAACACTGTCGCAGAGCTACATTCACAGCCACCCGACCCTGACCTAAATATCATTTCCTCTGACAGCTAACCCGGTGACAACCTGCAAGCATTCCCCTTTTCTTCTTACTGTTCCTGGCAGATTCGAAGTGTTTTAAACTCGAGAGTACCTCCAATGCAGAAAACATTCATTATTATCTCCACATGTCCACCTTGCGGAGGGCCTGGCTAAATGTCACTTGGTGCTTGTGTGTGAGGAAGAAAGCAGTCAATAGGCCGTCAGGTTTGGAGGTGTGACACTCACCTTACATGCTACTCGGTGTGGACATAACTTCCCAAACCCCAGAGGAGGCTGGATTCGTCGGAGCAGAGTGACCACATCAAGGTGTTTTATCCTTCCCCTGGAAGCAGAGCACAGCCTAAGGTCCTAGGCAGCGTGACCCGCATGAGCTTCCAGTCCACCACTTCCGCCCTGCCCTTCCACAGAAATCACCCCTGACATTCCAGGAGAATGCTTTTCAACGTACTTTGCTTCGGGGTCATATTCTGACCATATCCTTTTGAATTCATCCAAGTGGTGGGGCCCCAGAATAGACCAGTCCCGGGTCAGGTAGTCGAAATTGTCCATGATAACAGCCACGAAGAGGTTGATGATCTGGAAAAGTCAACCAAGAGGGTGTTTCAGTGGCAGTAGAGAGATCCCTTCCACTGCTTCTGCCTCCTAACTACAGGAATACTGGAATCCACGTTTGCAGAGGCAGACCACAATACTCGTTTACTGTAGAATGGTTAAGGAAAAGGCAACAGCTGACCAGATGGCTTGGCACACACTCAGGAGGGGGTGGGTGGCTGCATTAGCTGGCACCCTGAAGCACACTGTAATCTTATAATTTAATTGTAACTAGAGACAGCTCACACTTTGAAAGCACTTAAAGCCATGTGCAGTGGCTTTGAAATTTTAGAAAGGAAACAGCAGCCCTCAGTAACAAGGTTGGCTGGAAATTACCCCCAGCCCATCAGTGAGTGCCCAACTCAACCCAGATGGCTGTGACATGTGCCAAATTAAGCAAGACTTGCCTCCTGCCTGGTGGGGTCCAGAGCGTGCCAACTGTTTCAAAGCATTATGACAGGACAGCGTTACTGGTCTGAACCCCAAATGCTATAGCGGGTCTGTAAATGGAAAAGAGGGCCCCCGGAGACGGCTTACCAGGAACGCGCAGAGCATGTAAAAGCTGATGAAATACACAATGGCAAAGTTGCTCCCACACGTGTACTCCTCTCCGGGGTTGTAATCTGAGTCCGGGTCACACAGCTTCCCTGGGAGGCAGGCAAGCATGATCTCCTGCCAGGCTTCCCCAGTGGCACACCTGTTTAAGAGAAAGGGCTTTAATTGGGGAAGGGTCAAGCAGATGATGAGTTAAACATTTAGGAAGACAATTCTTAACTTGTGTAAAATGTAACTGTAGCAATGCCGTTTGGATTCGGGACAGTCTGGAAGCCTACTTTCAGACACAACGTAGTAACTAGAGGCCCTGGTATAATATGATTTATAAAAGTGTCTAATGCAATTCTTTATATAAATGGATGTTCATTTTTCTCCTGTTTCTTCTTCAAACATCCCTATTACAATTATTTAATGATTAGTCCTGACTGTTTTTGTTGAAAGGGAAGAGTTGGAAACCACCTGAATTACCAATGAGTTGTTATAGTTACTGGAGTCATTGGACATTGCTTCCTTGTTTTTAGAGAGTTCTCTCAGTGTGAGGAAGACTGTTTGCAAAATGTATTAGCTGGGGTTAAAAACAATCCCATAAAATGTGAGGTTGTACATCTTAGGTTGCTCCTAATTGGCTTTGCAGAATGTTCCCATGTTTGGGCTGTGTTTCCGTTTTCCTGGTTGGGTTCTGGTGCACTCTTCATGCATAGGTCTCTATCCTACAATTTTTTTTTTTTCTGGTGGTCTAAGTGTCAGCTATAATCTGAATGGCCTCCAGCCGTTTTAACAATACAGCCAGTTCCTCTGTAACTGAAACGCTAGTTCTGTTTAAGAAGACAAAATTGGGGCCTGGGAGATGGGTTGATCGGGAAACGGTGTTTGCTGTGCAAGCCTGATGACCTGGGTTCAATCCCCAGAACCCAGGTAAAGAGTAAAGGAGAGGACTGACTCCACAAAGTTGTCCTCTGACCTCCACATGCACACAGTGGCATGTCCACCCACGAACATGTATCACAGTCATACATACATACGAAGTAATAATATTTTAAAAGATGTAAAACATCTGACCATAGTAGAACATACAATCCCAGCATTTTTGACAGGCTGAGGCCGGAGGACTGTCATGAGTTTGAGGCCAGCCTGGACTATAGACTGAGACCTATTTCAAAACAAACCAAGTAACTAACAAATATAGAAAGATAACAATAACAAAGCAAGAGTCTACCAAGAGATAACCAGAAACATGCATAACCCCCGTCATTCACAATTCTAGGCGTACCACCCTCAAGGACCCAGTCACCTGAAGAGCAGCAGCACTGCCTGTGGAAACGTTTGGAAGTTGTTGTTCCTATTGATCTGGTTGTTATCTCTCATGGCAACTTTCCCAAACATCTAGATGAGGAAGTTAATAAGGGTGAAAGATCAGATTTCTATCATTACTACAATTTGAATCTTTAACCTTCTCCCAAGGTTCATGTGGTTAGAGGCCTTGTCCCTAAGGGTAGCATTGTTGAGAGGTAGAACTTTAAGAGGTGGGGGGCCTAGTGGGAAGTCCTTAGGTCACTGGGGGTGTGTCTTCATAGGGGAATGTGGGAAGCTGACATCCAACCTCTCTGAGCAGTTTTATTTATCCATGATGCATTTCTATGATGGTGTCCCGCCTTGTCATAGGACAAAGTGATGGGGCTAGATGATCGTGGATCAGACCACCAAAACTGCAGGCATAATAAACATTTTCTCTTTGTAAGTATGGTCGTGAAATGCTAACACAGTCATATAGAAAGACTCCTGTGATTTTGGAACTAACTCAGCACTTTCTTTTAGGACACCTGGCACTTTCTGCACCCTGCACAGATCTGCTGGGCACAGCATGTGCCGGGCACTAGGTTGAACATTTGGAATGCAGTGTCTCAGATAGGCCCATTCTCACCCCACAGGAGTCTCTGGTCTGAGGAGACTACCAGGAGATCAAGAGTGGCAAGCAGACACAGTGAGTCCCGGGATGATCCAACCCCACAGAGAACAGCGAAGAGGCCCATTTACCCAGTGCCAGGGAAATGGGACCAGGAAGACCTCCAGAGGGAGTAGCACATAGCTAGACTGAAGGAGAAGCAGCAGCGGTCAGTTAGGTGACAAAGGCCAGAGTTCTCCAGACAGAGGGAGTGTCACCTGGAAGGAGCTGATGTCCTGAGGAGCGAGGATGAGTGGGAAAGAGAGAGGAACAGGCTGCTAGAGACAAAGGGGCGGGGCCTTGCGGGCTTTGCCTCCCCAGCAAAGCTTTTCTACTGGAATTATGGAGCAAACCGACCTTTCAGAAGGTCTTGGGTCCTGGCAAATGCCTGCTATGAGAATGTGGAGCTGGGTGTGCAATGAAGTTTGCAGAGCCCTGAGCTACCTCTCTTCACTTCTTCACGAGGACATGTGACATCACAGATTCTCTAGGCACACAATATCATCACCACGTGCTATTCAATTACAAAGGCTCTGGTATGATGACTCTTGTCTTATAACTCCCAATAAAATTCCTACAAGTACTTCTATGCCTTCAGGACAAATAAATTAATATATAAACACAACATCTCCCTGTGCTGGACTTACCTCACCTCTCTCTCATGCGCCCCTCTCTAGGCAGAACAACGTTCTATCAGTGTAGGTCATTTTCCTCTGACTCCTGGTACCCAGAGCTGTACACTACCCTCCAGCTACCCCAGAGTGTTAGGACCCAGCTGTCAGTGAGGGCCCCAAACCTTTCCCAGCCCTGGAGCACATGCTTCAGTCTCTCAGTCTAAGAGCCTGGGTCCATGCCTCTCTGAAAAAGTGTGCTGCCCATTCTCAGTCCTAACCATAGCATCTGGAAGTCCGTGAGAATGCCAGTGTGATAAGGCATAATTCTTCAGGGTACCAGCAGGTGTTTGGACTGAACACCATCAGAGTATCATCAGTACAGAGCACAGCCTCTCCACACTGATGACTGGGGCATCTCCTTTTCCACCGGGGGCCTATGGCATTCTGCCGCTCAGATCAACCACAGGTCTTCCCATCTAGCTCAGTCTCCTAAAACATGAGTGCAAGTGTCGGCAGGAAGGAGGGCTAACAAAACAGTCTCCTGCTGCATCTTGAACTCTGCACCCGTCTTGGGAGTTCAATCCCACCCAAGGGGCCATAACGTTCTCTCTCCTTATCTCCTCAGTAGCCAAGGCATTTGGCTGGAAACATCAAGACCTTGTCCTTCTACTTTACCTGGCCTAAGTGCAGACCTGGGACCACCCTGAAGAAGGTTGGGTGAGGGAAAAGCAGCTGCCACTTACCTGCATGCCAATGACTGCATAGATGAAGAAGAGCATGGCAATGAGGAGGGCGACATATGGGAGTGCCTGCAAGAGACCAAGTATTGGGGTTGCTGGGAGTCGGACACCTGCCTTTGTGCCTGCGCCTTCCCACATGAGGCCCAGCCCGGCACAAGTGCGTCAGTCCTGGAGATCCCCGCACCTACACACCTACAGTTACCAAGTGTGGGCAGGCAGGGGGAGGTTTCCAAGCTCATCATTACCCTGTGCTAACCCTAAACATTTTCCATACAGACACATAGATCCCAGTGAGTTTGAAGTGTACCCTGCATCCTTCATGAAACTCTAACTGACCAAATCACTCCAAAATACCAGATGCCCCAATTGCTTCCTTCCATTTCCTCTGTATCTGGGGTGGAGGCTGGGGAGTAGTTGTAGTGCAGCTAAGAAACATCTTTATGCAAAATCACCTTGATTCCGGGTTTCCTTAGAGTAGGAGCTTAGGGGTAGAATTACTGAGTCAGAGGGTCAAAAGCCATTTCAGAATGCAAAACACTTTAAAATGCACCGCGGGTGGTACATTTTATTCAAAGAGACTGCAAGTTCTGCTAGACCTCACAATTGATACATCTTGAGGTCATGTGGTCCTTAACCCAGCTGTGTACTCAGCCTGTTTGTTTAACTTGTCTTTAAGATAACAAAGTATCAACCAATCTTACTCGCCTAGGATTTCCTGTGTAATCAGCTTTTACAACCTAAGGCAATGCATAACTATAAGTTATATATTCGTCTATGCCTCTGATCCAAAAAGCAGTGTGTGTGTGTGTGTGTGTGTGTGTGTGTGTGTGTGTGTGTGTGTGGTGTTACAGTAATAAATACTGAAAACAGAAAATAGGTTGAAAACAATCTTATACAACCAATACCTGCCATAAACATTGAAATCAGCATACGATAAAACTTGATGGCATCTTTGCAGTATTGAGTGCTTTGGGGTCTGGTGCAAATAATTCAATCTCATGTAAAAATCTGTTAAAGATTTCTGCAAAGTATCCCTCATTTCTTCTGCATGTGATGCTTTCTATGGTCCTCAATACAGAGCAAAGACTTAGTTAGGGACAGGCAGACATCAGTCAGTCTTAAGGATGACAAGACATGGGGAGAGATCAGTTATATACAACTGACAGACTACAGACAAGCCAGCAACCACAAACTACAGACAGACTGAAGACAGGGAGAAATGGGGAGACTTCAAACATGGGGCCTCATGGTCAAATTAGTCCTTTTTTTTTTTGTTTTGTTTTTTTTTTTTTTTTTGGTTTTTCGAGACAGGGTTTCTCTGTGTAGTTTTGCGCCTTTCCTGGAACTCACTTTGTAGACCAAGCTGGCCTCGAACTCACAGAGATCCGCCTGCCTCTGCCTCCCAAGTGCTGGGATTAAAGGCGTGCACCACCACCGCCCGGCGAGCTTTCTTTCCTTACGGTGACTTGGGTGCATTCTGGTGCATTCGAGGCTATCTTTAAAGCTTTTAACTGAACCAGGTGTTCCTCTGTAAACAGCTACAAAGTCAAGGGCCGGCCCCAGGACAAAGGGAAGCTGGCTGAGTGGTCACAAGCACAGGCTCCTTTTATTTAAGATCACCCCAACAAGTATAAGCGCCTGGCCAGACGTGAGTCTTTTCACCCATGTTTTTTGATGGCATTTCTCCATCACCACATATGACAAATGCACCTATGTGTGCGGGCTGCCTCCAGGGCTGCCTGGCTGCTGGACTTAATTCCCAGCACATGTGATTAGGAAGTGACTAAGGAAGTGACTCAGAAAGCTGACAGGTCACCTATAGGTTTGAGGCTCTGTGACTTACAGCCTAGCCCAATGCCACAGCAACATGCCAACAGGTGTCCCACAGGGCTAGTGTCCCCACAAAAGCTCTCTGCATTTTCTTCCTAGACATCCAAATGTTTGAGGACTATGCTGGCAACTCACCACTCTGTCACGTGGCTTCTTTATCTACTAATTTTTTTTTTTTAAAGTTTAATAACTTCTTCAAGAAACAGGATCATGCCTGGGCAGTGGTTGCTCACGCCTTTAATCCCAGCACTCCAGAGGCAGAGCCAGGCGGATCTCTGTGAGTTCAAGGCCAGCCTGGTTTACAGAGTGAGACCTAGGACAGGCATCAAAACTACATAGAGAAACCCTGTCTCGAAAAAAAAAACCAACACTCCCCGCCCCCCAAAGAAACAGGATCATTTTACATGAATGCATTTCATTATTTTAGTAGCCCATCTCTAGAACTTGACACACTTGACCATGGAGGATTGCAGGGCTTGGCTACACCCAGGCTCTCCTGTCTAGGGTGCCTGCCCTGTTTCTCTCTCTGAGCCATGCCCCCCTCCCCCATCGTGTGTGTGTGTGTGTGTGTGTGTGTGTGTGTGTGTGTGTGTCCCCACACCTTTACTCAGTCACCATTCTTCTCAGCAGGACTGTGATTTCCTTTCTGAGAGCTTTTGTCTTCTCCTTTCCCTACATACCATTTCTTTCCCTTTTCCCTATTCACTGTAAAATTAATTAATTAATTAATTAATTAATTAATAATATTACTTGAATTTTACTGGTGATCTCAGGGGTGGTGAGGGGCAAACTTGAATTTTTTTCTTATATAACTCCACTGGTTCACATGAACATTTAACTTATGAAGAAGAGAAGTGCATGGCTTACCCTGCAATGTCTGTGCATACTCACGAATTCCCTACATGGCTGCACTTTTTATCACAAATCTGCATTTATTCCTTACCCTCAACCAACTCTGCCTAGAAGATTGGACTGTCTCTAGCAGGATACCAGAAGGTACAGGAGAAGCTGATTCTGGTCAGAAAAGGACTAGAAATCCATCAAAAGAATCACAGACATCAAATAAGGCCTGGTGGATACCTAAACGAACTGAACTCTAATTCTATCAAGTACCCGGTAACCCGGTGTAAGCGGAGCATTCATCTAAGAAAGAGGCTATGTGGTGACTTGAATGAAAATGGTCCACATAGACTCTTGTGTTTCAATGCTTGATTCCCCAGTTAGTGGAACTGTTTGGGGAGGATTAGGAGGTGTGGCCTTGTTGGAAAAGGTGTGTCCCTGGGGTGGGCTTTGAGGTTTCAAAAGTCTAGGCCTGGCCTAGTCTTGGTGTCTGTCTGTCTGTCTCTTGTTTCTTTCTGTCTCTCTCTGTCTCTGTCTCTCTCTCTCTGTTTCTGTCTCTGTCTCTCTCTCTGTCTCTCTGTCTCTCTCTCTGTCTGTCTCTGTCTCTGTCTCTCTCTCTCTCTGCCTATTACTTGCAGATAAGATGTGAGCTCTCAGCTCCTTCTCCAGCACCCATGCCTGCCTGCTGCCTGCCTGCTGCCTGCCTGCCTGCCTGCCGCCATGCTGATCATGGACTTGCCCTCTGAAACTGTAAACAGGCTCCAATGAAACGCTCTGTGAGTTGCCTTGGTCATGATGTCTTATCACAGCACTATAACAGTAACTAAGGCTTCGGGGAATGTGTTGTGACCGTCCCTCTCTGACACCACGATTGCTGGACATTCTGGGCAACCAAAAGTTCCAGAGACTTACATTTCTTTCCATCTGGACAATGTTGCTGATCTCTTGAGTTTCAGGATCTTATCTCTGCCCATAATCACTACTGACACAGTGGTCACTCAGAGGGAGTTGGGGGTCTTCCAGGACAGATGACAATCCCTGACTTACATACGCCCTGAAGGACAGAAAGGGAAGTCCCGACGGGCATGTCTCTTACCTGAAAGGACTTGATGAACGTCCACAGCAGAGTCCGGATGCCTTCCCCCCTGCTGAGAAGCTTCACCAAGCGCATCACTCGGAAAAGACGGAAAAAGGTGATGGAGATTCTATTGCTCTCTTCAGAGTTCTGAGGGGTTATCATGGAGAGGTCAAACCCAGTGGGAAGGAGAACATGCAACACGTTCAGAAAAACAGCAACAGACGCGAGGGTGACAGAGGTAAGAACTTGGAGATGTGTTTCTAAGGCCTTTTCACCTCAAAAAGCATGATATGAGGAAAGGAAAAGTCACATGCTAACAACACAGGGCTTGGGGGAGGGGAGAGAACAGCATCCACACAGCACATGCATGTCCACGTGTTCTACTGTGTTAGAGGAGGAATGCTGGGCTGCTGGAGAGTACTGGGCACTGATGATGGATGCAGACCACTGCAGACACCGCTCTGGAAGGGACGATCATGGAGAATACAGAACACCAGTGGAAAACTCGACATGGTCAGAGAAACTCAAGGAGACGGACGGCCCAGCCCCTGGGGACCAGCCACTGATCTTACCCCAGGTGTAGCAGTTGGGAGAGGGACACTTTCACTTTCAGTTGGCTTTAAGAAATCAAAGATTGAAATGTATTAATGCGGGTGGAAGGAAGCAAGGGCTCAGGAGACATTTCCCCCCTTTTTACCAGTGGGTAGTTAATGTCTTTGGTCAACACAGCTGCTCCTTCCTGAGAAAACACCAGGGCCTCATTCTGGAACTGGACCGGAGGTGGGGACAGCCATTGAGAGGAATACAGACAGACTATTCTAGTCTAGCTTCTTCCTGGGGATGTGATGTATCAGGCGACTGACTGGTCAAAGACTGTGGTACATACCTTAGTGCTCTCTAAAGACAGGTCCAGAGAAACCTCTGCTTCTCTGGCTCAGTCATAGGAGCTGACCCCCTGTAGCAGGCCTCCCAGCCATGGGGGAAAACAGCGGCTCTGCCTGTGGTCCCCACACTTAAGGACTACATGTGCTCCACTGGATCAATGCCTCCGCTGAAGGGCTGGAAGGCCTGGTCAGTGGCGGGGACCGAGGCAGGCCTCTCTCCGGCCACCTGCTCTGCTTGGTCTGAAGTTCAGCCTGGCCCCAGTCGGGCAAGCACTCTGGAAGAACGTCATGGGCTAGCTTGCCTGAGCGCCAGCAGCTCTGCCTCAGGCAGGTCCAACTGTGTGCCTGGTGCCCAGGACCTAGGAGTCCACCAGTGAACGGTGCACATTTGTTTCTCAGCTCCAGGAGGACTGAGCCCTTCTTCACTGCACTCAATGCTCACCATAGTAACAGTGCCTGCAGGGAATTGCTTAAGAAAATGCAAACATGCAGGAGGCAAGTCTTCCCTACCAAGAAGTGTCTTTAAATAATAAAAGCAAGAATGGAGGTAGGGCAGCCTCTTGTCTCTCAGCCACTGCCACTCCACTGAGGCAGCAGGGTCGCCCTGAGGCTGGCTTACTTCCACCACACACAGTAAAACTATGCAGGGGAGGTACAGGGGGTAGCCACTAGATGCTTCCTCCCCTGGGGACATGGAGAAAGAAAGGCTTGGTTCTTATGCTGATTCCTGAGCCCAAAGAGAAGAATTCTGTGGACCTTAGTAAGAGAAAAAAAATGGGATTGACTACATCTGAGGATGCCTGTAACTAGGCAGTTGCTCTGGACCCAGGAACAGGGCTCTAGGCCACCTGGATGGATGCTCAGAGCAGGAGCGTGTCAGAACTCAGGGTCCATCAATTTCGTTAGTTCCTTTATCACCTCACCCTACAAGTAACCACATAGCCTTAAAGGGATGGTTCTGTGGTTGTTTGTTTGTTCATTAGACAGGGAGCAGGCTCTCACTGTGCAGCTTGGGTTAGCCTCAAACTCTGACTCCCCGTCTCTATCCCCCAAGTTCTGGGGTTACAGGTGTGAGCCACTACGCCTAGCTTAGATCATGGGTTGTTTTCGTTATTGTTGTTGTTTTAATTTAAGGCTTTAACGTACATGAGCATTAGTTTCCCAGCACTCTCGCCCCCACATCACCCTCCCCTAAGGGCTGTGGAGAGGAGGCTTCACTCTTGCCCAGGCAGCTAGACTGTACACATGTGAGAGTCTGTGTAGCTGTGCGTGTGTGCACACCTCCATTGGTCTGTGCTCAGAGGACTAGAGAGGGCAGAGAGAGCCCTGGACAGCTGTTACCCAAATGCCCGTAACCTGTGTGGGGTCTGCAAGAGCGGAGCACGCCTGCTCTTTCCGGCCACCCTCTTCTGAACCTCCTCTGTGTTGCTCCATGACAGGCCATTTGGGATCCTCTTCCTCTGGCTGATAAAAGTTGGCTAAATTGACTTTTGAAATGTGTATCTTTTTAAGTGTATCTGAAGGATGGCAATCATCAATCATTAAATTTAAATTCAGACTCACTACGTAGCTGCTCCCTCTCCTACATGCTGGGATTACAGGTGTGGACCACAACATCTAGTCAAATGGTCTTTTGTTGTTGTTGTTGTTGTAAGGGGGAGGAGAGGAGACAGCGTCTGTCAGGAGACAAAGTGGTGGACCACACAACACAGAAACGAAAGAACACAGCACATCAGGCTGCATGCACCCCCCAAGTGGCCTGAGACCTCGTTGCCCCTGCCACCACACACCGCAGGGCAGGAGAGACTGCAGTAGGGGAGGACGTCTCTGACATGGATGGGGGACCATGCAGGGTGACCAAATCTCTTCCAAACGGGAAGGCCCCTAGGATGGCTTTGCTCCACCTGCAGAGGGGGCAGCTGCTCTGGTCCCGGGCTGCTCCATAAAAGCCACTAATGCCCACATGCCACCCAAGTGATCTTCTAAACGGACCTGGGTCCTTTTACATTTCAGGAATTTTGAAAGCCTCCGGGTTATTCTAGTATGGTCTCAGAGTGGAGAATTTCGGTCCTTAGCCCACAGCAAGGTTGGGCCACGTATTCAGCAGACAGCTCACAGCAGCAGAGTAGTCACAGAGAGTCGGGCCATTAGAAAAGCCCACTTGGGCTGTTACAGCTGTGTAGAGCCTTTGGGAGGTGATTGGGGATCAGAATTTGGATGCAAGGGGATTAAACTCCACCTCTATCTTCTTTCTAACGGATAGAGGAGCATTGGGAATGGAAAGGTAGAGGACTGGTGAAGGGGATTAGTGACCTGCACTATGCTCAACTTTTTAGATCACCCGTGGATAACACTGGAGGACCTGAAGCAGAGGAAAGTCTGGCCTTTCTTTTCAAGAATGGCCTCAAGGACCTGGGTGATCCATGTTCAATAGAATTTCACTGTCACCTAAAGATTTGGAACAGGCAGCTTCAGTAGGTTCTGCTATTACAAGGTCACGCACGTTCCTCAGCCTGGTCCCCAGCTACCACGTGGAGTTGAGAGCTGAACTGTTACACCTCATCCTGACAATGAGCTGAATGAAATGGTGGAGACAGTGTCTAAGCCGGGCACTTCACAAGGCAGCAACAACTCTTGGGATCTGAGAGTGAGCTCCTGCAGTCGCAGTTTCTAAACAAGACCACTCTCTTCCGGGCAACAATGGGATGGAAAAAGACTAAATGTCAGCAACAGCCATCCCTGGGCCAGAAAAGTTGTTGCTCGATCCTTTCAGAACTCAAAGAACAAACAGGCACCAAAGAGAAAGCAAAGTAAGGCTCTCAGGTGTCATCCACCATTTCAGCAGCTGGGTGATATGACAACCAAAGGTGATGGGGGACAGGGCCAGGAAAGCCGTCACACCATGGACAAACAGGGTGGAGAGCATGGAGAGGACAGAGAGATGGCAAGGGCCAGGTGAGCATGCAACCAGGACAATGCAAAGGGCCATCAACATTTTGTTGTTGTTGTTGCAAAGACTACAAACAAGCTAGAGTTCTCATTTTCCAGGCCAGATCATTCATTCTGGAAGGCTGTGTTAGCAAGTCAAAGAGCCAGTGTGACTGACCAAGCAAGCCTGCACCCAGGTCCTGGTCAGGGACAAGGACTCATGGGAGAAGTAACAGTTTAGATGGCCACGGATGATCCTTAGCAAGTCCTGTGGAACTCAGTGAAACACCAGAGGTGGAAAGCAGAAACCAAGTATACAGTCTCTAGGAGTGCTTTTGCTTAACGACTTCACCGTATATATGATTATATATACTTGCCGCTACAATTTTCTAAAAATAAAACCAACATGAAAAATCAATTAGGCGACAGAAAAGGAAGATCAACAGAGTCTGGGGGAGAGAGCATGGCAGGTTAAACATCACAAAACACGATGATGATGATGATGATGATGATGATGATGATAATGGCAACTCAAACCAGCCAACAATGGACCATGGGTACTCATGCTCAGTTGATGCTGGACATCAGGAGTCAAGGCCACTGGGGATGTGACATGCGTTGCTCTCCTGGGGAACTGTGTGTGTGTGTAGAGGGAGCATGTAGGAATAAATATTCCCATCCTGAAATATTTGTAACGTCAGAGAATAAGAATGTTCTGTCTTTTTGTTTTTTAAAATTGCTGATTATTCCCAGAGTCTAGCTCCAGGCCTACAAGCAATAGATGCCCAGTAAAACTGGTGCTGAAGATGGAATAAATGAACAGGGAGCATAACCTTTGCATCTAGGGACAGTGGACAATCACAGATCTCCGTAGGTAACCCCGGGTGGAAAACTGCCAAGGCCAAGGCTAAGGAGTGTTTGGTCTCAGAATACAGCTAGCCGGGGAAAGGTCATTGATTGACAGCAGGTTTGGGAACTGGAAATATTCCCCTCCGTGAATCTTCAACCAAAGCTGGATATCACGAAAGAGGCCTTGCACAGACATTTGACATAAACTGCTAACTAGACACTCAAGCATAGACCTTCCCCATCCACAGAGAAGTAGGACCATCCCGAGACACTGACAGGCAAGGCCAAGCCAGAGTTGAGGAGCGGGGCCAGCTCACAGCCCATGAAGCAGGTGTTGCCTCTGAGTGTACCAAGTCATACTAGCTAGCCAGCAGGTAGGCAGCATGAGAAAGCTGGGTGTCTAGCTGTAAACAAGCCTCAGCTACATCCTGGTACCCAGAAAATGAAAGTTTATAACCTCTGGCTCATAGCACCTAAAAAGTCTGTTAAGACAACAACTTATGGTATGTCAACATCTATCATAGGTTGTTTCTGACCCATGGGAAGTTCCTTGATACACGTCATAGATACTTCACATGCCTTGAGATGATTAAAGCAGTCAGATGTCATGCCACATGACAGCCAAGGGAGGGTCCTCTTGTTCTTGCAATAACACCAGATTATTTTACACCCAGATGCCATTTACATATCATGAATGGCAATTTTATAGCTGCCTATAGCATATGTCTTGTAAAGTTGAATTTATGGAAGTCTCAGCTTAAGGAGGATGGGGGATGTGTGTACTCAGGCCAGGCCTAGTGAAATGTCATCTCAGTATCTTGACACAGCATATCATGGATCTTGGTGTGAGGGGGCTTACATCATACTCTGGTGGCCATGGTAATGTCTTACAGTCCATTTTACACAGTACACAGGAAAACTGCATGAATAAGAGTGTGTCTTCATAACCCACTATTTTAATAAGTATTTTCACAGATATTTACACAATTTTATTCCCAGCAGATATACTCACTCTGCTGGACCTCTAAGTGAGGAAATCAAAACCTGAGTCCAATAAGTTAAGTTTGAGGTAGGGCTGGAACTGCCAGGTTGGTGGCTGTCCAACCATCCATACGGACTAAAGTCAGCCTGGCTGCATGGGGGGTATCAAGGAATATCACTGTTCCCATTTGGTACAGGCCGTCTGGGCACCAGGATGGACCTGACAGTTCTCAGCCCTGCACGTGTCAGCCAGGCAGAGCAGAGCACTGGGGGCGCAGGAGGGAGCACTGGACCCGGCAACACAGAGCAAAAACCGACACCACACAACGTCACTTCCCCAAGCTCCGCCTTGGGGGACATACACACTGACATCCACTAAAGCCTGCTGATGAACTTGGTACTGGCCAGTGGACAGGGCCCTTGGCTGCCTGCCTCTGACCTTCCCTTGAGGAAGCTGGTGCTCCCCTTCTCCAGCTCTGAAGAGGTTTGAGTCGTCAGACTGCCTGTGGCGGGGGCTTGCTCTACCTATTCCGTACGTGCTCACTTGTCACGCGTAAACTGCACGTCACAAAGAGGGCGCTGATTCTCTCCTGACACATACCAGCAACACTCTTTGGGGGATTAAGGGCCAGTGTCATCAGCTAGACTCAGAGCAGGCTCATAGCTAGGAGGACAGTGGCGGCAACGACCTCAAAGCCAGGCATGGCTGTAGGGGTCTCCTGTGCCACCACAGAACCATGTGGGTATACAAGGCACACGTTACTAACTCCATCCTATAGCTGGAAAAAACTGGAACGCGAAGCAGTCAGGAGCTCTGCTAAGGTTACCCAGCTAGAGAGTGACAGCACCATTAAGACTTGAGTACGATCTTTTAAAAACAGTTGTCTTCGTTTCAAAGTGGCAGTTCTATGCTTGTGTCTCCGTTTCTTTAGGGGAACTGACGGACGAGGGATGGGAGACTGCAAACTGACTTCCGTCTTTTAAAATGAGTTAGTGCCTGCAATTGTTATGCCCATGGAGATTGATGGGTGGCCCTTCTCAAGTCTCTTCTGTGTCAGAATTAATGAACACAATCACATCAAGGGACGCCAAGTTTGCTACTTACGTTCACTTCAGTTATAGCAATATCAACGACGCTACCAACAACAATTAAGGCATCAAAAGTGTTCCATGCATCAGTGAAATAGTGCTGTTAGGCAAGCATTCAGAAGCCACAGAGGACAGGAAGCACAACAGGAAAAGAGAAGAAAAGGACACCGTTAACAATATGCCACTGGACCACTTGAAAAATCGCCCCAAGACAAACATGTCATAGATAACGTCACTTTGGATGGATTTCGACAGAGCAAATGGAACAACAACCAGAGACACCCTATCTTACCTTGCCTACTAGTGCCTGGGGTCAATGGTGCCAGAGAGTCAGCCCTGCAAAGGTGATTTGTGTCTGCAGAGGCCTTGGGCTAAGGCTCTACTCTAGAAGGTTCTTCCCCACAGCCTCTGTGAGGAAATGTCTAGTTTCCGATCAAGTGTGACTGGGATCTGTGACTTGTCCAGGTGATGCCACATCAGGGCAGGGAGGAGAATGTGCAGACAGGAGAGAGAGGACGCAGGCCACACAGGTGCATACTTACGTCGGCTTCGCTGAGGGCCACGTCTATAATGCTGCCGATTACGATGAGGGAGTCAAACGTGTTCCAGGCGTCACTAAAATACCCCTGGACAGAGCAGGCAGGGGCAGATGTTTATGAGCACTTATGAAGGGAACATCACATGGATCATATGAGGGGACACATCCGAGTCCCCACAGCACCCATAGCAACCAGGGAAGGGGTCAGGAAAGCCAAAGGGGAGACAACAATACTGTCAACTGGTGGAAAGGGACAGAGGAGTGGTTGTGCTCCTGTGTGTGTGAGAGGGGGGCATGAGTAAGAATGGTCGGACACACACACACACACACACACACACACACACACATACACACACACACACACACACCACAGACGTATGGCCCTGGGCAGATAGAGGGTAACCTTGCCCTGATACCCAGAGTGTCCACCCAAACCCTCATGAACTGAGGAAAGAGTGAGGCTCCCCCATACTTCCAAGAGTCCCCAGGTGCCCTTCATTTCTGTTTTCTCACTTCAAGCCACCAGACTGTCAGCCTCCCCCTATCCTCAGTAGTCCAGCAAAGATCACAGGCCACGCAGTGCAGCAGGATTCCCAAGAGCTCTTGCCTTAGAGGACACAGGGAGACTCATCTAAAGGTCATAGCTCATAGGGAGACGGGCAGAGCGATGCCCAGAGCCTCATGGTAGAGCTCTGAGCAGAGAAACTCTTGACTGTGGAATAAAGACAAGCCAAGGCAGGTTCTGTGGAGGGAAACAGAACGCTGAAGGATGAAGGGGATGCTTCAAAGATCTCAGATGGCCAATGGCCTCCTTCTACTTCATCCCTTGCTTTTCTCTGCTCTTTCCATCCTCCAGGATAAGCGGACTCTTCTAGAACCCCCAACAACCTCCCCGGCTCTTTCCCATCTCCTGATACCCCTGTAATTCCCCTGACCTTAATCGGCTCAAATCCACTTCCTCCTTTGAGCTCAGACAAATGCCAGCTCCTTCATGGAGCTTTCCAGGTCCTTCTGACTGTCTATACTCTATCATATTGACTGCACCTTTCTGACACCTTCATCCAGAAGGTCTACCACTCCAAAGCCTTCCACCAACCCTGTCAGCCACCCAGAGCCTTGAATCCAGTCAGCGTTTGAGACATGGCCATGTCTTTCTCCACAAATTCATACCCTAGTTTTTCCTGCTTCCCAGTTTTCAGGTCCTTGTATCTATGTCGGCTCTAATGCCCTTGTGACTTTCAAATGTAGATGTATATTCTGGGTGGTTTATGCCTTCGAAGACCTTCACACTACATGCTTAACTGGTGCCTGCTGGCTCCCAACACCCCCTAGGAAGCCACACTGGAGGTGGTGGTTACATTGTGTACAGCGCCGGAAGCTTCCAGTTGCCAGGGCTATACTGTCAAGATTTGTCTGTAAGCCAACCTCTACCTTGAAAAGGGAGAGCATGTTTCAAGAATAAAAAATCCAGGTCTGAATTCTAGAAAGAGAGTCTCAGCATGTGAACAGTGGGTACATTTACAGACGAATCAAGAAAAACAGAACAGGAGGTGTTTTGAAGTGTCAAGGCCCAGAAGCCTGTGACCAAATGCAGGGCTAGGGGAAGCCTCTGCAGAACCACGGCCTTCTGTTGCACTATGGGAAAGGTGGGCATGTTGACTCCTAACAACTGGAGCTGGATGTCTTTCTATTTACTACTAACGGCACTCCGGCCCCTCGACAGGAAGTCATTCATTCTGACTGACACTCACTGCTTCCCTTTGGTACTGTTGACAATGACTCCCAGACCCAACGCCAGTGACTTCTGATCTACTCCTGGTCTCTCCGCTACAGCCATGGTGTCTCTTACACTTGCCGCTTCCTGGCTGCTGCTCACAGTTCTCTCAGAGACTTCAAGGAGATGACAAACTGTCCCACGGCCAATCCACCAGGAATGTCTGCTTAAAAGTACAGCTCCCATTTCCCTAGCTTGCTTCTCATGAATACAGGATTCTCAGCTGGCCAAACAGAGAGAAGACAGGCATCCCTGAGGTATGGACTTGTGACGTGAAACATGTGGTCAGAGGCAGGACAAAGGGCAGGCTCCATGATATAAGAAAGCCTTCTGCTTCCTTCCCAAGGCCAGGTCCTGACACACAGGGCAGCTGGGTCACAGGCTGCCTCCAGCATTACAGAGTCTTTTTAAATTATGCAGACTGTGGCAAGTGAGTAATAGCAGTTCTCTGGTCAGTAGCATCCTTGCAGACTCTGCTGACAAACAGGTCCTTCCCTTGTTTTCACAGACCTTCCTACTAGGTGGAATGTATTCCTCAATCCAACGCTTAGACTACAAAACATAGAGCCAAAGACTGAGTCCTTTCCCTTACTTCCTGACTGGCCCTGTAGTACATGCTCTGCTGTTCTCTAATCTTGCCTGGTGGATCTGCAGGACGTCAGCCATACCTCACTCATGTGCATTGCGTAGCAACCCCTCTTGCAGCCCTGTTCTATTCCCACAATGATCAGTGTTTTCCCACTCTGGGTCATCCCTGTCTGTGTATAAGACAATCTTCATGGATCCTTTTCTGGTACACTGTGGTGGATAACATCCCTTAGAATCAGCAAGGTAAGGGCCTAACACTCTGGGAACTTTTAAGAAATCTGACAGATTAGCCGGGTGGCGGTGGGGCACGCCTTTAATCCCAGCACTCGGGAGGCAGAGCCAGGCCGATTTCTGTGAGTTCGAGGCCAGCCTGGTCTACAGAGCGAGATCCAGGACAGGCTCCAAAACTACACAGAGAAACCCTGTCTGGAAAAACAAACAAACAAGCAAACAAACGAACCAACAAAAAAAAAAAAGAAAGAAAGAAATCTGACAGATTAAGAAAATCTTCCACAGTTCCAAAATGGTGCCCAAATCCTTACAGCTCAGACTAAAGGTTGATGTCTGCATCATAGGAGGTTTCATGGTACAAGGGGCCGGGGTTCAAGGCTCGGGCCAGGTGGTGCTGACAGTCCAGGGGAGGCAGAAATGCCAGCCCTCCCTTTCTTCCCACACACTGCTTCCCTGTTTAGCAACCTCCTATTTCATGAAACCACTGCCTTGGCAGCATGACTCAGCTCCTCACCCTTCCTGCACTGAAGACACCACGGTTCCACACACCGGGCCCATTCCCACCTACCCTCCCGGCTGAAGGGGCGCCATACTCTTCCATAACTGAGCTCTGAAGCCAGGGCCTCTCAAGGGAAGCCAGCAACCAAATCTTTTTTTTTCCCTTCCTCCTTCCCTCCCTCCCTCCCTGGCTTCCTTCCTTCCCTTCTTCAGCTTCTACATGCCTGAAAAGAACATGTCAGCCAGCCACATGTAATGGCTTTTATTATTCAGAAATATTTCTGACTCTGACATTTAAGTTACTGTGCTAGTTGGTTAGTTTTTGGTTGTTTGTTTTTGCTTTGTTTTGTTTTTCTTGAGACAGGGTTTCCCTGAATAGCCCTGCTGTCCTGGAACTCGCTCTGTAGACTGCTAGTTTTAATTGTCAATTGAACATAACCTAGACTCACCCGAGAAGAGCAGCTCAATGAGGAACTATCTGGATTAGCTTGGCCTGTTGGCAAGCTTAGGAGCAATTTTCTTGGCTGGTTAACCGAAGTGAAAAAAGCCTACCCTGAATGTGGTGGCACCATTTCAAGGGCTGGGTCCCGGGGTGCATAAGGTTAGAGAGGTAGCCTGTTGACCTGACTAACTAGGACAGAGGGACCCTCCCCAGCTACTCTGTAAGAAAACACTCTCACATGGTTTGGCTAGTGCTCACCAATGAGAAGAATGGTGTTTAAAGGCCAGGAGAGACATCAGGAAAGAGAGCGGTGTCTTGGTGAATCCATTCTCCCTTCACTGTCTGGCACAAAGTGATATAAGCCATCACAGCAACACTGCTCTTCAAGAGCAAGGACGCTGCTGTTATTGGAAAGGTTCTCTGGATTATAATCTGAGGTCATCTGGGGCCATGAAAACACCTCGCTGAGCAAATCTACAAAGCAGTGCACTTGTTGGTAGAAATCACCATTTAAATGCTCTGATCTATTAGCACTGACTGCAAGTTAGCTTCTGTTGTGTGACCATGTTACCTATCCGTTCACATGACGCTGGACGCTCCTCCCAGGCTTGGAAACTCACTGGGCCAAGCAATGTGCTACAAGCCATTGATGCACTGGCCTTAGAGGGTATGTGCACAGATGCACACTCTCATATACTCACACACATAGGCACACACGTATGCACACACATAAACACACACTCTCACATGCTCACATGCTGTGGGGTGTGTGTGTTCTCCTCCGCCTGCACATGTTTTGAAAAAGTGCAGAAGCTTAATCACCAGGCACAGGAAGACATGGCACAGAGTTGCTGGGAAATGATCCATGGGACTGTTCCACGTACATTTCTCAAGAACTTTCCACGTTCTGACTCTGCAACCTTTCCCATCAGTTCAGACAGATATTGTTCAAAGAAGTATAGGCAAAAGAGAAGCAAACCAAGGTCCCCAAGGAAGTTCTGATGAATTTGGAAAAGGAGGGAATGTATATGTAGGTAGGTATGGACAAGTCACAGTACGTAACATCTGGCCATGCGTAAGGTGCCAAATTTGACCCCACGGCAATCACCCCAATTAATCACTTACAAATGTCCTTTCTTTTTGGTCCGCAAAGATCCGATTAAAGATTGCCTAAGAATTACTTCAAATTAAAGAAAGGAACAGGCTGGAATTCAAATTCTGGATAACTGTAGAGTACATGAAACCAACCATTTCTGAAGCTGTACCCTATTTGTTGGCTACTCCACACAGAGTACAAACACCTAGGCACCAGGCTCTGTCACTCTCTCTTCTGAGAGTTAGGGTCTATGCTAGGAAGGAGACCACCCCTCCCCAACCCCCTCACCCCTCCCTGGCCAAGTCAGCTCATCTCAGCTGCTCAGTCCAGCGCTTTAGAGCGAAGGAACACTGCTGCTTGAAGGTAGTGGTGATGGTGTAATGGTGCCAGTACCAGTCTCCAGCACGGTGCTACGTGCCAGGCACCCTTAAAACCCTGAAGGTTAAACATGCACTCTCCACAAGAGCCCCCAGCAACTGGACTGTGAGTCTCCTCATAGCACAGAGGAGGAAAGAGTGGTGGGGGGCAGTGAAGTAAGCTGTGATGGACTGCAGATCAGATTCAGATGTCTCAATGTTGTGCTCCTTGATGCCAAGCGACATGGCTTGTCACAACACCACAGCCTTTGGGCTTTGTGGGGCTGGACTGACTCCTTCCCAAAGAAGGCACAATGCAATCATTCCTTCAACACGGTGTAACATAGTTCATGCCTCATTTCCTTACAAACAAGTGAAGCTTTTCTAAATCCAACAAACAAAAGATGGTGTAGCAGTAAGAAGGTCCCAGAACTTTCCATAAAAGGTAAAAAGGAAGCTACAGACCAGCCACAAATAGAAGCTGTCTTCGTGCTAGAGATCTCAGAGTGAAATCAGGGTCAAACTCTTTCTGATGATTATCAGACACTCCCCCAGTGCTCAGATAATGAGCTGCATTTTCCTGAGACAGCACGACATGCTATTCAAAAACAGAGAACCAGGGTTTACAGTGATAACCAGCCTACAAATTCCCAATTCTCTCCTCTCTTTTTCTCAGAATTGTTTTCATAAGGTTTTGGTTTTACCCATTTATTTTCCCATATGTATACAGACGTCCTAATCAGATTTTAGTGTTCTCAGGTGGTAACCTACTTAGCTACCAGAACAGTTCAGCATAATTCAGCAACACAAGGCTAAATGGAAGCAGGTCCTTCTCTGGTCATTCAACAGCAGCCTCTGCAAAGCAGATCCAGCAACTTACCTTGGGCTTAAATGCGATGACTTTCAAAACCATCTCAACAGTGAACACCCCCGTGAAGACCATGTTCAGAATGTCCATGGCATCATTGAACATCTTAGACTGCTCGTAGTGCTGTGGATAAAGGCAGACGTAGTGCTGTCAAAGTTTCATGATCTCACATCCTTATAATGGGAGGTCCCCTGCCATCTGCACCCTGGGGGCATTTCCCACCCTCCAGTACAGCATCCTCTCCCAGCAACTCAACCCAGTACTGCAAGGCCATATGGTGAATTTCCACAAAACATGGTGTGTGTGTGTGTGTGTGTGTGTGTGTGTGTGTGTGTGTGTGTGTGTGTCTGTCCACAACATGATGAGAATGATTGGACGATGGAGGAAATAACATGTCCATTCTTTCAGTTCAAGGTAAGGGGGAGTCACCCTTTCTCTGTTGGGGATGATGCTCGGGTCCTTGACTAACACATTGCAGACACCACCTAAATGTCTACAGATAAAGGTAGAATTCGATTAGTGATAAATCTTATACTATTTAGGTTTATGTCTTATTAAAGGTGGTATTACCTAGGCTTTACACCTTCCCCTAGATCAACACACAGACCTTTTCATTTTTAACTTTAAGAACGTGTCTGAAAATGTGTGTTTGACTATAGACCTGTCTAATACAAAGAACTGGGGGTTTGATTGGCTTGAGTTCTTCAAGCCTGGGCAGACTCTGGTTGTAGAGCTTGGTTCTTGCTTCCCGACCCAGTGTCATAGCTATCCGACAGTAACTGCTCAAAGGGTCACTGTCGACACTGCTCTGCAATCTGACTTGGTCAGGGTCAGCAAGAAGTCACTGGAATTCAGGTCGACATTTCAGAAAACTATCAAATCTTGCACTACCACACTGGGAGTCCCTTGAAGCAGAAATGTAACATGAGAACCACTGTGACAGGTCTAGACCACAGTATCAGACATGAAGGCTGGAGAGATGGCTCAAAGGTTAACAGCACTTGCTCTTACAGAGGACCTGGGTTCGGTTCCCAGCACCCACATGATGGCTCACAACCATCTGTAACTCCAGTACTAGGGGATTAAAACCCCTCTTCTGACTTCTGCGGGCACCAGGCACACACAGCAGCAGAACACTCATACACATAAAATTAAATTTAAAAAAAATCTAAAAATAATTTCAAAGTGCCAGACTTGAATAATTCAGCCAAATCCTTTGGCTTGAGGTAGGCATGGAAGATTTCCCACATTACTCGTAAAGTATGGCTCAGGGTAAGATTCTCAAGACCACCAGCTGGTAAGGACAGAAGCTGAGGCCTGTGTGGCATCAGGCTTTGGTACTCAGCCACCCTTGGGTCCCAGGATCCAGACTGAATACCACACACAGGCTCCGTGGAAGCACTCCCCACAGCTCTATCACCCAGAGAGAGCCAAACGTAAGTGACCTTATGTGTCTACCATGACAACGGTCAGGCAGAGTGAAACTGTGACCACACTACAATCCAGGCTTGTCAGAAAGTCAAACCCCTTCTCTTGGAGATGGAACATGTCACCCTCAGGATCTGGGGGTACAGGGCTGGGTGGCACACCTAGACTTGGTCGCCACAGTGATCTCCATATTTACCTGCATGGCCAGGCAGAGTGTGTTGAGCATGATGAGGACGAACATCATGTATTCAAAAGGCGAGGAGTTCACCACATACCAGAACTTGTACTGGTAGGGGTTCTTGGGGATGTATCTCCTTAAGGGGCGTGCTTTCAAGGCATATTCAACACACTGGCGCTGCAATGGTAGAAAGGGGCAAACACAGGGGTTTTGAGAGCTTCCAGGGAAGGAGCACAAACTGGTCATCTGCCTAGAGGAGCTCACCTTGGCCCTCAAGGAAATGACCGTGAACAACAGTGAGTCTCTGGTAGGACCTGGAATTTGCCTTGTGTGTTAGAGCCCACTAGGTTTCCTAGTGCCTGTACCTAGCAGGACTGCATAAGAGATTGATTGGACCGTGGGCCTGGGTGCCAGGTGACTATAACGGGCAAGGGGGAGGTCTTTTGCTCCACCCCTTGGCATTGTTATAAACAGACCTTTGGAATAAAGTTCTGGGCCCGTTTGGATAAGGATCCAGGCCCACCCGAGTCTATCCTGTGTTTCTCTCTGCTTCTTAACTCTCTAACTAAGTCTCTTATCCCTCATTCCTCAAGAGTTCCTGGGGTAAATAAGTGGGGGGCTGGCCCCCCACACTGGTGGTAACTTCAAGAAGCAGGTAGAAGAGCCACTGTGCTGGCTCAGACTTGAAGGCAGAGCCCATGCAGCTTCTGCTGAGACTCTTGCAGTGTCTCTGAGGCAAGGGGTGGGGGTGGGAGTGGGGGGCTTGAACCAAGCCTTGTCAGGGCCTTTCTCTGCCAGTAGGTGGTGATGCCAGGTCTGCCTGTGTTGTCCTCCAGAAGAGGAGGCCAGCTAAGGACAGGCATGGAATCTTCAAGAAGCATAGAGGCCGAGTTTACCTTCTGAGGCTGGAAGCTCTCTGGACACTCTAGCAGATTCACAGAAGACGCCTGTCCAGTCTTATGGGAGTGGGAGCTTACCATGCTCTCCTCAGCATCTCCAGAGAATGGTTAGTAATGATGGTGAGACTGAACTAAGTTTGGCTCTAAACAGACCACTGTCCTACTTACTCTGGGACAGATACCAGTTCCTTTTTGGAGCAAGCTGAGAGGGAGCCTCCAGTTGGCCTCCAGGCTTGCTCCTGCCTCCATCCCTCCCTCCACCCCTTCCTCCAACCCCCTCTGTCCTTACCTCCCTCCCCCTCCTCTCTGCCTTCACTCCAGACACAGCAGGCGGCAGATGAGTTCTCTGTGTTTGGAACTCAGTGTCACTCTGACTCTAGGGACACCAGATTCAAGCCTGTTTGGGACTTTAGGTTCCCACACACATGTAACACCAACTCTGCATGGTTTACCTAGCCCGGTCTTCACTCTTGTCTTCTATGGGTAGGCAAAGAAATAAGCCAGATTTCCTCCAGATTATCACTGGTAGAGTCTGCAAGGACACTCTGACATAGCAAAGTTCTTCCACAAACCAAGTCAGCATGCCCTCACATGTGGTCACAGTTGCCACCTGGGCAGAGGTACCTCAAAACACCATGGCCACTACTGCAGGAAGCCCTCACTGCCAGATCATTCTTGCTCACCACATTACCATAAAAGCAGAGATGTGTCTGGCAGAAGACAGAGGAAAACCCTTGAAACAGACTTTCGAACTCATATGCTAAAGGTTCAAGAGAATGTCTAAGGGGTAAACTCCTTCATGCCTTCATAAACAACCTCTAAATGAGATAAGGGGCCAAGACTCCAGGAGCAGCGATGTACTTAATGTCACTGAGCAGGTACAGGCAGAGCAGGGCCAGAGCACAGGCTCTTGGTTTCCTTGCTTTATCACACAGTGAGAGCCAAGGCTCCTACTTCTACCAGGTCAGCTAAAACAGGGAGGGAGATGAACAATGCCCGAAAAACTTTAGTGCCAAGTTCAAAGTTTCTGACTCTTCCTACTAAATGACAGCTTATTTTGATTGAAGGCAACTGTGGTCCCCGGAAGACCTCTGGCAATCTCTGGGAATGTTTTGGCTTCCTACTGGAGGAAGGGGATGCCAGTGCATTGAGTGGGTAGAGGCCAGGGATTCTGCTCCTTGCCCCAAAGTTGTGCCCGGGGAGCACAAACAAGAAGGATCAGCTTATAACATCAATAGCAGCAAGATGAAGAAAGTCTGCAGCAAGCAGATATCAAAGGGCCTCTCCGTGGGGACTGTGCAAGTTGGAGTGAATGAGTGAGTGAGTGAGTGAGTGAGTGAGTGAGTGAGTGAGTGAGTTAGTGAGTGATTTCTGGCTCTGGGTCACAGTGCCATACAGGAGTCTAAACCATCATTGGTCAGCCATGATCATGGGTTGTGGCCTTGGTGTTCTCTGACCCCTCACCACAAGCTTGGGGATTGGTTTCCCCAGTCATAGTCTATTCTGGGTCTGGTGACCACCTCTGCAGAGACTCAACATGGCTGATGGTGTGCTCTGAACAGGGCCTGAGCTGGGGTGAACCCTCTCCTCTGTGAAGAAAAAGCCACTGAAGAGGAGGTGCTCTGCTCTTGCTTGAGGGACAGAAGCACGAAGAGTGTGTGACTTTAACCTGATTTTTGTCGAGCTCACAGTTCTTATACTCTTTTTCTCCTTGTTCCTGGAAGGTGACGATGACGAAGCCCACAAAGATGTTCATCATGAAGAAGGCAACAATGATGATGTAGATGATGAAGAAGATGGAGATCTCCACACGGTAGTTGTAGACGGGACCAACATTCTCTCCGTTCGAGTCAATGGCTTTATACAGCAACCTGGAAAACAGGAAAACTGGGTGAGAACCTGCCAACCCCACAGTTCAAGCAGCACGCCCAGCCCACTGCCCCACCAGATGCTCCCAGAATTCCTCTGCACAGTCATGGGACGGGCAGGCATCAAGGTCTCTGAACACAGCCTGGTCACTGAGGCATCTTCAGCCTTAGGCCCAGATAGCTAGTAAATAGATGAGGGATTGCCCAGATATAATCATCCAGAGACTATCTGGAGAACTAAAAAAATCAAAAGGATTTCACAAACAGTCAACAACACCAACTTCTATTAACAGATAAGAGATAAGGAGCATCACACTGATATATTGAAGGAGCTGAAAACTGTGTGCACTGACAGACACCCAGTACCCAAACAAGGTTTAAATAAATTAAGGGACACTCTAGTATAGTGATATTTTATTTCTACTGAAATGTGATTTGTATGTTAATAAATAAAGTTCCCCGGGGGTCAGAGCTATTAGCAAGCCATCACAGAAGCTGGGCGGTTGTGGTGCACGCCTTTAATCTCAGCACTTGGTATGCAGAGCTAGGTAGATCTCTGTGTGTTCAAGGACACAGCCAGCATTGGAGACACATGCCTTTAATCTCAATACCAACCATAGAAGACCTGGAGGTCTGTACAGACAGGCAGTGACTAGGAGGTCATGTGGTTGGGTTTACAACCAATGAGAAGGCAGAACAGAAACACTATAAAAAGACAGACACACAGAAAGTAGGTCTCTTTTGGAGAGGTAGGGCAACAGTGACAGTGAAGGGTAAGGTTTTTAGCTCTTAGCTATTGCTCTGACCACTTGGCTTTCATCTCTGTATTGGCTCTGTGTTTCTTATTTAATAAGACGGTTGGTTACATCTACACTCTAATGTCAGACAGAACTCTTACAAAGAAGAACATTACCATAAACCACCCAATTTCAGCTAACCTCCTCTAATACAATCAGTCCTTCCTGACCTCACCCCATGTGCAAAAGCTCACACGGCCCCTCTTTCCATCTTTCCTTCTCCCTAGAAGGGCAGGTGTTACTGCCATCCCCTTCTTGTCGATGGTCAGAAAGGCATCTAAGTGCCAAGGTCACAGTCCTCAGGGGCAGAGTCCAGAGCTGGGCTCAGGTCCTTGTAGCTCCAAGCCCTAGGCTGAATCACATCCTGTCAGCTGCCCCAATGGCTCACTGAGGCATGGTGTCCCAAACCTTACATCACCACAGTGTCTCGCTCTTCCTCCACACCTTTTCTCCTAGATCAGCTTCCTAGGAGGCGAACGTTACTCAGCTGTCCACAGAAGTTTCTGAGAACGTCCTTCACCGCCACCCGAGAGCCCTGGCAACCAGCAGGAGCCTGTTTGGGCGCTTGCAAGCTCCTCTGGGCGTGACCCACCTGAAGGAAGCCAACAGGGTGCTACAGATGCCCCTTTGCCTTTTATTGTCTTTCTTCTTTATGTTCTGGTACTCTAATTCACCCTGATCCCAGCCATTCCGCCAGACCCCATTCCATACTAGGTATGATTATGTGATATTTCTATTAGCTCTAGGATCTGAGGGAGGACCAGTGCCATGGTCATGTGATTTCCTCCACGCCACCTAACACAACATGTTGCATGGAGTTGATATCAAAGGCATAATTTATGAATGAGTGTTTGAGCACCTTCATGAAAGAAACGGCAAGGTAGCATCTGTCCATGCCTGGCACACATCAGTGCTCATTATGTACCATGATGAGTGAATGAAGGACAGTTTGGATGCTGTCAAATCCTCTTTAAGAACACAAGAAGGGCATCTACCAACCGCAGTCTGTACAGCAAATGCCTCTTAGGTCCTCCTTAACCACACAGAGAGAGGCTGCCCCGGCCTTTCACATCTGAAGCCAGAAGTAAGACACAGACGTTTAACACCTGCCTGTTCAGATGGAGGAGCCACGGTGGGCAAGAAATCATGCCCAAAGTTAGTCACAGGCAAGCTTGCCAGCTGTGAAGATCAAAGTAGAACCCCTCTCCTGGAAGGACGACAGCCCAGAGTCCCCAAGGAGCAAGTAGGTACCTCCTAGGGAGACTGGATATCCTTTATACTCACGCAGGCCAGCCCTCAAAAGTTGAGACTGTGAAGAGCGCCATCATGGCTGAAAGGACATTATCAAAATTGAAATCACTGTTCTGCCAGATCCTCTCACGGACCACAGGACTGTCGACATCGCCATCCTTATAGAGAATGAAAAGCCCCCTAGAGGAGAAAGGAGATAGAGTCATCTTGGCTTCACATAGGACAGAACTGGTTCAGAACACCATATGTAGCCCCAGCCAGGTCACACACACACACACCCCACACAGCCCAGATGGAGTTTCTCCCTTTCTCCTCCACATTTGATCTGCTCTATACCTCGAGTAAGTCTCCAGTCATGACTAGTGCAAAGTGCACTCTCCAGGGCAGGGGTGGCTAGAGATCCAGTGTGCATCTGTTAGCAGTTAGACATGCCCAAACAGTAAATGTTAGAATTCCTAGCCACTCCCCCATGACCATGACCGCACACTGGCTGGCAAAATGCTTAGTCATCCCAGGGCCTTACGTCCTATGTAATCCAGGCCCTGAGTGATCACGTAATTTTTGTGCAGTGTAACATGTAATCTATGCGCATGCATGGCGTAGCTATGTAAGCCCATATGCACATCTGTGGGGGGAGGGGGGAAATCTATAAAAGCGGGTTCCGCATATCCCTCCTCCTCTTCCTGCATGATTTTTCCATAGGCCTAAGCACATCCCTTCTGTTCCCTTCCCTTAACAAACTCTTATAGTGGGTTTTGTTGTACCTAGTGGGTTTTGTTGTATCTCGTGGCTTTTGGCTTTTCTCAAATGGTAAAATAGCACCACTTAATGAATAACACTGTGCCACTTAATAAATAACAGTAAAAGTTCCTCATGTAAGAGGGGCTACAAATACATGTGGAAGAATCAATATTTTGGCCACAGAATTCCACAGACTCTGAGAAGCAAGCAAAGGTATATGCTTATCCACATTCTAGTTTCAACAAATCTGTTCCTTTTCAGACCATTGATATTCTCAATTTTCTTTCCAAAAGACTTCTGTGATTGCTGTCACACACCATTTCTTACAGAAATGGACTTGTGGAAGGAACCCATGAGATAAAACCTCTCACTGACATTTCACAGCAATAGTCAGCTAGAGGAAGGGCCCACGACACCACTCTGTGGCTGCACTAAGCAGCTTGGAGGGGGTGCTCTGCGTCCCTCAGCCCAGGCCAACAGCATCCCTGGAGCCGCATGTAGTCATAGGCAGATTGTATCCGATGCCCCATGGCCACATCATTTGTTCAAGAAAACCCAAACCAATGCATACAGGGCAAGCAGCTAGACCCCAGCCAAATGTAACTCTAAAAGGTCAGGGACACAGATTTTCTGTAGCCTTAAGCTCTGAGCAATGCATGCATGGACTGCAAACATTCCATATTAACTGAACATCTTGGATTATAAGATGTGAGCGTTTCTTGCTGTTTCTCTGCTGCTGCTGTTGTGAACAGAAATATGTCCAAAATGTGGGCACTAGGAACAAGGAGCACAGAAGTCTGCCAAGTCTTCTAGAAGAGGGTAGCCCACTCCTGAACACTGGGAACTGAGCTGTAAGCCTGGCTTGGGAGAATACCATTCAAAGTCCACTTGGATGGCAGGAGAGATACTGGTGGCCCTTGGTCAATGTTCTTTTGGGACTCCTCCCCCCAGTTTATAAGATCTATACTAAACAGCTAGAGCCAGCTACTCATTCTTTGAGGATGATAAAAATGTGTTAAACCTTAGAGATGCTGGCTAAACAATAATGAATCATGGTCCCACTTTACTTGAGTTTCACCTGGACTTGAAAACATAAACAACAAAAGTCAAATCACTATCCTTCCAGGCATGAGTTGAGTGGGCAGGCCTCTCATTCCCTGACAAAAGGCCCTGAAATGCTAACATGAGTCAATCCGTGAGGCTTGCTATTCTTTCAAATTCCCTAGCCAGCTCTCGGGATACCCACCTGCACTCTTCAGGGTTACTTTTGGCTTCGTCTGTGCATCGATAGAACTTCCCCTGGATACAGAGCAGATGGAGAGTCAAATACGGGCTTTTCTGATGGAAACCAACTCCAGCCCTGGGCGAGAGGGTACCCCTACCTTGAACAACTGGACCCCGATGCATGCAAACATGAACTGGAGCAGGGTGGTGACGATCATGATGTTGCCGATGGTTCGGATGGCCACAAAGACACACTGGACAACGTGCTGGGGAGAGGACAGAGAGAGGATGGAAGGCTGACGCCCCACTTCTTGGTTTTAATCAAGGGAGAAGTTAACACCAGGCCAGGGCTTCTATGCTTGGTTGCATTTTGATATGAATTTCTAACTGTTCTAACCCCATGCTTTGTTTTCCTGGTTACCTGTTGCATAAGTACTGGGTTCATTATGACGTGCACTTTTATTTTTATTACATTTATTTATTGTGTGTGTGTGCATGCATACGTGTGTGTGTGTGTGTGTGTGTGTGTGTGTGTGTAAGCCAGAGGACAACATGCAGGAGCTGGTTCTCTCCTTGCACATGGATCCCAGAGAATCAACTGGGTCATCAGGCTAAGTGCCTTAACCCACTGAGCCGTTCCCTGGTCCAAAAATACTTAAAAAAATTTATTTATGTATTATGTATACAGTATTCAGTCTGCATGTATGTCTTCAGGCCAAAAAAGGGCGCCAGATCTCATTACAGACGGTTGTGAGCCACCATGTGGTTACTGGAAGAACAAACAGTACTCTTAACCACTGAGCCATCTCTCCAGCCCCAGCCCAAGAACACTTTTTTCAGTGTCTTTTCTTGGGCTTCCTCTAAAGAGTTTGGTTTAATTGAGAGAAACACCACCTGCACATAGGCTCAACAAGACCCCTATCCCAGAAAGCTCTTATAGAGACAACAACCCTTTGGCCTGCTGTATAATCCATATGAGAATGATTTACAACTTAATAAACACAAAGAAATACTGTTGATAAAGAAGTAACAAATCGTTATTGTAATTATAATGACCATCATCTCCAATTAACAAAGCAAAGGTAATTTTGCTGTGTATGTGTGTTATGTGTTACACATGTTATGTGGATACAGGCCCCCATGTGCACGCCTGTTCATGTGAGACAAGTAGAGAAGGACACGGTATGTCCTGCTCTATCAGCCTCTACTTTATATTCTTGAGATGGGGGGGTCTCTCAGGGGACTCAGAGCAAGGACGGCCACCAGGAAGCCCCTTGTGTCTCAGCCACTGCACACATAGCACTGAGGTTACAAGAGTGTGAGGGACATGCAGGGCTTTTTAAATAGGCCTGGGATTTGAACGCAGGCCCCAATGCTTGGGCAGCAAGTGCTCTTACCTGCTGAGCCATCTTTCACATTTAGAAAGACAGTGCTAGGCAGAGGCAGCCTTTTTTGGTGGAAAGGTCCCACTTGGAGCCTCAGCTCATCTTTGGACTAGGACAGTTAGCAACCGCAGCCAGCCCCAGCCCAAGCCAGCCCCCCTCAAAGGAGAGGGGTCAATACCTTAAGCCCTTTTGCTCTGTTGATTGCTCTGAGGGGCCTCAAGACCCTCAAGACCCTGAGAATCTTCACCACGGAGATGGCGCTGGATCTGAGGGAGGACAGAGGTAACGGTAAGAAAGCAAGCGACATGAGTTACGGCCAGATAGGAGCCTTGAGATCATCAGCTGCTTCCTGTGACCGTCTCTTGAATGACACTACATAACCGTAGTCTCTCTTCAGGACTTCAGCAAGACCTGCTCCTTTCTGCCACCAAGCTGGCCTCCTGCCCCCTGAGGGAACTCGGGGGCCCTGGCAGAGGCTCTACCTCAGGCACATAGCTTGCCTTTACAGAGGCATTTACAGACTTACCTCATTATGTTGATGTAAACACTAGTTTCCTGACATTTAGACTTCGGTGTTTAAGTTTGGGGACCTGTGCTAGGGCTTTTCTGGTCTCTGAGAGGTTCAATCTGGTAGGAGGGATGGGTAACACCTCCCTCAGCAGCACACACTCGGGTGTGGGGAAAGGCGGTGTGCTCCTCCAAGGAAGGGAAGGTGGGGCACGACCTTCGGGGTAGCTGGGAAGGCCTCTCGGGCAGGTTGCATCAGGTGGCAGGAAAAGCCTTGTCGGTTTTATGGGAACAGGTGTGGGCCAGAACAGCCTAAGAGTTATCGCGAGGGCTTTGAGCTGTTGCAGGCTGCTTGGGTTAATCCGTTGGGGGTGGTTGTAACCCCGGCTTGGGAGGAAGTGTGCAAGAAGGCTTGGGAGGAAGTGTGCAAGAGGGAAAGCTGGAAAGAGCAGGGACAGTTTGGGGGTTGGTGAGAGTTGTGAAGAGACTAGATTGAAGGTTCTACTGGGAAACCGATCCAGCATTTCCTTCCCCAGGCAGCAGCTGGAAGAGACAAGGCAGGCAATTCCAGGCAGGAATCCCGGGGCCTTGTCGGGTCCAAAGCAGGCCCCTCAAACGACAGTAGTGCTGATAGTGTTCTCACGGAAAGCCTGGGCTCACCGGGACTCTGACCGGCTAAGCAGAAGGATTGCCACCCAGTAAACAAAAACCTAAATTTAGCATTCCTCAGAAGTGGTTTCTATTTGTCAGCAAAAGCCACTACTTCCCTTATCTGCCCCCATGGTCAACTCCCTCAGGCAGAGGGCATCTAGTTCCTGATTAACCCAAACAGCCTGCAACAGACCAAAGCCCCCATGCTAATTCTCAGGCTGTTCTGGCCTGCACCGCCCCCCCTCCTGCTGCTACCTGTTCCCATAAAACTGACAAGCTGTTCCTTCCAGCCATTGTTCTCTGCCCCCACCCCCACCCCAGAGACAGCCCAGCCATTTGATGCTCAAACTGTCTTTCTTCCCACAGAGGGGTCTAGTTCCCTGGCTTCACTGTGGCCCACTTACAGTCCTCTCCAGGCACCTTTGGCTAAGGGGCTTGTGATGTACATGTGTGCTCACACTGGGGTACTGCCAGGCAGCTCCAGAGCAGAGATGCTCACAGGCCAGCAGGAGAGTGAAGCCAGGTCACAGAAGATGTAACCATGGTTGACTGTCCTAGGTACTGCACAGGGTAAAAAGGCCGCACTCAGCCCCACCAGACACTCTTAAATGCCCCCCAAAGGCCACAGCAGCTGTGTCCTGCAAACACAGGAAGTGGAAGGGGTCCCGAGAGATCGCCAAGGCCAAGCTCTTCCTGCAGTGAAAGAAATACGCCACCCTGAGAGAGGATGCCCGGAGTCTTGGACCAGGCCTGAGAGCAACGCAGTTTACTCTCCTCTAGTCAAGATGTCTTTCATCTACTGTTGAAAGCCAGTTTCAAAGAGAAGAATAAACTCAACCTAGCAGTAGGTACAAGAAAAACAAACAAGACAGAAATAGGAAAGCACAGGCCCCAGCACTTTCTGGCATGGGGCAAGGTAAAAGCCATCCTGCCTGTAATCATCAGACGGCACCCAGCTTGAGGGAATTAGGTTCCAGTTCCCTACGGATAATTCTTTCTACTGACCCATGAATACTTACTGAATCCCAAACGACACCAGAGACACTCCAACAACCAGCATGTCCAGCAAATTGAAGTAGTTCCTGCAGAAAGCCCCTTTATGCAGGAAAGCTCCAAAAGTTGTCATCTGTAAACAGAATCATGCGTCATTTACTTTTTCCTCCTCCCCTCCAGGGTCCAAAACCAACCAAACAGAAAGCCTGGGCTCTTCACAAAATCTTGACAGTCAAGTACGACTTTATTAATGACTGCCCGTAAGGAAGACAAATGCTAAGCAACAGGGCTGAGTGACCATGCAACCTACTTCAAAATAAGTCAGAAGAAATGGAAAGGGGTAGCTGACTGAAGGGAAACTTTTGAAGAGGTCAGTCCAGGGTCTATTCAGATGACAGAACTCAAACAAGAACAGAGCTCTGGCATGTCCAAAGAGCCTGCCTCAGGAGAGACTGCACAGGACCACGCTTGGGAGAATGCTATCACGGCCTCGCTGAGCTTACCTGTACAGTGCTGGCCTGGGTCAGCCGCTCTAAGGTCACGGAGCACCAACGGTTTTCATTAAACCCTCTCAGGGGAAGCTAGGGGCGGCCCCTGGCTCCTGCACTCCTAGGGTCCTTTCCCCCTTAACTTGGTTGCCCCAGCTTCCAATTCCCATCTCTCCCGAGTCAAGTCACTCGACAATATCAAGTGTAGCAAGCAAAGAGGCTTTTGTTACGGGAAGCCAGGCTCGTTCTCACGTTAAACGGCTTGTACAGCAGGAGCGCGTGTAGTGGGTGCTCCAGTGAGGTTTCTGCTGGCCACGAGAAGAGTTCAATGGCCAAGTTCTCCAGATTGAAAAAATACAGCGTTCAATAACCCAGGATTTCATTGGCCCCCAGAGCCCAGGAGTATGTGCACTCACTTCACAATTCAGAAAGGCAGACGGTAAAGCAAAATCTCAAGTCACCAGGCTAATAGATCTGGTGGAACAATGCTCCTTAATTCTGCTTGAGGGAGAGGCAGCAAAGAGAACCTGGGGTAGGGACCCTGCATGCTGTGTGGCACAGCCTTACCACAGGGCCATAAGCCTTGGCCACCACTCTGCTCCGCCGTGATGGTCAGAGGACCAAAATTGAACCCCCTGGCTTACATTCAGGCAAACAAACAAACAAACAAACAAAAACAAAACAAAACTCAAATTCTTATAAGATTTGAAACAGAGTTGAACATATTTGGGGTGGGTGGTTTTGAACTCATCATTATCAATGTCACAAAGTGGCCACTCCCTGTCCATATTAATTGAGGTTTCATCAATAGAAGATTTTGTGAGGAGCCCAAGTTCCCCCGTAGCCCAATACAAAGTACATCTTTTTAAAAGATGCACACATAAACTTCAGAATACTTTAAAGACAACTATAGTTAACGCTCTTCATTTCTCAGCTTCTTCCCACAAGGAATTGGCTGTAACAATCAAATCAGAAAGTCCAACTCCTGGAGGCTCTGAGCCCCTCTGCTGTGTCTCCAGACCTCTGAGCATCTAGGAAGGAACGTCCGTCCCCCTGGGGTGCTCACAGTCGGGACACAGCACACACGATGTCACCTGTTAGGTCATGTATGGGCAGTACATTCAGGTACACTTTCCTCGGTGTGTGCAGATGTAAGCCCATGCCATCAAAACAGATACAGGACATCTCCACACAAGTAGACCCAACTCATCTTGCAAGACCCATTGCAAGCAAATAGCATGTTACTATTCAAGGACACAGGGACCACAGCATAGTCCCAAGAGCAAGGAGAGGGTGGTTCCTGCCATAGCATGAGTGCTTTTCCTCTTACTCTGATGTCAGGAAGGGGAGAAGAAAGTTCACGCAGAGTGCTGTATCCGTTAGTAGTCAATACATCTCAGAGGGTTTTTTTTTTTTTAAAGAACAAAATATAATTCCAACTAGACTGTGAAGCCAAAGTAGCTCCAACACGCACTCAAAGGTTAAAGAAAAACTGCAAAAACACATTGGAATGATCACAGGGAAAAAAAATCCTGTAGTTAAAAAAAAAAGTTTAGCTTGATCACAGAAGAAAAAAAAAGTTCAAAGCACTTCACGCATCTCTCCTGTGCCTGGCACGGGAGCGGGCCTCAGTCACACGGCTGGCCGGCCCGTTACCTTCAAAATGATCTCAAACGCAAAAGTGCCTGTGAAGACATAGTCTGCATAACCTAGCACCTGGAAGGGAGGCAAAGAATGCACCCGTTACCGCTGCGGCCGCCTTAGCAGAGGAGGTCAAGGAGAAACGCGTTACCTTTAACAGGATCTCAACCGTAAAGATGGCTGTGAAAGCATAGTCAAAGTAACCCAGTATCTGCAAGGCACAACATGTGGCAATCAGAACAAGGCACCCCCAACAAGCGGTGGCAGATCCCTGCCCATGCGCAGAACCCCCAACTTGTGGCCAGAGACCCTTCTCCCAAGAGGGACAATCCTGCTTCTCCCTTGGGAGGGCTGAGATACACGAAGGGCCCACTTCCCTCATGCACGGCTCCTCTTTGTGACCACCAAGAAATGTTGGGGAGCCTTGCTTCCTTTACCTGCTCAGGCCGACTTCTTGTGCTCCTATCCTGGCCCACAGGGGCTGCTTTCTGAAAGTCCTGTGTTAATAACCTCCCCTCTGGGTGAACTACTAGTGCTGTAGCCCCTGATGAATGAGAATCATACATGTTTTGCAGTTTTGAACTTGGCTAAATGAAATACGCTGCCGTCTAGCTGTGCTTCAGATTGGTGAAGAAATATTAGTGGTGAGGCCGAGAGTATAATGTAGTAGTAGAGGCTCTTGCTAACTGAGCTTGAGGCTTGGGATCTATTCCAAGCACCATAAAGGTTAACATTTTAAATATTTAAAACATAAATAAATAGAAGCTAATGACATCAAATCAAATCAGAAAGTTTCGTATGTTCCTGTGGACCCAGGACAATTTAATTATCACGTGATCTCCCTACCTGACCCTCATACGCCAGGATGGCTCAGTTTGTGAGGCATGGTTTGTACTTGGTGTCTTCCTCCTGCCACATTCTATATCTCACTCTGCTTTCTCCCAAGACTGATCCTTGCCTTTCTGGGCCCGTGCAAAGAATAGACTGACCTAGAGTTTTAATTTTTAGTATAGGCTGCTCTACCAGCATTCCTGAATATCACCTATTATCTAGAAGAGTCTTGTGAGTTCCTGATGCAAAGCTCTTGATTTCTTTCAGAGCCATGAAGACTCAGAGGCAAGGGAAGTGAAGTCTGATCATTTCAACAAGGTTACTCATAGTGTGTTGTTGACCCCATGCCTCTCAACCAGAAAGATGGCAGCCAAGACTGTCAGTACACAAGCCTGTCCTGGGTGCTGATCTCATGGAAATGGTGTGCTGTAGCTTTATTGCATGTCTGTCTGTCTCTATCTATCTATCTATCTATCTATCTATCTATCTATCTATCTATCTATCTATCTATCTATCCATCCATCCATCCATCCATCCATCCATCCATCCACCCACCCACGTACCTTCTTACCTATCTATCTACTGTCTGTGACACATGCACATACCATAGTATATGTACAGAGGTCAGAGGACAACTTTTAGCTATCGATCCTCTCCTTCCACCATGAGTCCCTGGGATTGAACTCAGGTGGTCAGGCACGTGGCCAGTGTCTTTACCTGCTGACCCATCTTGCCGGACCGTCTATGGTTTTGAGAACTGAAGGTATCAGTGTTGGAAGGTCTGGAGAGACCAGTTAGGCTTACTCTTTTCAGTCAAGAGTAACTCTTTCCATTATGTCTCCTCCCTTGGTTGTAGCCACCGCTGGAGCACACACTGCCCCTCCTCTATATTAGAGGGACCTGTGCCTCTCTTCCACGGAAGTGGGGGGTCCACAGCAGTTCTCGCCTAAAAACTTCCCACTTCTGGGCTCCTAGCCACTGCTAGAGCAGTTCCGTGTAACTGTGGACTATCAGGCTTCCACCCCCTTTCCCTTATTCCCTCCTCAGGCAGTCATGCTGACGTGGTGCCCAGGGGCCAATCCAAGTTCTTAGACTACTTTCTTCACACAGCTTTTATTTCCCGTTCATTAAAAACTCAGCTACCGTTCCAATGAAACGCTGCAGTATTAGAACAGCAACACACACACATAGGTACATCTGTAAAGAGACAGGGGAAACAGGACAACAAATGCATGGGAAAGAGG
The DNA here is from genome assembly GCF_949786415.1 of Peromyscus eremicus. Classification (NCBI taxonomy): domain Eukaryota; kingdom Metazoa; phylum Chordata; class Mammalia; order Rodentia; family Cricetidae; genus Peromyscus; species Peromyscus eremicus. The sequence continues at coordinate 84,948,789 of NC_081425.1, read as the reverse complement.
CTACGATAAGAAGAAACGCAAATCCGCTACTGGTAGACACTTAGCCTGGACTGGCTCCCGACCTGTGATACCATGATTTGTCTCCAAACACATTTTCTGCCTCAAGCTTCATTTTCATGATGGAACTCAATGACAGAGGGGTGTTCATTCCACTGGAATGCCTAAATGAAGATAGCCTTGAGGATCTCTAAATCAAAGCCTTGTCTGTGAGGGTGGACTGGGGCAAGCTTGGTGTCTTCATCTCCATCTGAGCCACAGGGGAAAGTTATGGTGCTATTTTGTTTGTGCTCTAACAAATAAAGTTTGCCTGGATATCAGAGTGCTGAGCTGGCCATCAGAGGCGGCACACACCTTTTATCCCAGCACTTGGGATCTCATGCCTTTGATCCCAGTACTTGGGAGGCACACACCTTTAATCTCAGCACTTGGGATCTCATGCCTTTGATCCCAGTACTTGGGAGGCACACACCTTTAATCCCAGCACTTGGGATCTCATGCCTTTGATCCCAGTACTTGGGAGGCACACACCTTTAATCTCAGCACTTGGGAGGAGGAAACAGGAAGTGATATGGCTGGGCAGAAAGAGGAAGTGATAAGGTGGGGTGGAGACAGGAGCTTGGCCCCTTTCAGTCAGAGGATTCTGAGAGGTAAGAAGTCTCTCTAGTGGCTGGCTCTTTTACTTCTCTGATCTTTCAGCATTTACCCCAATATCTGGCTCCAGGTTTCTATTATTAGACCAATGAGAATTCGCACTACAGAAAATCCTTTTCATTGTCTCCTAACAGCACCCTCTCATTGACAACAGGTTTGCCAGGAACCAGAAATGGGGCGCTACAGTATGAGGGTGTGATTATCAAGACAAAGCTGGGGGCACTGATTGGCTGATGTGTCTTAATCCTAAAGTCCCTATTGATCTGATGTGCAGAAAGAGACAGGCACCTCTGACAATCTTGTGCCCCTGCTGCCTCTTTCCAGGGCAGTGCCTTGGTGGTCACCTGACAGGCCCAAGGCTGTCTGAATATGTCTTTGAAGTTTCTTCAGGACTGAGTTAGATGAACTGCTAAGAAAGAGATCGCGAAGCAAAGACTCACTTAGAAACAACCAACTTCTAACACAGATGCATCCGTGGCACCATCCATAAGCTATAACATTGGGTGAATAATTGAAAATTTAACCAGCACCTGTTGCCCCTTTCAACTTGCCCTCACATCTTCTCCCTGACCCGTGTTTCTCATCAGTGGAGTAGATGAGCAGCCTCATGTAAATGCTACATAAGAAGGAACTCTTTTCACTAACCCAAGGGCAGAGGTCCTGGACCTATGGCATGCTGGGGCTCAAGTTCACCTTCTCGCCTTAGACCCAAACCTCTCAGGAGCCATCACTGTGCCTCTAATGGGGAAAGGGAAACCTCAATGTAAGAAGAAAGGACCAAAGAGATCCCTGAAGACACTTGGCAGTACTGCAGAGACTTCTAAATACGCGTCTCCATCAGCTTGGTCCAGAGAAAGCAAATCCCTGGCTCTAGCCCCAGGCTCCCATGCTTGGGCCCTGTATCCAGGATGGCCCCTGACACAAACAGGTTGGGGCTGACCCCCAGGGTAGTCCCACCCACATCTCCTCTCTCAGAGGCTTACAGTGTTCCGGAATGAGTGGCTGCGGATGGGATCTTCGGCTGCAAGGGCGGCGCTGCTCAGCATGATGAAGACCAGGATAAGGTTGGTGAAGATGTGGTGGTTAATGAGCTTGTGGCAGCCCACACGGATCCTGTTGAGAAAAGCACTGCATGGGCACAGGCCTGAGCCTGCCAGGCTCCTCCAGGGTGTGGGGCTTCTTGGGGGAGAGACCAGGAGGAGGCTGGCCCAAGGCTATGTTGCTCTTGTTTTACAGCCGGGAAGAACAGTGTGGCCCACAGTTTGCCCCACCAAAGCCTTGTGGTGTGAGCAGTTTTGTGTCAGGAGTTCCACAGAGACCATTTCATCTAATCCTTACACATGAGGTTACTGTCCTCCAAAAGATGAAAGATGGGACCGGGGACAGAGTGATGGCTCAGTGGTTAAGAACACTGGATGCTCTTCCAGAGGACCTGGGTTCAGTTCCCGGCACCCACACAAGGGCTCACAACCCTCTGTAACTCCAGTCCCAGGGGATCCAATGCCCTCTTCTGGCCTCTGTGGGCACTGCACACATGTAGCACATAGACATATATGCAAACAAAACAATCATACACATAAAAATAAATAATTAAAAATATGAGAAAACTGAGGTTTATGGATATGAAAGAATGTTAAGGTAACAAAGCTAGGAAGGATCAGGGGTAGAGTTCGAATCCAGGCATGTCTACTGCTAATTTTTTTCTACCACAGCATAAAGCCTGACTTATGAAAGAAAACTGGGCCAAATTAAGTCCCCTGAGTAAACTACACAACAATCTACAACCCAACTTAGTTGCAAACTAACTGGAGGCCTAACATAGGAAGACACTCCTGTAACCAATGGCTGGACTCAGGTGGTGCTGTGGCCAGACAAGCTGGCTCTCTCCCTTTGGAGTTGTGTCCATGATGACATCTCCACACTGCAGAGCAAAGCTCATGGAATGCCTTCTGCTCTAGGTGCTGCTCCACCTGTGGGTCATTCTTTGCTCCACTCAACTGTCAAATTTAATTCGCCCCAAGTTTTTATTCTAACACAAAGAACAGGACACATTCCCTTCTTCATCCACAAAGGAACCATTTTACAAATGTGACCAGCAACAAGAGAGAGCTAGTGAAGTCCCGCTGTCTGGAAATTGTCACAAATGTCCTATTTTTAGAACACTTTATTACTTCTGTTTACTCTCACTCTCTCTTTTCCCACCTCTCCCTCCCTTCCTCTCGTGTGTGTGTGTGTGTGTGTGTGTGTGTGTGTGTGTGTGTGTGTGTGTAGGCACAGATGCCACACTGTGCATGTGGAGTTCAAAAGACAACTTTCTCTCCTTTCATATGGATATGAAAGGATTGAACTCAGGCAGTCAGGCTTGGTGGCAAGCACCTTTACCCACTCAGTCATCTCACTGGCCCATAAATGTCTTATTTTTAATCCAACAGTTGATCCACAAGTACTCCTTAGAGGTGAAGCAAAAGTTGTTGAATTGTTTGTTCACATGTAAGGATCTCATTGCACTTTGTGATGGGTTTCTCACTGAATCCTGCAACCCTGAGAAGTGAGGAGGGCAGCTAGGTCTCTCAACCCAGATCCAAGTCTTTCATGATGGCTCTTGGGGTCCATCAGAATCTCTCCTGTTCCCCTAAGGTGCCATGGGGCTGGGTCAAAACACCCTACTCTCAATATTCAGATTTAAAGAGTTAACTTTTTCAAAACTAAGAGTCACCTTTACATGATGGTGACTCCTCACTTCAAGCGTCCCCATCTTGGGCTACTCAGCATTGTACACTTCCTGGAAGGCATGTACAATGCAGTAGCTGGGCCTGGGGAAAACCTTCCAAGACAATGAGGGCAGGGGTGCCCTTGACTTCTGGAAAAATGGACCAATTCCTCCCATACCCATACATAATCTATGGACTACAGGCATCACTAACATTGTCGCAGCCTTTTCTATTGTTTCCCTTTTAAAGGATGCTCAGTGAGGAGCTGTATAAAGATCATCCGGGTGGACCAGATAACTCGGCAGGTAAAGACTTTGTACGCAAGCCTGACAACCTGAGTTCGATCCCAGAACTAGCACGAAGGGGAGAGAACAGCACATCCGTAAAGTTGTCCTCCAACCTCTCTATGCAGGGGGACACATGTGTCCTCCTGTCATTCACACACAACTCCAACAAATTAACTGTGTAAAAGATCATGAAACTGCCATGTTTCAAGGACTCCAGCCTGCTCTGCTTCCCACCTGAGTCTCTGCAGGGCCTGTGAATTACACAGTGCTCCTCTCCGACAGCCAAGAACTACTTCTGCAATTCTTCTAGAAACCCTCCCAGGAGCTACCTATCCCCCTGGCAGCCCACTTAATCCCAGATGATTTAAACCTAGAAACCAGCTAGTAAATAGACTTCTTCCTTCCCAGTGGATGAGTCATTACCATGTTCCTAGTGAGCACCTTATCATTTTAATACGAGAGATGCTATTTTAAGCACAGTTTCATAGTGTTGAATCAAATGCTTAGAGCCTATAAAGCATCATGAGCAATACCATAAAACTCAACGGGGGGTGGGGGTGGGGGAAATCACCTAAATGGGACCGGAAAACGAAGATGCTGTGCAGAACCTGCTTACGAAAGTCTCATTCCATAAAGCATCTTCAGATCCACTTGTTAGGAAAAGGTGATAGAGGGGGCCAGTGTACACACCAGGAGAGCCACGGACTCCGCCATAATGTCTTACTGAGCTAGTCCCTGCCCTATTGCTGTTCCCAGGTGGGGGCTGTCGGGGTGGGGATTCTGGAGCAGGCTCCTCCCAGGACTCTGTCCCACCCACAAGGGAACAGGACACTTCCTCGGGGCTAAATGCACGGCAAAGGCCAGGAAGATGAGCAGGGCTGAAGGGAACTTGTGGAGTCCAGGAACACTCAGGGTCCGAAGGGGGCTGTGAACCACTGCTCTTTACCCCACCCCCACCCCCCTCAAGAGTCCCTGTAGAGAGACGGCAGCAAAGAGACCAGGAAGGAAGTATTTACGGGTTGGTCTTGCTAAGAATGAAGAAAGCACTTCCTTCGGGGATGGGCGCGATTTTCTCCTTCATGTTCAACTCTGAGATTCTGCGAGGACGGGGACCAGCAGGAACCTCAGGCTCATCCTCTTCCTCCTCCTCTTCCTCTTCACCTACTTTAAACGGAACAGTTTTTATAGGTGTGAAAGGTTACATATGGGTCTGAATTATTGTTCTCAACTTCACTTTAAAATGTAGCTTGAACTTTAACAACATCTACTGCTTCCACCAACTAAAGCCTTCCTTTTCCTTCAGAATATGGGCGCATGTGCATGGGGGTGGGACACACCCATCCATGTCTGCTGCACTTAGCTATGGAGTATGGGGAGGAGGCATCCTCCAGGGCACAGTATGGCCACAGACATAGTGAGAGCCTCGCTGCCACCCTCCCAACATCTGGCTGTTTCCCGCCGCCCCCTTGCTCAGTTTCAGTCAGAAAAACTGTGGATTTCCAGTCACAGCCATGCTTACCCTCAGGCTTCGACACCCCACAACCACTTCTCTAGCAAAAGCTGTGCCTATCAGTCCATCTTCCTCTTCCGCAACCTGGGATTTAAGTCCCTCTGTGCTGCCTGTGACTTTGGGGGAAAAGAGCTAACTGCTCTCCAAGACAATGGGGCCCACGGCCTTGGTGGCCTCAGCGGCCCCGTGTGACAACCCCTCCCCTCATATCTCCAAACTTCTGGGCCTCTCTGTCCCACATACCTGGCACATCACAGGGCGGGTAGGGGTCCTTGTCTTCAGTCTCTTCCTGATAATCATCAATTGTAACCTAGGACAACAGAGAGGGAATGCTGACTTAATGTACTTCAGAGGGCCAAAGCCAGAGGGCCACCCTGCCACTCAGCAGTACGAGGGCTCTTATGCAAATGTGTGTGTGTGTGTGTGTGTGTGTGTGTGTGTGTGTGTGTGTATGTGTGCATGTGCAGAGATGATAGATAAAGATTCTGCTTCAGCCAAAAGGCCCAAGAGCAGGTAAGAGACAGGCCGCCACCCAGGTCACAGTGGGCACTGCCCATGGTTCTGTCCTTTTGCCATTCCAGTGCAGGCACATACACTGTGTGATGACCACATTTAGATTCCTGTCACTCAATTAGACTGTGAACTCCATGGAGGTAGTCTAGTGTTTGACATGCGACTGTCACTCACTTGGGGTTTATCCATTTCATGAACAAACACATCACAGAAATATCCAGAGCTGTCCTAAGTGTGATGAAGCCTGACAGTGCAGCCTCAAAGCCTCCTAGACCACCTGGACTCTAAGGTCATCTCTGGGAACAGTGGACTACTAAAAAAACCCCAGCCTTAACACCTACTAAGAAGATACTAACATAATTGTAACCATGGGTTATGTCTGACCACATAGTTACAACTCAAAATAAAACAAGTAGTCTAATTGCTGTAGTATCCACACCCTGTGGTGAAATGTTAAAAATCAGCTCCCTCTCTAACTCAATCAGAATCCCCAGTCCTATATGGTAGGCTCTATTTTTCACAGTAAAATATCACACTCAAAGACGCTTTCATGGTGTAAGTGGTACAGTGATGGAGACACCAACAGAATCACTTTGAAACACAGAGAAGTTATTCTGGAAAAAATACCTTGTTGTCACTGTTGGCTATCTGGTTGACTTCTGGTTTGTTGTTCTTTTTATTTTCTAGGCTTTCTTTTCTACAGATAAAAGAACACAAGAAACCGAATAACCATATTGCTGTGTATTAAAGGGCTAACCAGGATTCTGAATCAACAGTGCTGGATGGAGGCCCAGAATTCAGTTGGAAACACTGATGGCCAAGAGTACAGGGCAACACAAACTCGGGGCTTCCTGTGCATCTAATGCAATGGAGCCATTACACAGATCATCTTATTAAAATCCTCAGCCAAGAGCTAACCAGCACTGAATGCATCGTTTAATTTATGACGCCACAATTAACTGTAGTGATTCTGTAAGCACAGGGATGTGTGACTTCCACTCTTTGCTCTGAGGGTAAGAGCCAAGAGCCTGGCTTTTAGCCAAGAGTCCCTTCTCTTTAGTTGGTACCACATAGTTACCCATAATCACTGCAAGGCAGCAATAAAGGGCCTCAGCTCTTGGGAAGCATGGCTGAGTCCCTAGCACCCCTTGGGAAGCATGGCTGAGTCCCTAGCACCCCTTGGGAAGCATGGCTGAGTCCCTAGCACCCCTTGGGAAGCATGGCTGAGTCCCTAGCACCCCTTGGGAAGCATGGCTGAGTCCCTAGTACCCCTTGGGAAGCATGGCTGAGTCCCTAGCACCCCTTGGGAAGCATGGCTGAGCACTCCTAGCACCTCTGAGAAAATGCCTCAGTGAAAACAGGATTACCTGGCAATTTTTTTCCTTTCTTTTTCTTCAGCTTCCTCTTTCTGAGCAGTGTTCAAACTTTCAGCATCAGCCAAATTGTCTACAGCGATGGCCAAGAAGACATTCAGTAGGATATCTAATTTGAAAATCTTAAGGGTACAATGTGTTTTTAAATGCAGCTACGCAGAGTTGATAAAGGCGATGTCACACTCCTCTGCTCATGGTGGCTGGGAGTGGGTGACTGACCCTACTGTGATATTCCCTTGGTACAACTAGAGAACTTGGTAAAATCCCACTTTAAAAAAACAAGTAAAAAGCATAGAAACCTAGGTAGGGTCCCCTGACTACCTACAGAGAGGCATGGAAACACACATTTCACTGACTCCTTCTTATCTACCGCTGGACATTCATGTAGCACATTGTGTTTCATTTTCTTTGAAAGCACACATTATAACATACATATTCAAGGGATTCCTTTGCAAGCCAGACGCCTTCAAAGGCCACATGTGATTGAACGATGATCTCATCACACAAAATAGCAGGAGGCTTTCTCCTCTAGCATGGGCTCCAGAGTCTGTGGCTAGTTCCTTTATTCTTCACTCTGCAGATGCCTACTAGGGATGGCAATCTAAAGCTCCTGCCAAGAGAGGCTAGGCTGTGTTCTGGAGGGCCCTGCTGTGGCTAGACTTGTGGCTGAATATACTTTTGTAAATGGTAATGTATCAAGCAAATAAGCTTTTTAAATTATAAAACTGCTTGCAATGTTTTCCAGGATTTTTAGAAAAAAAAAATGTATTCTTAATGAGAGCCTCAAGTCAGATGTGATTACTTCCTTATTGACTAGCATTTATGAACTCTGTGAGAAGCCCAGGGGGCTGAGGGTCTTGTGCTGGGTGCCTGTTTCCTTAAGCCTGATGCTCAGCCTTCAGAAGGGCCATAGGAGAGACAGGAGCAGTAGACCATGGCCCCATGTGCCCTGTATATTAGAAACTTCCAGGTGGGCTGCTGAACACATGTATCAATGAAAGCTAACAAGGGCCTAATGGTAAGATTGGTGTGGGGGGGGGGGGCGCGAGGAGGGTGCCATGTCTACTTCTATTCAAGACTCCAGGAGGATGGAAACCTGGGTGAGTTACATTGAAACTTGGACAATGCATCTCTCCTGGGCTGGAGATAGCACAAGGAGCTGGAAACTCCTCAGACAGGCTTTACAATGGTGGCTTAGACAGGGGTCAGCACGGGAAACAGCTGTGTCAAGCATGTCTCTCAATGGACCCCATGAAGAAAGAATCCCATTCTTGGCCTTGCCATGACACTAAACTTGTGGGAAGTGGAGTGTAAATCTGGATCAATGTCACCTGCATTCAGAGGCATGGCCCAGGCTTCCTAAACAGGGGTGTTCTGTGAATTCATTCAGAAAGATCTACAAAGCACCTTGGGCAGGCCAGCCCCTCTGGGTACTGGGGATACGGGAGGAAACATGATGTAATGGAGAATCTGTCCCAGATGGAGACAGGCAAGCTAAGCAACTCTTGAAGAACCTCATGTGGTGGCATATGCTACAGAGAGCTTCAACAGGGAGCCAGAGAGGAGTGGCAGGAACCAGTCGGCAGACTCAAGCTTGGCACACAGCGTGGCTACAGCCAGTCAGGAGGAAAACAGAAAAGGAAAACGATCACTTAACAATGTCCTCAAGGGCCACTACACACCATTTTACCAGGAAGCAGGTCAACACAAAGAAGGAGGCTCCTGGCCCACAAAGCTGTCATCTGGCTGGGGAGGAGGGGGCGTGCCCACAGAAGTTCCAGTGGACAGTGGACTCTGCACACGACCAACAGACACGGACAAAATCTGAGGGGGAATTCAGAGCTCAGTGAACTCATCTGTGAGCAGAGGAGAGCTCCCTGGAGGATGGGGCACTAGAACTGAGCCCAGGGACTCAGCAATGTGGTGGACGTGCTGAGACAGGGTTTCCTCAGAAACCTCATAGCATAAAGCACTGCCCCTAAGGACAGCAGGGTGGTCGGCTCTAGGGTTCCACACTGAAGAAAGTGCACCAAAGAGCTAAAGGAGACCGAGAGGGATGAGCTACAGGGACCTGGACCACAAAGGACTTGTCCATAGCAGGACTTTTTAAATCAGCAGGGAGGAGAACACGCGGTGTTCATGTCTGTACGCATACTTATTTGCCACCGTTATGAAGGTTCTTCATATGGTAGGTCTTATGCTAGGCATGGAGGAGCCAGAGAATAAACAGACACAATGCCAGACTTTACGAGATCCTGAAGGGGCTGGTGGAGGTAAACAAAGGGACCCAACAGCCCACTGCAGGGAAGAGGAATCGAGCAAGTCAGAGCAAGATTGTACAACATGATATAGAAGACAGGCGAGCAAGGCAAGACTGGGACGATCCATCAGTGGCTCCTCACTGCTCATGGGGTGACACGGACGTAGCCCTAACCTCCCAGTGACGACAACATAAACACACACCAGGCTTCCCTGCTTGTCCTGTATGGAGACACGACACTAACCTGTATGTGCACTGTTACCATCATGACTATATGGCTCCCATCTGCCACATGGACAGAAAGGCAGCATGGAGCGAACAAGGGGAAGGCATTTGTCTCCCTTACCCCTACAGCTGCTACCAACACCATAACCACTGGAAACTTCACAGAGAATAAGCAGTGACGGGGACCACATAGTTCTGGTCGTTCCAAAGGATACAGTTGCCACAGATGAAAAGGATGATGAAATAGATGCAGACAATCATCCCGGAGGAGGATGGGCCTCCATAGGCCATGATGCCATCATACATCACCGCATTCCAGTCTTCGCCTGTCAGGATCTGAGAAGACAAGGCTGGGGTCAGACAGCTGGTAGACTCCTCAGGCCACAGCTGCTATCCCAGAGTTCCTCGGCTACCACTAACTCTGACCTCAGTGGCTTTTCTCAGCCCAGCTCACAATGAAATTGATCTATCTGCTACCCTGTTGAAGCTTCAACTTATTATTATTTTGTTTTTTCAAGACAGGGTTTCTCTGTGTAGCCTTAGCTGTCCTGGAACTCACTCTGTAGACCAAGCAGGTCTCAAACTCACAGAGACCCTCCTGCCTCTGTCTCCCAAGTGCTGGGATTAAAGGCATGTGCCACCACTGCCTGGCTCAATGTATTATTTAATTTTGCAAATAAGAGTTGTTTCTTCTAGCTTTTTTTTTCCTAGACAGTGATTGATGTTGGTACCTGTCTGTCTGGCAACTTTGTCTATGGATTAAAACACACACACACACACACACACACACACACACACACACACACACACACACAGGGAGGAGGAGGAGGGAGAGAGAAAGGGAAGAAGGGAGGGAGGGAGGGGAGAGGCCACTGGTAACTTCTCTTATTTTTTTTAAGCACGAAGTATACCATATTTCTACAAGTGGCTTTTCTCCATTCAGTGATATTCCTGCAGACGCTGACTGAGTAGCTTCTTCTCATTCATTTTGCTCAGTACATAGTATTCCACATAGCGAATGTCTGCAGACACAGGGAACTGTATCCGTGCATTTTCAGAATCAGGGAATTCTGTCACATGAAAGTGTGTAAACTATCTCAAGAGTAAAAACAATCCGTTTCAAATGTAATCTTCTCTATTGATGATACCTGGTAATCCAATCCATTCTGAAACCCAATCAGACAAGTACAGACTGCAGTTTTTAAAATGCTACCCCCTAGGGAGAGAGTTTATCTTCTATGCAGACCAGAGTCAAACAGCAAATGGGCAGATAATTGGAAAAGTGGCTCTTGACTTCATTCCCGATAAAAGTACAAGAAACCATTTCACCTGTCAGGCTAGCAGTACTTACGAAGTACAAACACCCACCTCTGCAAAGGGAAAGAGCACGGGCTGCCTCCAAGCTGCTGCCTGCGAGTGAATGAATTCCGCTATAAGCAGAGCATTGTCAGGGTACCAAGTACGAGGCAGCCTTCACCCAGAAGTTCCACATGGAGGACCTGTCCCGCACACCTGGTCTCTCACACGCGCCTACTGTGTCCTGTGCATTCCGCTCCACCCACTGGAGCGCTGTGAGGGACTGGTCACAGAAGCAAGGGCAATCCACACCCACTGTCTATGCTGCGTTTGTAACCTTTCGGGGATCAAGTAGGCAGCCCATCTCTTAAAGATAAGAACGGACCAAAACAAGATGCCAGACATTATGTGGTGGGCCACCCCCCTGTGCAAACTCACCCCGGTAAGCAGGTGGAGTGACTCTCACCTGTGACCAAATATCTAAGATTACTCGGAAAACTGGTCAGTAGTGGTTACCACCCAGGAATACCGGGGGTGGGGGTGGGGTGGGGTGGCTGGGTGGGAGGACTGCCATTTTGTATCTTTTTGTAACACATACATTTTGTGCCATATAAATGTATTGCAAGAAAAAGGAAACAAGTGTTTCCTGAAAGAAATAAGAAAAAAAAAAAACCCAGTAACTAACCAGCAGCCATGACTTTTAAATAATTTAAAAGAAGACCCTATCATGGGTTTCGAACTGTGGGGTATGACTTCATATGGGGTCGCTTAACAGGCCATGAGGTTATAAAAGCCCTGGTAAGAGTGAAAGGTTTCTGAACACACAGCAAACAAAAATTGGTTCAAAAACCCAACCTTAAATGAGCTGGAGATGTTCCTGGTAGCCCTGACGCATGCTGTATTGCACAAGGTCCCTGCAGCCTTAGACTGAATTCACAACACGCCCACTTAGCACTGCACATGCTCTCAGTCCATGCAATAGCCGTGAACCCTCCCTGAACTCCCTCAGCCTGGACTTCTGCAGGCTGGGAACAGCAGTGTTTTTACTGAACACACTAAGTTTTCTGTTCTTATAGAAACACGTGTGCTTAATTACAGAAAACAATGACTTGCACGATTTCCTATCAGTTCCTTTGCATGTAGCTCTCACAATAGCACATCTTTGGACTGGATTATGTTCGAATATTTGATTTTAAAAACTTGTATTTCAGTTGAGGGTTTGAAATTTGGAAAAAGCAACAGCAAGAACAACAAAACAACTTGTTAAATAAATTATGGTAGAATTTCCAATAGTTTCTGAAAGGGCCTTAAACATCCTTCCGCTGTTTTGTACTACATATTTATGTAAAGAGGCATTCTAGGAACTGATGATGATAAAATGAAAATATCAGTATTCAGCCAAGATTTCTGTGTGTGTGTGTGTGTGTGTGTGTGTGTGTGTGTGTGTGTGTGTGTTATGTGTCTGTACATGTTCCTATGGTGTACCTGCAGGTCTAGGTCAGACATCAACATTGGGTGTCTTCTTCGATCACTCTTCACTATGTGCTTTGAGACAGGGTCTCTCACTGAAGCTGGCTGGAGCTCACCAGTTTGGCTAGGTTGGCTGGCTAATGAGCTCCAGGGATCCTCCTGTCTCTGCTGTCTGCCCACATACTGGGATTACTAATAGGAACTGCCATGCCCAGCTTTTTATGTGGGCACTAGGAACCCAAACTCAGGTCCTCATGCTTGGCAGGTGCTCACAAACTTTCCCCAGCCCCAAGACTTAGTTCTTTCTTTATTTATGGATTAGTATGCAAATTTGCATTTGTCTTTAATAAATGTTGAAAATGTATGTCTGCCAAAGATATGTTCTTTAAATTTTTAAGGTTTACCTTTATTTTTAATTGTGTGTGTGTGCGTGTGTGCGTGTGTGTGTATGTGTGTGTGTGTGTGTGTGTGTGTGTGTGTTTAGGCACAAATATATTTTTTAATTCTTTATGTTCATTACTAGCAAATGTTTGATTTGTATACACACACACACTATATATATGGTTGTTTAAAAAAAAAAAACTTGGGGTAAAAATGGTTGCAAGCAGCGAAACGTTTAAGAAGCCCCAGCCTACAGCAGTAGTAATTCTATGAATCTCAAATGACCATATGAGAAACCTTCTAGATCATTCTCTGTAGACACTGTATTCCTTCAGAAAAGGACAAGTGACTTTCAAAGTCACAGAAGCGAGAACAGGGAAAGCCACCATGACACCTACCTGTTTCCTGCCCTTCCCATGATGCCCCTGTCTCTTCATCAGGACTAGATGTTTGGATGTTTGCTGCTATCACATGTGAAATCTGGGGAGGGTGGATGGCACTGTACGCTAATCTGTCACGTTCCGACCACAGCAGGGGCCCAGCTGGAAGCATGGGAGGAGGGCTCAGTGTACCCCAGCCCACAGGTAGCACTGTGGCTAGTGTGCTGCTCCTCCAGTGACAGCGCCCCTATGAGACACTGCCAGTGGCCCCGCAGCACAATTAGCTTCAGAGCCTCACTCCAAGCAAAGGGCAGCAGAGGCAAGCACAGCCCTATCGCCTGGACTCCTCTGACTGCGCATCAAGACATCCCAGCTATGGGTCCAAATTCACTTCCTGGCTTGAATCTATTATAACTATGATTGCAAATATGCCTTGTGATATAAAAAAAAAAAAAAACAAAACAAGCAAACAAACTAGTGAATAACAAGAGGATTTTAGAGTCTCACAGAAATCTCACAAAATCAAACAAAGAGTGTTTGGGTTTGTCCTATCACACAGGTAGCTGGAAGATGCCGTAGAATAAGTTACGTGACATTAAATTCTGCCCCCGAGGACCACGGGGTGGAAACGATTGATAAAACGGCATCTTGAGGTCTTAACGAGCTGTGGGTAGATCCAAGAAGGCACGGGTTCTAGCTCTCTGGCTTCTGCTCACAACAAGTGCTTTTGGGATTGGGGGGAGGCAGGAGCTCACCTGGAACACAGTCAGGAGCGCTTGGGGGAAGTTGTCAAAGGTGCTTCGCTTGGTTTGGGTTTCATCAAAATTAAACTTCCCACCAAACAGCTGCATGCCCAGCAAGGAGAAGATGATGATGAAGAGGAAGAGTAGCAACAGCAGCGAAGCAATGGACTTCATGGAGTTCAACAAGGATGCCACCAGGTTGCTCAGGGAGGTCCAGTGCCTACAGGTCAAGGGGAGGGGGGTGAGCCCAGAGGCCACGGGAGAGGAAAAGAGTGTCCCCTGCTCAGGGAGGTCCAGTGCCTACAGGTCAAGGGGAGGGGGGTGAGCCCAGAGGCCATGGGAGAGGAAGAGAGTGTCCCCTGCTCAGGGAGGTCCAGTGCCTACAGGTCAAGGGGAGGGGGGTGAGCCCAGAGGCCGCGGGAAAGGAAGAGAGTGTCCCCTGCTCCGGGAGGGTAACCCACATCTTTACCTGGTCACTTTGAAGATCCTCAGGAGGCGCACACACCGGAACACGGAGACCCCCAGAGGGGACATGAGCTCCAGCTCCACCAGAATGGTCTCGGTGATCCCCCCACACACCACAAAGCAGTCAAAGCGGTTGAAGAGAGAGACAAAGTACGCCTGGAGGCCCAAGCTGTACATCTTCACCAGCATCTCACAGGTGAACAGCGCCAGCAGGACTTTGTTTGCAGTATCTGGAAAGACAAAGGGCAGGCATGCTCTTCATCCCTCCCTTCCACCAGTGCCCACCGCAGACACGGCAAAGCCTCATCCCAGCCTCACTGCTGCACTGGGGACAGGGACCATCCTTACTGCTGCTGGCCACCACCCACAAGTGAGTCTGGAGAAGTCACTCGGTTTCTAGGAAATGGTAGAGAGACCTTTATCACATGAATTCCTGTAGCCTGTCAACACTAAACTCTTTAAGATTATGCACTGAGATCACATTATAGTTTTTTTTCTTCGACACCCCCATCCCTATCCCACATACACACATACACTTTCCCCATATGGAGAGAAAATAAATAAATAAATAAATAAATAAATAAATAAATAAATAAATAAATAAAACAGGACATTGGTGAATGACCACTTGTGGCATCCTAGTGTCAATTATTATTTCTTATTTATTTTCTCTCTGTGTATGGGGGAGAGAGAGAGAGAGAGGGAGAGGGAGGGAGGGGTGTTTATCAGCACATGTGTGTGGTTGAGCATACGCAGGGGTCAAATGAAGACGTTGCATGTTCTGCTCGATCACTCTCCACCTTATTCCCTTGAAGCAGGGCCTCTCACCAAACCCAGCTAGTTCCGGTGACCCTCTTGTTGCTGTCCATCCCATAGAGCTGGGGTCACAGGTATCCACTGCAGTGACTAGCTTTCTATAAGCGAGCTCTGGGGGTCTGAACTAAGGCCGTCACGTGTGCACAGCAGGCACTTTACTTACTGAGCCAGCTTCAAAGTGCCAAAGAAATTTTTTAACAATATATATATTTTTTAAGATTTATTTATTATGTATACAGCATTCTGCCTGCATGTGTCCCAGCAGGCCAGAAGAGGGCACCAGATCTCACTACAGGTGATTGTGAGCCACCATGTGGTTGCTGGGAATTGAACTCAGGACCTCTGGAAGAGCAGCCAGTGCTCTTAACCACTGAGCCATCTCTCCAGCCCCTGCCAAAGAAATTTTTTTAGTAGCAAGAAATAATGCCAAGTAGGCTGAGGGGAGCGGAAGCCAAAATACAGAAAGACAAGTCAAGAGTTCAAAACTCAGCCGGGCGGTGGTGGCGCACGCCTTTAATCCCAGCACTCGGGAGGCAGAGCCAGGTGGATCTCTGTGAGTTCGAGGCCAGCCTGGGCTACCAAGTGAGTTCCAGGAAAGGCGCAAAGCTACACAGAGAAACCCTGTCTCGAAAAACCAAAAAAAAAAAAGAGTTCAAAACTCTCTAGAATGGGCTCTCCCGGGGATGACCTCCACACACCCCAATTCTAGCCATCAAAAGCAGTGGAATCAAAATCACTTACCAAAAATACTAAAGTGGGGATAAAGCTTCCAGTGTGGCAGGGAGACGGACATATCAACTCCAAAATTCCTGGGTCCTGGGCTATCTCAAGGTTGGGGCATAAGTTGGCTGGCATCGCATAGTGTATGTAGGCAGTACATCTGTTCCAGGGCTAGCCTGAGTCTGAATGGTTCTCCTGCCTTCTTAGTTCTAACTGGATGTTCTACTACCCCATTACACTTCAGATAATACTGAACATGTGTTCGCTGTAAGCATCTCTAATTCAGAACAAAAGAAGAATACCTTCCAGCCATACCTTGAATCTGTGTCAGCCAGTCTGGCTGATTGTAGTGCTCAGAGGAAATAGTTAAAGTGTTGAGAAACACAAGGACAATGACCAGCCAGTAAAATGTGACGGATTTCACGGCAGCCCTGCATCTCCTGCGATTGAATCGGTTCCAGCGACGCCAGCGTCGGCTGAAAAACAAGCAAACATTGCTCTCTAGACCATGGGCAAATACGGCATCTCGGGGGCCAATAAACTTTACTGAGCAATAAAAGTTCACATCAGGTGGCTTAGGAAGAAAAGATATGAACCACCAGCACAGAAGCGAACAGACCCCATGATAAAAACTGTTAGTCTTAACATGCAGCTTTCAACAGTATAATCTTGAATGAATTGTGTTATCACTTTCCCTGCTGGCTATAAATAACTCCAGGATCTGATCTGACATATGCAGCCTGCAAGTGGGTTAGAGAATCCAGACATCTACAGACTCAAGTGCAGATTCAAGACTGCACCGGTACACACACAAAGATCTTGGGGGTGTCATATAGTGCATGATCTGTTGGGGGCAGAGGGGCAGAACTACTTGGCTTATTATATGTATCTTGTGTGGCAGCTTATCATTATTCAGAAGTTATTAGGCAGCAAAGCAATCCATGACCATAACTCTCTTTTTAGGGAAGCTTTTAATCCTTTCTCAAATCTCTGGCGTTCCTCTGGTGCCTCGTAGGTGTCAAAGCTGAGTGGGACATGTGTCTTCAGGCTGAGTCATCGGGTGCCCTTTCTAACTAGTAATGCTCAAAATATACCTTTAGGAGAAGATCCAATATTGAATCGTGTTTTCATAAAAATAAAATGAGCAGAACCAAACAGACACGTGACATGTCCCCACCCACCTTCCGTCTCTGTTTGTGATTAGGGAAAGTCATTTTTCCCTTTGCCTGTCTCCTTTTTGGAAAACACTCCCCATCTCCTTGCCATAAGTGGACTGTGAGGCACCACAGACGGCTTGCTGTTCAGCAACCTGGAACCCAGGGAAGAACCAGCTGGGTTGCAAAGTCCCTTCTCTTCCGGCCATGCTGTCTCAGTGTCTGTCAAGAGGGCATTTCCTCTCCGGGTGGCGGTGGCACACGCCTTTAATCCCAGCACTCGGGAGGCAGAGCCAGATGGATCTCTGTGAGTTCAAGGCCAGCCTGGTCTACAGAGTGAGATCCAGGAGAGGCAACAAAACTACACAGAGAAACCCTGTCTCGAAGAAAAAAAAAAAAAAAAAAAAGAGGGGGGGCATTCCTCGGAGGTACGACTCAGGAGGAAAATCAAGCCTGCTTCAGTGTCACTCAGTTGTGTTGCTAAACACATGCAAGCCAGGAAGCCAGCAACAGATGAGCAATGGGAGGCTTCACACAGACCCGGCAAGCTGGGCTTTGCTTTTTATTTTGCTCTGCAGTTTCCGATGGGACAAACAGCATCTAGAAACATGATGAGCAGCACAGACTACTCTACTGAGGACTCTAACAGCTCACAGCTGGGCTCTCCTGGGACACAAGGTAGTCCCCAAAGGCTATGCTTGGTGGGTCTATCTTGCACAGTAATGACAAGGGAAAAGTGACCCACAACATCTAGAAGACCTCAGTGTCGTACTCCCTGGAAACATGTAACACTACTAGTTTCACTCCCCCTGGGCTCAATTATGTGTGGGTGGTCGGAAGCCTGCATTCCTGAACACTGGGTATATAGGAGCCTGTTGCTAGTGAATGGAGATACAAAAGACACTTTTCTAGGGTTGTTGGCTTTAACAGGCACAAAGGGTTATGGGTAAATGACAGCTGCAAATTGACACAAGTCGAGCCCCAGATTTAAGGTGTGGGAACAGGGAGAAGGGAGCCTACATGCTCTTTGGAAGAGCCAGAGAAGGCTTGTCTGCAAAGCAAAGAGCTGGGCTGGACCTTAATGACTGAGACTTTCCAGAGGGAGGTGGAAGTCTCCCTAGAGGAGACTTCAGGCCAAGGACCGTGGAGGTGAAGTCACCAAGGCAAGACACCTATGGAAACAGGACAGTCTGGGATGGCTACAGAGTCGGGGAGGATTTGGGGAGGGATGTCAAAAGCTGAGGCAGAAGATGAAAGGCAGGTGCCAAATTAGGAAGCATTTCTGTGGTCTTTGGTAACAGAGACCAACAGAACAACTTCAAGTCAGGTTGAGAGAGAATTTACACGCAGCAAGTTTATTCTTTTTAGGCCTACACTCGGTCAGAAGTGCAGAACACTTGCATCATCATCTGAGTCTGTTTATGGCCCTCATGTCCAGATCAATACTACCGGTCTGTCTTCTATGCCCACTGCTGTGTTTCAACTAGACTGCCAGAAAACCAGAATCACAATAGGTATCCTTTTGAGGCTTTTTTTTCCTCACCCAAATGCTTTTGAGATTCATCAGTATTGCTACATTATCAATAATTTAAAAAACACAATGGTATTGTGTGTGCACATGTACACATGAGACATGCTGTGTGGTGGGTAACCGTGCTGCGCCACGTGTGTGGTGGTCAGGGTATGTTCTAGAACCCGGGTCACCTGGCTTGCACAGCAAACCCCTTCCCCACTAAGCCATCTCAGTGGCCCTCTCAGCATTTCCCCCCGCTTCTTCCTGTCACTGAGAAGTATTCTACTGCATGGTAAATCACAATAGATCTGCTCACTTTATCAGCTGATGGACGCTGGGTTATTTCTAGTTTAAAGTAATTATGAGCAAAGCCACTATAAACACATATAATTCTTACGTATGTCTTTCTCTTACATAAATACCTTAGAATTGGAATTGCTGGGCCATATCGTTAATGTAACATTGTAAGGAACTAGTAAGTGTTTTTTCAAAATAATTATGTCACTTAACATGCTGGCCAGCACTCCACAAAAATACCCGTCAGCACCCTTGTCAGAACTTGGCATCATCAGACAGATATTTGAATGTGACCTACTTGTATCAGTGTGCAGTAGTTATCAAATTACGGTTTTAACTAGCATTTTCTGAGCAAACCATGTTCATGTGTATAGATATCACACATTTCTCCTCTTTGTGACCTGCCTGCTGGAAACTTCTTTCCAATTTTATAGGGTTCTTTTGTCACTGACACTGTCTTTACATATTATTCTCTCTATATTAGATACTAGTCTTTTATCAAATATGGTTCACAAATATTTTCATCAGGTCTGTGGCTTATCTTTTTATTTTATAATAAAACAAAGTTAAAAGTTTTAATTCTTATGGGGACCAATCTATCAATTTTTTTCTAATATGGATTATGTATTGGGCAATGAATATGAAGAAATCTTCGCCTAACCCAATGCTCTTTCTCCTGTTTTCTTCTAGAGTTTCTACAGGTTGAGGTGTTGTATTAGTTTTAGTCTACTGTTTGTGTGCACCAGGGAAATATCTTTAACAGGGAAAGTACACAAAATGCAGGCATATGGCTCAACGAGACTCACAAAGTGAACACGTAGTCTGCATCCAGATCAGGAAACTGAATACTACGAGGTGCCTTAGATGTCTTCTTGAACCTTCTATTATGGAAAAATCTCTAAGAAGAGACTGAAGGGTTGATAAGGAGGCAAAATGTGCCTTGTGTGTTTAAAGGCACCAACACCCCATTCTGCTTCCCTAAGGCAGGATTGGGATACTTAGACTGACTGAAATTTGGGATCCATGCTTAAACTCAAGTCTAGACCAATTCTATGTGAAATTCAGATTTCAAAACATAACATAAAAAGCCCAACACATGCTTTCGGGCCGGGGCGGGGGGGAAGCGGGAGGGGAAGAAAATGAACAGGAACAGAAGATACTGACCTGAGTTTGGATTTCGAGATAGCCTGACTGAAAGGGAAGAGAACAATGTTAAGACTCCCATTTGGAAGGCCTGAGGTAAGCTCCCATCCCTGAAGCAGAGATGGCTCAAGCCATGCAGAGAAGCCAGGACTCTGGTCCCCCGTGCCTACAGCCGGCCAGCTGGCGGAAAGGCAGAACAGATGTCAAAGTGCTACTAGTGTGCCAGGCGGTGGGCGGAGCACCCTTGAGAGCCCAGGCAAGCTCTCAGGTTTCCTTCCAGAGTGGCCCTGGAAACGGCACAGACGTGGGGGCCTTCTCCTGCCACCCCAGTGGAAGCCAGGAGGGCTGCTGTGGCCTGCAAACCCCATCTCAGCAGTAGCAACCGCTGCTCCTGTCGGAACAGAATCGCGGCTCTCCTGATCACTGAATGGGTGAGGATGGGGACACAGCACGCCTCAGCAGCTCAGTGTTCCCATCTGTAAAATGGGGGTGGCAAATCCATTCCCAGCCTACTTCATGTCATAGGGAGGGCAGAGTGGGAAGAGAGCAGAGGCGAAATCACTCCATGAGCCATTGCGATACTACAACAGAGTGTGTCATTTTTATAAAACTCTGCCCCGAATGAGGTAGAGTTCTCTTAAAAATGACACCTGTGTACTTTACAGGAATGAGATGTAAACAAGCAGGAAGCAAACAAGTCACAACAGCACAGGTCTCCCCAAAGCAGGCAGTTCTTAGCACGTTCTGCATCGCTGCCCGCCCACTCCGCACCCCACCCCACCCCAACCTCTGCTACTGCAGCCCAGTCATCTAGAGAAAGCCTGGAAGCCTTAATGGGATGGTGCCCCCTATGGTTAGGAAAGGGTAGTGCAGGCATGGCTCCAGAACAAGGGACCATGAACAGAGGAGAGGGGCCTCCAGATCCAGCTGCTGGGGATGAGGCTGGAAGGCCCCGGGTGAAGGAAAATTTGAGTCTGTGGCACATTCTAATCAGCAACTCTGCCATTCAAGCTCTTCCTTCAAAGCACAGATGCCAAACCCAACTGGAAGGAGAATTCGGCCTTTACCCCCACCGCCGACACCCAGAGGGCCCAGTCTTGGCCGTTCCTCTTCTTTTCCACCAGCACCTAATGAACACAGCAGGTGGCTGGGTTAAGCAGCACACTCCCCAGGCTCTGCCTCAGCGGGACAACTTCATAGGCAGAGGCATGTGAGATGCTGGGCTGCCCCAATAGGCCTGGCACAGGACGAGGGGTACCAAAGGGACGGAGGCAGCCTGTTAGAGCTCGGCCACTCTCTGACCAGAGCCCTAAGACTCCACTGCCCTCTGGGGTATCTTCTCAGCCTTAGCCATCTCTAAACGGTGGGGGTAAGGAGGGCACGCAGCCTCCACACTCACCAGAGACTTCCACAGCAGCCCCGGGTCTCGCCTTCACCACTTACGTTCTCTGTGTTCACAGATTCAGTCTCACTGGTGGGCATGCTGGCTGTGGGGAGAAGGAAAGGCTTCAGACAGTGTGCTGTGGGATGGCGTGCCAGGGGCGGGCCAGGGGCGGGCCAGGGGCAGACTCTCAGGAATCAGGCAGGATGTCAAAGAGCCCTGTCAGGAGCACCAGGCCTCCCAGCCAGGCCTCCCTACTGCACATGAGCCTCTGCTTCCAGTAGATGCAGAAGAAGTCAGTATCACCTTCAAGAGACAATTCTGATGGCCCAGAGGCTTCCCAAGAAAAGAAGGTGTCAAGTGGAATCCAGCCACCAGGCCCGGAACAGGTTGGAACTCCCCATCTCAGCATTACAGAGAAGCCACCAAAACACCTCAGCATGGAAACGTTTCTACCACGCCTCCTCAGGAATCGGGAGTTAGTCTCATACCTCTCATAAAAGTTTTTACAACACACTGAAGACCTGCTCTTATGGTCGGGGAAGGCAGCACACAATGAGATCTTGTACAAAATCCTTTTCAAATGTTGGGAGTTTCGCTCAGTCTGAGGCAGTGGATCTCATATCTAAGTTCCACTGAGGCCAATATGCAGAGGGCACTTCCCAAATAAGCCAGCTTTAAAAGGAAGTAGGAAGAAGCGGTCTCAGGGCTAAGACAGGTGAGGGCTCTTGCCAGCCACTGAGCAGGGCAGGGTGGACTTCAGTCCCAGGTCTGAGATCTCTGAGCCCATCTCTGAGCCCTGTGTCCACATCATGATCCTGAGAAGTGGCAGTATTGTAAAAGTTGTCCTACTAGTGCCTGGAGGTCCAGGGATCCCCCAGAGCCAACATCTGACATATGGTACCCGAGGGTTGAGGAACAGGCAGTCCTGAATGAAGCTACCTTGGGGGTCTGTGCAAGATGCTCTTGGATAAGAGACAACTGATTTTCCTGGGGGGAAGGAGAGCTGAAACTGGGGAAGCCATTTAAACACACGTACATTTTCTTCCTGAGGCAGAATCACAGTGAAGGGATGCTCAGACCTTACACTACCCATATGAAAGCCTCACTCCTGTGGGCAGGCAGTTCCCTGAACAAGACCACCTCAAAACTGATAGCAGTGTCTATAGCTGTGGTGGACTGTTAGCAGTGTCTATAGCTGTGGTGGACTGTTAGCATGTCTATAGCTGTGGTGGACTGTCATCAGTGTCTATAGAGCTGTGATGGACTGTTAGCATGTCTATAGAGCTGTGGTGGACTGTTAGCATGTCTATAGAGCTGTGGTGGACTCTTAGCAGTGTCTATAGCTGTGGTGGACTGTTAGCATGTCTATAGAGCTGTGGTGGACTGTTAGCCTGTCTATAGCTGTGGTGGACTGTTAGCATGTCTATAGAGCTGTGGTGGACTGTTAGCATGTCTATAGAGCTGTGGTGGACTGTTAGCATGTCTATAGCTGTGGTGGACTGTTAGCATGTCTATAGAGCTGTGGTGGACTGTTAGCATGTCTATAGCTGTGGTGGACTGTTAGCAGTGTCTATAGCTGTGGTGGACTGTTAGCAGTGTCTATACAGCTGTGGTGGACTGTTAGCATGTCTATAGAGCTGTGGTGGACTGTTAGCATGCCTATAGAGCTGTGGTGGACTGTTAGCATGTCTATAGAGCTGTGGTGGACTGTTAGCATGTCTATAGAGCTGTGGTGGACTGTTAGCATGTCTATAGAGCTGTGGTGGACTGTTAGCATGTCTATAGCTTGGTGGACTGTTAGCAGTGTCTATAGCTGTGGTGGACTGTTAGCATGTCTATAGCTGTGGTGGACTGTTAGCAGTGCCTGTAGCTGTGGATTGGTAGGGTTGCTACAGAGCCATGGTGGACATTCTGAGGGCCAGCAAGGCCTGGGAGGGGCTACTGTTCTTTCCACCAGCTGTGTGGCATCCCTGCTGAGGAGAGAGATAAAGCTCACCATAAGGATGAAGGTAGGACCTGATCACAGACCCAGAGATCAGAGAGGCATGCTTTCCAAAGGCACAAAAAGAAGTCCCTGACCCTGTTCCTTTTGCAAACACTCAAGAAACTGAGCTTGCCCCTGTGGGAGGCTTAGCAGCTATGGCCAGGCACACTCAGGCACAGCTTTCAGAAGCAAAGGCCAGATGAGTAGAAGCATAGACTCTGATTACACTCCCGGGACTCTCCTGTTCCTTTGCCCTTGAATACAGAGCGACCAACTACAAACCTCCATTCGCTTTTGAACCCATGAAAAAAACAACAGAGAAAGAAACAGATCAGGGCATCTCATCCTCTGACACAGGAACACCCTTCACACAGGCACCCAGGCATGCAAGCACGCACACACAGCTCCCTTCTCCTGGTCTGTTCCATGCTCTCACCTGGAAGACTGGGTTGTAAAAGTCCAGGTTGCTCTCGCAGTGACAAGGTGAGGACCACCACACTAGAAACCCTTTCCAAACACCACTAGGAGTTCTCTTTGTGAGCCGGGGTAGTTGGTGGTTTCTGAGGTTGAGGTATTCTAACACATGCATTCAGGGGAATCCCCAGGCCCTGATCTACCCAACTCTTCCTGGGGACATCCTGCCTCTCTTTGGGCTTCAGTTTCCTAATGATAGAATGGTAGTGTGAACCACACATTCAGGGCCACTTCTGTCTGTATTAAGTACCTCACAATTCTCATAGTTGTTAAATTGAAACATCACTATTTTTCAAGAGCAAACTTCAAAACAGACTAAATCTTTGTGGCTTCTACTCTCTAGAGTTTTGGCTCATCAGTGTGTTCCTGCTTTTCATTCTTATAGCTTCATTTTCCAAACAATCTGACGGAGACAGGTGAGTGACAGACAGCCTGTAGAAGAGGGGACATGTCGCTCTGCATTTTTGGCTCTGTGCCAATCATTAGTGAGTGACTTTTATTAGCTGTTTCTCAGGCTGTGCATAGAGAAAGGCAGGAAACAAAACCCCACACCTTGAATGGCAGCCAACACTGGGAACTGTGGGGCCCTGTGGCCAGGCTGCACAGAGGGTGAGGTGCCTACTCTCTTAGCCTCCCCCATCCGTTCTCAGGAACAGTAGGAGAGCGCTTCAGAGTGGTGTGCAGTATACCAGACCTAAGATGAACCCACATCTGTGGCCTGACTTCTCCCAGACTCCATATCTTCCTCTGTACAGTCAAGAGCACCTGCCTCGGGGCCGTAGGCATGCCAGAACAGGATGAGACACACTCGGTGTCAGTCTTAGCTGCAGATCATGAGCAAGGTGCACAAGCATGAATTCTGCCAATCATGTCAGAAAAATGTTCCAGAGGTTCCCTGAAAGCAAAGCACTCCAACTTGGGGTCATTTTGTCATTACTGTCTAGAGGTATCTAGTGTGAATGGCCGAGTACACCTCTCAATCAGCTTTGGCTACCATTCTTTGTATATATATATAATGTATATACATTATATATACACATTATATACACAATATATATATATATATTATATATATATATAGTCTTAAGAAGAGTTACTAATTTAGCTTGTTGTGGAGGCAGAAACTCTCTGGTCATAATCATTTACATAGAGTCCCCAGGAATGTGATGGCTATTCCAGAATGATGTCAGCAGGGCTATGGAAGGAAGAGGATGAGGACAGTGTCTGCTTGAACCTTGATCAGGACCCTCCATCTGCGCAAGGGACCTAAGTTCAAGAGGAGCCTGGGCAGCTGTGCTCTGCTCTGCCCTACCAGGACAGGAGAATCCATCAGTGTTGGAAGGGGCTTCTGAAAGTACACAACAACTGCACGATCGCACAGATGACCAAGCGGATGACTTGTCACAGGGAAACACAGCTCCGATGCTGAAAGCTTATCTCTGTCCCACTTGGCACCCACCTGTGCAACACACCCTATCTGCGGCTCCGGGACAGATGCTTAAATACACTGGTATACTTGCAGGGTTGGTACACGCCTAAACTCTATAGAGCAAAAACCTCCCGAACTGAGCATCTATTATCCACCGGTGCACTATTCCCGTGTCTACAAACCACACCCAGGCGGTCAGCCAGCATCTGGAGACGGTAGCAAGCTGTACTGGTGACTACTGGGACTTTACCAAAGTCAAAACAGGGAGAATTACAAAACTTCATATAATAAACCCTCAGGCAAGCCCCTGGGGTGAGGTGCCTTTCTCCTAAGGCTTCCACAGCATCATGGCGGACTACTCCTCTCCCTTCAGCAGGAGACAGTGTTTCCCCTGGCAATGCCTGGGCTCTGTTAGGGTGCAGGCAGACCTCTCAGAACCTCATGCTGTTTGCAGTCTCCATTCACCCACCCCAGGAACACGCTAGAGCCATCTGCATGGGGACAAGCTGCAGGTCCGTTCCTACTTCAGGTACTGAGACCTCCGGGGAGAGCACCAAGAGGAGCCTAAGGCTGGAGAGAGGAACTGGCAGGAACTGGGCTGCAGCTGTGGGTCAGGAGATGCCAGGAAAGCAGCCTAGCACATCCTGGACTGAGGCCTTGGTGGCACAGACAGCCTAGGTCAGGCCCTACCTAGAGCCACTCTGTGAGGAGACAGGTCATCAGTTTTTCTTTAACTGTACTCCCCAAAATAAACGAAGGACAAACATTCCTCAGGTTAGCTCAACACCGAGCATCTTTAACCAATGTACAGAGATTTCCTCATCAACTTGCACTCTATAGATATGTGTTTCTCAACTAAATATGTCGGCTGTATGAATTAAGAGGCAGACACACACACACACACACACACGTACGCACACACGTACGCACACATACGCATGCGCAGGCGCACACACAGATAATAAGTCTATGAGCGGGTTCAAGCAAACAGCACTTGGGAATGACATTCACTGCTAACAGACGGATCACTTCTTTCAGCGAGGGCAAAGACTCCAGGAGAGAGGTAAGGAAGGCTGAGGCTCAACTAGGGACATGTGTTCATTGTATCTGTGCTTAGTGACCTGAGCAGCAGGGCAGCATCTCCCCATTTACCTCTGACCTGCTATCAGCACGAAAATCAACACCCACAAGTTGTCTGGTTTCAATACCAGCAGCTGATAGGAGTCTCTTTATATGTCCCCCATTCTTCAAGGAGACCAGACCCCAAGCAGCACTGGCAATCCACTGCCTACTACCCTCCTGGGTAGTCAGGAGTCCTGCTATTTGTCCAGAAGGACCTGAGTCCTCTCTCCAGGCCTAACATTTAGGAAATAGAACACAACATATGAATGGCTTCTGAAAAGACAAAGCCAGCCCCAGGAGCCCCGGATCCTCCAGCCACAGCAGCCCCCAAAGAAGGCTCTTCACACACCACAGTGAGCTCCCTGCCCTCCTGGAACCTGTCACAACAGAAGCTGCTTGCACAGATGTCCTGGTACTCTGAGCTGCGTTTGTCTGGGTTTGCTTTAAAAATTATTTTATCTTTTAAATTGTGTGTGTGTGAATGTGTGTGTACACGTGTAAGTGTAAATGTAAGCCTCATATATGCAGGTGGCCAGAAGAGGGCATTAGATGCCCTGGAGCTGGAGCTACAGGTAGGTATGAGCTGTACCATGTTGGTGTCAAGAGACCAAACTCTAGGCCTCTGAAAGAGCAGAATGTGCACTCAGCTTAGCACTGAGCTGCCACTCGGGGATTTCTTTTAGCATTTTCTCTGTGCTACTAAAGCTTCTCAAGGAAGCGGGGGGTGGGGGGGGGGTGGGGGGGTGGGGGGGGTGGGGGGGAGGGCGCAAGAAGTGAGGCCAAACACTGGCAGTGGCAGAGAACTGGGTTCCCTTCCCAAGGGGCAAGGGATCTGACCTCAAGTTCGTCTGTTTTCCTATCATTTTCAGGACAAGCGTGAGCATTGCCATGCTGTGACAAGCCCTGCTGAACTCCAAAGATCCCAGGCGGCCCCTGAAGGCACCGGCACATACTTGTGCTGACACATGTTGCTGACACAGGGCGAGAGACTTCTTGGGAGGCAGCCATACTCACTTGGGAAATGTGGGTCAAGGTCAGACCAAGGTCTCCAGGTCTAAAGCAAAAAGTGTGCCTGGAAGATTACAATTTCTTTGTGACGGTGGAAAAAGTGGCACAACCACCCTCGCAAGGTTCCTGCCCCATCGTCACCAGCAGAGTCGGTCCATGTTCCCATCAATATGAGGCCACTCCTCACTCAGGGAAGCCCGTTTCCCAAAAGGATAGGGTTGTTTCCTCTCTCGTCTATCTCAGAAAACTAACAGAGATGTCACAAGCATCCTTAAAATGTCACCGAGCCCGAGCTGCTATTAAGGAGGGTGGGCCCAAGGAGGGCTCACCCCTCCTGACAGTGACACCCCCCTACCCCCACCCCCACCCCCCGCTAGGAACAGCACCAAAGCACCCTCCTGTTCATCAGCTTACATAAACCTAGAGCCAAGCAGGTCAGCTCCATGATTGGCCCAACTTGATACCCAAGCTTTACAGAGTCCGTCCTTCTCATCCTCTTTTTGGGGCCCTCTGGGTCAAGTGCTCTCTGGGTGACGGTCCCACGATTCCTTCCCTCCTTCAGGTCTTCCTGGGAGGCTAGGACCCTAACTCTGTCTCTATCAGACCACCCCACTTCCCTTAACCTCTGAGCTCAGCATTCTTGCAGGAGACAGTGATCACTCCAACAAAACCATGCAGTGTGTCTGTCTTCTCTCCCCGCAGCTGGCTGGCTGTCCCTACAGTCCACATCTTCTCAAAGGTTCTTCTTCTTCCTGACTGCGGTCCACCTTGGTGTTAGCACTAGGCTGGCCAAGCTGGTAGGCATACCTAGGCAAAGCTTGTGCTGCTGTCCAACTACAGCAGTAACCCATAGACAGCTGGGCAAGGACCCAGTTCTTGTCATAGACATCTCCACGGTAATGGCCCTAACTGCTTTGCCAAGGGGGTTAGCGGATTGGGTGAGGGGTACGATCAACATTATTTCGAACATAACTTTATATTTAACTGTTTCCCAAATAAGACTATTCTCATTGAAAAGATGTGTGTCACCCCAGATTTTCTTTTTTTTCTTTTTGACCTCACTTTTTTTTTATCTGCATCTACTAGCTCTAGCATGGCCTTGGGTAGATGAGCCAGAGACGAGAAGGCCCAGGAGAAATTAAAAACATGTAGCCTGGAAAAAAAAATACAGCCAAATAACATTATTGGAATTTCTAAACAGTTTAAATTTAAAAGTATCATTTAAGGAAAAGCATTTTAAAACGTGTCTTCCAGGCTAAGAATATTCACACTGAATCAAATGAGCTGCCTCAGTTGGTTCAGCTGCTTTACAGGTACAGGCCAAACAAAAAGGTGCCATCTTGGTAACGCCACACATTTGTGGGAAAGGCAAGAAGAGTACAGCGTGACCAAGCATCAGAGAAATCAAGTAATGGTAACATAGGCATCTTCCAAAAGTACCACACAGCACATGCAGCTCACACGATGCCTATGTGAAAGGAGAGGATACCAGAAATGTCAGGCAAGGAGCTTGCAAAGAGCAAGTCCACCTCAGCAAGTTACCGTGATCTTTAGCCCTGCGTTGTCGAAAGCAGCAAAACTTCCTTTTCTTCTTGTCCTCTTTAAGCAAGTCAGCAACCGTGACCCCTTGAGGTTGAACACAGGCAATTCCATTACCACACAGCAGAGGGCAGCAAGAGCAAATGCAAACGTGATAGCCAAGCAGGCAGGCAGGCAGGGCAGGAGCAGCTGGTCCCAGAGCACAACGGAGGGGGTCTGAGACAGGCCTCTGATCCACAGCTGCCACCCCTGCTTTCCTAGGCTCAGGATCTGAAGGGATGGGGACATTTACCATAGCTACTACACAGCCTGTCCTTAAGAACCTGTTCTAAATAAACAACCAACTAGCTTACTCGAGACACAGGCTTCCTGTTTGGCCTTGTATCTAAGAAAGTACTTAAGAAAGTGCCCTCTAGGGAGTCAGGGGCCCTGGGTAGGGACTGGTAGTGCGATGCCAACAGGACTGCTCTCTGGGACAGGGCAGATGGCAGAGAAGAAAGCAGACTCCGATTCGGATTCCAATTGTACCTCGCACTGGCTGTAGGAGCATGGGCTGGTTTTGCTTGCTAGTGAGACGTTAGCAATGGTTGGGGGTGGGGTTGCTGGAGGAAGAGGTACATGGGAAGCACAGTAAGCGATAAGCCATGTGCCTGGTTCCAGCAAGGCATGGCCACCCATAATGTTAGCATCATCATCACTACAGCTCTCCTTAGGGTCACTGGGTCACAAGGCAAACAGTCCTAGCCTTTCTAACTTCTTGCAGTGTTGTGTTTCTATAGTCATGCCAAGCTAGCTAGTTAATCTTTAAATTAGAGTCTACATGCTCGGAGACAGGAATGTGGAGGTAGCACAGGGGCCCCTGGGGACAATGCTGGAACAGGCAAGAGCTTAGGAACGTGGGCCTACCCTTTTGTCGGCCCTAACACATTTCTACAAAGGCCATGCTCTCTCAACACTGCGAGCCCCCTTCTCCTAACCTACCCCAGAAGGACATGATACAAATGTTCAAATACTCATGTGTCGGAACGTGGTCCGTGAATGAAGCTGTGTGAGGAGATTTCTGGGACCTTGTGAGAGAACTCCAAGTGAATAAGACAAGAGTCTTGTAACCTCTGTTCCTCCATTGCCTGGGCTGTTCCTGGAATGTGCTCTCATGGCCCTTCCAGTGGATCGGATACGAGTGAGTTTACTTCAGATTATTCATCACAACTGCCTACTGTTATTGGTTAATATGCCTCTGTGGAAAAACATGTTTTTGCCTCATGCAGCTTGTCCTTGTGATTTTACAGTTTACTCAGGTGACTCCTCTTAACCCTCAGAGTATAAACTGCCTGATGCTCTGAATAAAGCTAGCTATCACGTGAGACTTCAGTCCGCCTCAGTTTTAGGCCCTGCCTTCCCAGCTTCCTGCTGCTTCCCACTAGAGCAGTAACACTCATGGAGGTGCAGAGCTTGGGTTCAAATCCCAGCTTAGCTACTCCACAACCACGTAGCCTGGCGAGGCTATGTAACTTGCGTGTGCTGTGGTTTCCTCATCCATCAAGCTCCTGTCTCATAGGGCAGTGTGAAGGATAAGAGCTTCTGTGCCCACAGCCCCAGGAACAGCACCTGATGCACACCAAGTACTTGAGAAATGCAAATCACTACTCTGTGACCTTTGAGTAAATAAATAACAGAATGCTTAAACGTGAATAAATAACAGAATGCTTAAACGTGTGATGGATGCCACACTCCACGCACCACACAGTGTTGATTTAATCATTCCAGAGGACAGAAGGCCAGGGCCGATGACTGCTCCCAAGACTAACCAGTGCACACATCATCAGACCTCTGGCCCCAGAGGGTGGGCCTCCCATCAGTCTCCCCAGTCCAGGGAGGGCAGATGACCAGGATACACATTCATCATGGGCCACCCACTGCTGCTGCTTGTTTTACAGCTTTTAGTAGAATAATTGAAATTCTAAAGTTCTTCACGGGGATACTTTGTGATAAAAGGCAATCCTATAAATAAAAAAAAAATTAAATGCAATCTTCGTTTGCCTGTTTGTTTTATTTGAGATAGGTCTTGAAGAGTAGATAACCTTGAACTTCTTATCCCCCTGCCTCAACCTCTCCAGTGCTGAGATTATGGTACACAATGTCCAGTTTATGAGGTGCTGGGGATCAAACCCAAAGTTTTGTGAGGGTTGGGCAAGCACTTACCAACTGAGCTCCGCCCCTCAACTATAGCCTTTCAAAATCAGGCCAGCAAAGCGCCACGACTTTAATTTGCAAACAGGCATACCACCCCTTACGCTCTGCTGACCTTTGAAACAAACAATTCAGGAAAATAAATAAATCAGGTAGCACAGGCTAAAGGCAGCCAGGTGACCTTGTGTACTAAGGTCCACGAGAGAAGCGGTGAGAGGCAGTGGGGCGGTGGCCACCACTCTGGGACCACTGAGGGAGAACAAGGCAGTGAGGTGATGGGGCTTCAGGTACCCCCTCCTTCTTTCTTTGGGCAGCAATTATCACTACTTAGAGGGATTACTGGTCCCTAAGAGTCCTCACAAGGAGGCTGCCCTCTTTCATTTGGTCAGAATTTTAGAATGAGTTCCCTTTAAAATGGTTTCTTTATTTTTAATGTTTTTTTTTTTAAACTAATCACTGACAATGAGAAGAGATTAAAATAGAACTTTAGGCTTCCAGATTTTAATAGCCCTAGAATAACACCATTGTTCATGAAGAAGCAGCTGCACATGTCCAAAAAAAAAAAATCACATCACACACACACACACACACACACACACACACACACACACGGACTTGGCAGAGTTTCTTAAAGATTTGAAGCTCAGCAAAAAATTAAATAAATTATCCTTGAAATTTCCCCAAATGCTTAGGGACTAACTTCTGAGATAATTTTATCTATTCAATTAATTGTGGCCCAGCAGCTTTCTAACAGCGAATCTCCACTGATGATATCTTAAATAGTTCAAGGATGCTCACGGGAGGCTCCCCTGTCACCAGCACGGGACAGCTGGGTTAGAGACCAGCCCTCCACAGCCCTTCAGAGGATTCTTAGACCAGTGGGAGATTCAGTCACTGACACAGCTCAAGACTCAGAGGTTCCTGACTGGAGCTCCCTGTGACTCTCTCCCAGGAGCAAACAAAGAGAGGTCCCCTGCCATTGGCTTAAAGAACCAGAGCCTCTGAGCCAGGGAGCGAGAGCCAGTCAGGAGATCCTTAGGTGGACTGTAAGGTACAGTCAGGGTTGGGTGTCGAGACTCCGCCCACTCAGCCATGTCACGTGAGGACAGATGATGCAAGGCTTCCCCAAGTGCTTGACTTCACACCTGCTCCCTGACAGCAGGCCTGAGAAACCAGAAATGGACCTCCTGAGCCAGAAAGCAACAGTGCCTTGAATCTCAGGCAGCACAGGGGTGGGAGGTTTGGCTGCCATTCCTCCGGAGAACTTTACAGTATCTGAACAAAAGTATCCATCAAGGATCCTGAAAGAGGTCCTCAGTCTGAGATTGGCTGGAGATGTGGGAGAATCTTCAGAAACCCGCTACACAGGCCAAGTTCTGCCAGAGTCAGACGGCAGCAAGAACTACTAGAGCTGCAGCTGCAGGACTTCCCACCCCGGTACTGACAACGACACCCAGTAAGGAATGAGCCTCGGTCCGTGTTCATCTAATCTAGTGCTCAGCCACCAGGGAGGACTTCTTTTCATCTCCTCAACCCCTCAACATCTCCGGAGGAAACTGCCAACTTGCATAAGAGATCCAGCTGGAGACAGTAGCCAGTCAGATCGACATCCTAACCCAGTGGGATAAAGTCAGGATTCTGGCACTGCACTGTCCCCTCCCCGAGAGATGTTCTAGGAGCAGGGCTGAGTGTGAAACACAAGGTGAGGGGAATCTCAGACACCCAGGGATAATGCTGACACCGTAGTGAGACCACAGCACCTCCACTTCTCCACCTGCTAACCAGATGCACAGGGACAGTCCCAGGCCTGGCACCTGGAGGTGGCAGGGCCACCCCTGTTTGGCAGTCAGGGACACATGAGCCTGACTGAAATTCCCCCCCCCCCCGTGGTTGGTTTTCTGGCCATAACAGAAAGAAAGCAGCTGGCAGTCATGGCAATGCCACGTGAAGCTTAGAAGAGCTTCTCCCGAAGGTTCAGGGAGACTCCCTTCACCCTCACCAGGAGGAGACTTACGGGCTCTCCTCCCAAGTCATGTGACTCTCACCATGGTTCTCACAGCCTAGGGTTGATTCCTTTATTTAAAGCTCTAATCACTGAGGCTCTGGCAATGTGATGACCCCAGGAGCACCACGGGCCTCACGCCACAGTAAACTCCAGCCCCTGGCTAAAGAACAAGGGACTATCTCTTTCCAATCCAACTGTAAGCCGCTGGTCCCTGCGCACCGGAGAAGCCACGCTTACACCCAGAAGATGCAGCACAGCCTTATGGGCTCATGAATTCAGTGAATTCTGAAGGTCTGAGTCACAGAGAGGGTTTTGTTTCTTTTCATGACAATATTTCTAAATAATGCAGTAAGTACTCTGACCATTTGTTTCTTTCTGCTTCTTTTCCATGCCATTTCTTCATACTGACTCCCCTCTACCCTACCTTTTGTAGCCATGGGATGTTCCTCTCTCAGAGCCCAGCAAGGATGCTGCCTCTTCCACTCCAGCATCACTGGGACATTCTGGGCTCTAAGAGTAGACTGGTGGACTTTCATTACAGTGACAGCTTCTGCATTCTGCCCTATATAAGCCACTGCCTTCTCCTTTTCTCCATGGCAACCCCTCTGAAAGGCCGAGGCTTCATAGATTGGTCATCTCAGAGTCGGGCTCTTTACAGAAAGTGGCAGGACACAGGAGATGCCAACCTCACATAGAACAGTGATCCCTTTAGGACCGTCAGAAGATGTCACGTCCAAGAAAATCCATGTTTCACAGCACAGGTCCTTAAAAAAAAATGAAAATAAAATCCTCTACCACAATGGACCACAGCAACCCAAGAAGCTGGATCACTGTTTATCTGTATATGTGGATCAACAAGGATACGGCAAGCCGAGGGCATGCATGACACATTTCAACCAGCAAAGAAGGTGCTTGCCTCATTAGAGGAGATGGTACTTTCTCCCGTTATACACAACACGCTGTGTTTGAGCTTAGGAGGGTGAAGCAGATGGAGAAGGGCTTCCACAGGTCAGCGCTGCAAATGAAGGAAAGTCTGGATAGGCTCTGCGCCTGTTAGTTTTAGTCAACTTGACTTGCGCTAGAGCCGTCTGGAAAGAGAAAGCCTCAGGTGAGGAACTGCCTCCATCAGTCTGCCCTGGGGGCGAGTCTGTGGGGGCATTTTCTTGATTGACAGTTGATATGCAAAGGTCTAGCCCACAATGGACAGCCATCCCTGGACAGGTGGTCTTGGGGTATATCAGAAACTGAGTAAGCCAGGAGGAACAAACTAGCCATCAGTGTTCCTCCATGTCCTTTGCTTCAGTTCCTGCCTCTAGGTTCCTACTTTAAGTTCCTGCCCTGACGTTCCTCTGTGATGGACTATACA
Source organism: Peromyscus eremicus (assembly GCF_949786415.1). Lineage (NCBI taxonomy): Eukaryota > Metazoa > Chordata > Mammalia > Rodentia > Cricetidae > Peromyscus > Peromyscus eremicus. The sequence continues at coordinate 84,914,380 of NC_081425.1, read as the reverse complement.
CAGTAAGAAGAAATACATCCTTTTCCCCCCAAGTTGCTTTTGGTCATGGTGTTTTATCATAGCAACAGAAAGAAGTCTAAGGCAGGCACCTGCAGCTAGGTCTACAGTGTTGTCAGCCACAGTAAAGCTATGGAAGCCCTATGGAAGCCTTAGGGGTTCGGGGGAGCTAGTTCCCTGGGAAAGCTGTGCCTATCTATACTCTTCTGATTAAGTACCTAGCACACACATCAGCAAATGCAAAAATCAAACAAGTGCCCATTCATCAACCCTGATCTCCTGTGAGAGACACAGACAACCTACCTTGGCCCAGAAAATCTCACACTGAGTTCTGGGAACAGTCTCCTCATCCTCAGGCCCTGAAGCTCTGATGCAGTGAGCAGGGCAAGGCCAGAGGTTAGAGCATGCAGAGTCCTCATCAGCACACCGATTCTACATGCAAAGACCCATGACAACACAAAACACTCCTCACCCCTGTGATAGCTCAGATTAGAGTCCCAAAATAGAAGGAACGCCATGGCTACCTTGGTTGAGTCCCTCTACTTCGTATGGTCTTTGGCCACCCCATGCTAGTCCTAGGTCAAAAGCCTTCTCCTGCCACTCAACTGCTCTACCTTAAACACCAACCTGCCAGGCCAGGCCATGTGGCCCCATCTGTCCTAGACCTTCATCCTAGCTCCTGAGGTACCACTGTGTGACCTGAAGGTCATTTGTGAATGGGTCTAAAAAGGAACCGACCATGACCCCAAAGGGTTCTGCTCAACAAGAGCTTACTCAACCAACACATTCTACATAGAAGGACCAGTCTTGGCTTCCCAGGCTTCTCACTGGACATCGTTCTCCAAACGTGTTCTTGATCTTTACTATCAACCATTCCAGAATGGAAACAAAGCAGAAACATCATAGTTAAATGCACTGTTGGATTTCAATTTCTACCCTTTCTAAGGCCCAAATGCTCCCAGGATGACTAAGAGCACGTCTGTAGGGAAAGTATGTGTTAAGAGAGACACTGTGATGGACAAAAGCAATTAATTCCAGTGGTTGACTGATTATCAGGCCTGGCCTCCTACTGAAAGCACTCAAGGGCACCTAGTGTCACAGCGTGGAGCCCAGGCAGGTGGGCTGCGAAGCAGCCAGCACTGACTTACTCATGCCTCTTAACAACTGCCTAGCACAATCAGCTGGTTTCTTCCCAGCCCTGATGGCCTAAGTAGTTGGCTTGGTGCAGAGAACACTGGAGGGGGCCATTCCACACAGTGGAGGTAGAAGGAGCCTGCTCCTCAAATCCTTGTGCAGGTGAACTACGCACTGAGGTGAGGAAAAGCACAGGCCTCCCCTGTAGCTCTGAGCTGAGATGTGTCTCCCTTGACCGTCTGTCCACACAGACATGGGTTCAGAGTTCCCAGGGTCCACAATGCAAATGGCTGTTCTCAACTCAAAAGCCATTGTCATATGAACCTAAACCCCATCCGTGCCTCAGGTGGAGACCCAGAATGTGCACAGATACGCCAGCCTCTCTGTGATGCGGACAGGCAGAGGGAGAGGGGGACGCTGGGAGGGTGTGTTTTACTCACAGCCCGGGGCTAAAGGCACAGGGCATGGATGGGGGCACACTGCAGCATCTCAGTACACAGCAGGCCTGTCTGGTTAGAGTAGCAACACCTACTGTTTCGTTTGCCTTCCTCTCCACCCTCCTCTTCGTTCTCAGGATCTATGTCTTCTGCTTGGGTGATCCAATCCAAGTAGCCCTTGAGATCCTCTTCCAGCTGCTGCTTCTCTCGAAGCTTCTGGAAATCTCCCCGCGCTTTAGCCTTCTCTCTTTCCTTGGAGAATTCTCTGAGAGACGCAGAGAGAACAGAGCACCGGTCAGAGCATCCCTGGGGACCTGCACCACGAGCCATCTGCCCTGCTGTGGCAGCGGTCTTACAGCAGGACGCACTCACAACAGCACAGCAGTGGAGCCACACACGTGCACAGGACAGAAGACAGTGTCCCACTAAGCACAACGGTGGGCGCCAGAGTGGCGAAGACCACACCGACACACATGCACGGTTTATGAGGAAGTACGTTCCCTTCAGGACGGCGCTATAAGGGAGCCCGGACTCAAGACCTCCTGGCCCATCATAGTGGCCCTTTTACTCTTTCCACCCACTTTGATACCTGGCCACCCACTTCATAAAGAAGGGTGCCGTGTGATCCAGCTCAGGTCACAGACAGCACCCAGAGCAGTGGGCAGGGATCCAACGGAGCTATCTTACAACCCAGGTCTCCCCTCCTGGGCAGTACTGGAGTACTGTACTCCTGTTTGTCTTAACCTTTGCCTCTGGCCATGATCTCTCCCAGACTGCCCCACAGGAGGTGGGGAGGTAGAGCAACCTGCTGCCCACGTACAGGAACTCCTGCCCTGGACAGGTTTCGGCAGATGCACAAGGGTCCCCAAGTGTTTGCTGTTTTCTCTGCCTCCCATGACTGCAATGCTATATAACCCTGTATCTATGCACAAACACAAAAACCCACACTTGTGCAGTCAAGTTTTTATATACAAGGAACCATCTGTACTTCCAGCCGTTAGCAGGAGCCAAGATAGGTGACGTATAGGTCTGGGGCACACGTTAAAGCTGTTAGCAAGTGGGCGAGGTTATGGACAGAAAGGCTTCTGCACACAGACCGAGCACTCTGACCCAGCGACTGCTCTCTTCCACCCACCTGCTAGCCAATTCCAAGTCGGCGCAGCTCCCTTTTATGACCTCACTAACTCTGGCAAAAAGGAGATGACCTGCTTTCATCAAGCCAGCTCCCTACTCTCTCCTCATGGCCCTCCCTCGACTCCAGGCCTTTGGGGAGCTGCATGGGCACCTAGGCAGCCAGCGAAACTGGAATCTTTGCTCAGGGGTTTCTCTCTGCTCTCAAAGAAGGCTCCCACTCACTGTCCGATTCTTTTCACCACTGAGACCCTAGGACTCAATCTTGGCCCTAGTGGGCTGTTCCATCTCCATTTTGTCCTCTGATGAGGCTGTGGGAGTTGTTCCAGGTGTAGTGCACTAGACGTGGTGGGGGAGGGGTCGGAGGGTGTGGGAGACCTGTGCTTTGCCCTCCAGCCAAAGCACTCCTGGGGATAATGCCTTCCAGTCTCAAAGGGAACGTGGAGGGCTGCCTCCTGCTGCTCACACAACAAGATGCGGAGAACAGATGAGGTTTCTAGTCCACCAGAGTGTCCCAAAGCATAAGCAATGCACAGCTCAGCTGCGGACATTCGCTAAGGTGTGCTCAACTCCAAGAGTCCCATTCCATCCAGAGCCACATCCCTGAAGAAGGCCTGGAAGATCTGTGTGAAATGTACCCACAGGAAGCAGCGTGAGGTAACTCTTTCTTAAAAACCCATGAAGATCAAATGGGCCTTCAATTCTATTATTTATCATTTTTATTACAGACATCTGTCATGTTATGGTCGTAGCACACTAAATGTAGATTATTACATACTAAGTTCTTATTCTGGATTCATACATGATCTGAGCTTTCTAAAAACAATGACAGAAGTCAGTAAAATGTTTCTCTGTGCAGCTAAGAATATGAGAAAGTGAAATTTCACTTTAACATCACATCGACTGGTTTACACTAGAACTATAAAAATCAATCTCATGCCGGACTGTGGTGGTGGCGGCGGCGGCGGCGGCGGCGGCGGCGGCGGCGCACGCCTTTAATCCCAGCACTCGGGAGGCAGAGCCAGGTGGATCTCTGTGAGTTTGAGGCCAGCCTGGCCTACAAAGCGAGATCCAGGACAGGCTCCAAAACACTACAGAGAAACCCTGTCTCGGGGAAAGAAAAAAAAAATCCCTCCCATGTCTCTTACCCATCACGGTGGGATACAGTTAAGCAGGCATTGTAAACCACTTTGCCAATGCCTGCACCACTGTCTCTTCACAGGAAAGGAACCCTTCTACCACCACAGCCTCCTGTCCCAGAAGGCCTCACCTTCGGACCACTGCATCTGCTATCAACCTCAGTGGACGACGAAAAAGATTACTCCATTTTTAATAGAATTTTATCCTCTTCTAATGGTGCTCATTACTATAAGGTTAAATAATAATCACTATTGCAAAAGCTTATTTGAATGAAGTTACTGGTAGAAATGATAAGATTTTTGCAAGTGACCAGAAAATCTGAAAACAATTACATTCTAGGAGCCTACTTGTCTGGGTCTGGAATTTTGGGGTGTGGGTGACCAAGAGAAAATGTAAGTGTCTGTACAAAAATACACATATAATACAATGTCCTTTGCACATAAAAGAGGGGAAAATAGGAGAACAGACAATATTTCTATATGGTGTATCTGAAAGAACAGAAGATAAGGTTGGAGACCTCTGAGGAACGGCTCCTCCATGGGTCAAGTGCTTGCCTGAGGACCTGAGTTTGGGGGCCAGGCATTGGAGGGGGAGCAGGTGTGACTGCGTGCCTCTAACCCCAGTGCTGGAGTCACAGAGACAAATGGATCCTAGGCACTCACTAAGCAGCCAGTCTAGCCAAAATGCAAGCTTTGGGCCCAGCAAGAGACTCTGTTGTAGAAAATTAAGGTGGAGATTTATAGAGGGGGCAACTGACACTGACCTCTGGCCCTTGTGCGCGCACACACACACACACACACACACACACACACACACACACACACACACACGGCACCTGCCTATGTAAAGAGGCAAAGAACCCCCTTCCCTGCCCCTTCTTCAACACATACTTAAAAAAAGAAGAAACGCCGGGCGGTGGTGGTGCATGCCTTTGATCCCAGCACTCGGGAGGCAAAGGCAGGTGGATCTCTGTGAGTTCGAGGTTCAAGGCCAGCCTGGGTTACAAAGTGAGTTCCAGGACAGGCACAAAGCTACACAGAGAAACCCTGTCTCGAAAAAAAGAAGAAGAAGAAGAAGAAGAAGAAGAAGAAGAAGAAGAAGAAGAAGAAGAAGAAGAAGCAGCAGCAACAACAATGGATAGGGATGAGTGGGGTAAAAGTAACAAAGGATGGAGCGTTTCTCCTACATATATCGTTTTGTACAGTTTTGACTTTTGGAACTAAATGGTTTTTACACTATAGAATTTTAAAAATCAAGTATAGAATGAAGCAAAAAAGCCCCCACATTAAAAGTAAATCAAAACAAGTCTGTCTGATTGTACTGTAAACGAATAATACCATAACCATCCTGAAAGAGGACAGAGGTAATGGACGGGACTCATAAACAGTCAATCCTGGACAGGACTAGAACAAAGGGAAGGATTATAGAAATGCCTGGGTTTGCTTAGGTTTGTTTGCTGCGTTTTGAGTGTGTGTGTGTGTGTGTGTGTGTGTGTGTGTGTCACACACACACACACACACACACACACACAGAGAGAGAAAGAGAGAGAGAGAGAGAGAGAGAGAGAGAGAGAGAGGGGGGGGGGGAGTATATTCGTGTGTTCATGTGTGGATGAGATAATTCTGAAACTACTTTAGAAATAGGGCAGGATCAGACATGAGCAGTGTTGATGCTGGGCGCTCTCACAGTGGAAAACAGCAAGGCTGGGACTGGAGAAGACTAGAGAGAACCCTCTAGAAACCAGATGTTCTGGTCCGTGGAATCTGCAGGGGCTCCAAGGACTGAGGAGTTGGAACAAGTGAACTTGTGAGTGCTGAGATTTCAGGAGGGTGCCCTGTAATTGGAACTGGTACAGCTGTGAACTCAGGATTTCTTTCTCTTTTGGTTTTTTGAGACAGGGTTTCTCTGTGTAGCTTTGCGCCTTTACTGGAACTCACTTTGTAGACCAGGCTGGCCTCGAACTCACAGAGATCTGCCTGCCTCTGCCTCCTGAGTGCTGGGATTAAAGGCATGCGCCACCACCGCCCAGCTGAACTCAGGATTTCTAAACAGTTTGCTCTTCAGCGCACTGATGCCTGATTGTTTAAAAGATACTAATACCTAAGAACATGCCTCAGTGTGTGCATACATGTATAGAAATGTGTGTGTCCTAGCTCCATCTGTTGCAAGGGTCTAGAGACAGTCTTCCCAGTCGGTATGAAAACACTGGGTGACCACATCTACTTTCTAGAATATTCCTCATTCAAAGGGATAAAAAGTCAAATGTGGCAACACATACCGGTAATTCCATCACTTGGATGGGTAAGCACTCAGACAGAAGACTGTATGTGTTAAAGGCCAGTCTGGGCTATACAGCAAGTTCCAGACCAGCTTGGGCTATTGCCTGAAAGCCTGACCAAAAAAAAAAAAAAAAAAAAAAAAATATCAAACCAACAAAGATTCTGCAATTGTTCTAATCAATTGCAGCTTTATGCTGCTGCCAATCCATTCCAGCTCATTAGTTAGACTTGTATGTTCCTCGTGGGAGTTGACTATGTTGTCCATTTTTTTAGGTATTTCTTTTCAAGCCTCTCTCCCAAGATGTCCACTTCAAACAGGAATGCCAGAAGACAGAGTATAAACACACACACACACTCCTTCTCAAGAAGCCAGAACACATCCCTATGGGACAGAAAGCCTATGACTGCTGGGATCATGTGTCCAAACCCAGACATGCCATCTGGAGCAGCTTCCACCGGCAGCCTGCCATTCCCTGTATGAACACGGGCCTCACGCGGTGGATTTTTCATGGCTGGCTGGTTTAAGGAGCCATCACTCAACAAAAAAATTCCCCTCACAGCTCAACAGAATGACTACTGTGAGTCTTGTACGGTCCAGTCTCTGTACAACTCATCGGCCACGGCAGCTGCTACAGGAGTTGGTGAAGGGGTGCCTCTCTTTCCCCAGGAGACCACTGTGAACCTGGCTTCATTTCAGTGGTCTCTCATTCGGAATGCAAGCTGGCTCTCTACCCACCCCCACCCCCCACACCCCACCCCACCCCGCCCCCCCGGAGTCTAGGCTGGCTCACAGCTGCTCCTCCATCTTTATGTGCCTAGTTTATAGATGTGCCCCTTGTACTCTGATCACCTGACTCAATCCCTCAACCCTTGCACTCTGATCACCTGACTCAATCCCTCAACCCCCTGAGCTGCTGCAAAATTCTGGGGACCAGAGCAGACATCTTTGAATTCTGGTGCAAGCCTCACATTTCTGGGGATCGATCCCTAGTTCCCACTTCTAAACAGGATCTGTAAGCCTCTGAGTCATCAGAGCACGTTGTCATTAAGAACCAGGACCCAGATATGTTCCTGTCTCCCCCGCCCCCCCCACCCCACAGACAGAGTCTTTCCACAGAGTCTCTGCCATCTTCACTGATGCATGCTTACTGTGAGGGGGGGTGGCTAGAACTGGCGTGGGTACTACATAAAAAGCTGCTCCAGGTGGCACTCTATGTGGGCATACTCTAACTGTATGGGCATTGAGACTCTGTGAGGCCAGGCACACATGCCCATGCAGCTGCTGAATGCCGTTCACCGTGGACATAGGAAGTGAGAGTAGGGAGCAGGTGCCTGGAGGGATGAGGATCAAAACAGGTCAGGGGGACGGGAATAGAGCTCAAGGGTAGAGTATCGGCCTAGGATACCCGGGTCTTAGGTTTGATCTCCAGCACAAAGGGAAAAGTTTGAGGCCGTCCAGAAAGACCCTCCAATTCTAAACTAAGGGGCTTAATTTGCTTCCTTTTTGTAGGGCAGAACATTGAGTCTTTCTGTGAGGCTCAGGCTGGCCTTTCACTTGTGAGTGCTGGGTTTACAGGAGAGCAACCCACCCCTGGTTCTGAATTGCTTCCTCGCAGGCAATCGGGACTGCAGAAGTCTGAAAGTCACTAACTCGGTTTTATAGGTGTCACGTGTGAAGCAGAAGACAAAACAGGAAGAACATGGTGGTGGTGAGGCCAGGGGCATTCTGTAAACACAGATGACGAGCTACAGCTTTGCACCAATAAAAACGTGACAGAGAGAGCAGTTTACAAGGCCTCGATTTTCTTACACTACAGTTGGAAAAAGGGCCCATGTGACTTGTCACTGCCGACCCAGCCATCCCCACCCTGAGGTCACTGTCCCCTCTGCCTTGTTTATGCTAATCTGTTAGATCTGGCCCACCAGTGTGATCATTTAGCCACTATGGACCTTGTGAGCCAGGGGAGGCCCGCCCACCTGCCGGGCAAATATTCCTTGCCTTCAGGAAAGAGTAGTGGGGTGGACTGGATGGAAAGAGTTCATACTCGTTCTCTGAGCGACTGCCATGGGAAAGAGGAGGCAGACGTGCTGGGGTCCTTAGGGGCCATGGAGTTTGAAAACAGCAGATTCTAGTACAATTCCTAAAAGCCTGGGTTCTCCAACGAGGCAATGGAAGCAGCAACTTCTCAGAAAGGATACAGACAGGATGAACTAATGCCCCACATGGGTCTGTAATCATACTCTGCCTTCTCCAGGCCCACAGACACTCACTGCTCACCCTAGCTAGCACCCAAACATACTATACTATCTCGAACTGTAGTTCCTATCTCCCTGGACTCATCTATGGCCAGTGAGGGAAAGCAGGAAGGCCACCTGCTGGGAACTGGTCTCCTCTGCCATTTTGCTCCTTTCCCAGGGCAGCAGTCTTGCGTCCTCCTAGACCCGGCAGACAGGCTGTCTTGGAGCATCAACACTGGGGAACATGAAGGGCTGGGTGAATTTAGAAGAAATGGCTGTCTGTCTGTCTGTCTGTCGTCAGGCAGTGGATACTCAAAAGGCCCCGAAGACAAGCACAACAGAACACAACAGCAACTTCAGCAAATCCGAGCCTGCACTGTTAGGGAAAGTGGCCTGGGTTTCTGTAGGAGAGGCTAGTCTGTCTGTGCCTTGTATGCCTTCCTCCCCCCAAAAAAACCACACACACTAGAAATAAACCTCACATTTGCTGGCATTCGTATTTAGAATCTTTAAAGTATCTTTATATTGACTGTCCCGTGTGCTCACACAGGCAGGACACAGGTGTTCCTGTTCATCTCTCAAAGGCCAACACTAAGGATCAACAAAGCCCCGTCGTCACATGACCAGTTCACAGTTGGACTAACAACAAGGCTTTGATCCAAGCCTCCTTTCTGTGGCCCGCTGACCTCACTTCCTGCTAACCCAGGGGAGGAGACACCAAGGACACTCAATGAGCCAGGGGTTTTCTTGCAGAGCCCCAACTCAGGAATAAAATGATAACCCCTTCCGGCATATCTCCCTATGCTATCTCCCATGCCTCCTTAGGAGGCGACACTTCAGAGAGACCCCTGCTTCCTACCCAGGAGCCTGAAAGGAGTCTCGGGCAGAGAGTTCCCCCAAGCCCTGACATCCTAGAATTTCCAGATCCTGACATGGTGAATTATGGAAATCCTAAGGAGAGAACAGGCAGCTTACAGTGGGCCTCTGCAAATGCAGGGGCTGATTAGACGTGACTGCCCCAAATGCAGAAGGCTGACCTGCCGTTGGCTGTGAGAAGTTTCATTTCTCAAATGCCCTCTAAAATAAATAGGCCACTGGGAATCATCTCAATTTAGACGTGGGGTTTGTTCTTGCTGTTTTTTTGTTGTTGTTGTTTTGGTTTTGGTTTTGGTTTTGGTTTTTTAACCAGACTTGCATTAATGAAAGGCAAGCAATGAAACCTCTACTTCCTGGAAACGGTCTTCAGTCATCATAAAATCATCCCCCACCCTGACCCCTGACCCCTCAAGCCTCAGTGCTCTTCACTGGCTTCGGGTCTCTCAGCAGCTTTTTGAGACCATGCCCTGTGCTGGGGCAGATGTGAGGCCATTTCCCCGGCATCCCGTGAATCCCCTGGATTAGAGTCCTGCATCTGTGAAATTTACTCCACAGTCATGTATTGGTTATTTTACAGTTTCCCCCACTCATCAGCCTGCTGTGAAAGAGGGTCTGGCTCTTATCACAAGCCCTGACCTGTCAATAAGAATCAGTAAGTGGGTGTTCTATACATACAGATGTTGTCTTGATGACACTGATGTCACAGATGTGGATGCTGGACTCCGTGCCGGAGGATCTGGGCACGAGTGCCCAAGTTAAGTTTCCACCACTTGAAACTACACCTCACAGCGTCATGAAAAAATTTTAAGCAAGAATCCTATTTAAGTCTAAAACATATAGACATTGTAGCAAAGCATCTCAGACATCTTAGCACGAAACATGAGCTGCATTTATTACATTTCCTTGTTTAAGGATGAAGAACTTCCCTCTCTTCAAAGGGTTAGTCTCCATAGCTATCAAAGACCCTGGGAAAATTGTTCTCTCTAGAGAGCTGATGGGAATCTCTGCAGGATGCATGCTAAAAGCTACAGACGTCTTTCAGCCTTTTAAAGACATGTTTTAAGAAGTATGTTTAAAACACTCCATAACACAAGCTCCCTTTTGGACATGGCTTTCTCTGAATGAACACCATCACGTGACCAGATGAACCAAACGAGGATTACCACGAAATTTTGACAGCTTTTAAGTATCTCTACTTAAGAAATAATTTAAAAACTATACCTCACTAAACTAAAAATCAGATAATCTTGTTCTTTTTTTTTTTTTTAATGAAAACTATGGTAAATGTGTATCTGAAGAGAGTTGGGAGGGTGGCAGGGACTAAAGGTGCCCGTGGTCTCAGGACAGATCTTTCTTATGAACCAAACAGGATATTGCATGAAAGGCCCAATCAGACTGCCTGCCATAGGCTGAAGGCCAGATAAGCGACATGTGGGGAGGGGACTCCCATTATCGATGGACAGCAAAGACCCAAGGAAGCTAGAATAGGGTCAATCAATCAGCATGCTTCCAAAGAAATACCTAGGAACTCAACTTAAACCCTGCCCTCTGTGTAAAAGGCAAACCACCTGGGGAGCTACACTGAGGGGACCAGGCACCCCTTTCAGGAGGAGCCCCCCAACAAAAAGCATCGTGGTAAGAAAATACAGGCAAGAGTACTGTATTGCAGAGGGCAGGAACTCCAAAATGTACTCCCCAGCTAACAGCCCTAAAAAGACCACTGGAGCCACAAAGAGACCTATTCACAAGCAGATCTATGAGGCACATGGGAACCAAGTTCTTGGAAGATATTCTGCTGTTCAAACCTGCTTTGGGTAATTAGACTTGGGAAGAGAAACATCCAGACAGAGTAAGAAGAATGAAACCACTCAGGAGGGACCAGCTAAGCCTCGGGTGGGCAGCCTCACACACAGACACAAAGGAGCTCCTGGCCAATGGGAAAGCAGCTTGGGCTCTGGAGACTCCAAGGTCTCTGTTTAAGTATGACTCTTCTAGCTGTACCACTTTGAGGAGACGGAGGGACTTCCCTGAGTCTAGATTCACGGATATGAATCTTAAGAGCCGTATTCATCCATAAAACAGAGGCAGAGACTTCTTCCTGTCCCAAAGCAGCACAGAGGCTCCAATGGAACAATGTAAATGAAACACACAGCCTGGTGGCTGCATATGATCCCAGCTGCTGCCATATTAACAATGACATGAACAGTTCCATGCCAGGTCTCACACAGTTCTACCCCAGCTTAACAGCTGAACCCCCCCAGATCCCGCTTCCTCATCAAAGACACATTGGTCACAATGACTTCCCAAGTCTGTCCCCTTCTTCTCCATCCTCATCTCCACACCCTGCCCCGACACCATCCCCTGCTCCGGGGGTCTCTTAGTTTTATTGTTCAGATGTCATTCAGAACCACTGACCACTTGAACAGTATCCACAGCTTGAAGGAGAGATCATGCTTCTTCAGCAGGGGCTTCCAGCTACAAAGCCACTCTCCTGCCCCACTGCCAGGCAGCCAGCTTGGAGCGCCCCTGAAAGGCTCTGACAGGCCTGAGGCACCAGCCCCTGCTTTCCACTTGTGAGGAGCTGGAAAACTCCCTTTCTTTATCATCCCTATGAACTCTGTCCATATTTCAACACCCAATCAGAGCCCAGCTTCCTTAAGGGAGCCCTCTCTGGTCTGACAATCCCCATCACACTCGTAGGCACAAATCCTATGCTGAACCATTGCCAATAAGGGATAAGGTGCAGCTGGAATTCCGTGGCATGTCTGTCATCCTGTCCATGAGCAGCAGCTAATAATTCTTGACAGAGGCTCTTCTGTGAAGAGGATGACAGGTGGGGTCTGCCTCCCACTGCATTAAAGTCCTTTAGATGACACAAAAGTCCCCAGGGCTCAAGGTCTGGAAACCCCAAAATGCTGGCAGGCTCTGAAGATGCCAGCAGACAGCTTAAACCAAGATTTATTTTAAAGCAGAATTTTAAGGGAATGATGGGGTTCAGAGCGGATCAATGTTTTAGCCTTCAATCCGAACCAATGACTTATGACAGCGAGAAAGACATGGAGCCCTGCAGAGAAACGCTGGCAAGTCAATGTTCAGACCCTGAAGGAGGGTTTTCCTCTCCTGGAGAGCACAGCCAGACACATGTGACACCCTTACTTGTAGACAGGACTTTCAAGCTTTCACGTCCCCTCCATCTGTCTCCTCACTTCTCAGGACATTCAGGAAATGGGGTTGTCCCATTTCAAGGACAAGAACGCCTTGGCATGGAGAAGTGAATTGTGATGTCCCAAGCCACATCTCTGGAAAGTGTGGGACAGGAGTAGAGCCAGGACTTTTGACTCCTGATGTCCCACCTTCCCCATACAACAGGGGAAGCTGACAACCACATCACAGGAGTCACTGTACCCCAGGCCAGCCAGAGATCAGAGCCACAAGTGATGGAAGCTGGCTGAGGGATGGAGAGATCTCAGCAGAGTCCTAGCATCCCAGGGTGTGCATGCCAACACAGGAGCTTCTGAAAACTCCACACCTTGAGCTGGGTGAAGCCAAACCAGGCTGCAGGATGGCATCCATGTGGAGAAGTCCTCAGGCAGCTGAAGACCCACACCTATCACACGTCTGCCCCAGTCTCTGGCCCTTTCTGATGCCCTTGCTCCCGAGTCCCCTAGGTACCATCATTCTTGCATTCCTCTGAGCTTGTCACTAACTCAGCCTTCTCTTCAACTCTCTAACCCCTTTTGAGTCCTCTGGGATGCTGCCCCAGAGTGGCAAACTCTTCTGAACCCTCAATCTATTTCTAGGAGACCCCAAACACTCCTTGCTGCTCAGTCCTGTGGACCCTCCCTACAGTTTGCATGAAAGACTAAAATTAACTTTTGTATGCTGACATGGTGTTCTCCTTACTTAGCCCATGCTAACAATAATGCAGTCTATGAATAGAAATGCATTTTCGCCCAAATCTTACTGCATTTTATTTCTTTTTGCCTTAATGCACTGCCCAGTATTATCAGTTTAGTGATGAACAGATGAGCTGATAAATTCATACACACTTTGCTACTAGTCTTAGGAAGAAAGCCCTTCCTCTTCAGACATTAACTGTGATGTCAGCTACAGGTTTCTGTAGAGGATGGTTTCCAGGTTGTAAAAGTTGCTGAGAATTGCCGGGTGGTGGTGGCACATGCCTTTAATCCCAGCACTTGGGAGGCAGAGGCAGGTGGATCTCTGTGAGTTCGAGGCCAGCCTGGTCTACAGAGCGAGATCCAGGAAAGGCACAAAGCTACACAGAGTCTTGAAAAACCAAAAAAAAAAAAAAAAAAAAAAAAAAAAAAAAAAAAAAAAAAAAAAAAAGTTGCTGAGAATTAACAGTGCTGCTGGAATAAACAGTCGGTGGTCCTTTCTGCACTCAGTGGGAGGGTCATACAAATGCTCGTTCCCCTTATTAATGTGGTAAAACACCCTGGGATTTTTCCATGGACTCACTCTGCATTTCCTCTATTTCACTTCGTCTACCACCTACTGGTACAAAAGAAATGCCGCTTGCTAATGTCTGGGAACATTTGTATCCGGAACCATACAGGCTACTGCTCTCACGGGTTTGTAAGTTTGGGTGTTTGGACTATTTTGGCTTTATTATCAGATAGGCATTTTTCTAGGAATGAATGACAAAACTTCTCCTAAGCAGAAAGATGTAGGCCGTTGGTGTCCTTTGACAGTTCTCATTTTTGAATTCTCTTATAAAAGCACATTACAGTTGCTATGGTAGTATGCACCTTTAATCCCAGCACTACTCAGGAGACAGCCACAGGTGGGCTTCTGTGAGTTCAAAGATAGCCTGGTCTACATAATGAGTCCCAGGACAGCCAGGGCTACATAGTGAGATCCTGTCTCAAAAAAAAAAAAAAAAAAAATGGCACAAATATATGGCTAATCAGTTTTAAAAATCCGTACTAAACTGCTTTCAAAGATTACTCCCTCACAAGTTACTGAGTATGTTCTCACAGACCAGTTGGCCCTGTTCTCTTACGAGCATCGGAATGTCTATTTTCTGTGGTGAGGTCTCTTATTACTACTGGTGAGCTACTCTTTTTCTTTTCAAAATTATTTTTAATTTTGTCTATCGCTTTCTCGAGCTTTTCAGAGCCCACTTTGTCCTCATCTGTCCTCAGGCTTGATGCTTCTTTCCTCTGCTCGCCCTGGTCATCTTCCGCACTGGAAGGCTCGGAGGGGGTCACACAATTAACACTTGCTTCCTTACAGCTGCAGCGGCAAGCCTCCCCGAAACACTACCTTAGATAAATCTTGCACATGCTGCAGCAGAGGATTCAGTACTACTTAAAAGTACTTTTCAAATGCTTCGGGTAGTTTGAATCACGTTAGAAATCTATTCATTCCAAAATACTTAAGAGATTTTTATGGACAGGTTGCCATTGGTTCTAAAGCCACAAAAGTTAGAAAAATATTCTTTCGTTATTATTTGAATTTTTTAATTTCTAAAAATTACATCTATTTGTTTATTGTTTATGTTGGAGTGTATCCCATTCCAGACATATGGAGGTCGGAGGACAACTTGCTGGTGTCCGTTCTTTCTACCATGAGGGTCCTGGGGATCCAAACAAAATCAAGTTGTCAGTCTTGGTGACAAGTGTCTGCTGTGCCATCCTCCGACTCTAGAAAAACATACTTTGTAAGAGTCAATCTTGAGGGATTTTTTTTAAAAAATTATTTTATGTGTTCTGCCCGAATGTCTGTCTGGGCACCACATGCATCCTGGTGCCACAGAGGCCAGAAGGAGGCACTGGATCCCCTGGGACTGGGGTGCAGACTGTTATGAGCTGCCATGCTGGGAATTGAACCCAGGTCCTCTGGATGATCACCAAGTGCTCTTAACCACAGAGCCATCTCTCCAGCTGTTTTGAGATTCAGTGAAATTTGTTTCATAGCCATGACGTAGCTGTTCTGTTGGTTTTCGAAAAGAACAGCACGTGCTGTTCTGATAAAGTCAGGTGGTTAGTTGATAGTTATTAACCTAACTGTAATCTAGATAACAGCTACACTTGCTGCTTGTCCCTGTCTTCTTACCCTTCAGTTACTGACAGGAGCTCCTGAGCAGTTCCATCTACAACTGGGGGCTCCTCGATGTTTCCACTGACATCTGACAGGTCTGGCTTTAAGGACATTGTATCTGTTACTACAAACAAGCGGGCCGTACCACTGCATCTTGATGAACTGACCCTGGTCATTACGGGATCTCTCCTTCCTCCTTCCGTCCATCCCTCCGTCCCTCCGCCTGTCTGTCTGTCCCTCCCTCCCTTTCTCTCCCTCCTCTCTCTTCCCTCTTTCTAGAAATGCTCCTTGTCATGAAGTCCAATTATTGTGACATTTAATATCAACCTTACTCCTTTGTTTGGAGTCCGTGTCAAATTCTACGGCATCTTGCATTTTTATTCAGTCTAGTAGTCTCTGTCTTTAATTAAAACGGCACGGTCGCTTTCCCTGAATTCCGTTACTGAAGCTGACAGCTGCCCACCATCTTGCTGTTTCAGCTGTTTTGTTTGTTTTTCTTGAGTCAAGTTCTCACTATTTAGCTCAGGCTAGCCCGGAACTTACACTCTTCTTGCCTCGGCCTTCCCAGGCCTAGAACTTCAAGCACGAGCCACCACGTCAAGTCTCTCTGCTTTTGGCTTGGACCGCACATGCCTGGTCCCCCTTTCCTCCTCTCCTGACTTATTCTGGACAGCCGACAGCCACTCAGTATTCTGTTTCATCTCCTCTATGGCTTTGTGACCTTTTATTTTTAAAATATTAAGATTGTCATATGCATCCTTACATTGACATGGCGATCCCTAATCCACATTTTCTCTAATGTATGTGACATTTTAAGGATTTTACAAGGAGATTCCTGCTGTGGGATGGTCTGTATGTCAAATGTGTTGCTGATTGGTCAATAAATAAATCACTGATTGGCCAGTGGCCACGCAGGAAGTATAGGCGGGACTAACAGAGAGGAGAATTGCGAGAACAGGAAGCTGGGTGAGGGAGACACTGGCAGTCGCACCATGACAAGCCGCATGTGAAGATCCCGGTAAGCCACGAGCCATGTGGCAAGGTATAGATTTATGGAAATGGATTAATTTAAGCTGTAAGAACAGTTAGCAAGAAGCCTGCCATGGCCATACAGTTTGTAACCGATATAAGTCTCTGTATTTACTTGGTCGGGTCTAAGCGGCTGTGGGACTGGCGGGTGAGAGAGATTTGCCCTGACCGTGGGCCAGGCAGGAAAACTCTAGCTACAAATGGCGCCCAACGTGTTGGCAAGAGTTTCCACCTGAAACCTGAGTAAAAAGATTCTAAAACGGAGCTAAAAACAGCTCCTAGTTGTCTCTTTCAAGCTAGCGGCAGCCT
This sequence comes from Peromyscus eremicus, assembly GCF_949786415.1. NCBI lineage: Eukaryota > Metazoa > Chordata > Mammalia > Rodentia > Cricetidae > Peromyscus > Peromyscus eremicus. The sequence goes on along the minus strand of NC_081425.1, from coordinate 84,897,747 downwards.
GCGTGTTTGAGCTACTATGGCGGGTTCCTGGCATGCATGCTCGACCTGCAGTATGGCGGGAATGAGGCCTCTGCAAGTGGCACATTAAGCTGTGTGGTGGATTTAGCCTTTGCTAGTACAAAACAAAAAAAAAAAGAGGTTTCTGGGCTACACGCTGCTTTGATAGAAGCATAGACCCACTATTTCTGAGAGTTGATGGCTCCCAGAGCTGGCAGAAAACGTACCACCGCCACGTTGGGAAGCTGAAGTGGGCGGAGCCAGCAGCCACAGCGCCAGCACCCTTTCAGGCTTAGAAGGCTGCAGTTTAAAGCAATAGGCTCAAGCTAATATAAAAAAATAAGCCACGTAAAGATGGCTACGACACAGAGAATCTGGATTATGTTCTCTTTGATATTCGTAACTGAAGAAAAACATTTGATTACAAAAGCTGTTGAGTTATGCCAAAATGTATATTTTAAAGGTACCTTGACTTCAAAATTTGGATGTAAGGATATGTTGCTTTGGAAAGGAACCTCTGCTTTTGTTTCCACAGAAAGCCAGAGGCTATGGATTTGTTCCAGATTAAGATACATCAGGTTTGACCAGCCAAGACCACCTGAAAGGTCTCCGATGACACTATGGCCCAGATGATCCAACATCCAGAACCATTTCAAGGCAACTAGCTCAGACGATACACCCTCATGGACTACTCCATAATCCTAAAATATTCTTTGTGTCCCCATAAGATACAGCGCCCCCCTCCAGCAGGAAGTAGTAAGAGAAGCTACGCCCAAATTCCCAAATATACCAAGCTGACTTTGGAGATGTGTAAAGGTTAAAACCTTCCTTTTTTAAGAAAAGAAAAGGGGAAGTGCTGACCGTGGGCCAGGCAGGAAAACTCTAGCTACAGCCCATCTTCCATGCCCCTCTGCTGCTCTGCACTACACTCTCCATAGAAGCACGATGCTGCTTTTTACATTAAATGACGTCAGTTTAAGAAATTTAGAAATGAGAAGGAACCCTTTTATCTTTACATTTGTTATTTTGGGTGCTTATTTCTAAAATATATATTTGTCTCTACCTAAAATTATTTTTCTTTTAGCACGAAGAGTTGCCGTTAACATTTCTTATAGTGTAGGTATGATTTGTTGACCAGTTTTCTTGACTTTTATTTGAAATTTTCCTTTGTTTCACTTTACTTTTTTTTTGGTGAGTATTTTCGCTCCACAGAGTTTTTATCACCTTCTTATTGATTTCTCTCTTTTTTTTTTTCTTCAATACCAGGGCTTGAATCTCCAAATCTTTTTCAGATCTTTAAAGATGCCATTCCATTGAACTGTGGCTTGTTTTAACTATGTCTAAAAAACGAAGTCAATGGATTTTATCTTATTCTAGCATGAAATGTACTTTTCCCTAACTTCGTTTGTGTGTGTGCGTGAGTGTGTGTGTGTGTGTGTGTGTGTGTGTGTGTGTGTGTGTGTTGGAATGTGTACATGAGGGTGGAGGCCAGAGGACATCCATGGGGTCAATTCTCTCCTAATTGCCTTTAAGATATTATCTTTAACCTTGGGCCGTCTGAATTTGATGTGCCCAGGACTGGTTTTCTTTTCCTTACTAAATTTTCTTTGCATGTGTTTATCTCCCCCTCCCTTGTCCATTTTTCGGACTTCCCATCCTTCACCTCACCCTTCGTAGCCTGTCACTCAGCTTTCCCCTCAAGTTCACAATCCTTTTGCAGACATGGTGCCGGTCCCAGGCTAACGTGCACTATCTGTATCTTTGTGGTGTGCGTCTTTTCCTTCGACGTCTCGGACAGCTTTACAGCAGCAACTTCAAAATCTGACTACCTGTGGCAATGTTTCTGTCACCTCCTGATGAGTTTCTCTTGTCTCCCCTTGATTGTGGGTTTGTCCTGCCGCTTTTCACAACTTTCCATCATGAGATGAAACATTGGGGGAATGGCTGCATTTTGGCCTCTTCCTTTAACGAGTATTGATTTTTTATTTTGGCAAGTGTCTAATTCATTGGCCATTTGGCCTGGTCGTTTAGAAGTTTGTTTTTTTATAGTGAAAGCGGCATCCTGCCAATGCCTACCTTTCCTGAAATCTCATTTCAAATACCACACACGCTCTAAAGGTTTACCCACTACAGCTGGTCAGAGCCCGGCACGGAGCTCTCCAGGAGCTGTTTTCTGACAGGCTTCAGTGAGTATGACCTGGCACGGAATTAGCTATGCACATGGCCAAAGACTTCAGAGGATCTTTATTCAGATCTCCGGAGCCCTTTCTCTGAAGACGACTCCCCACTACTCTGCCCTACAAATTCCAGCTGTCTTAGCGCCCTAAACTACTCTTTGCCTCCTCAGCAAATAGACTGACAGTCTCTGCTGAGCTTTGCCGCCCTCCAAAATAATTCTAAGAGTGTTTCTAGGCACGAAGCCAGGAAATTCTGGAGCTATGGATCCCAATCCTGTGATGCCCATTTCCATTTTCTGAAAACAGTCATGTTGTATTTTGTCCTATTTTATACTTCTTTATAGTGCAAGATCCAAGCTGGTACCATTATAGCTGGTGGCTGGAGGCGGCTCCCAGCAGCCTTAGCTCGGCTTCCTTATATCCCCTTTGTACTAAGTCCATTCACATCACTGCAACTATGGTGACTTTTATGTACAGATTTCCAGCATTAACTTAAGAAAATTTTCAAACATTTATAAAAGCATATATAAGAGATTACAGAATGAATACCACCTGTATGCCTACCAGCTGGAGCCCACAAATAATATCTGCTAAATTTCCCTGATCACCAATGCATCTCTCTAAATAGTTGCCCATTTATCCTCTTTCCTGGTACATTTTTTAAAGGTAATCTGAAGACATTCAAATATTCAAATATCATAATTTTTATTAAATTTAAATATCAATTTTTTTTTTTAAACAGGGTTTCTCTGTGTAGCCCTGGCTGCCCTGGAACTTGTTTTGTAGACCAGGCTGGCCTCAAACTCACTGAGATCTTCCTGCTTCTGCCTCCCAAGTGCTGGGATTAAAGGTGTGCGCTACCACCGCCCGGCTAAATCTCATCAATTTTTTGATTAAATTTTTCTGTGATTTCTCTACACTTCAGCCATGACCAAAGCTTACCACAGGCTCTATCTGCGAGGACCCGGGTGACCTGAGCTCTGCCGGCCAGTCTCCCCTCCCTTGTCTCTGCTTCCCCAAGCCATCCTGCTTTGTTTATTTTCTCCAATGTCTTCCTTCTTCCCACTGTCCGGCCTGGATGGAAAGCTCAGCCTCAGCTGCCTCTCCCACTTTGCCTGCCTATGGGGGTTATTACTCATTCTTCAGTTCTGCAGGACACTTTCTATGCCTCAGCCATGCATCCACTGTGCCCACAGCACCATTTCTCCTCCTCCTCCTCCTCCTCCTCCTCCTCCTCCTCCTCCTTCCTTTTTTTTTTTTTTTTTTTTTTTGAGATAGGGTTTCTCTATGTAACTGTCCTGGAACTCACTCTGTAGACCAGGCTGGCCTCCAACTCACAGAGATCCACCTGCCTCTGCCTCCCAAGTGCTGGGATTAAAGGCATGTGCCGCCATTTGTCCTTCTTTCAAAGCATTTCTAAGAGTTTTTCATCATAAGCTCGCCTTTTTAATTAAGCATGCTTCATAAAGACAAAAACTTTTTAAAAATCACCTTTTTATATGGCTCAGGTTGGCCTTGAACTCATGATTCTCATGACTACGCCCGTGCTTGAATTGCGGCATGCACTACCGTGTTCAGGCCTCTAGGAACTCATTATAGTACCCAGTGGCGAGTGTAGCACTTGGCAAATACATCTTCCTCTGTGCAGGCACTCGAAGATTACTCAGGAGATAAACAGAAACACCATTCTTTTTACGTAGAAGGAGAGAATTAATGTGACTCTAACCAGATTGTCACTTTTTATTCATCTGTTATTTGAACCAAACTAGATGATGCAGAAGTATTTAAGGGCCAGCCCTCAGCACTGTCTCCAGACACAGTCACTCTGTTCCAGAGAACTAAAGAAAACTCATCCAGGAAACCCTGCAGAGACAGAGCACTGTTTCCCATGGTTCTTCTGGATGCCCAAATCCATATTCTGCCAATACTATATATCCATATCTCATTTGTTTCTAAAAGATACACCTAAAAATTGCACGGTTTTTAATTAATTTATTTTTAGAAAAAGGATCTTTGTGAAGACAATGTATCTTTGCGGATTCAAGGCAAACAACTTAACCCTCTCCCCACCATGTACTTATTCCACACACTAGGCAACAAGGCTGTTTCTTGTGCTGTGAGATCTACGGATACTGTCTCACATAGGCAGAGGGGAGATGTGTGCTTTGGATGCATACATGTGCAGAAATAAAATGAAAACCCCAGAAGAAACAACTGCTGAACTGTAACACAGAGAAGTTCCAGATTCGGTAGACATACTATCTTTGTCTATACACCAAGCTGCCCTACAATATCTGAGCCCTGAAAGCAATTTTCTAGCCTGTATAAGAACAATGAACAGGAGAAAAAATCTGGCAGAACCTGGCAGTAACATCTCAGAGACAGACATCAATTATGTTTTTCACAACAAGTCAAATTATTAAACTCATAAACATCCTTTTCATTGTAGGAGGCTGTGGATGCCACCAACAGAATAAGGAACACATGAAAATTATGGCTTTAATTTCAACTATTAAGGTATCACCAGTTTTGTGAAGAGCTGAGTCTGTGCATAGAATCACAGTAACGAATTCTCCTCCCCTAAGACTTGAGAGCAACAGACTCAACAGTCTGCTCTGCGATACCGTTGCCCTCAAGAACCTTTCCCCATCTCCTGAGCTGTATAAACGAGATGAGCACAGGTGGAGGGAAAAGCGCTGACAGGCTGATTTGGACACAGTTTTCCATGAGCAAGATGGATGCCCAGGAGGTCACATGAGGCCAGTAGTGTCTCCAAGGTCCTCAGAGGCCTTTGCTAGGTGTTATCAAAGACAATGTGGTCAGGAGCAGATGACAGCCACAACTGACAAGTGAAAGCGCTCTACTGAATCTGTTTCTAGAGCCTGGCTGCTGTCCACTGCTGTTACCAGGGAAACAGACGTCAGCTTGATGGAACAAGCATCAGCAAAAACTTTTCTCTTACCTCGTTTCCACTGATCCAACAGCCATTTCTATGGAAACAGCAGCTTCCAGCCAGCCACAGAGAGGTTACATTTACTTGTTAATGTCAGGTGTGGCTACCAGCCTGTGCACTTCTGGGGGCCAGGGTACCTACAGCACTAGGATTCCTTTGTCAGCTGTACAACAAGGACGCTCAATGCCCAGAGTAGATAAGAATGTTTAGCTCTGTTCTTTACTAGCAAAGAGAAATCTGGTGTTCTTCCATAAAGCCAAACTGGGATTTAATTTCTTACTTTACCAAAGGCAAACCAAGGATGTTCCTAAAGGACTACAGCTTTTTCTAATATCCCTCAACCTCAGCATCAATGCCACTCACAACATTACCTTGAAGTTCAAGAAGGAGGACACCCAGCTATGAGGATGGGTTTTCCAGACAGCCTCATCCAACCAAAGTGAAATTATGCGAATTCTTGGAGTCTTTTGCTTCAAGTGACCCTCAGAGATATCTCTGGCATTCAGGAAGCCTGGAGAGTGCTAATCACACACAGAGGAAAACCTAAGCTGAAGAGGTCTGTAAGGAGTTCCGCACCAACCCCTTTCTAAGACAAGTTCTCATCATGTAGCCCTGTTGCCATATAACACACTCTGTAGACCAGGCTAGCCTTGAACCCTCCTAGAGATCTGCCTGCCTCTGCCTCCTGAGTGCTGAGATTAAAGGTGTATTTCACCATCCATGGTTTAGACTTCTATGTGTCTCATTAGTCATTTGCCAAAAGGGCTTTGTTGTCTGAGACATGGATTCTCATTAACTCAGTACGTTATGTTTCTACTCTCCAAGATGGACCAATGGTTATCTCAGGACCCTGGGTTATCCCTCTTAACTTTGCAAGCAACTTGACTTCTTTCCTAAGATGCAGATCTGTCAGAGGTGTGGACATCTGAGGGGATTCCGCTGTTCACCCTCTGTCAGTGCATACTGGTAGGGAAATTTAAATTGTCGTGAAAAATATGTAGATCAACTATTCCCAGAGCATCTGTCTCCACTCAGAAAATAGCCAAAAGTGACACCTCCTCCTCCTGGTGCGTTTTGCCCCACGAGCCAGTATTCGAGAAGACATCAGAGATTCCCTAGCTCACAATGCCATGAATATAAACGAAGCCCAGTCTACCTCGCCATGTTGTAAGCCTGACTCTCTTCCGGCACAGCACGGTCTGCTGTCTCCCCGTGACATCATCGCCTCCCCTCCCCATTTGCTCTGCAGACCATCGTTCTTTATTTGAGGAAGCCAGGGCTTCACGAAAGCAGCCATGCTTTGTCTTTGTTTATGCCTGATGTTTTATGTGTTCAGAACAGTCTAGGAAGTCAGTTTCAGAAAGACGAACCATTTTGAAAATTGCTCTTGCTTTTTCTTTTCTTTTTCAATGTTTTGCTTTTTACCCAGTTTGCTCCTGAACTCTTCAAATCGAGATGAACAGGCCTGGTGATGGTTAATCTCCATTGCCAACTTGACTGGACTTGGATTGTTCCACAGTCCTCTCTCTGGCCTATCTGTGAGGGTATTCCCAGAAAGGCTTAACAGAGGAGGAAAGCCCCACCCTGAGTGAAGATGGCACCATCCACAGGCTGGGGCCACAGCCTGAACACACTGGGGGGGGGAGCGAGTTCAAGTCCCTCCGCTTCCGGATGTGGACGGGATGTGACCAGCTGCCTCAGGCTCATTGCCAAACCTTCCCATCACTGTGGGCTGCATCCCCTCAAGCCACAGGCCCCAACAAACTCCTTCTCCTTCAGGCGCCTCTGCCAGGAATTCTGTCACCACAAACAGCAAAGGAACTAATACTGGCCTCCCTCAGTTGAAAATTTGGGAAGTGATTTTTAAAGAAGTCTGTGGCTTACACAGACACAGAATTAATTTAGAGCCAAATGGTTCCGAAGTTACAGACACACAGGCTTAGTTTACGTTCAGTTTTATGTCCTGAAAGCAGGCTTATGGAGAACATTTATTGCCTGACAACATACAAGACCTGCTTCAGAAAAAAACTATTTCAAATATTTTTGTGAGATGTTAGCAAAAGCCTTGACTTCCCAGACCAGTGACAAATGACTTTAACCTATTATTTCAAGCAGGCCCAGGAGGGAGCTTACATAGTAATATATTTTAGACGATTGCCTTCCATCATTTACATACTTATAGAATAAGACATTTAAACATATTATATAGATTTGATTTCTCACTAATACAAACCTAGCTTGGCCAATGGCTATTATGAGCTGGCATAGAAAGGCTGGCCTATTCCAGATCGCCTATACATTCTTTCTAGAACCTGACAGTAGCCCCTACGGGGTCTACATTCTGTAGTTCTCTGAAGGCTCCCTCCACAAGATTGGAACCAGCACTGGTTCCATATGCAGACACACTGATGAGGAAAGTCATCTCAAAGAGGGAAGGATTTGACCCAAGTCACACAAGTCTGCATACAAAATAGTCATCTCCTGCTGGCAAGGAGTATGGTGTGTGTGTGTGTGTGTGTGTGTGTGTGTGTGTGTGTGTGTCCTGGAAAAATGCAAAAATCCCCCTCTTAAGAACTTCCACAGAGTCCCCTGGGCTATCCCCACTTTCCCAGGGCTGGGGGTGGAGGAAGTGGAAGGAGATCTGTGAGCTGAAGATAAAGATAAGTAAACGCCTTAAGAGCCTTCTTCACATGGGTCTCCATTCATTAGCGGATTTCAAGCTACTCTGGGAGGCAGGGAGCAAGACAGGATTCTTTCTGTATTAGGAAGAGGAGACTAAAGATCAGAGTGACTGAAACCCATTCTGACCATGGGATACTGGGAGGGTCAGGTCTGGCCTTCCGTGGGAGTTCAGGAGCCTAAGAAGTCTCCCTTGACCACTCAGACCTCAGCACCACAGGTATGGCAGGTGGGGCCTGCAGTACAGAAGCAGGCTACCACCCAGGGGTACCACTGTGCCCTGGAGAATTTCATGGCAACTCTACGGGACCAGGCACTGGGGTGCCATATACACTGAGACAAACCTTGAGAGTGCCAGGATTTAAGGGAATAGCTTAAAACTGAGGAGTCCATGTTGCTAACAAGCCAGAGTGAGAAGCTAAGACACACCCACCACCCGGACTTCAGACCTAACGGGGTAGTCTTTTCAGTTCTCTGCCCATCAAAGGACCACTTTTCCAAGGACAACCAAATGGCAAGCCACAGCACTAGCTCCAGGCCATTCCAGCTCTTCCCACAGAGCAGCATCAACAGAGATGGTGTCATCCCCACCCACGCTCACAGAGCATGCAGTTCATGAGCTGCAGTCTCACCTTGAGAAGGAAACGAAGCAAAGCAAACAGCATTTTCAGAGACTCGGCCTTCGAATGCCTTAAAAACGTGCAAACGCCGAATCAACTGTGTAGATTAAGATGCAACAGGACGCCCTGGCTATTTGCAAAGGGAGGCACCACAAACACACAAGTCATTGTTTATAAAGGGTTAACAACCAGGCACCGTGGTGTATGCTTACCATCCCAGCACTCTGAAGGCCAAAGCAGGAGGATAGCCACCAATCTGAGATATGGATGTACTGAACAATGAGATGCTGTCTCAAACACGCACGCATGCATGCACACACGCACGCACGCATGCACGCAGGCAGGCACGCAAACAAAACAAAACAAAACAAAGGGCTCAGTGTCAGGCACATCTGGTGTCACTGTCACCTAGTGAGTCCATATTATGATGTCATAATGCATGAGGTCTTGACTGACCTAGGATGGGATGCTTGGAACCCAGTGCTTTTGAGATCACATGTTAGTCTGAAAGTCCCTTAAGGGCTGTGCCACAGAAATGTCTTCTGACATTTTGTGTCCTTCTGGCTCTATAACACCTCTACAATTAAAGTAACAATTCTAAGTTTGCTTAAACAATAGCAAAAAAAAAAAAAAAAAAAAAAAGCAAATGGATAAACAAGAGGGCAGAGGCAGGCAGATTAGTGCAGGGAACCCTTGAAGGTGGTGAGGTGGTGAGGTCTGAGGGCCCAGGCACTCTCCACGTGAGGGCCTCCAGCTCTCCCAGCGACAGCACTTGCTGTACAACTTGAGCTGCAGTCTGGGCCCAAGGCTGGAGTCTGTAGCTCAGACACCTTGGCACCCCAGGCCTCGGGCCCAGAGCCAGGCCATCGTCAGGAACTGGAAGGATACTAGCCCAAGAGGCTCTGCAGATCCAGCGCTGACTCCACTCAGAGCCTGGCTCAGCATTTCTTACCCAAGTGGCTTGGGGGGTTAGAGGGGAGGAAAGGGAGTGTGCACCCCCTAGGAGTCTGAGTAGATCACAGACTGACAGCTAAACTCACCAGGACGTCTTAGGTTTGCTTTTGACATCAAAGCATCATCTGCTTTCTCCTTCATAGTTTTCTTTTAATATAAAAATAATGCCTTTCAAAACCTTGTTTTTTTTCTTCAAGGTACATTTCAGTAAACTGTCTGGTGAGGACGTGTGCTGTTTTTAACCCTCTAGCTTTGGGTCCCTCCTACAAGGCTTCACGCTGAACCCCTGTCATTATAATGGGATGTCCCTGCCTCCATCTTCTGTTTTTAGCTTTGTTAAACACCTCACGATTTGGCTGGCTTGTATCTCTGCTTCATCGTGCTGGGGCAACAGTTCCTGCTCAGAGAGGGGGAACTAAAGATAAGGCACGTCACTGGCACTGTTAAAATTAGTGGTTTCCATGGCCTCCGTCAGTTTAGTTGGGTTCAGGAGACATGGGGCGCCAAGGAACTCACAACACAGTTGCAGCTGCTGGCCTTGTTTGGGTAGTTCCTGTGGCAACGTTTCCCCAATTATAACTGCCACTCTCACCATGCTGACCCCAACTTCAGGCCACAGAGGCTCAAGAGGAGGATGGTCTTGTAGCTGGGCATGGAGGCTCATGCTTTTAATCCCAGCACTCAGAAGGATCATTTGGAGTTCAAGGCCTGTCTGGGCTATATGGTGAATTCTACACTAGCATGGGCTACAGAATTAAGACCCTGTGTCACAAACGAAAGAAAGAAAAAGAAAACGAAAATAAATGATCAAGCCAGGGAGGAAGGCCTTTTAAGGTTTACAGTCTGTAGAAGGGAGCTGAGGTAGGTGCTGGGTGCTGTCCCCTCAGTTCAGATCCCACGCCCTGTTCCTCTCACTGGTGGAGGGAGGGAGACACACTGCTCCTGAGCCACTTCTAGATAAGGGACTTGCATGACGGTGTTTTATGGTGCAGAACTGACCCCACTCAATCCATGGCAAGGCAGGTTTGGAGGAATGTGAAGGAAGGAATCCAGATGGATAACTGGGCTCTGCCTTCTGCTCTGCATCTCCAGGAAACAAGAAAAAGCTGACTTTACTAACTCAGCCTACAGGACGGCATCATGTCTGAGATACAGCCTCTAAAAGATAAACTCACTTAGGACCAAGTCGATCAGTGTGATTTCCTGAGAATTCCTGGGCTCAATGCAATGACTAGGGCCAGAGGGAGGGGGCATGAGTACCTTCTGGGCTGCTCAGGGCAATGGCTGTGTGCTGGAAGTGATTGTGTGTATGAGTTGTTTTGTTTTGAGTTAAAAGTTGGCTATTTTATTATTCCTTAAAATTTCAAATTGTACAGACTGTAAACATTAGATGTCTAATTCTTAAGACAAAGCATTTTTAGTAACCTCACTTAAAACTGAGTACAATTCTTAATTAGATATTTTATCTTAACTATAATGCAATAACACAAATAGAATTAAATAAGTAAGACTCTAATGATTAGAAACCCATAGTATTTTTCAGGCCAAAATCAATCTCCCACTTGGGGAACTGCTTTTGAGAGAGCCCTCAGCCCACTTTGATGGGGGTACTCCACTGCCTGGGGTACCTCAAAGATGTCGAGATTCACATCTACTCATGGGGCCTTTGGAATACCATCTCCCACCACAGTAGGGCTCAGCCTTGGGCTCTTCTCAAGCCCATCTCCCCTCAACCTAATACACGGAGGGTAAGTACAAAGGCAAACATTAAACAAGATGAACTTTTAGCATGGTGACCAAAGGATGGGGCCAATAAAGCCACAGGGAACATGTGTGTAACAGCTGAACATCATTCTGTATTAAGAAAACATGAAAGCTGAATCAGAGGCACAACTCACGTAGTGACAGCAGTGACCAGTCAAGCTACTCAAGGGTCCCAACCTCAGGAAGGCTGGGTTTGAAACTGCTGGGTACTTATGTACTAACCTAGTCTTTACCAGAGACTCTGAAACACCACTATTTATAATATGCTGAGCGTGACTAAAGAGGGCCAGGTCATGTACTAATGTAATGAAACCCACAAGAGATCAAAGTCCCTCTCTGGGAGAGACCAAGGCTAGGAAGCCTTTTATTTGCTTGGAATTCCCCTCTAAGGGAAAGATTTTCATTAAGTTAACAGTGCTCGGCAAGCGTCAGAAACACAGAATCTCACAGACAGATACAGGCAGAAAGAATCACAGTTCAATCCAAAAGCAACACACAGAGGGGACATCAGAGTCCAAAGGCATGCAGAGAAGCCACCGGGGAGCAGCTGGGAGACACAGGGCTGCCTCCCACGTGGCAGCGGGAGAGTGTACAACAGGGATCCAACTGCTTACCCACTAAGGACACCAAGAACCAGGTTAAGGACGAAAAATGAGCCAAGGATGATCAGACTAACAAAATACACCCATGGCCATTCCCATCCTATTGCATCATTTACCTGTAAAATGTAAGGAGATCAGTTATCAGTAATCCATTTACTAAAGAACAGAGGCCCGGTTGCAGCTGCAGGACCACTCAGGGCTTTGGTTGAAGGTTAGTGTTCTAAGGGAAGGGCTTGAAGGAGTGGGGGTCCTTGCATTGTTTTCCTCAGGGTAGGGCAAGCCCTAAGGCTGAAGTCTTCAGGAAGGGACTCTCCAAAGTCAGCCTAGACTACTCATCTGGCTACAGTTTTGTGCCAATTAATAGGCATTATATTTGGATCCAGATCAAGAAAGCAATTATAAATGTATCTCATTTTAGGACAGACAAAAGGTCAGGCAAGGGAAATTATTTAAATCCCAAGACACAATACTGATTAATTCATTCCTGGTCAATAATCTCTCCATGGCTCTCTTTCATGACAGCTGGTGAAGTTCCAGGAAAGAGCTTGGTTTGGGAAACCTCAGCAGAAGCGAGAGCAATACAAAAGGAGAGTACCCACCCACTGGCCCCTCTAGCAAAGCCTGTGTGGTCTTGGCAACTGTCCTCAGGACTCTGCTTTCAAGATGAAAGAGATGTAGCTTACCCGCTCAATACACCAAGTACAAGATTTAGTACGAAAAATGACCCAAAGATGACGAGACTCACAAAATACACCCAGGGCAATTCAAATCCCATAGCATCATTCATCTGTAAGAAACAAGATGGGCTCATAGGCGTGGGTTAATAGGAGAATCTAACAAAGAGAGAGGGTCACATTAGAGAGGACATTCTATACATTGAATTAAACATTTACTTAACGGAAGTCAGAGACAGCAGCAGCCAGCAGACATTCATTACATACTCCCAGCATACACAGGCACACAAGCATGCCTGCACACACCAAAGAAGACTCATGGAGGCTTCAGGCTAAACAGCAGGTCCTGGTCCCAGGCAGGGAAATGAGCTGAGATCTGGCTCCATCCCAGGACCCTGTCCTGACGAGCATCTTCCAGGGGAAGGCTCAGTAGAGGGTAGAGCTAGTGTTTTCCTGGATCCTCATGGCTGCTCCACCCCGAGTGTTAGCCCTAACTGCTTTTAAAGTTGGGTGGAAGTCTTAATTAGAGAGTCAAGCCTGTTATATGTGACTCTATAAACTCTTAAAAAAAACCAAAGAAAACAAAAACAAAACACTAGCTGGGCATGGTGGCACATGTCTTTGATCCAGCACCTGGGAGGCAGATGGACCTCTGTAGTTCAAGGCCAGCCTGGTCTACACTGAGAGTTCCAGGCCAGTCAGCTATACAGTGAGACCTGCTCTCAAAATAAATAACTATATCTAAAATAACTACCATCTATTTGAAGGTAATCATCCCATCTATCTACCCAAGGATGCCTGGCCCACCTCAGATTTGGATTATCTGCAGCCTGTGAACACAATACTACTAAATAAACATGGAAACAAGACTATGTTTCTGAGGTTAACAGCTGCCATGTGTTTGGGATGCTTTGGGAATGGGTTTCTCTCTCAGCTGCACCCACTAAAAGAGCCTGGCTTGAACTGCAGTCTTCTCCACCCCAACTCTGTGACCTGACAGGTGTTCAAAAAGCCAGAGAAGCAGCTGACTGCTCACTCAGGCATGGCCTTCTTGTCAGGGATGGTTTGGGAGTCAGCTGCTTGCACAGAGGTGTGTGATGGGTCACAGCTGGATGGAACTTTCCAGCAGCACAGGTCAGTGTTCAATGGGACAAACTCTTCCTTGAGGAAGGAGATGTTAAGATGTTAGCAATGAGGTAACAGAGTAAATGACTCCAGGCCCTGCTCTGCAAGAGCACCCTGACTCTTCAGCCAGTCAATAATCCAGACAGGCCAATCGCTCTTCCTGGCAGGTGCAAACCCTTAGGGTTTTTAAGCCCTGTGCCTTTTTTGCACATTATCTGCTTCCAGGTTTTAGCTTTACAAAAAGAGGCTCATGCATTTCACAATGTTTGCCTCGTGCAGAAGCCAAACAGGAAAAGGGAACATTAGAAGAAAAAAAAAAAAAACAACCCCTAACATCTGCTGCTGAAATCTAGGGAGAGGGCATTAACTCCCCTATGAAACACCTGTTCGGCCACATGAAAACCGATGTGTTTAATAGAACCCCTATCCATCTGCACATCGGCAATTAGAGGAATGAATGAGCCAGGGCCATGGCTCCAATTGTTGATCTAATTAAGCTGGATAAACTAATTTCAGCAGGAAGGCAGAGGGTAATTCTTCCAAAGCAACTACACCACCAAACTTATTTAAAAACCCACATGCAGGGGGATGAAACAGGCTGCCTGGTGTGGCGGACAGAGCTTCGGCCTTGGATCGACACCTGGGACAGCCATTTCTAGCCTCTGCTGGAGCAGGGTGTGTACATGGCAGAGGAGCGAGTGAGCCAGGGCAGGGCCCCTATTAGACACCTTACTCTTGAGACTGGCCAAGTCTGCTGACCAGGCCATCTGCCCCACCTGCCCTCCTGAGGCCTCAGCAGCATCGGAGGCGGGCTGTGTGACAGCTGCCGCGGGAACGTCTCATTTAAGAAATGAAGACGCCTCGGAATTTCTTGGGAGGTAGGTGCTTTGCAGACTCGCATCTTCTCAAGTCACTGTCACCCAGAAGGACAGCTGAGGGGGACTGAGGGGAGGCAGGAGCTAGGCACAGCCAACTGGAGCATCTCCTCTCTTTGCCAGAAGAGAGGAAAGTTAAGCTCTCGGGGCCGGTCTTTCTCCCCACACACCTGCTGCGGAGCTGAGTCCTGAACAGGGGGGAATCACAACTTCTGGGCTGGCTCCCCAAATACCCACATGGAAGACATTATCTGCTCAGGGCTGCGTATCTGTCTGCATGTTCTTCATCAACAATGAAGACACCAGCATGAACGAAAGCACTTCAATTTAGATTAATTTTTAAAGTATTTATGTCAGTCTCATCATAGAGGGCCACCTGGCACCCAAGACAATTTCCTATTTCACTTCAGTTTTCTCTTATTTTGTTTATTTGTTTGTTTGTTTTTATGTATTTATTTGGTTTTTCAAGCCAGGGTTTCTCTATGTAGTTTTGGTGCCTGTCCTGGAACTCACTCTGTAGCCCAGGCTGGCCTTGAACTCACAGAGATCCTCCTGGCTCTACCCACCAAGTGCTGGGATTAAAGGCGTGCGCCACCACTGCCCGGCTGCTGCTGCTGCTGCTGCTGCTGCTGCTTCTTCTTCTTCTTCTTCTTCTTCTTCTTCTTCTTCTTCTTCTTCTTCTTCTTCTTTTTTTCTCTTATTTTAAAGGCTTAACTGCCCATGTATGCCTCAAGTTAAAGGAAAGCATAAGGGTTTTTGGTTTTGCTAACTCTCGGAAAATGTTGGAGTGCCTCAGAGCATAGACTGTGGGAAAGGCAAGCGTGGCTGCTTGGGCACAGAAGAATTTCCCAGGTGCTTTGACTGAGAGACGCTGTCATGGGATGGAGTACTTCTAACTAAGGTCTGTCAGCCAGCACCTCCACAGCCCTGTGCACCCCTGAGGAAAAAGCTTGGTGCTAACAAGAGGCCATAGAGGACTCAGACAGCACTCTCCTAAAACCAATACTTTGACATTAATTTGCTACATTCAAAACATTTCCTCTGAAGCAAACAAATAAACAAAATCCTCAAAGTTGAAGGAAAAAAGAGCATGTCTATAAGAGGCTAATTGTGCATCTTGTAGACGAGGACATCAAAACCCAGAGGGATCCAGAAACCTGCCTTGTCCAGCTTTTTCTCTGCCCTGCACACTGTCTCTATGGACATCTGCGGGAGCTGAGCAGCACTTTAAATACACTGTGGAGCTCACTTTATGAAAAGTCTACAATATATTTCCCCAGCAGCAGTTCATGATCCCAACTCCCCACATCTCCAAATAGCTCTGCTCCAGGTGTGTGCCTTTGTGCACATCCCTGTCCAAGACCCTGCCAGACATTTGCCAGAAACTCTTTTGAGAATTATGGCCTAAGTGCACTGAAGAACACAGACTAAATATAAACTTGTCTAGATGCAAAGACTTTGTCCACCATATACAAAACCCTCAACATTGAGAAATTGGTTTTTCAATTGAGATTTGAAACTGGATTTCCTTTCTCTTCCAAGAGAGTAGATAAAAACACTCAGGCACAGCCCATCTACACCGGTGAGGCAATGGGCTCAGTCCAGTGGGTTCACGAGTGGCAACAGTCCTGTGTATTTGTTGAGCACTCACTTTAGGCCAGGCTTTGTGCTGGACAGAGATGTTCTGTTCTGGGACACAGCTGTGTGGCTTCCAGCTGACTGTGGCCCATAAAGTATTAGGAAAGTTTAGTTCCTTGGCTCCTGCCTATCTTTATGATGAGCTAATAAATGCAATCAACAAGTGATTAAAAATAATCCTGATGTGTTTCAGACAGTAAGGTCTTAAAGAACACTCTAGAAGACATGACTCAGCTGCCCTCTAGTGTTACAGAAGGATCCATAAACCACTGGCAAGTGGAAGAATAAGAAGGAAAGCATACTGGGTTCCAGTCTAGGCCAGCTGCCCCTCAACTGTGACCTACCTGAAGGCCAAATCTACTTTTCTTTTATATGAGTCTCAACAGCTAAAAACGGACTTCATGTTTTTCGATTGTTGTGGGCATGGGGGTAGATACAAAGGAGAACTCTCTATGATATGTGAAAGCCATAGGGAATTCAGATTTCAGGGCCCATAAGTGAAGTCCAGCCAAGACAGAGCCACATCTATTCAATTATGCTTACTCCATGGCTGGCTCCAAGCTCAATGGCTAAGTTGATGGCTGGGATGGCGATCACATGCCTGCAAGGCCTAACAATTTACTCTTAAGCCCCTTATTAAAACGTTCACAGGTCCCCGCCCTTAATCAAAGACTACAACACTTGTTGGAAGACCCTGGGGATGCTCACGGGTCTCTTTATACGGCACTGTCTCCATCTTCAAGATCTCAGATCTGCTATGAAGTGATAGAGACTAGAGTAACGTTGAGGAATTACATGTGCTCCCCCATTATAATAAAGGTGTTATGTAATTCAGAGACTGTAATTAAATTGTCCAATTATTAATTACGTTATTGTCATAGCAACAATAAAGATCATTTCATCATCACAGGTGATACTTAAAAGTTCTAAAAAAATAAATAAATGGAAACTGGTGTTTCTAGGTGCATGATGTTTTCTCCTCTTCGGTCACACACTCCTGGAATTTTCTCTGCATGGTAACAGGACAATTGCTGTGAGAGAACTGATGTGCAAAAATATAAGATAAACTAGAAAATTGTCCATTAGTCAAGGCATGTTGGATCGTCATCTGGCAACTCACCAGGACAATAGAGAGAAGACAAGGTTAGACAGTCACAGACTTTTACTTCTTTTAAAAATGAAAAAAAAACTGTTCTCTCCTGTTTGGGGGAGGGAAAAGGCAGAGCTTGGGCTTTGGGGATGATGTGCTCTATTTATCAGCCATTTCAGGGGAAGGTTGGGACTGAGGTTTTGCTCTGCTCAGGAGCTGCAGTTTAGGGGACAGGAGTGAATGCCAACAGTTCACCCAACCCTGGAGCTCTGTGGCTGACAATGCCTGTCCTTTCTCTCCATGAGAAGGTACTGCTTGTGGCTATAATTAACATTTGTGTCTACAGAGACACATGCACAGTCACACACACACACACACACACACACACACACACACACACTCCTACAACAATCAGTAAAAGGGATGAAGGACAAACAGGCTGTAGCAAGTTGGTGATGCTCATTCTCCACTTAACAGAATATACAGTTGACCCTCAGCATCTGCAGGGACCAACCACAGCCAAAGCTGCTGAAGCCCCTTCGATAAAACAGCACAGTATTTGCATATGACCTATATCCACATGCCCCCATATTCTTTAAATCATCTCGGGACTATGTTTAATTCCTAACAGCACGTGAATAACCATTATACTATTGTTTAGGGAGTAATTACAAAACAAGCCTGGACATAGTCAATGAGGATGCTTTTTTCCCCTAAATTATTTTCAATCGGCATTTGGTTCAATCAGACGTGGATTGAACCTATGGATGGAGGATCCGCAGATACGGAGGGCCAGCTGTAAAGGACCGCCTACAGTCTCACAAGCGTAGAGTTCACCGGTGAAGGGAAGCAAACCCACGGCTAAGCATCAG
Organism: Peromyscus eremicus; assembly: GCF_949786415.1. Lineage (NCBI taxonomy): Eukaryota > Metazoa > Chordata > Mammalia > Rodentia > Cricetidae > Peromyscus > Peromyscus eremicus. The sequence goes on along the minus strand of NC_081425.1, from coordinate 84,879,727 downwards.
ATGGTGCATTCTCTGAAGGTAGAGAGTGATAGGAAACACTGTCAAGTTTAGGATTTAGAAACTATCAGAAGCCGCTTCTCCGTTTCTAAGCCTCTTAACCAAGAAGCTGCCTAGTCAAGAAATACTGTTAATATCCTCTAAAGCAGTGGTTCTCAACCTTCCTAATGCTGCGACCCTTTAATACAGTTGACCCCCACCACCACAAAATCATTTCCTTGCTATTTCCTAACTGTAATCTTGCTACTGTTATGAATCACAATATAAATAGCTGATATTTGATTCCCCCTGGGGAGGGGGTTGTGACCCACAGGTTGAGAACCACTTCTCCAAACAACAATTGACAGGGTTTGGATTTGGGCTCAAAAACTACATGCTACTGTATTTCCCAGCAACTCATCTACTATGGGGTAAAAATTATTTCTACATTTCTGTGAGCTTTAAAAATTCTGCCTATACACAAAGTCACTTGGGGAAATGGTTGCTGTACTTTATTTACAGTCAACCTTCCTGGCTCTGCCAATGAGAGGGATCAGACCCTGGTCACCAAGAGGTTAGTCACCCGTTCGAGGGTCAACCAGCCCTACACTTTGACTCGTCTAACATTCCTGCCAGAGCGCTTTGGCTCAAGAGAGTGAGAGAGAGAGTGGAGGCAGGACTTGCTCTGGCCTGGCTGACAGTGATGCTGGGGATACGGGAGGGAAGTGGAAACGGAGAAAAATTAATGGTGAGCTGTGGTCTCATAAAGTTATGGATGCATGAAAGGGGCCTGGCTGTGTTCCCCGCCTTCCCTTTAGGATCTAGTAAAATAACTGCCTTTATGTATAGACTGGGAGTCTAGGCGCCTCTTCCTTAGGAAATGTTGCTCTAGATTGCTCAGTTTAATCAGGACAGCCACGGCCTCCAGAGTTCCCAGAAGGGATTAGTGGGCAGGAGCAACCACAGGTAAGAATAAGTCCCCCAGCAGCACTGGGGAGGTGAAGGCCTCCAAGGCCAGGAGCTAAGGCCATGCAGCAGCCTTCCAGGGCTGGGGCATTCCGCTAGAGCAGGGGGGGGGGGCTCACCAAGTGAAGAGAGGGCCTAAGTCTGCTTCCCTTCACAAAGAACTGACCTCCAGGGCTCCGTTCTCAGCCAACTGCTCTCACCAAGGGAACAACATGCTGTGAACGCTCCTTGAGCTGCTTACCCAGTAGAGCACATCTGTCCAGCCCTCCATGGTGATGCACTGGAACACAGTGAGCATGGCAAAGGCAAAGTTATCAAAGTTAGTGATGCCTCCATTGGGGCCAACCCAGCCACTCCTACACTCCGTGCCATTGGCGGAACACTGGCGTCCATTCCCTGAGAACGCACATGGAGCTGGGTCCTCTTCAGCTACGATATCTACAGAGAAGGAAGCAGAGGACCATTCAGAAGGGAAATACCAGGACTCTTGCTAACCCAACACCAGCACCTTTACCACCTCAGAATCTCAACTGCCCCCTGAACTCCACTCGGAACAGCCCCTCGCCAGTGGAGTTCCGTTTCTTCCGGACACCCACCATCCATCGCTCTGCACTCACATCTGCAGTACCTTTCCTGGGCTGACAGAATGGGGTTTCCTGCTTTACCCCATGCAGGCTGCCCATCTTATCTGCTAGGACACATTCCATAGGCAATCAGGATGGAAAAGGAGAATAAATTCCCATTTAGCCTCAACACAATTCACACACAAAGGGAGAATAGATGGGAGGAAAAGGCTCAGGAGACCAGCACCTCCCCCAAACCAAAATGTTTTCATGTTTGGTTAATAATTGCTGTCGCTACTCACCTGAGTCAGCAAAAAAACATGTTTTGTGCATTTTTCCAATAAAAAGTTCCAATCCTATAATAGCATAGATGATAATTACAAATAATACCAAAAGGGCTATGTGAAGGAGAGGGACCATGGCTTTTATAATGGAGTTCAGAACAACTTGTAAACCTAGGAGAAAGAAAAATCCACTTGTGAGTTAGGAAGACACTTCAGATATATCATGAATATAATCCCGAGAGATGCTTGCTCTATTTATGACATACAGCACTAAAATGTGGAGCTATTTCAAAGCTGCTAATTAATACTAAGCCTAGATCTGAGATGAGATAAAAAGAGACTCTTAAAGATCATTTAATCCAACTCCTTCACTAGACAGCTGTGAAAAACTAAGGCCCAGAGAGGAGTAGCCAGTAATAAAATTATTTATTCACTTATGTATTTTTTATATCCATTTAACAGGACCACCCAAATATGCAAAATATGCTTTGAGTAATATAAAGATGAATTATACAAAGCCGCTCTCTCAAAGAGGTGACAGTCTAGAAGGAAACATAAGAATTTAACACAAATTGCTCTCAGGTAGTATGCAAACACTGTACGAGAAACAGCAAATGGAAAATTAAAGAGGAATACAGCACTGGCACCGAGCAGGGTGAGGACAGAGGACCTGAAGTAGTTTCCCTCTTGTCTGGGCCTGAAGATGGACACCCACAGGGAGGCTCCGGCAGAAAACCCAACAGAGAAGTAAGCAGTGTACAGTGTGAGCTGGGGTGGGGTGTCATCCCAACCAGTCATAAAGGCCATCAGCAAAGAGGCCACAGCCATGCTATGCTGGGTTTTGAATCTGGGTTTGGAATCAGACCTGAGTCCGCCGGCAAATGTTGCCTCAGGGAGAGCAAGTGGACAGCAATCAGCTTAAAAGGCAGAGGGGCTTCCTGGCTCAGTGCTTAGCAGCTTACCCTCTCCCCACCACTCAAACATCAGCTTCTACATGGTTACTCGCTCCTTTTCTCTTTCTTCCCCTTCTTATTTTCCCAAGGTTTATGCAAAGACAGAAAGAAAGAACAGAAGAAGCTAAGCTACTTAGAGTTAAAACAAAGCAGCAGCCGGAATAAGGCAAGAAAAAGAAAAGAAGCCCTGGACGCTACAGTCGCCTGTCTCCCCTGGTAAACGTGTGGGAAGAGGCAGGGGACAGGCAGGACGGGAGGCTGACAAGGGGTCTTCAAGCCCAGCAAGACCCTGTCTCCATAAAGCTTTCTTTGTGGCTAAAATTCAAGGCCTGTCTTTAAATGTTCAAATGGTTTCTTTTGAAAACAAGACTAAAAAGATGATTTTTTAAAACTTTTGTCTCTTGCAGGCAGTAAATGGGGGGCGGGGAGCATTGGCTCCCATATACATGGGCAGAGTCTCTTGGCTGCTATTCTGATGTTTTCTTTTCTATTTTTTCTGTTTTTAGACACGGAGGAGGCCATTCTAAGGCACTCTCAAACTCGGCTGCAGCGAGCCATTTGTCTCGGGAATGTATTTATGTTTAGGGGAACTACTGTGTTTCAGATCGGCCAAACTCCTGAGATAACATCGCGTTGTATCACAAACTGAGCACATATGCTTTCATTACATTTAGCTCCTTAGGACATCATCAACATGCACACAGCGCAGGCATGAAAAGGCTGCCATGCCCGGGCGAGGAGTCCTGGGTCTGGCCCTGTGCGGCTTCTCATTAGCTGTGAGAGGTCAAAAGCCACTGCCTCCTAATTAGCCTCACTGAGATCCTCTGAAAGACAGTGAGAACCAGCCAGAGGGTCTCCGGTGCTCTTTCCCATTTTTATGGTCTTGGATTCTAGTTTTGTTCTTTCTTTTGTTTAAGACAGGGTCTCACTATAATATCCTGGCTGTCCTGGAACTCGCTCTGTAGACCAGGCTGGCTCCAAACTCATGGAGATCTACCTGCCTCTGCCTCCCGAGTGCGGGGATTAAGTGTGTGCACCGCCACACCTTGTGCCCTAGATTCTGATAATTTTTTAATGTGCTGGTGGGAAGACTCCACCGGTAAATGAGTTTGCTGCCAAGCCTGATGATCTGAGTCAAGGTAAAAGGGAAGAAATGACTTCTTCAAGCTGCCCTCTAACCTGCACAGTATGTGCCATGACACCCATGCATGAGTACGTGTGCGTGCCTGTGTGCGTGTGTGTGCACAAATAACAAATGAAATACAATTGAAAAATAATTCCACATGACTCAACTATGCCCCTGTGGAATGCACTTGTTTTTCCCTTAAGGACTATCTACTCGGGTGCACATGAAAATTATATTCTGTGAAACAGCCTCAATCTTCAGGAGTGAGAAGACAATGCTTTTTAAGCATAGCCAAACGTTCCCGGGCATTTTCAGTGATTTCAGGTGCTGGAGAAGAAATCACCAAGCCCGCATCTGAAAATAGCATAGCCTGTAAGTCCCCATTCCTCTCTCCCAAGCCCATTTGGATCTGAGGCAAATATTGCCTGACAAATCAGCTAAACGACAGGCTGAAGGTCAGAGCTTCGTTTCTCTCTGGTGACCCGTAAGAGAGCAAGGCACAGACCAGCACAAACTCAAACAGCCCTGTGTCTTAGAGGAAGGAAGAGCAGAAGACCGTTCTGCAGAGTTTGTGGAGTGCTAACCCTTCTGTAGGAACCTCCTTAGCCCTAGGAGCCAAAGCCAGGCCTGGCCCGTTGGGAGAGTTTTCACTGGCAGGGGCCTCTCACACACACGAGAGCCACAGTTCCGCGTCTGCACGCAGCACACGCCGGAGGCAGGCTGGCCTGCCATTTGCTCTTGAGGGGAAAAGGCTGTCATGGTTACTTTGAAATTAGATTAAGCTGTGACAACCAAGTCTGAAGGAGCATATTTGCTCACCAAGCCTCTCATTTCATCATGTTACACTTAGCAGTGCCAGCCATTGCCAAGGTATTTCTAGTTCTCTCAATTGCTTCCAGACAGTTCTGTGGTTTTTGACTTGCACTGATCTTTTTCAATGAAAATAAATGAACCATCTGGAAAAATAAGTACACTTAAAACACCACTTCCTACTTTTTAAATGTTAAATTTGGAAATGTAGTATTTTTTTTTCCAGAGGAGTTTCGTGCGTTCTGAGTGCCTAAGGTTTAATAAAACTTCACGAAGACAGTCTGGGAGGAGAAGAATCAGTGTTCTGATGGCTTTATGAGCTGTGGAAAGCGGGTGTAGCCAGCAGGCCTGTATCCTTGCTCCAGCTCTGAGTAGCCCACCCCCTCAGAAGCACCAGTGCTAGCACAGGTATGAGTCCGTCTACACTCTCAAGGCCCCAGAAAATACAGTCTTACCAACGGCAGAGCTCGTGAGGCAAAGGCCAAGCAGGTTTCCTCAGGAAGGGGCTTCCCTCCCAACCCAGGTGAGCCTCAACGTGCCCAGAGGTCAGAGTCAGAAGGCAAGCAGGGCCAGGCACTGACGGACAGGGTAGGGTCTACTGGAAGGCACCAGTCCCCCTCACACTCCTGCTAGGGTCTTCCTTCATGGTCTTGAGGGGTTCTCATAACACCATCACACAGGGCAGTGCTGTGCTCTATACACAGGTGTGCACAGTGGCAGGTCCGTTCCTCTTCTCAGAGAGGGACGGGTGTCATCGCGAGTGGTGGGGCCCATTGGGGTCTCCAGAAGCCCAGCCCCTCCCCCATCGCTCCCCACTCAGCCCTCCGACTTCAATACTGCTACCACTTCTAGGTGAGGCAGGCTTGGGAAGAAAGCCACAGGGCACCATCAGAGTGCAGAACTGGACGGGAAACTAGGAAGTCCAGGCCTCCTACTGCCACCCAGCCTCTTCTCATGAAGAGACTTCTGAAAAGCCATGGCAATAAGCACCATCCGTTCCTCTTTCGGGAATGTCCCAGACAGCCATGGGGATGCTGCGAGTCCTCCAGCACCAAGGAAGGCCTACTGCGGCTGGGCCCCTACCAGGCACAGGGCAACTCACCTCGGAGCACCGTTTCCTGATCCTGAGACCCACCCCACAGGGGAAAAGCAGTACTTCTAGTGGGTAGGAAGCAAATGGCTTACTGGGCACTCCTGATACAAGTCGAAGTGGTCTTAGCACTCGGAAGGCACGGAGAGCTTTGACGTCAAAGCCTCCTGATTTGCCACTGGAGTGGTTCCCGCCTTCTGTTTCTTTGGTTAATTGTTCCAAAATTACACTAAACAATCTGGAAGAGGAAGGAGAGGAACACGTGTTAGTCTGTCATCCAGGTAAGCTACGCGGGGTGATAATAGCAGTTATTTTTGAACAAGCGCTAATTCTGGGCGGCGGCGAACTAAATACAAGGAAGCTAAATAAAGGCCAAGAGCCTGGCCACGGAAGCCCAGCCTGCCCTGCTACCTGAAGGACCTCTGACACGGGGTGCTCAGACCTGTGTTCATGCCAACAAAGCAACCAGAAGCAGGGACTCACTGAGGCTCCCAAGAGAACAAAGGGCACTTGATGACAATGGTCTCGGTGGCTGTGCTTCTGAGCCCAAACTGTACTTCCCATCCGCCACTACGCTCACCCTCACAAAAGCCCGCTCCCACGGCATCACCGAGACCCCGTGACACACATGTGGAAACCAAGTTGACAGGAAAGGCTCATCTGCCCAAAGTAGGGCCACCAAGGGCAGAGCTAACGTTTGAATCCAGGTGCGTTGTTGACGAGGTCAAGATGTAGGCTCCATGAGGGTAGTGAGTTTTCATCTGTTCATTTCGTCTGTTTTAGCTCCATTCCTAAAACAGCTCCTGGCACATACGAAGTGCTCAAGAAATGTCTGGACGGCTAAATAGATGGACGACTTCGAAGTCCCACATCTTAATGTGTTACACCTCTCCCAGCGCAGTCGCTGACACCCGCCACCTGCGGCCTCATTGAGGTATTTGTCAAAACACAGTGAATCACAGATAGATGCCAGAGAGCTGTGGTGTGCAAAGGCTAAAAGAGTTATCTAAGGGAAGGCATTAATATCGCCGGTTTCCCTTCTGAAATGGGAGTGATGTTGTATCTGGCAGCAAGGGTAAGTTTTTTTTCCTACTCTTAGGTTTTTCGGATAACGCTATTTTTGGACAGTCTTCTCAGTTGACAGTTATTTTTGCTTTTTTAAATAAATATTTATTCTTTGGAATGGTTGCTCTTTTTTTTCTGAGTAAATAATAAATTTGCCCATTGCAAATAGCATTAACTCTGGCCAATCAGATTGTGGGAATGATTGGCTCCGCAACAAAGAAAAGGTTTCTAAAGTTTAATTAGCAGCCAAAGCAGAAATTCTGCCCCCTCCTTGACAGGCCTCTGGGTCACCAAGACACTAGGTCCATAAAACACAGGGTGGTCTGATTGCTGGCCTGATTGGGCACAGCGCTGTGACTCAAGGGCATTTGTTTTAATAACGGAACAGCAATTAGCAAGGGCCCAGGAGGGGGAACAGCCAGGTCTCTATCTTCTCAAAGCTTCTGATGGGGAGCTAGCTTGAGTTCCGACTGGGGAAACTGATCAAGGTTAGGACAGCTTTCCTATTACGTTGGCTTTTAAAAATGACTGTAAACTTCCGCAGCAAAGCTAATGTTAAAAAAAAAAAAACCAAAAACCTCTCCTCCCAAAACCAAGTTCACAGCTTCGGAGAAACCAAGCGAAAGGAAGAAAGGCAAACTTCAAACTGCAAATGTGGAAGCCACAGGAATGTTCAACCCAAAGGGTTAGGAAAGCAACTCCTGCAGATGGTGACTGAAGACACTGTTCACAGCACGGGGTGACGGAAGACACTGTTCACAAGCACGGGGTGACTGAAGACAGACTGCTCACAAGCACAGGGTGACTGAAGACACTGTTCACAAGCACAGGGTGACTGAAGACTGCTCCCAAGCATGGGGATTTTGCAATGTCATCTCATCCCCCATTCTTCGACAGTGTCCTTGAAAAGAGGTGAAGAATGTCTCTGCTACCACACAAGAGCCTGAGTCAGAGAGACGCTTGCTGCCGCTTGTATTTGGTGTGGGCTGTGAAGCCTCTCTTCTCTGGGACTCAGTTTCCCCCTCAGTAAAATGAGAAAACTTAATCTCAGAGCTCTGCCCTCTCTGATCTCAGATTCTACGGTCTATTCCTCTCCCGCTCCCACCAATAATAATAGTAGTAGTAATAGTAATAATAATAACGCATCATGTACCTCAGCACCTGAACAGATACGCACAGGGGAAGGAAGCAGCGATATGGGGTCCTGGGTTATTACTAAAAGTTTTCTCCATGAGGAGAAAAGGACATGCCCAAACTGACTGAGATCTGGTGCACCAGAATGGGGACACCATGTTCTCCCTCACAAAAGTTTAAGTGAAAAGCTTGAATGCCGAAAATATCTCTTGACTAAGAACCCAGAGAGTGGGGTGAGAGCTGATCCAGACCATGCTTTCTTTAAAGGAAGTAACTTCAGCTACCACAGGCCCCTTGGTCCTTGTGCACTCACATTATTAACAGCTACATGCTAATTTCTTAATGTCTTTTTCAGTGGGAATATTGCCAAAAGTAACATGTCGCTATGGACAGAGAAACAGACTGTAGTTGGAAACTGTAGTGAGTGGGAATGTGACTCAAAGACATCATAATTGTTCTTTTTCTTTTCTATAATTTTTCTTCCGCTCTTGTCCATGACCAACTACAATTTAGTAAGAATTTTACTTCCTGTTTTTTTTTTTTTCGTGGTGGTAGGGACTGGGTTAATATTTTAGATAAATAATCTGTGAGTTTTTTTATACTACGAAATACCATTGAATCTAGCTCTACTTTAAGTTACTTTTATCTTTACAATCAACTTCACCACAGTTTATTTTACATATGAGAAATGCACCTGTTTAAAGTTTAAATTAGCTGGAGTTATGACAAACACAGAAGGAAATGCCACAAACAACCAGGGTCAAGACAGAGGATTCCAGCGTCTCCAGCTCCTCTCTCGGGCCCTTTGCAGCCACCCATGGCTACCACTGACGGACTACTCACTACAGAGGCCTTTCCCTTTCTAGACACTATAGGAAGGAATCCCATGGTATGCCTTTTGCTTATCATATTTTTTGAGATTCACCCAAGTTGTTACATTTGTAAGCTTATCTTACTGTTAAATAAAATACTCAATTAAGTAAACACGTCATGATATTTTTATCAATTTACCTGTTCTGTGGTATAAAGCTATTTTCAGTTTTCTTCTATTTTAAATAAAGTCATTCTGTGGACATGTGTTTTCATTGCTTTGGATAAATACCAGAAAACTAGTAATATGGTCACTTGGTAAATGTTTATAATGCTGGAAGAAGGGGAGGTGTCTTTCTAAGTGTTTTTACTGCTTCCATCTTTAGAAGTGGTACACGAGGGTTTCAATTAGCCCATGTGCTGGCTGCCATTTGGTCTCTTTACACCCAGTGGTCCCAGTAGGCACACAGTGCTGTTACTGTGGTTTTAATCAGCATTTCTTTACTTACTAACAATGTTCAGGGGCTAGCTGGCCAGCCACACGGTTGTTTTTTTTTTTTTTTTAAATGAAGATCCATTCAGATATTTTGCCCATTATGTAGTGTGCTATCTTCTTGAACAGTCCTTTATACATGCTGAATGGATATATCTGACCAAGCCTTTAGAGTATATTTTTTACCCTCTGTGAATATACATTATATACTTTTTTTTTTGCCCTCCATGAACTGTTTTTTTTTTAAACATTTTCTTCACTCTGACTTTTAAAGAAAAGTTTTAAATTTTGGTAAAGCTGATTCTTTTCACTGTCTCTTTAATGGGTGCTGCTTTTGGCCTCTTTGTCTTTTGAGACAGGATCTCATGTGTCCCAGGCTGGCCTTGAACTCACTACATAGCTGAGGAAGCCCTTGATTGAATTCCGGAGCCTCCTCCACCTGTGTAGGGATTTAAGGAGTGCACCCCCAGCACCTGTGCCTTAGAAATCTTGGCCTGCCTGGGAATCATAAAAGTGCTCTACAGTATTTTCTCCTTGAAATTGTGTAGTTTTAAATTGTAAATATGTGTCTATGGTTCATGTGAAGGCAACATTTACATATGGTATGAGGTAAGAATAGTCTTTCATATCAACAAACAGTTGTTTCAGCACATTTACTGGAAACAGTTTCCTTATGCCATTGAACTATCAAGGCATCTTTTTCTCAAATCAATTGATGGCATACACATATGTCTATTTCTAGATGCCCCTCTTTGATTCCATTGATCTTCATGTCAACTCCTAACATCAATATTGCACTATTTTGACTCCAATAACGTTACAGCACACTATAAGATCAGGCTCCAGCTTTGTTCTTAAAGATTTCTTTGGCCAGTTTAGAGTCTGTCTAATTTCCATACAGATGCTACAAAAATCTTGTCAATTTTTCAAAAGCCTGCTAGTATTGAGGTTAGGATTCAATCTACACCTTGATTTGGGAGGAAGTGGAAATGCTAACATTATCAAATCTTCCAACATGCGAGTGTGGTACCGCTCTCTGCTTCTTTGGCTTTCCTTTGGTTCCTCCCATGAAGACATTGCCATTAGTGAGCTATCCACACCTAAATACTTCATCGTTTTTGTGCCATTGTAAATAGTAACATTTAATACTTTCTCTTTCTAATTGCTCAAGGCTAGTATTTAGACGTTCCTATGCTTTTTATAGTGACTTTCTATCCAGAAACACTGTTATATTCATTCAGAAAACTTGATTCTCTATGATTTTTTTAGTCTTAAATTCGCTGAGATTTATTTTGTGGCCCAGAATATTACTCTCTTGGTGAAGATGTCCTAAGCATGTGAAAAGAATAGGTATTCTGCTTTACTGACGGAGCTCTTTAAAAAAGTCAAGGTGGTTAGTAGTAATGTGCACCCCTTCTCCCTGTCCACTACCGTGTCCTCGCCACATTCCAGGACAGAGAACTGGGGTGCACAGCCAGACCCGCTCATCTTTCTGCTCCTTTTTCAGCTCTAACAGCTTTTGCTTCGGGCATTTTGACACTCTGTTACCAGACATTTGAGCAAAGAGGGTTCTTAGATCATCTTGATAAATTCCTTTTATCATTATGAAATGTCTCTGTGTGTGTGCCCAATCACCCCTTTTTCTAAAGTCTACTTGGTTGGATATTGATAAAGGCCCTCTAGCTGTCTTTTCTCTACCTTTATTCACAAATCATTTGTCTTTGCATTAAAGAAAGACAAAGACAGACATTAGAAAGTTGAGTCTTGTTTTTATATACGGCAATCTGATAGACTCATGGTGTTAATTGAGGCTCTGCTGTGTTAAACCTTCCATCTTGTTGTCTGTTTTCCTTTTGTCTTTTCGTCTCTACTTTTTTCTGAATTGACTTTCTTGCTCTTGTGTTTCTTTCTACTGCATTTAGTCTTCACTTTTGCCTTAATATTAATAATTAAAGCTCTGTGTGGCTCGTGTAGGGAAAGTGTCAACAGACGCTTTCTGTGAAGGGAGATGAGTAAACACTCTAGGACTTGCCGACTACAGGATCTCCGGGGCACTGAATCAACTTTGCCATTAAACATCAAGTAGACCAAACAGCCACACATAGAGTATGGATGGGTCACAATAAAACCTTATTTGCCAAAGTAGGTGGCAAGATGCCTAACTAATGTGGAGAAGCAGGCTTAAAGTAGAGATGTTTCTAGGCCTTGGGGTGGAGGGTTGGTAGTTTGCCAATCTAGGAACCAGGGTTTACAATCTACACTTTCATCTGCCCATGATCTATCTATCGTCAAACAGTATCTCACCATTCTAGTGACGATTCTGTCATTTTAAGTGTATACACACTCAACCACAGCCCACAATGACCCTCTCTCTCATCCCCTGTGCTAATGTCAGAATTTTACTGCTACCAAAGGTACAAATGACACAATATGTTGTTGTTGTTGTTTTGTTTTAGACAATTACCTTTTAAGAGATTTTAAAATGAGGATAAATATCTTTAAATTCACCCTGTCTGGAATTCCTCAGTGTGTGTGTGGTGTGTGTGTGTATGTGTGTGTGTGTGTGTGTGTGTGTGTCTTCATTCCTACCCGATGTCTTTTTTTTTTTTTTTCAGCCTGAAAAGCTGTCTTTTAACATTTTTGGATGTTCAAGTCTGTCAGTCATGAAGTCTCAGCTTCGGTTTGTCTAAAAAAGTTTCAATTTTGACTTGGGTTTTGGAAGGAACTTCACTGGATAAGAACTCTAAGCTGACATTTCCCCTAGGACTCTGAAGGTGCATCTGTTGTCTTCTGGCTTGTACTTGAGATATCTTTTCTTCCATTTCCAGATTCTCTTTACCTTTTACTTAACTGTGGTTATGATGCACTTTCCTCTATGGTTTTTTGGATCAAGTTTTGCCAAGCACCTTGAACTTCTGAGTACATTTTCCATCATAGTTGGAACATTTAGAACTATTACGTCAAGGACTTTCTTTTTCTGTCTTCCAGCCCCTTCTTTTCTCTTCCTCCTAAAAACTGTTTACTGATGTATTTATTATGTGTATGTGTATGTACCTGTATGTGTTTTATATGCACCATATGACACAGACACCAGAAGAGGGCGTTGGAGCCCCTGGATCTGGGACTACAGAGCTGGCATGGGGGTTATAGGAACCAAACTCAGGTCCTCTGCAAGAGCAGCCAGTAGTCTTAACTGTTTAGACTTAACTGCCATCTCTTCAGCCTTTCCCTTCTCCTGAGACTCCAAATGTACACATTAGAACATTTGATAATTCACAAGTGAGTGAGGTGTTCATTTTTCCTTAATTATTATTGTTATTGCTATATCTTTAAGTTTCCTGATCTTTTTTTTTTTTTTTTTTTTTTTTTGTCTTTGGTATTGCCTAGTACACTGGTGAGCCAATCTGGGGACCTTTTCATTTCCTTTGTTCTTTTCACAACTTCAAGTTCCATGTGTTTCTTTTATTGTTCAGTCCTTCCCCCACTGTAGTCACACCATAAACATAATCAGAGCTGTTGTTTTAAACCCTTATAAAGTCCCTTGCCATCATCTCTGTGATTTCTGGGTCTGTTTCTAGTCATAGAATCTCCTCTGTTAGTGGCCACACTTCTGCATATATCTAGTATTACCTGATTGCAGGTGAAGTACTTAGAATAATCATCTAAGTATTTAGACTTGATTTTTCCTTTGAAAAGTCTTGTTTCTTTCTTTGTTTCTTTGTTTCTTTGTTTCTTTCTTTCTTTCTTTAGGTAATTAAGTTACCTGCTTATCAGTTCTCTCTCCTTCAGGCTCCTTCTCAAACACTGTTATCTAAGCTTCAAGCTTTACTCTAGAGCAGGGATAGCAGAGTTTTTCTGTAAAGGACTGGACAGTAAATATTTTAAGGCTTTATATCTGGACTCCTCAACTCAATGACTGAATTGACTATGTTACAATAAAACTTTATTTATAAAAGTAGATGGCAGGCCGGATTGACTAGAATTTGGTCCCCTGGCCATAGTTTGCCAAACTCTACTCTAGATCTAGGTTAACTCCATTTTCTGGGGTGTCTACTGACAGTCCAGGGTGTTCAATGCAGTAATTCATTCTGGGTATTTGGATAACAAACACCTTTCAATCTTAGGCAAATTCTGGTTATTATTTATTTGTAGTTTCTGCTCTCAGTCTTTCTCTTTTCCATAACAATCTTCTTTGATTGGCCTCACGGACTGCAGCTTAGTGTCAGTCCAAACTTCAGAGGATCCCAAGGCACATGCACAGAGCTCTCTGACTAGTTGTCTCCCTTCCCATTTTATGTTTCTCAGGTTTCCGGAAGTTTTATATCCTAAACTTGGCTCCCTGTTCCTATGATGTGCTGTTGTGGGAAAATGTTCCATCGGGGGAAAAAAAAAAAAAAAAAGAGCCCAGGTGATCGTAGCATGGAGACACAAGAAATGAAGCCAAGCATCTCCATTCGCTAGTTGAATAAAAGTCCAATGGCAGGAAAGGCACAAGATTCTTTGTTTGTTTGCTTGTTTGTTTTGTTTTTTCGAGACGGGGTTTTTCTGTGTAGATTTGGAGCCTGTCCTGGAACTTGCTCTGTAGACCAGGCTGGCCTTGAACTCACAGAGATCTGCCTGCCTCTGCCTCCCGAGTGCTGAGATTAAAGGCATGCACCACCACCACTTGGCTTTACAAGATTCTTACAGAATCAAAAGACCTCCCAGGCTTCAGCTTACCACTCCCTGACAGGTGTACCAAATAAGGAGGCATTTGCCTTCATGTCTATCTGCCACCTATTCACTTTAGATACATTACCTCTGCAATGGAGCCTTAGATGCCAATATACTAAGGGAGGTTTTGCAAAACCATCCAATGGGCTACCACTTTGGGCCCCATTTTCACTTCCTAGTGTGAAAGGACATTCCCAAACTTAAGCTGCTCTCCAAACAGGCAGAAAAAGTCATCTCCAATGAAAAAAAAAAAAAAACCAGAGGAATCATGATACAAACAGATAACCTAAAAGATAACTCAGCTTGCCCAACTGCAAAAGGCAGCTGAATAAAGCCACTGATCTGAAAACAGAGGGATGACTTTAAAAGCTCTCTTACAACTGGAGACATGGCTCAGCAGTTAAGAGCACTTGCTGCTCTTGCAGAGGACCTGGGTTTGATTCCTAGCACCCACACAACAGCTCAGAACCATCTGTTACCTCACTTTGAGGGATATGATACCCTTTCTAGCTCCCATGGGCAGTAGACATGCATCCAGTACACAGATATACACGCAGGTGAAAAACTCATACATATAAAGTAAAAACAAATACATCTTTAAAAACACTCTTGATGAAAACAAGCATAATTTTAGGAGTAACTCATAGGATGGCTGGGGTACACAGCCCCAGAGCAGGGCTATAGCTTATCTTCCTTGGTGGGTGTCTGCTGCTGAGACCTGATTCATGTCTCCTCCGCCGGCAACATTTCCAGGTGTGGAAGAACAGAGCAACACGGACCTCTATTTTTCATTCTAACATTCTCCTTTAACTAAATCTACCAGCGTCTTCCTCTTGCAACAGGGTTTTCAAAGAACACCTGCTTCTCTGCATTTTCTAGTTTATTTTATTTTATGCCAGATATGTGACAGTATTCAGACGCTTGTTTTGTTATTTAAAGTGGGAAAGTGGCATGCCAGAGTTTCTCCCACAAGTCAGCATAAAAGCATAATAGCTTAGCTCAAGGGATATTAAACAGCCAAGTACCTCATTGCTAGGAAGGCTTTATTACATGATACCCATGTTTTTAACTAGCAGGGTGCTAGGTTTTAGGAGCTGTATTCACTTGACACCACCCACCAGCAGGGCAGGTCTATTTGTGGAGACTCAAGGCCCTGTGAGGTGAATCATCTCTCATTAGCAGCTGAGACTTCCTCCAACAGTGTGTTACTGACTTCCCCAACCACAGCACCAGTCATGAGAGATCTTCACAGCTGACTCTGCCCAGGGATTGACAGCAGATCTGTCAGCATCGAAAACACGCCCGGAAGGACCTGGTGCCATCTCTCTGGCATAAAAACAGCCATCTTCCCCAAGAAGGCTATGTACCCTTTACCAGCCAGCCCACACCTCCATTTCCCCAAAGCCAGAGGGACTTACCCTACTATTACTATAACAAAATCCAGTAAATTCCATCCATTCCTAACATAAGCGTTAGGGTGTAGCAACAATCCATACGCTATAATCTTCAGAAATGTCTCCACTGTAAAAATAATCAGGAAGGCATATTCTACTTTTTCCTGTAAAGAGAGACAAATGCACCAAGGTTGAAAGGGATGAAAAAAAGAAACAGTGATTAGAACCAACAGCTCAAAAACACAAGCATTTCCTTCTACAGTTTTATCACGGGAACTGGGACCACTACCCTGCACCTGGGCTGGGGAAGCATTTTGATTTTAATGCTGAATTTCTCATAAGCAGCTAAGTGTTAATGCCTATCGTTCCAGGCTGCATTATTGCATTTTGCCACCTGCCTTGATGCATGTGCAATGAGTCTTCCTAGGCTATAACAGGCATGTTTTCTATTTGCACACTTTTGCCCAACGCAGCACATTTCCCTCGAGATTTCCAGAACAGGCCCAGAAAAGCACAAGGATGAAACAAACATCCCAACAACGGCTTTGAACAGAACGCCCTCTGGGAAAAAAAATGAAGACGTAATGGACTTAACCCTTATTTCTTCTCGGGTTTTCTTATGACATCTCAAGTTAAAGCCAGTTTTGTCACTGTGTGGCAAGGTGACCTTGGACAAATACCTATTCTACTCTAGATCTGACTGCCCTCACCCACAGGGTGAAAGGTAGTGAACTCAGATGCTGAGGACACTGCCCAGTGACTGGCATGCCTCCTCTTCCAGGCTGGCACCACTGATGGACCCCCAAGCAGCCTCCCAGGTACAGCTCTGCCTCCATCTCAGCACCCGTGGCTGCTCCCATCTGACTGCCACATACCTCTACAGCATTGCCTGATGGCTAGAACCTCTGCGACTCCAACCCACACGACTTCACAAGCAGAAAAGGATGCCTCAATCAACAGGTCTAAACACGGAGGCCTCCTTCTATAAATGTTTTCTTTATAAAGCCCCAATTTTGATAGAAACCCAGATGGACAGGGCCACCCGTAACCTAGCAACATTTTCCGACTTCAATCTACTCAACAAAACAAAAAATCATCTAAGGAGAACTTTTCTCCGTGGGCTCTAGAGCCCTCTGCTCCTATGATCCTTAGGAGTCCCATTCCTTAGGATCATGGACTTTGCTCATCATCATGCCTAGAACAGGAGGCTACAACAAATTTGGCTCAGGAAAACAGTGAGCTCTTCCTCCACATGACAGACACCACAGAAGGAGCCAAGGACTCGAAAAACATCCCAACTCTGGTCCCACTCTTGAAAACTTTGGTTTGGTGGAGGACACGGGAGTTTCGGGCATGTACAGAGAGAACCTCTAAAATCACGAGAGTTAGTGGGAGAGTACTTCTCCATCTGTGCGGAAGCCAGCGGCCTCAGCCACAACTCTTACGTCCTTTCTCCCCCCCCCCCCCCCCATCGCACAGGAGAAGGCAGACACGGCTGTTCCACGTGACTACTATTGCAGACGTGTGTTTATAAATGCTAATTTATGCCTTTTAAAAGAAATTCTTCTGCGCAAGAACTTATTTTGGAAATCATCTTTTATGATATTCATTTCAGGATGATTCCTACAGGCCTGCCTTCCTAAAAATGTTACATATCTATACACTTATGCATGCATTTGCTTGCAGTAGCTACAGCACTCTTCTGCATTTCAATGTAAATGTCTGAGCTACCCCCTAGGCTGCAGGCCTCTGCTGCCAGACAGCTGGCTCCTGTCTCTGGCTGCCCCAGGACAGAAGTTTCTCATGGCTTGTCCGCCAACATCTTCCCTCTGGGCCACCAGGTCAATAGCCAGCTGCGGCCTATACATCAGGACAGTGCCTACCCTTTTGACCCCTCACTTGTTATGTAAAAGTCAACTGATCAGCTTTGCCTTGTCTAACCCTAGACCATTCTTGGCTCTTAATGTCCCCTGACCACATGTGAGTGTGTGTGTGTGTGTGTGTGTGTGTGTGTGTGTGTGTGTGTGCATACACACGCGTGTACACATATATGTGGAGGTCAATGGAAAACAAGTAGGCATCAATTCTCTCCTTCCACCATGTGGGTTCAGGGAAATGAATTCAGGTCATGAGGTTTGGCAATAAGCATCCCCACCCACTGAGCTACCTAGCCAGCCCTGGCTTGTATCATTTCTAAACACGCCCTCCAATGCTCTCTGGATCCCTGGAACATCATCACCTCAGTCTAAGAAACTCTCATTTGATGTTTATGATGTGAAAGCCCTAACTCATACCCATTTCCCACCCATTTATAACTTCCGATCCTTCAAACAGATTGAATTCTCAGCTGGCTCGTCCTGTGTACCCATCCCTCAGCCTTCTGGTCATCCTTCTCACTCCTGTCCCTTACTTCCCTCACACAGACAGATACCCTGGGCTAAGCAGCCCTGATGATGCCCGAGAGCAGCCCATGTACCACCGCCACCACAGGCCACGCGTGGACCTACAGCCTACTGCTCTGTCTGCAACCCAGATGCCCTATCCTCTCCCTGCCACATCCTAGGTGGATGTCCTCATAGGAGACACACCACACAACCTCCCATTCATAATACAATCAATACAGTAAGGGTCAGGGCTGGACTCTGCACTGGGAGGTGTGTAGAGATCCAGGAAGGAACATGGACTCTGAAAGCACAAAGAGAAGCATTCTGTGACTATAACCAGAGGCCCTGAGCTCTGAAAATACCCACCTGCTGTACTCAGAGCTGTCCCAACCACCAAATGTACATCGTCAATATGTTCTCAAGACTACTAGTTCTAAGAGAACGAGCTAATCTAAAAACAGCACACTGACTTGACTATTCCTCTTCCCTTTCATCCTCCCTGCTTTATTTACTAGGCCAGACAGGAAAGAAATTTTGGCTGCCATGCCATCAATATTCATAGCAGTTACATCCCTACGTCAAGACAGTACCATACTTCAGAGCAGAAAAACAAGACAGAGAACAGAGAGTACACCTACCAAATGCACTTGTTTTTCCCTCTGCCTTTTATTTGTAAGTAATTGTGCCACAATAATAGGAGGGCCATTAGTGTAACTGAATAGTTGAAGGGCTTTTTTATATTCCTCCCTTCCTCTCCTCATCCTCTTTTTTAAAGATGTTGGCTCCTCTTTCCAAAATCTTTAGTGAATTACTTGATGAAACAAGTTGGGAGATATAGAAGCTTGCTATAATATGGTTTTTTGTTACAGAGATTCTGCCAAACGCCAAATGAACAAGCACAGCATGGTAGACCAGTTGACCTATAAGCCGGTGGCATCCAATCTTCAATCTGACACTACAAAAGATTCCTGAGAGACAAGAGTACCTCTACATTAAACAGACTGAGTATTATTATTATTATTATTGTTGTTGTTATTGGAAAACAAAATTGAGGAAGTGTAACAATTACCTGCTTCAAAAGGATTGCTCATTTGAAGAAGGAAAGTGGATTGAAAAGGGAGGTAAGAAGAAAGCCAGACAACATGGAACAGAGTCTGGAGGCAGAGAGTCAGGTGAGCTCCAGCACAGCAGAGACAGATGAGAGCACTGAGGACTGAGCCACAGCATGGAGAAGCCGGGAAGCTGGGAAAGGACAGATGAGAAACCCCTAGATTTGACATGATATAACTCTTCTCTACAAAGTCTGGGCCAAGGCTGCATCAGAAAAGTGACCCCTACCACCGAAACAGGAAGGCTACATGATTCCAACCCCCTCTATATGCCAAGTACAGCAAGGCCTAGATGGCTCAGTCATGCCCAGCAGGGGTTTCTTCTCTTCAGCAGGAGGTCTTGAGTGGGTAGTGCCAGTCAAACTGCCCTTTAGAAAGACATCATCTAGACGGGTGGTGGTGGCGCACGCCTTTAATCTCAGCACTCGGGAGGCAGAGCCAGACAGATCTCTATGTGTTTGAGGCCAGCTTGGTCTACAGAGTGAAATCCAAGACAGTCACCAAAACTATACAGAGAAACCCTGTCTCGAAAAAGGAGGAGGAGGAGGAGGAGGAGGAGGAGGAGGAGGAGGAGGAGGAGGAGGAGGAAAGACATCACCTAAAACCTCTCTACATAAGACCTGAGTCTCCCATGAGACTTTAAACTATCAGAGAAATAAAGGCTCAAATCTAGGTTTTTTTGTTTTGTTTTAGTATGGGGGTGAGGGTTTCTCGTGGGTACATGTGTGCACAGATGCACATAAACATGCACACATGTAGAGGACAGATATCAACCTCAAGTGTCCTTCTTCCTCAAGAGCTAGCCACCTTGTTTTATGGTTTGCCTGGAGCACACCAGATGGGCTTGCTAGCCAGAGAGCACCACAGATCCAGCTCTCTGCTTGCGAAGTTCTGGGATCACAAGTGCATAGCTACATGCCCAGAGTCTTCACATGGGTTCTGGGGCTCAGCCTCAGGTCTCAGCATTTAGGTCTCAGGTCTCAGGTCTTATCCATCAGCCATTTCCCCAGCCCTCAAATCTAATTCTGGAACCCAGTTTATCTTCTTAAACAGCAGATTTTTAACAGTAGGACAGTCTCTAAGTCAATCATTTCTGAACTAATTTCCAGTCTCTAAGCTACTTAATCTGTAGGAAACCAAACCCATCAGCTAGCAGGAACTGGGAGATTCCAGAATAGTTGGTTCTTCCCCCACCCCCAGGATCCTTTTGCAGTGTGCTGTGGCATCAGCATTCATCCATCTGTCTGCCTGTCCATCCATCCATCCACAAGGGCATCCATCTGTCCATCCAAGGTTCCTCCTTAGCAGAGCTTACCATCTAACCTCAGAGACCCAGCTGGCTGACAGAACTCTAAAGAGGCTGACACCAGCCAGTGGCATTTACCCCTTGGCTTTGCTTATCCACCCACATGGCCCTTGTCTTTGAGAGGTTTCCCTGGCTTGTGAGAAGCTGTCCCACACATCTCTTTGTGTGGCCAGCAGGTGCCCTTGCAGTTCTCACCTCCCTGTTTTCAAGGATTATTCCTCTCTGCCTTTGTAACTCTAGCACCTACCACCACACACAGCATGCATAAAATACTCACAGGTGCTACTAGAAAACAGTGAAGGAAGCCGGGCAGTGGTGGCGCACGCCTTTAATCCCAGCACTTGGGAGGCAGAGCCAGGCGGATCTCTGTGAGTTCGAGGCCAACTTGGGCTACCAAGTGAGTTCCAAGAAAGGCGCAAAGCTACACAGAGAAACCCTGTCTCGAAAAAACAAAAACAAGAACAACAAAAAAAAAAAAACAGTGAAGGAAAAAGGAGAAGAATAAAGTAATACAACCAGACATAAAGAAAATTATAAAAACATGACGATTTGTGATCCTAGGATATGTATCAACAAGGAAAAAATATATCTAAGTTTTTATTATATATATCTCTAAGAATTTATTATAATATAATAATATAAAATAATAATAATAAAAAATATATCTAAGAATTTATTATAAATTCTTCCTAGAGCAAGTCTGGAGAAAAGCAGTCAAATTGCTGAAATGAAGGTGGCTTTCCTCTTATCTTGTGGTGGTTTGAACGTAGTCAGACTTCCTTTGGACTGCCTGCTCCCAAACAATGACACAGAAACTTCTTATTAATTATGAAAGCTTGGCCTTAACTTAGGTTTGTTCCCAACTAGCTCTTAAAACTTAATCAGTTTATATTAATCTATATTCTGCCACATGGCAGAATCTATATCCTCCATATGTGCATCTGGCTTCCCCTATGTCTCACTGGCAAATCTCACATGCCAGATTCTTACTCTCACCCCCACCCCGAGTTCCTCTCTCTCCCCGGAAGTCCCACCTATCCTCGCCTACCTACCTATTGGCCATTCTGCTCTTTATTAAACCAATCAGAAGGTGCCTTGGCAGAGACACATCTTCGCAGGGTACAAAAAGATTATCCCACAACCGGTTTGAATAAGAATGACCCCTTAGGCTCATACGTTTAAATGCTTAGCCAGCAAGGAGTGGCACTATTTGAAAGGATTAGAAGGATTAGGAGGTATGGCCTTGTTGGAAGAGGTTTATCACAGGAGGGGCTTTGAGGTTTTAAAAGCCCACACCAGGTTCAGTGTCTCTCTTTCTCTCTCTGACTATGGATCAGGATGTAGCCCTCAGCTACTGCTCCAGCACCTGCCTGTATGCTGCCATGATCCCCACCATGATGATAATGGATTAGACCTCTGAATATATAAGCAAACCCAAAATTAAATGTTTTCTCTGATAAGAATTGCTTTGGTCATGATGTCTTTCACAGCAATAGAACAGTTGACTAAGAAATACCTCAAATTTTATCCTATCTACAGCCCAGGGGTAAAGCCATCCTTGCATCTCCACCTTACAATTAGTCTCTCCAACTTTTTCAATTCCCATCTATGAGAACCCTCTACTATGCACCATGGGCAGCCTAGACACATGCGTACACACACACACACACACACACACACACACACACACACACACACACGTTGTCCTGCTTGCTTTCCATTGCCCAACCTGCTCTCCTGACCTCAATGTTCCTGCCACCAAATATGAAAACGTCCCTCTTCAGAGTGTTGCTACAGTGTCATGATACAAGGATTAAAAACAAGCCCTGCATAGTTGATTGGGGAGAAAAAGCACAGAGCATTCAGCTACCATATCTGTTTTCTCCTAGCCTGGGCTCAGCCACTGATTCATTCCATGAATGACCTTGGGCCATAGTGGAACAATTCCACATCTGTTCCCTCTTTCTATAATATCTTTCCACTCCATTTTTCAACAGATAAATTCCACCTATCCTTCAAGCCTCAACTTAAATAATACATTCTCAGCAAAGCCTTTATTGACTTCCTAGACAAAACTGGAGTTCATTGACATATCCTATCAACACCTGTAAAATTCATACTCCTAATTCATTAAAAAGTTACCTCTCTACTAGATATTCCAATAAGAAACCTACACATTTACAGCCAACTGACCTTTGACAAAGGTGTCAACAACACACAATGGAGAAAGGACAGTATCTGCAATAAATGGTCCTGTTAAAACTGGGCATCCTTAGGCAAAAGAAGGAAACAGGCTCTATCTTACAGCACATACATAACCAAGAAAAATGGATCAAAGACCTAAACATTAAGGTATTAACTAAAAGTACTAGAAGAAAGCAGAGTAAGTGTTCTTTTCTTTTGATCTGAGCCAAGACGTTTTAGATAGGACCCCAAAACCATAGGCAACAAAACCAAAGAGTACGCAAATGGAATTGCACCAAACTGAATAGCTTGTGCACAAAAAAATCAATAGAATAACAACTTACAGAATGAAAGGAAATATTTGCAAACCATACAACTGAAAAGGGCTAGTATCCAAAATACAGAAGGAACTTAATTTATTAGCAAGAATACAATATTTTTGAAAATTTCCCCAAAGGATATGAGTATACAGTTAAAAAAAAGACAGAATGACCAATAATCATCTGGAAAAATATTCAAATCACTAATTATTATGGAAATATAAGTTAAATATAAAGTAAAAGTACTAGAAGAAAGAGAGTAAATTTTCTTTACGTTTGATCTGAGCCAAGACTTTTTTGGATATGACCCCAAAAGCATAGGCAACAAAAGCAAAAATTATATAAATGGAATTTCACCAAACTGAATAGTACTTCATACCTGATGGCAACGGTTATCACACAAAAGTCAAGATATTAAGTGCTGGTGGATGTAGAGAAAGGGAGTCCTTGTATGCAGCAGACTGCAAACTAGTACAGCCATATGCACAAGAGGATGAGATCCCACTGAGATTTTAAAATGGAATTACCATTTGCTATAACAGTTCCACAAGAGGGAAATGACCAAAGAAATGAAATCAGAATGTTGAGGAGATGCAGGTGCTGTCATACTGCAACATTGTACACGGAGAACTAACCTAAGTGTCCAACGGGATGTGAAGATAAAGGAAAGGTGTTTCCCTTGAAGAGAAAAATACTCTTCAAAGAAGGAAATGCCATCATTTGCAACACATGGGTGAACCTGGAGGATACTGTGTTCAGTGAAATAAGCTACGCACGGAAAGACAAACATACACTCATGACCTCACCTATATGTGGCATCTAAAAAAGGTCAAAGATATAAGCAGAGAGTAGTGGTTGGAGGGAAGCTGGATTTCAGCTAGAAGGGGGAAGCTTGGGATATCATTGTACAACAGTATGAGTAACAACCAAGTATAATATGGTAGGAAATTGCTAAGAGAAGATTCTTATGTTCTTACCATAAAAAAAGTATGTAGGTAAATATGGGTATGTTTATTAGCTTAATTTCCCCATTCTATAATGTATCTATACACTAAAACATGTTACAGCATAAATATGTACAGTATTTATTAATCTAAAACAACTTTTAAAAATGACCTCTCTAATGTTGTCTCTCTCAAAAATTGACCATGCCTATAGAGCCCAGGGTCATTTCTACTTCACGCATCATTGGATTCCCAAGGCAGATCACATTACTAGACATCCAATATCTGTAAGTGGATAATAAGTGGGCTAGACACTCAATATCTATAAGAGAATAAGTGGGCGGAACCACATATTTTGACTAACTTGGATTATGTATCCCTTCCTGCTGATATGGTCTACAGTACCAGGACCCCTTTGGTTTTGCCTAATTACAGGGAAACTTGCATTTGGGTGCAGCCACTTGCCCTCTATCTGTGTCTCATGGTGGGGCCAGGGTACTAGGCTGTTGATGTTCAAAAGAGCATTTTACAAATGGTGGTAGGTGTCCTCAGAGTCAGGGACATAGGGCGTGAGGACGGGAGAAAGGGGCCAAGGCATGATAGGTCTTACATGCAGGTGACAGCGCCTGGCCTCCCTTCCTATATGTAAAAAGAGCAAACAATTAGATGGTCTCTTCATTCACCCAGCATGTAAGGCCAAGTCCCAACACGGGCTTCACCAGGAGCCTCTGGGAGGTCCCAGAGACCCTCAAAGACAGTCATCCTGGGGTAGCAAGAACCAAAAGCAGCTGCTATTTCTCCGGGTGGCTGGGTGACCCGAGGTCACAGTGCACATGTGGGCTGAGTATGCTGAGACAATCCCACCGACTGTCTCACACAGTTCTCAAGAGGTGACCCCAGGGAGCCACTGGCTGCTCTTGCTCTGTCTTGATAAACCCTAGTAAAAGCTAGTGGGTGATGCACAGGCAGGTGGCCTCTGCTCCAAACTAGATGGCTGCAGGGAAAGCTAATTTGGATCCCTGCAGCCGCCAATGAAGTATGCACTTAGAGGCCCCCTATGGGCAGTTTAATGGCACATTCACATGAAAAAAAGAGGGCTTCAATAGTCAGTGTGTCCTTGCTTTTTCTCATTTTTGTTTAAAAGCACAAATTTTACATGACATTTCTGTCCCCTGAGTCCAATCCTGGTGTCATCCTGTTTATTTACCCCTCCTGATTCTCAGTTCCTTCACCTGGAAAACAGGAATAAGACATAACATGCCTGTTATGTCTAGCCAAGTTACAGTGAAAATCCAGCTAGGTAAAGCAGTGGGAGCTTTGCAAACGCATGTGTCATGGTCAAGTGCTGCCCTGAAGAAGGGCAGAGGTGAGAAGGTGGCCCTGCCTATGGGGGTGTGTATGGATGCAGTCCTTACAGAAGCCTCTGTAATTCTGGAATTTTTCTCCTGAGACCCCATGGCAGTCCAGAGACCTCATATCCACCAGGTGGGGGAGGAACCTGCCTAGGTAGTTGTCCCTAATATGTCCAGAAATGACAAATGAAGAGGCTAGCAGGGTAGCCTCAAAGACATCTGGTCTCTGAGCAGAAGGGTGCCTCAGAGCCAGGAGCAGAGACTGATGGAACACTCCCCTGGATCGTCAGTAGAGAGCGGTCATTTCAGATGCAGTGCGTTCTTAGGGTCCCTGCCATCCAGCGAACTCCCGGATGACAGTACTCTACCTATTCCCCAGGAACAACTGCATCCCTAGCTCTCATTCCAAGAACTACAGGAGCTGGCCTGGACACTGGGCAGCTAGCTCAGGGCAGGCGAAGGTCCCACCCACACCAGCCAGGTCCAGTCAACACTAATCCTGGGATTTGCACTTCGGCAATAGATAAGAAGTGTGAAGCTCAAATAAAAGCCAAGGAAGGTTCAGGCAAAAAGTGGAGACAGAGTGAGTCAGACACACAAATTCAGACGGAAGAAGCCACTGGCCCCCGTTGCCAGTTGAAAGCCCTGGATCAAGGGGAGCCTGAAGTCACAAACCTACCTCCTAATATTCTTCAGCTACAAAAACCAGTTGGGGTTGACCTGTGGTCAAATGCACGTGGAAAAGCCCTAGCTACATACAAAGACTGCCAGTCACGACTCACTTACCAAGAAAAGACTCCACTGCAAACACCTTCTGCCACATAGGATCAATGAAGGGTCCCTCCACAGAAGACCTATGGGCTCTGCCAGCCACTATCTCTAGAAGAGCACACAGGCAAAGCTTTCCAAATTCACTGTTTGAAGCTTATTCCATCCTGGGTTCCTGCACTGTTTGCACTCAGGCCATGTACTGCTTCTCACTTGTCGTGTTTCCCATCTGATGACTGGGTGTGGGGGGGATGACTCTGGGTTCCTTTGGCCGTGGATGCAGTCATAGCTGACAGCTTCCTACTTCCTTACTTAGGCCCTCAAAGGCTCTGCCCAACCATCCAGACCCCGTTTTGACTTAAGTCAACAACACTTACTGGGTATCTGCTCCATATCGGGTTGATCCACATATGGCTAAGATATTGTCTACATCCTCCAAAATGATGGCAGATGCACATACAAAAATCTCAAAGCCCATCAGAATGACAATCAAGCTACAGGAACTCTTCCTGGGAGGCTTTGGTAAGGAAGTAGTGGGTGGAACATTCAGGAAAACTTCTCTGAAAGCACAAGACTAGAGTCCACTGAAATCCTCCACCTGCACACCAAGCGCCTCCACAACCAGATGAACTCTACAAATGAATAGCCTGTTTCAGCCCCACGGGAATGGTCTCTCACCTAACAGCCTCTTCTCTTACCTCTATGAGTCCTGCTGCCTCAGCCTTCTGACTCCCATGATGCCCTGCACAGGTGACATGCTCCTTGGATAATCTAGTCTTTGTAACTCTCTTCCCCAAGTCTCATGCTGACTCCCTGGGCTATCTATGGGGATCATGGCATGGGACAATTTGAAATGCCTACCATTTTAAAGAAGTCTTGGCCGGGCGGTGGTGGCGCATGCCTTTAATCCCAGCACTCGGGAGGCAGAGCCAGGCGGATCTCTATGAGTTCGAGGCCAGCCTGGGCTACCAAGTGAGTTCCAGGAAAGGTGCAAAGCTACACAGAGAAACCCTGTCTCGAAAAACTGGAAAATAAATAAATAAATAAATAAATAAATAAAGAAAGAAAGAAAGAAAGAAAGAAAGAAAGAAAGAAAGAAAGAAAGAAAGAAGTCTTGACACAGTTGTTACACACAACACAAATCAAACCTTACAACATGTCTACCTCCTTTGCCAAACAGAAATCAGCAAGCATTTCAAAATGACGGGAATCGGTATGGTTAAAAATCAAGCATTTTCATTTCAACAAGAAAGTCATTCCTTTTCCCCATTAACAGAACTAGAGAAAAGCTTTTCAATTTGTTTATGGTTAAACTCACCAATTTCTGAATTTAAAATGGCATCTCATTCAATTTCCTTGATATCCATTCATATTCCTTTAACCGGCCACACACCCCAGGACATAGAAGCTAAAGTTAAGACTTTCCTGTCTCTTATGGGGTCAATTATCCAAGCCAGAGCAAGGAAGACTGGGAAAAGATTATGGTTTACATGTCATGTGCAAAGTCCACAGACTGAGTTATTCCTGGCGCTCAGCAGCATCAACCGAGGAGACTTTGCAGACGCCTCCCTCTTTTGTTTTGGCTGCTGCCATGCCATCCAGACTGAGGAGGACCTAGAAACTCTGGGGCTGTGGGAGCCATGGCCACAGCAGGATCAGAAGCTCCACAAGTACCCAGGAGGCTGGGAGATGCGGGAGGCACAAATCACCACAGGTTCCACTCCGACAAGGTAACCTGGGAAAGTTGGGATGAGGCATTACCACTTAACGAGGAAGCAGAGCTTCTGCTCCCCGTCAGCCTGGATAAACTGTGGACACTGGTCAGCGAGCAGACGCGTATGCCTGCTGCAAGACAAACAAGGAGTTACAAGACTACAGCAGCTCCCGTCGTCGACGACGTGGCGCGAACAGGCGACTACAAAGTCCTGAGAAGGGAAAGTCCCTGAGCAGCCTGTCATGTGAAGGCTAAATACTTCAGCTGAAGAGCCGGAAAAAGATTAAGGACGCTGGAGGTGCCTGTGCCCTGGTGGCTTGAAGTCACTCAAGGAGGTTCATTAGATGCTAACATTTTCCAGGTGAAGAAAAAAAATCCACCATCAACCAAAAACAACAAACATGCCCTCTGCTTTGAAGAGCCCAGAGTGCACCTTCCTGGAGGGAGACCCACTGCCCCAACACTGTCTTCATGCCTGCCATCTCTTCCCCAGATGGACAGATTGCTATCTTAGTTACTTTTCCGTTGCTGGGACAAAACACCATTGCCAAAGCAAGTTGTAAAAGATCATTTACTTTTGGGGCTCACAGTTCCGGAAGGTTAGAGTCTATGATCATCATGGCGGGGAGCATGGCAACAGGTGGTCCGGCATGGTGCTGGAGCAGTAGCTGAGGGCTCACATCTTGATCCACAAGCAGGAGGCAAAGAGGGAGCTAAGTGGGAATGGCACCGGCTTTTGAAACTTCAAAGCTCAGCCCCAGTGACACACCTCCTCCAACAAGGCCACACCTCCTAATCCTTCCCAAACAGTTCCATCAACTAGGGACCAAATATTTAAATACATGAGCCTATGGGGGCCATTCTCTCTCTCTCTCTCTCTCTCTCTCTCTCTCTCTCTCTCTCTCTCTCTCTTTGGTTTTTTGAGACAGGGTTTCTCTGTGTAGCTTTGGAGCCTTTCCTGGAACTCACTCTGTAGCCCAGGCTGGCCTCCAACTCACAGAGATCCGCCTGGCTCTGCCTCCCGAGTGCTGGGATTAAAGGTGTGTGCCACCACCGCCTGGCTGGGGGCCATTCTCATTCAAACCACCACAACGTTCTACCGAAATCACACCAGAATGATCTCAGTGAACCAAGAACCAGGGAAGTTAGGAGTAGCTGTCTTGTCTCCAACTAGGGTTTTAAGTTATGACCACAGATAGGGAAACTTAACTGAATGTGAAGGTCACAAAAAACTTGCCAATAGTATAAAGTTTGTAAACATGCAAGGACCAAAAATTAATCAGAACTCAAACATATGCTGAGCCTGGGGTGCTTTTGACAGTGCTCGCCCGTTTCACATCATGGAGCTTCACCGGAGCCTTGGTTCTGACCACACCACCCCCACACTGTGCACTGTGCACACTGGCATGCCACACAACAACAGTGACTGCCTGAGACACCTGGGCTCAGAGGCAAGACTACTGTATATTATGAACTGCAGTGTTTTTATTGTACATATAAAATGCTCTGCTCTTATAGAAACATGATGATTTAATTATGGAAAATGAAGACTTTGAATATTTTCCTACCATCATGCCTTAGCAAGTAAATATCAGATTAGTATATATTTGGACTAGATTGTGTCCAAATGTTTGGTTTTTAAAATTGCTGTTGGAGTTGTTGAATTGAGTTTGATTTAAAAAAAAAAAATCACTCTGTGAATTTTGGCTTAGGACTGGGACAGAATTGCCACCAATTCCTGAAATGCTTCTGAACATACTTCTGCTGTTCTATGCTACACATTTAAGCGAAGTGGTGTCCTCAGCAGGGTGACCAGAAAATCCAACTATCAACCAACTCTGAAAAACACTGAATACATCCCTGTCTTGTGGTATCAGATATGCAGCCAAGATTAAATTTTTCATAAAAAAAATCAGCAAGCATATCCATCTCATTAGTGTGCAAATTTGCTTTCCTCTTTAATAAACAGTGAAGTTATAAGCACACCGAGGAATTGCTTTAATATACATTTCTTTTTATTACCAGTAAATGTTTATCTTACTTACCTATACACTCTGCGTCTTAATTACTGTCTCACTGCTGTGGCAACAAGCAGATTTAAGGGAGAAAGGGTTGACTTGGTTCCACAGTGTGAGGGTAAGCCATCATGGCAGGAAAGCTGCTGCTCATATTGCGTCCAGAGTCAAGAATCAGAGAGCAGTGAATGTCCACGCTCATTTCACTTGTTCTGCTTAATTCAGTCACGGCACAGGCTGGCCATGAAATGGTGCTGTCTACATTTAGGGTGTCTTCCTATCCCAGTTGATCTAATCATCAAAATCCCACACAGGGATGCCCAGGGGCTAACCTAATCTAGATGACCCCTCACAGGCATGCCCAGGGGCTAACCTAGTCTAGATGACCCCTCACAGGTATGCCCAGGGGCTAACCTAGTCTAGATGACCCCTCACAGGTATGCCCAGGGGCTAACCTAATCTAGATGACCCCTCACAGGCATGCCCAGGAGGCTAACCTAGTCTAAATGACCCCTCATAGGCATGCCCAGGGGCTAACCTAATCTAGATGACCCCTCACAGGCTCCTTTCCTAGGTGATTCTTGGTCAAATTGAAAGTCAATATAAATCATCACATCCAGGATTACATAAAACTTTTCTCAAGTGCAAAGTAATCCTGAGTGGAAAAAGTCTAAGGAACTCCCATCTAGCCACTCAGCCTAGCAGATTAAGGGTGCTACTTGGGGGTGAAGCCACCACCCAGTCACAGTTGCTGTAACCACATCTGCCCGACGGGCAGTACTGTCGAGCTCCTACCTTGAGGAGGGGCCATGCCAGGCAGCGCTGTCGCTCTGGAGAACAGAAGCCACAAGCCTGGGTTCTCGGGACTGCCACTCATCAGCCGTGTGGACTCAGGCAAGCGACCTACCTGCCCCATTATCATAAGATAAGAAGTACAAAGAAGGGGTGTGCAAGTTTGCTCAGTGCAAATGATGCCACACACACACACACACACACACATACACACACACACACACACAACACAGAAGCCAGGGTCACCGGTGTGTGGCCAGTTCCACAAGTTCTCCCAGCCCACAGCCATGACTACTGTACCTCGGCAATGCTTCCCTCCTGTGCTGCCTCAGCCACAGCCCAGGAGCAGCCTCTTCCCCAGCAGAGTGACCATTAAATATGCAGGCAAGGACAACATACCCAGCTCCCTACAGTTTAAACTCGGGCCCTGGCAGAGGGCTGGCTCCACTCTGAGGGAGATCACCACACCATCCCAGGCTGTGCTACAAAAGCTGCAGGCCACTAGCTCTCCAGGCTCCATGTCACCGACTTCCTCACACTGAATGAAAAGTAGCAGCGAATGAGACCCTAGCCACTAGGGTGAAGGTTAACAATTGAACTGTCACTTACACCTGCTGGGAGAGGGTAAATCAGTTTTCTCCAATAGAGTGACACTGGATAGATCTGCCACTCCAGGACAGGCCTCATGATCAGGAGTAGATGACCAACATGTAACAGACTAACACAGTGTGTGTGTGTGTGTGTGTGTGTGTGTGTGTGTGTGTGTGTGTGTGTGATTTTATTTGTTTACAATTTGGTGGGATTTTTTTTAGGGGAAAGCATCATTTTATTTTGCTTTCTTAGTTTAGGGGGGCTTGTTGTGTTGGGGTTTTGTTACTTGAGAAAGAACTTAAAGTTGGGTAGGTAGGGATGGAAGAAGATCTGGAAGAACTTGGGGGAGGAGAAGAATATGATTAAAATATATTTAAATTTTAAAACTGTTTTAAAAATAAAAAATATAATAAACAAGTGAAAAAGATTTACAAATACTTAGAGTGTGGAGTCTACAATTGAGATCAGTGTCTCGTGTATACAAACATACATACATACTCAGAAGATTAAGAATGCCACGCCTCATCTAACCCACCATTGTTTTAATATTAAAGAGTAGAATTAAACCAACGAAGAGACATTGGAAAGCTTTCCATCAATACACCAGTCAACTGCACGGCCTTCCAGGAAAAGGAAAAACTGAGACTCAGTAGACCTGTGGTAGCGAGAGCTGAAGAAGCCACAGTCACGGCATTGGCTTGGTCCAGCTGGTGAAATCTCACTGTCATCCGTCACCTTGCCCACCTTCCAGAGCCAGGAGAGAGGACTCTGCATTGTCTTTTGAACCTGTATACACAGCATTCACGCGGGATTTCACACAAGAGACTCCACACCTAGGGAACCAAGAGGTCCGTGGAGCCATTTTCTAGTTCTGCTTTCAAATATCCCTGATTTATCTGAGACTTTCCAACTGAATATCTTTCATCTTACAACAGCTGAAACTCTGAAATATTTAGAAGACTAGGGTAGAAAATTTTATTTACCTGGGAAAGAAAATGAAACAAATAAGGCTAATTACAAAGTGTGCTCTGTGAAAACTTCTTTATTAACATGTCCCCATGGTATTTACTATCCAATGTAAAGGAAGGAAGTTGGGAGACTCGGGTTCCCTTATTCCTTAAATGGATTTGTTTCACAACACAGAAAGAAAACAAAATTTTCTTGAGAGAATTACAGAGCAAAAAGAACCAAGTGACCAGAGGAATGGAGCGTCCATTACAGGGGCAGAGGAGCATCATCCCGCCCTTGTGCATTTTACACCATAACACAGGAGAGGGGATTTCAATTAAATACACAGGAAACTAAGGTAGTGGTTTGTGTCCAACAACTTTTCAAAGTGGAAATAAAATAGAATGGGAAACATTAGAACTCATAGGAAATAGCAGAATGTTCCAAGGCTGAGTGTGGCTGGGCATACTTCCCATGGGAGGCAGAGGCAAGATGATCTCTGAGTTCCAGGCTAGTCTACTCTACATAATGAGTTCCAGGTTAGCCAGGGATACACAGTGATACCCTGTCTCAGATAGAGAGGGAGAAAGAGGAACGGAAAGGGGAGGAAGAGGAAAGAGAGAATGTACTAGCAACACGTATTTTCCTCAAACTCCTGTTTCAGATGGCATACTACTGGCTAAGGAAAAACAGAGCTGAACAATCCACCTCTAGAAGCCAAGGATCTGGAGTGTTGGGGGACAGAGGTCAATTTCTTACAGTTGGCTTCTGAAAGAAGTGACTGTCCAGGTAAGGAAACAGTCCTTGACCATCCTAGGAGAGCCATCCTGGACCTGTCGTCTCTAGCTTGTCTCGGAATTGAGAAGGGGTGAGACAGAGATCAAGTTCACGCGCTCTCTTGAGGGACACAGGACAGAAAAGCCAGGCTGGAGTAGGAGAGGCCCCGACTGAAGGCTTCAAACCACAAGCGGACAGTCCCTGACTACCACCTTGCTGGAAGCCATGTGGACAATGAGGAAATCCCAAAGGCTGCTCTCGTCCCTCACCAGCTGGGCGGCCCTAGGCAAAGCACAGAAATTCCCTACACCACAGCCTTCCCCTCCTTTTGTGGGGGCATCGGCACCAATGGGTGGAATTCAGAATTATTAGGGCTGGTGGGGAATGGCCAGACTGTGAAGAGCCTCGTCACTACAGTCACTGGGGATGTTACGCACCAGGATCCCTGCCAGCTCTTAGGAATCAGGGATGGAGGCTTATGCAAACTGAGAAAGCACTCTCCTGACTTCATTGCACAGTGCCTCGATGATAAGCCAGAGTGCACAGCCAGCCTCGGCCACCACAGCTGTGCCCTACAGTGGAAAGAGTACTAAAGGTTCTGACAACACAGGGAAGCCGGGGAGAGGGCTTGTCTAGCATGAAGAAGCCCTGGTTCCATGCCAGCACCTCATAAAACCAGGTGCCTGTAATCCCAGCCCCTGGAAGGTAGAGACAAAAGGATCAACAGTTCAAAGTCATCCTTGGCTTACAGCAAGTTCAAGGTCAGGCCTGGCTAGAAGAGACTGCCTCAAAAACAAACTAACAGATGTGTGTGTATATGTGTGTGTGTGTGTGTGTGTGTGTGTGTGTGTGTGTGTGTAGGGAGAGTAGTGGTGGTAATCAAGCATCTTGAAATCATCACAACCATTAGTAAAGACCTGCTTGGCTACCTGAGAGCTCAAAACCACATCCACCCTGCTAACTCAGCCCAGACAGATGCCTTTTTAATGGTTTCATAATCTCTGAGGTCAGTCATCATTCTAATGATGATTAGTGTTGGAAAAGGCAACGGGCTTAATACCAAGGCCTCAATCAACATTCATTCATAATGGAGACCAACCAAAAGCATCATGCTTGAGCGCCACACTTCTAAGGAGGCTGTCCAGTTCCTCTACCCCTGCCTGCAGTCTGCATTTGCAAGCTGCTTTACTTCACATGGCGTCAGCATAGCTCATTCCCACAGTCACAGATCTATAGATTCAGCCTTTGGACATTCTCACAGCATCAGCATTTGAGATGCCTGAGCACGAGCTCCTGAAAGCATTAACAGCAGAGGAGAAGCTATTTTCTAAATGTCTAACTTTATTATTTATAAAACATTCTGGTGAGTTAGGATAAAATGCAGTGAACAAATACAGGTTTTCCGTTAATTACAGTAATGTTGGTGAGTCAGACCTCAAATGTCTGTAAATTACTGCTTTTTACGACTTGTGATACTGCGCAAATGCCAAACTTAAAAAAACCAAATACAGAATAAGTGGTTCAACTGTTTCACATAGCTTGCATTTTTAAGAATATTTTTGTTTGTTTGTTTTACAGTGCGGATACAGAGTCCAGTGGAAGGCAGTGAGACAAGAGAAGACAATCCTGACCACACAGTAGGTGGTAGGTTCTGGAAAGCGTCTCCAAGGAGCTGTAATTGGAGCAGTGTGCTGTGGCTTTTAGATAGCAAGCATCTCTTAAGTCAAGACGAAGCCAGTGGAAAATCCATAGGATGACTTCCTGTTGGTACTTCCTTAACCTGTAGCATAATGCAACTGGAGTCAGATAAGTTGGGTATAGGATTCCCACTTGGTCTGGCTATGGACACTTTCCCTTCTGGCTCTGGGTTTTCTAGTCATGGTATACACTGTTCAAAGGGTGAGAGGGTGTGCAATGCTCAGGGCACAGAATACAGTCAGTAGGGGCTCCTATTATACTAGAGCTAAGGCTAGCGGCTTAGGCCTGACCTCCTTCCCAAGCTTAGTAGTAGGTCTCTACATCGGTTCCTTTTCATCTCCATGGCTGAAATGGCATTCTTTGTTCTACTGGGTAAAATACAGTGGCTCATGCCCAAAACATGCAGAGCTGAGAGGGTTCCTTTAATTTCTAGAAAGTTACACATTTTCATCTCCAACACTTGAAATAGATGCTTACTATGAATTGGCTACATTTGTTCCCAAGTTTGTTACTTGGTTTGCGACTGTAGCTACCTAAATTATGATGAAACATGAATATAAAACAAAACCAAAAGAGCTGTTGCTTCCATGAAAACTAAGCAGATCCATCCAGGAATCCCGAGAAGAAATGTTGATGTATCTTTTTACTGGTGTTAAGTCAGATATAGTTGAGACAACGGCAAAAGAGAAAAATCATAAACTCTTAGAATTGTTCTGTTTTCTTCTTGTGTTTCTTTAAGTTCTGTTTGTTGTTTGTTTGTTTGTTTGTTTGTTGAAATGGGAGCCTTGTGTGGCCTAGACATCCCACAAACTGGCAATATAGCTGTGATGAACAACCTGGAGTGCCAATCCCCTGCCTCTTCCTACCACCAATACAGAACCATTACATGCAGTTTGCTGGGATCACAGATGTGCTCCAGCACACCTAGCTCCTCATTCTTCCTAAAAAATATTAGTTCTCTGAAAATTTCATATAGTGTAGTCTCATCACATTCCTCTCCCTTCCCCAACTCTCCCAGACCCACTCCCTTCCCTAGCTACCGTACATTGTCCTCTCTTGCTCTCTCTCTTTTTTAAGGCTAATTTATGCTGCCCCAATATTTCTGGATGTGTGATCTCCCGCTGGCACGCAGTCTACTTGCCAGGGGCTCCACTCGGGAAGAACTGCCTTGTTCTCCCAGCAGCTGTCAACTGCCAATGGCTTGATGAGTAGGGGAGGGATTATGTGCTCAACTCCCCTTCCCATGCTGGTATTTGGTCTAGCTTGGGCTTACGCATGTTTCGTGCACCCAGATCCTTACTGTATCAACTGGGAAGTGGATTCGCGTTGTAGGTGCCATCTACAGGGGAGGGAAAACGGGCATGCTGACCGAGAGAGACAGTGTAAACACAGCCTGTAGCCTACTTCAAAAGAGGAGCAGGCCGATGTCCAGCCGCATTCAGATTAGAAGAGTCTTCTTGCTCCGGTGTTTTAAACAAGTCTCTAAGCTGATTTTTAAGGGTAACCAAGCCGAGAGGGTCAAAAACAAGGACAAGTGTAGTCAGAGTCAGAGAAACTAACCAGGGTTCCTCTGTCTCCTGCTCCCTCCTAGCTCTAGACTGAATTGCCAGGAGCTTGTCTCAAACTGTTAATAAACTAGAGACACGGTCCTCAGTGCCATAAGAACTCAAGTAAATACCACACTGCTCTCCCAATACCTTTTGAACACACTGGTAGGAGAAGTATCAGCTGCCACTGCATACACACTTGGGCTTGAGGTTGGCAAACTATCCAGTTATATGTTCTGTGCCAACCTCTTAGTGTGGCGTAACAGAGGGAAATGCTCTGCATGCGTGTGCACATGCGCAAACACAGCAGCTGCAGCACCGTGTGCTGGGGAAGAAGAGGAAAGGAAGGTGCATGAGCTTAAGTGAGGAAGGAAGAAACAGAGGGAAAGCAATGGAGAAACATCCGAACAGCAGCACTTAGAAGACACTAAGCAACTTGTGGCAAAAACTGACAACCAGCTAGATAGAGTTCCCTCACAACAAGCCCCCTGGCGCTCAGTGCCACCCTTAATATGACTTCGTTTAAATCAACAAGGAGTCTCTAATTTATCCTGTGCTAGGTACACAAACTCTGAATGTCTGCAGGGAGTTAAGGGGGCAACTAAAGGGAAAAATGAGTTGCTTTCTTGGGCAGTTGTTATCACTCCCACCCTGAAAGCATCTTTTTCCTTTCATTTGTTTAGATTTGTTCCTTTAATTGATTTCATGTGTTTGAGTATTCTGCCTGCATGTATGTATGTGTACCACGTGTGTGCCTAGAGCCCACAGAGGTCAGAAGAGGATATCAGATTCCCTGGACTTGGGGTTACAGATGGCTGTGAGCTGCTGGAAACTGAACCTGGGTTCTCTGTAAGAGCAACAAATGTTAACTACTGAGTCATCTCTCCACTCACCCCAGCCACCTTTTAAAATAAGGTCTCACGTAGCCCAGGCTAGCTTTCAATGTAATATGTAGCTGAAGATGGCCTTAAACTTCTGATCCTCCCGCCTATGACCTAAAGCTGGGATTATAGACATGTGCCACCATGCCTGGGCACAATTACTTAATTACTTGTAGTGTGTGTGTGTGTGTGTGTGTGTGTGTGTGTGTGTGTGTGTGTGTATGTGTGGTCATGTGTGGGTATACGTATATGGAAGGCTATGTATCTACTCTCTGTGTCTCATCAACAAGAGCTGGAGAGATGAGGTGATGTGAAGGCCAACAGGCAAGAAGAGCTAGCCTCCTTGGCTACAATATCAGTGAGAGTTCAAAATTAATACTTCTCCCTAGACCAGAGCCAGTGAGTTACAGCTTCTGGCCTGCCAGCCTGCCTTTGGAAATGAAGCTTTACTATACAGAACCACCTCATTTGTGTATTAACCATGGATGCTTTGGTTCATGGCAGCAGAGCCGAATAGTGGGGACAGAAACTACAGGGTCCACACAATAGAAGGTGTCTCTATTCCTTACCAAAAAAAAAAAAAAAAAAAAAAAGGCTTGCTGACCAGGTCTGGACCAGTAGTGCCCAGGAGACAGAACATTTTTAGTTTTCACTTCTCTGCCAGAAAAAGATGAATGCTGATCTAACTCTGGATCCTTCTCCAAGAGGAATGGAGTCATGTTTCTGCTTACTAGCTAGGCTATGTGTAAAATATTAGTGAATGTCACTGCAAATGTTTTCACGAACAGGTCCTGACATCCTTCCCCTGCCTGCTTCCTGGGGAGACATCCTTGTACCGAAACCACAGTGACAGCAGGGCTTTCAAAAGCCCTGGTGGCCACCATCACAGTGTCCAGGTTGCTTTGGAGGCAGACACTACAATTCAGAATTTCAGGCATAAAGGGAACAGCTACTTAGGGAATATTTTATTTTTTAAGACCTCGAAAGATCTGTTTCTTTATTATTCCCAAAGAAGCTTTCAGTTTTTACTCTGCATTAACCAAAGCTCCTACAAGACAAAAAAAAAAAAAATTCCCACAGCTACTGTAAAATAATTTTTTTTTTTTTTGCAAAATACTTTAAGGACCATGACATTCACCTTAAAAAAAAAATGGGTAAAAGCATATTCCCTAACATCAGCATACAGCAGGCGCAGGATAGGGTGTGTTGACTGGAAGATTTGGGGAATGGGGTGGTTCCAGCGACTTTACACATCCTTTTTTTTTTTTTTTATAAGACTCTTCCCTTGGACTTCAACAGAAAAAGCACAACCCCAAAGGATGACGGTTGTACCCCTGATACTTGGGCTTACGTATGCATCCAAGCATGGCAGGCAGCATGGGTCATGGTGGAATCCTGCACTCTTCCTAACAGGGAATTCCTGGTGCTTTGGTACCAGCGGGACAGGCCTCTCTGCTGAAAGGATGAGGCTCTTAAGTACCTCAATGTGCAAGAAAGCACCAAACAGGATCGTTTTGAGCTTCTGTTCTGAGCCTTCTACAATCCACCTTCCCATCCCAATCGAGTGAGGCTTCAGAGAGGGTACAATTATAATGTCTTCAGCCTAGGGAGGAGCAGAGAAGCCGAAGGGAGGCCCCCCTTCCTGGATCTCAATACCAAGGACTCAAGAGAATCAAGGGTAGTCCTGTTTCCAAGAAGCAGCTAGCACCTCACCTCCAAAGCACTGTTGGCTTTGGCAGATTCCTGAAATGATCCTCTGCTGGCCTTAGAAGGACAGTCGTCATGCCTTCCTGTGGTCTGGCAGGGCTCACAGGTTTCCTATGAGCTTCCTACGAGCCAAGTGAGCCACACAGGGTAGCTAGCTCTTTCTGGGATCTCACCCAAGGGGGCTGGCTGCTATACAAGGTCACACTAGCAACCATAGGCTGGGAAGGAGGAACCAGAATGGCTAACTAGAGCCACATGTCCCTGTCAGGACCTGTTTAGTAGGGTGGCTTCCTCGGATCCCGCAGGGAATCTGCCTGCGGACACCTGTCAGATGGAGTATGTAGGCACCTGGCCAGTTTAGCTAGAGAAACTAGAAATACAACCAGGAAAAGATAGTGCAGTGGTGTCTCATCAAGTCAAAGGCCTACAACTGTTCTTCTTCTTCCCTTCCTCAAAAATGGAAGCATGCCTGAGCTGTGGCACACGGGACAGGGCCCATGCCACACTGCTTATCCCACCGGCAGGGATCATAACATGGACACCCCCATAATCAAAAGCAGCCAGGAAGATCTAGTCTGGCTCAGGTGTTAGATATAAATCGGCCAAAGAGAACCCTAAGTGCCATGGGTAAGCATAGAGACTGCAAACTAAACTATTTCATGCTATAATTTGAGGCCCTTCAGCTGTGGAGGGCACAGGGTCCTCATGCTCCCAGATAAGCATTAGGGAAACCAGGGATGTTAAACATGCAGGGTTGTCTCCGCCATGGAAGAGATGTATAGCCTGTTTTCTACCCAGAAAGCTTAGAAGGGATGTAGTTAATACTCTGGTGACCTGTGCTATCTGTAGGGCCAGACCTCACCAAATCCCCCAAACTGTTATGTTTATCCCAGAATTTTCCTCCCTAGACCTTTATCCAGAGCATTTTTCTCAGTCATTAGAACCCATCCTTATTGGAGATGTCACATGCACTTGATAGCTTGATGACCTCTGTACTACTTGTATGACAGAGACAAAACCAGATCCTCCCCTAGGCCCTTAAGAGAGCATATGTAGGCTATCTAACCCTTTTGCTTGGAAGAAGTGACATGCACTTTAAGAAAAGTTTCGATGTACTGATGCCTCCTTGTGCACACGGGATTGTATTACACCAGGAAACCTCTTTCCAAATTGTACTGTACTTAAATATGCCTAAAATAAACTGACCAGCAGCAGACTCTAGAAGTTTGAACCAACACCAGCTATGAGTTGTACTGAACCAGATTTCCTTCTTGCCTCACACAGATCGATTCCTCTAGCAGAGTCTCTGTGAGGGTCTCTGCAGAGACCCCCCACATTCAACTAGTAAAGTGCAGAGGGGAAACTGAGGCTTAGAAGGAAGGAAACTGTCCAACACCAGAAGCCAAGGCAGCAGCTAAAGACAACACTGGAATTCCTGGCGCTTGGCTCTGCTCTCCCTGTTCTGCAGCATTTGAGCATTACTTTACCCATGCTTGACTCTTAACAACTATTAGAAAGGATTCGAGGCTGCGGCTCGGGG
Source organism: Peromyscus eremicus (assembly GCF_949786415.1). NCBI lineage: Eukaryota > Metazoa > Chordata > Mammalia > Rodentia > Cricetidae > Peromyscus > Peromyscus eremicus. The sequence goes on along the minus strand of NC_081425.1, from coordinate 84,839,773 downwards.
TGTAAGTCAGAGACTCAGATAGAGCACCCTCTTTATTCCAGGATGAGAAGGGTAGAAGAACTCCTCAGCACACATCTGCTCTCTCCCCATTTCCTTCCCGTTATAAAAACATAAGCATCTATCAGCTTCTCACACCCCTAGTCTAGCAACACATTTAGGGATGCTTCAGGTTTCTGTTTTCTACATGCCTCAATAGGGCATCTTTTATCACACACACACACACACACACACACACACACACACTACACTCCTTGGAAAAGTCCATCATACACCTATCCACTAAGGAACCCACTGACCCTCACAGAAATCCTGTTTCTAATATCCTGTTAAGGCCATAGCTATGGGCTGAGGAGCGTGTGGTCTAAGGTTATGCCTGTAAGGGCGTGCAGAGATGCCTTTGGATGCTCCTGTGGTGCTTCCCAAGTGAAGCAGCACAGCCGAGGAAGGCAACACTGAAATACACCTCCCAGAAGGGTGGTTACAGCTGAGCTTGGGCTGGCAGGGGGAATGACAATTAAAAACACAACATTTCCAACCCACCTGATTTGAACGAGGTTTCCGTGTCAGGAGGGAAAAGCACAGAGCAAACACTTGGCCAGAGAACAAAGTTGCTCTCCATGAGCACGCAAGGGCCAGCAAGCCAATGTGTTCAGTGCCCTTTCTTTCTTTTTCCTTTCTTGTACTTATTACTGAGTAGATCAGTTAAGAATGAGCTTCGTGGCGATTAAAAATGAGAGCAATGCGGTTGCGAGTTCATTCCAAGAAAAGAAAAAAGGAATGAGTATCGATCTAATCTCTGTCCTCAACTCACTCCAGTTCTCCGTGGGCTTAAGAATGCCTCCTTCCCCACTCAAAGGTTACCTGATGCTAACTAGAACAACGCAGCCAGCACTCGTGTCCAAAGCCCTCCAAGTTAAAATGAACAGCAGTATCACTGCCTTGCCAATGGACGGCTTTCATCTGTGGGAAAAGATAGCAGTCCACCTTTTACTTAAATCTCTCTTGAAAGACAACTTTTTTGGTCATTGGGTATATTAAAAATTATGTACTGAGTGCTGAGTGCTGTACACACACCACCACCACCACCACCACCACCACCACCACCACCACCACCACCATTTTCCAAGCTTCCCATTTGTTGGTCCTTTATTCTACAAAGGAAGGCACAGTTACAAATCTATTCCAACCAAGCGCTCTGCATTGACCACAATTATATGTAAGGGTTGGGGAAGTGGGATCAAATCATAGCTGTGATAGGAAGATGAACTCAAAGGAATTCATTTAGTGGGCAGGAATGAGTTAGAGGGGCCAGAAGAAATTTCCAAATTTGATAAGTCAGCTCTGTTGCAGAGGCTTTATGGTGGGTTCTAATGACACTTTGAAGGTAAGTACAAGGCTGCTGTATAAGAAGGAGCAATAACCACAATTACCTTCCACACAGGAATGCCAATGGGCATGCTCTAGTTATTTCAACATTTACTGTAAATGTTTTCACACAGGCGGAAGAGCTGAGAGGACTTTAGAGTTGGATGCCCACATGTTTACACCAACTCTGGTAGCAATTCCACCATGCCTGCTTTATAATTATATTTAGCCATCCCTAAGTTGACCTATCAACACACCTTCCTTTGAGATACACTGCAAAACAGGGTACAGGCCCATCTACGCTCCACCACCCAACAGTTCACATGCTACAGCACATGGTGGCAAATGCCTGTAATTCTACACTTGGGAAGCTGAGGTAGGAGAACTGTTGAAGCATGAGAAAAGCTGAGGCAGGGGGATTGTCGAAAACAGCTACTTATCAAGACTCTTGAAAACACAAAACAAAACATCAAGCAAGGAAGGAGGGGGGAAGGGAAGGAGGGGGGAGAGAGGAAGGAAGAAAGGATTGATTCATGTTACTATCTAGAGTTTAATTTGTGTTTAATCGGCTTGTTAAAGAATAATTTATGCGTCAAGAAATGCATGAATCTTTCTATGCCATTTAATAAATTTAGACATACATGATTTACTTAGGCTTTCTTCCACTCAGCATACCATTTTATGTATCAACAGTTCCTACCTTTTGGCTGCCGAGTATTGATCCATGGTATGAATATACTAATGGTTTGTTTATCCCCACCCTATTGATGAAGACTCACGCTGTTCCGAGTTTTATCCTATTATAAAGACTGTCATAATTTGTGAATAATCTTTCTGTGGATACTGGTTTTCATTTCTCTTCGATCAATACTAAGGAATAAAATGTTGGGTGGTGTGCTTGTTAGCTTTAACTGTTAACTTGACACAATCTAGAATCAATGGGGAAGAGCATGGTCATAAGGAATTATCTAGGTTAGGCTACCCTGATCTAGAATGTGGGAATGTCTATAGGGGATTGTCTTGATTATTAACTGATATGGGAAGACTCAGCCCCTCATGGGCAGTGCCATTCCTTAGGATAGGGGCCCTGAACAGTGTAAGAGCTACCGGAGAGAAGGCAAGCAAGGATCTATGTAATTACTCTGTTCTTGACTGCAGATGTGGTGTTTTAGAGTCCTTCCTCAGCTCTCCAACAATCACGGACTGCAGCCTGGGGCTGCAAGCCATTAAATTCCTTTTTCCCTAAGATGCATTTTTCAGGGTATCTTACCACAGCAACAGAAATGAAATAAGAACAGGCGCTAAGCTAAAGAAGCTGCCTGAAGTTCCTCCACTGTAGAATCTGTTCCTCTGCAGAACCCCACCGATGTTTATGTGAGTAGCTCAGAGCCTTCCGCATCCTAGAATAAATTTGTTATTACCTTGTTTTTTCATTGTAGTTACTCTGTGTGGACATGTAACAAGAATATATCACTGTGGTTTCAATTAGCATTTTCCTGCCGACAATGTGAAAATGATTCTCTTGGCCCTTTGTTGCATGTATTAAAAATATTTGTTAACTCCTTTACCCATTCCTAAAGTGGAAAAATTTGCCTTGTATTACTGAGTTGTGTGGCTGTTTCATACGTCCTGGATACAAATTTAAAAAGACAAGTGTTTTGCAGACATTTCCTGCCAGTTGGTGACTTGCTTATTCATTCATTTTCTTAACAGCATCTTGGAGAGTGCTCATCTTTCTTTGCTGACCTGACTGCAGCAGTCTCCAGGGTTCTGGCTCCCTGCATCTTGCCTCACAAGCCTAAGCTCATGTCTAATGCCCTTGTCGTCTCCCTCACAAGCACTCTGGTCTCTACTGTTCCTCATCAAGGCACTCTCAGGGCAGCTTCGGAGCATGCGCTCAAGATTGCTCACCACTCTTACCCTGTGCCTAGGCTCAACCTCAACTTCAGCAAAGGGCTGGGCCACTCCGAGTCTCTAGGAGCTCTCAATGGCTTGCTTTTGGGCTTTGAGCTGAGTGTCTGGAAAAAGCATGGGGAGGTCTCCTGCTGGGACCTCAGGAGCTACAGGAGTTGTACCAGGGGGACATTTATATTGATTTCCAAGAATTTATTCTGGCTTCTGTTCCTTCCTGGACTTAGGTTTGCCCTCAGGGATGGGAATTTCCTCCTCTTCTAGTCTCTGCCTGCTTTACCTGCAGGCCACATCTGATGTGGAAAGTTCCTACGGCCTTTCAAAGAACCACCCAATGTTTCTTTAAAAGAGAAACTAGAATTGCAGCTCAGTAAAACAAAGTCCAACATCCTCATCAAAAAGGCCACTCTTTGCTCCAGACCCTCTGCATACACTGCCACAGAGAGGCCACTAATTTGGTATCTTTCCTGGCCCCACTCCACCTCTTCGGATCTGAAGTAGAAGAGAAGGCAGGGAAGGTCGTTCCAGAGCTGTCACAGGGCACTTCCGGCACGAACTCTCTTCTCACGACACAGTACAGGCACTGCTGCTCATCTTTTCAAAACTTTCCTTTCTCACACTTACAATGGGTGACTATCTTGATGGCTTTTCCTCCTTCGGTCATTCCTGTCACGCTGTGACTAGAAGTTTCAGGAACATCTGTTATGGCTAGTTGACTATCACATCACCAAACCTCAGCACAGCATGTCATATACATCAGACAACCTATAACTACCAAAGAAAGACACACATGCCTTCTCCCTGTGGAGAGTTACCACTCTAGAAGGAAGGGTCCATGTCTTCTGCACCTTCCCTGCATTCTTCACACTTACTATAAAGACAGATCAAAGGAAGCAGCCATGCACTCTGACCCCTGGGTCAGGTACATGCCAGCTCCTTAGCCGCCCCCATGCAGGGCCCAAGTGCCGGGGGTAGAGACGTGAGCCAGGAAGATGTTGGCTGGGGATGGCAAAGGATCTCCTCCTCAGGGAATGAGTACATGGGCCTAGTCCTATGTAAAGTGATGACCACAGTGGTCACAATGCCTCTCCCAGCTCAGCCCACCCTGAGCAGTGCCACTGCTGGTCTTGGTAAACACACATCTCTGTTTGAGGGCTGGCTAGCTGTCACTTCCTGCCCCTTACAGTCCCCAGTACATCACCAATGTTTCTCAGACATTTCACCTTAAAAAAAAAAAATCAAAACAGTGATCTTTATAGAAAAACAACGGAGAGAGAATGGAGAATATTCCAGAAGGCATTTCTAATTCTGAGGGCCAGAGGTAAGGCACGAGAAAATGAGAAATCCAACTCAACTTCTTTCTGTGTGGGAATGGGAGAGGTTCTGCCCTCATAATGGAAACAGGTACAATCCTGGTGCTGGAGTTTATATAGACAAGGATTAGTGTGGTGATACTTTATTTGTGCTGAAATGTGATATTTTATTTGTGTGTTAATAAATAAAGCTTGCCTGGAGATCAGGGAGAAAAGGCCAGCCATTTTAAGTAAACAAAGAAGTCAGGCAGCACATGCCTTTAATCCCAGTACCAACCATAGAGACCTGGAGGTCTGTACAGACAGACGGACAGACAGTGACAGAGCTGTGTAGGAACAGGAAGTGAGGTAGCTGGGTTAAGAGCCAATGAGAAGGCAGAAAAGCAAGGCATTTAAGCCTGGGTAGACAGGAAGTTGTGCTATTTGGAAGCTGCAGAGTTGGTGAGGTGAGGTTGGCTGGTGGCTTTTTCTGATCTCTCTAAGGCTTTCACCCCTATATTTGGCTCTGCGTTTTTTATTTAATAATAAGACCATCTTGGAAATTCGTCTACAGATTAGTTCCTAGGAAGGAGAAGTTCCTTACGGAGACTTGTGTGCAGGCCCGCAGAGAACCCCAGGACCTAGCGTTGTGCATCAAGGAAGGAGAGCAGGAGAGAGTGGCCTCTGGGAAAAGCCAGAAAGGGGGGGGGGGTTCAGAGGGTCCAGGGGGAGGCTGCTGTGCAGGGTTGGAAACCTGTGGTAATGAGGGGTAAGCTGAGGAAAGCAGGTGAGGACTAGAGCATCATCACAAAGCTCCTAAATGTCACGCTGTGTGGCCGGCCAGATAATAGTGGCTTCCAAGCAGCAGAGAGCCAGCAATGTCCTCGACTGTCTCTGAACTCCGGGCAGTAGCAACAGCAGCACATGCGGCTGGCTCCTGGGACAGCCTGCAGCACCATCAGGAGCCTAGGCTGTCTCCACAACCGACATGGTCCTACAATGCCCAGCCACCCTGGGTCACCTGAGGAAAGCCCCATGCTAGCAACAGTATGGCCAGCAGCCGGGCAGCCTTGGCACATGGCCACCCTCTCATGGTCTGCCCTCCCCACCTGTTCTCTATAAGTACAACGGAGGCTGAGTTACCTGCTGGATGGGATGAAGCTGCAGGAGTCTCCCATCGGCTAAGTTAGAACAGAGCATGAAAGCCGGTATCTTGAAAAGATCGTTGTGACTCAGAGGACATGACTAGCAGCTCAGAGTTATACAGGGCAGAGTTACAGTCACGGGGCTTCTGGTTATACCCTCCATAAAGAATGCTGAGGGGTGGGAGAGAAGAGTCCACAGGGGTACACAGCCTTGCTTCCATGCAGTTTGCATAGGTCGGTCCCTTGAGGCCACTGAACCAACAGGACAAGTGACAGGGAGAAATCTCCTGGCTCTAGTAGCTGTTTCTCATTAGCATGTGGAAACCGCTTTCACATAATGGAAGCAAACAGGGAATTTCTGTGACCCAGCTGATACTCTAGGGCATCTTAATGCTCCCATGCCATACAGTAAAAGTTGATGTAAAACCTTTGCAACCAGAACCAGGTAAGAAGCTGTGGCACTTCCCACGCCCACTACCCAGAGGCTGAGGTCAGGGAATTGCTTAAGCCCAGGAGATGAGGGATGGTCAGAGTAACATACTCAGACCAAGGAAAGAAAGGAAGGGAGGGAAGGTGGGAGGATTGATGGTGTGGCCAAAACCAGGGCAAATACAAAATGTAATGGAAAGAAAAGCCAGAGATGTCTATTATCATATCATAACTAATTATAGAAATGAGAATTATATCAACTTGCATATTTATTTTATTTTATATATGCATTTTTGTCTATGTTAATCTTTTTCTTCTATCATCTTGTTCTTATATGCAAGTTGCTGAAAATTAACTTAGATAACTTACTAAAGTATAACTTAGTGTTTAGGTAACAGGTACTCAATAGGGCTATGACTAAATTTGAAGCAGTGATATAGTCAAAGTGAAATATAGTAGCTCCTGGAACTGTGTACATCCTTATTTGCAAGAACAGTGAGAACGTCTTTGCTTGTAATAAATTCAGCTCTGCCATGGCGGGCAGCAATAATTAAGGTGTTGTGTGGAAGTTCAAATGTGTGTGAAGGAAATACAGATGGAAGCTGAGTAGCCAAGAGTGGACAAGTGCCCGCTATTGATCCATCGCCTCCTGACTCGACATCACCCATCCGGCTGCTTCTATAAAGATGTAAAAGTACCTTTTAGAGACTTCCTTTGCCAACTGGCACAGTGCTAAGCTTCACCAACAGAGGATGCTAGAAAGAAACTGCCAGAACAGAAGGTATTATTTCCTGATCTTAGGCTGCTTGCTCAGCAAGCTCCTGCAACATGTGTGGCTTCTCCAGCACCTGGCAGCACCCAGCATCCTTGCCCTCTTCTCTGGGCATGTTCTAAACAGTGTTTTCAGTGAGACAGCTCCCATGAACAGCTTTACTTGGTGCTCTACAGGGCCGGTGAAGTTTGAGCAAGTTCCCCCAGAACAGAGCCAGAGTGACTTGTCCATCATCTGCAAGACACCTCAGCAACATTCATTCAGTAGACCACAGCCAAGACCTGTACAACAAACTGCAGCCTTTGGCCCTGGTGGACGCATTTCTGGAGCATTCTAGCTCTTTCCTCAGGGTAGTGTCTGCCCTCTATCCTCTGTCTTGTCTTCTCTGGAGTTCGATCTACTTCATACTAGCCACTCATTCCTTATGCGAATCCCATTGTGGTTAATAATTTTGTGAAATTTTGGCTGTTCAAATTATTATGTGGCCAAGAGTGAGATTCAGTAGCCTAGCTCTAACAAAAAGTACAGAAAAGCTTTTAACACTACAGTGTAAGGAAAACTATCAAAAAAGGGATGGTTCTTAGTCCACACAAATGCTGGGAGCCTTTTGCCGGAGTCCAATCAGAAGTCACTTTAATTGTTGGATCCCAAAGAAATTCACAGTGACCTCAAAACTGCCCTCCGCACACAGATTGTACTGGCGTTACAGGTCTCTCATACCCTGCCTTATGAACCCATGGACATCAAGTACACAAGTAGGGAACAGGCGGGCGATGCTGAGGACATGTATCTCTTATAGTAAATGACCAAGAGTCAAGTGTGGATTCAGAAAGAAAACATCTGGCTTCTTATTCGTGTCCTGGGCTTTTCCCACTATCTCTGCTGGAAGAAAAGGAGTATAGGAAAAATCAGAAAGAAAGAGATAACAAAGTTAGTTGAGTTGCAAATACGGCCAATTTCATTTTGGTCAAAGGGGAAATGAAACTCCAATGTTAAGACTTTGATGCAAAGCATAGAAAAGTACTAATAGTTCTTTCCTGGAGCTTGTAAGTAGTTTACACTGTAGTTTAATTTATAAGCTTAAGTTCACTTATTTGGGATTAGATACATCAAAGCAAGGCAACAACACTCTGTCTGCAGAAGCAATCTCATACAGAAGCAAGGTGTCTTCTTAGCTGTAGACCCTATTAACCACGGCTTTACAAAAGTCAAACTTGAAATGTCTTCTAATCCTGCAGAATTGTATTCTTCAGTCTGATCAATCCCTGCCATAAAAGGGGGTGTCTGATTTTGACATCTGACCATGATAAATAAAAGGGACCAAGTTTGCCCTCCTGCCTTAAACAGCTAAAATAACGGAAAAAAGGGGCATGGAAGGGGATTGCTTTCAAATACTTAACACTAGAGAGTGAATCTACTTAACAGTACATCAGGGAACTAATCTCGGAGAAAGGCAAACCTCTCACACCAAGGAATATCCCATAATTGCAGCTTTTCTGTCTGAAGTACATGCTGGAATATGGAGCAGAGATGAGACACCCCAAGCAGAATGCCGAGGTCTCCTTGAGTTGAGGAAGTAGACTGGAATACAAGGGGCCTGAGGTCAGGAGACATTATATGAAAAAGAACCCAAGGACTCCTTTAGCCTTGGTTGAGAACTAAGCCACTGGCGGGAGGCTAGAACTCCATGAAGCTAAGCCATAAGTAACCTTACAAGTGAGCCAAAGCCTCAAAGAGGGAAGGACTCCTTCCAACAACCTGAGGCCAGAAGTTGTTATCTCCTGGGCTCTAGAGACCCTCAACAAAACTGAAGGGCAGAAAGGGCGGTCACTATAAACGCCAAGTATGAATATTAACCGCCAAAACAATGCTAACCAAAACAAGGCTTTAAAGGGAGCCTCAGAGGCTCAACTTTGATATCCACAATGCCCAGCATACACACAAAAATTATTAGAACTACCGTGAAAAGAGAAGAACAACAGCAGGGTTTTTTTTTTTCTTTCAGTTTTTGTTGTTGTTTGTTTTGTTTAATAAAAATAGATCTGGAATGATAAGACAGATAAAGATCTAAAACCAGCTGATAAAATTGTATCCAATAATTGAAAGAAAACCATAGAGTAAAAAGGAAATATAAGATGTTTAAGGAAGCAAAATGTCTAGATGAAGATGTCTAAAAATTGTTTAATGTCTTTATGGAGTTAATATCAGACTATAGCAGATTCCAGGCAACTATAACTCACAGTCCTAAGCCAGATCAGAGCCTATTTTTGTCTATTTTTGCAAATAAAGAGTTTTGTTTTACGGTTTCTTCCTTGATTATTTATTTTAATAAGAGAGTGTGTGCATGTGTCGCGGTTCACACAGAGGTCAGAGGACAACCTCAAGTGTTGCTCTTCTACCTGGTTTAAAACATAGCCTCTCTTTTTTCTACTGCATATGCCAGACTATCTGGGATGCAGTTTTCCAGAGGATTCTCCTGTCTCTGCCTCCCATCATGCAGTAGGAGTGTTGGGATTAGATGTTCACACCGTGCTTCCAGCTTTTAGGTGAGTGTCGGGGCATTTCAACTAAGGTCCTCATGTTTGCATGGCAAGTGCTTTTACTCACTGAACCATGGCTCCAGCAGTAAATAAAGTTTTATAGGAATACCTATATTTTGTGTATATTGTCTCTGGATCCCTCTTTGCTACAATAGGGGAGCTTGAGCTGTTGTTAAAAGTTACACAACCTGGAAAGCATAACATATTTATTACCTTGTCCTTTTCTGAAAAACAAGTTGCTATCCTTATTCAGTGAAAACGCTAAAAAAAAAATAGTAAAGCCCAAATTACATCTGGGGTCTCCTGGGTAGGTGATATCACAAAACTAGATAAAATACATTTTTAGATTAAGATCATCTAAGACAAAGACATGTTTTATAACAACAGAGTTAGCAATTTGTCAAGAAGATCTGCTATCTATGGTTTGGGTGTGCATCCCACGGGTTTGTCAGGAAGACCTGATATCTATGGTTTGGGTGTGCATCCCACAGATTTGTCAAGACCTGATATCTATGGTTTAAGTGTGCATCTCACAGGTCTGTGTGTTGGAAGTCTGGTTCCCAATGTGACAATGTTAAGAAGTGATAGGACTTGTGAGAGGCAGAGCCCAGAAGTAGGTGACCACAATTCATTAGGGGTGGCCCTTGGAAGGGAGTAACATAGCTCTTATGGAACTCCATTCACCTTCTGGCTGCCATGCTATTTCTCCATTGTCATACCATTGCCAAGGAGTCCATACCAGTCTTTGCTCTTGCAGCTTCCAAAACTATGCATTTAAAGAAATCACTTTTCTTTGTAAGTTACTCAAGCTTTGGGTATTTCATGATAGTAGTGGAAAATGGGTTAACACTCGACCCTAAATATATGCTGATACATCAGCAAAGCTTTAAAATACAAGAAACAAAACTAACAGAATGAAAAGATAAGTCCACAATTACAGTTGGGAACTTCTACATTCCTCTCTCAGTGGCTAATAAAGCAGGTATAAAGGAAATCAGTGCACTTTCAGAAAATCAGAACACTTGCATTAACCAACTTGATTGAACTTACAGGAACTGATATTTATAAACAATATACCCAATAAAAACTATTTTCAAGTTAATATGTAGCAAATGATATGCTGGGATATAAAACAAGTATCTGTAAATTTAAGACACTTGAAAGAATGTAAAGAACATTCTCTGATCATAGCAGAATTTGTTTAAACATCAACAGCAGGAAACATCTGGGAAATCCCAAATATGTAGGAATTTAAAAGCTCTACAGTTGAAGAGGAAAAATGAGAAAATGCTTTGAACTGGATGAAAATGGCACATGACAAGAGCAGTGGTAAGAAGTGAACTAGAATGCCTCTAATATAATCACTTATAATTAATTCTGTAATTAGAAAATACAATATCAATTATGTAAAGTTCTGTCATACAAAAGATGACCAAGCTAAAACCAAAACAAACAGAAGAAATAAGGACACTATGAAAAATGAATGAAATTTAAAATGGACAGACACATAAAAATCAAGACACTAAAATGTAGAGGTGTTTTCCTCTTAAAGTAAGTAAACTTTCAATTCTATACCTAGTTGATCATCAGAAAAAGAAGAAACAAATTACCAGTACCAAAAGTGAAGAAAATAACACTACCATAGAACATATAGACTCTGCTCATATAGTCAGGAAATATTGTGAGTGAGGTTACATTAATAGAGACTATGGTTGAGACAAAGAGGAAGAAAAAAGGAAGGAAGGAAGGAAGGAAGGAAGGAAGGAAGGAAGGAAGGAAGGACAGAAGAAAAAAGGAAGGAGAGAGAAAGATCCAACAATAAAAACTTTCAAAGCTCAGCTGGAAAGAAGTAGAAAGTCTGGATAGTCCTACAACTATTTAACAAATTGAATTCCTAATTTAAAAATTAACTCCAGACTCAGACTCTTTGACTAGTAAATTCTGTCAAACATTTCAGGATGCAAGAAGGCCAATTCTACACAAAGCTGTTTAGAAACCAGAGGAAGAAAGCAGACTTTCTAATTCATTTAATGAAGCCAGAAAACCAAAGACATTTAAAGAAAGAAAACTACAAACCAACATGCCATATGTTCACATGCACTAAAAAAAAAAAAAAAACTAACAAAATATTAACAAATTAAACAACATACAACAAGAGTAAGCCACCACAATCAAGTGAGATATACCCTAGGAAGACAAGATCGCTTTAACACTTAAAAACAAATGTTACTATGGTAGTGTACTAAAAAAAAGACAAATTATAAGGTTTAAGAAAACATGGAGAGGAAAACTCACTATGCAGGAGGAAGGAGTCTAAATGGAAGAGATATAGGGTAAGACATTGCCTCAAATATAAATAAATAAATAAATAAATAAATAAATAAATAAATAAATAAATAAAATCTTTTTTAAAAAAACCATGTAAACTTCAACTCTTCCCTCACATACACCTTATATATTACCTTAAAATGGATTACATGTAGAAAAATACAACTGTGAGCCTGGCTTCTTACCCAGAGGCTCTGAGGGGGATCTAACTACAGGCTCACTCTGTTGCTGGTAAAGTTAACTACATACACTGTGAAGACTGAGGTTCGCCTTACTACAAGTTATCAACTGGGATCATTCTCATCTTTAGAAGTTGTCAACATCGGCTGGTATTATCAACTCCATTCTCCATCCACAAAGCCAGCAACACAGGGTCTAATGTTTATCTTTTCATTACCTAGTTGGCTCCTACCTCCTCCCCTTTCTCAGTTTAAGGATATGCGAGTGATAACTCTGGGCATACCCACTGAATCTTCCTCATTAGCCAGTTGATCAGCAAGTTAAAATTCCATCTGCTCGTCCCTTGCACCTTGCAACATTACACACTCACAGATGTTGTACCAAGGGACCACCTTCCTTCCATATCATATGACCCAGTAATTCCAATCCTTACTACTTTCCCCAAGTGTATGCCCACACAAATAGTTTTATATAAAACATTAATGGCAATTTTACTTCGAATAGCCCAATACTGTCTATTTAGTTTTTACGATCAAGACCATGTCTTTTAATGCTTGCACCCAAAGACACGGAAGTAGTTTGGATGATACAATTTTGTTCTATATGGAGTAGGGACATGACTCAATGTAAAGCTAGAGGTGACAGTGTATGTATCTGTAATCCCAGGACTCCTGCTGCAAGATGGGGAGGAGGAGACAGGAGACCCCTCAGAACCTACATGCCAGCTGGCCTGGCCTACATAGCTATGAACAACAGAATGATGAAAGGCAGGGACTGATCCTTGAAGTTCTTGAATCTCACATGTGCCCACTCAACACATAAAAAACTACGGAATAGCCATACCCTGCCATACCACCCAGCAACACCATAAACAAACTTCTGATACAGACACAACAACACATTCTGGATCCTTTCATTTGTGTGAGGCTCTGGGAGGGACAAACCCAGCCTACAACAGGAAAAGGCACACCAGTGTTTGCCTGGGTCAGGAATTAGAGTAGTGTGGTAGTTTGAATGAGAATGGCTCTGAGGTTTTGAAAACCTATGCCCAGCCCAGTCTCACTCTCTATGCTGGATCAGAGTGAGTCCTCAGCTACTGCTCCAGCACCATGCCTGCCTGCCTGCCACTGCACTCCCGACCGACCATGATGATAACTCAACCTCTGAAACTGTAAGAAAGCCTCCAAGCAAATGCTTTCCTTTTGAAAGTTGCCTTGGTTATGATGTCTCCTCACAATAGAACAATGACTAACACAGCTAGGGACTGGCTAGACAGAGAACAAGGAAAACCAACAGTCATGAAATGTTACATATCTTAACTAGGGAGTGATTGTAGAAGCAAATATATTTGTCAAAGCTCAAATACATAATTAAAGGCACACACACAAGGCATTGTATGTAAATAATGCCTCAAAAAAGTAACTCAGTTCAAATCCCTTCTCCCATGGGATTGTGGGAATTGGGCCCCAAACCAAGCATACCCTCTGGTGACAGCACGCCCACACCCTCAGTCCTGCTGCTGTGCCTCAGTTCCAGGCCCTTGGTGTCTCTTTCCCACGTCTCCCCTGCTATCATTTTCTCCCATGGTCAAGGCTATCAGAAGAACTGATTCCCACTAAGGTGTATGGCAGCGATGCAGCTGAGTACCGCTCACCATAATTGAAGGTAATTCATGTTGTCACATTTGCTGTAACCAGAGGTCACATCTCTGGAGTCCGAGATGCTGTGCACGTTAATTGTTACTGACACAGCCTCTCTCCTCCAGGCAAAGCCTGCTCCAATCTAGGCTTCCCTCACTTTGGGTTCCAGCGGCTTCATCAGGATCTCTGCATCTCTTTCTCCCTTTGCTTTTTCCTTAAGTGAAAAATGACGAAGTAGTCAAATTCCTTTCTTCCAAAAAGGAGAAATATCATGTCAGCCAATTAAGCATGACTACAACGCTGATTTCAGCACTTTGCACCATCTATTGAGTCCAAAAGGACCTGTCTGTTGACAGAGTTGAGAGCGTTCTCTGGTTCCAGCATCAGCCTTGTGGTGTTTCCCAGGCTTTGCCCCTGGGGTCCATTTAAAATCTAGGCAGCTGTAGAAACAAACAGGCCCCAAGGCCCATCTCCCCAGAGCCTTGCCCAGGAATGATTGGGGCAGCTCGGGGGGGGGGGGGGGGGGTGGACACTTTAGGAAAGCAAGATGCCTTCTTCCCAGGGGGCTTAGTCCTGGGAGCCAGGGCCTCCAGGGAGGCACCTTGGGGCTCTGAGAGCTGGCACCACAGGCTCAAGGCCACCCACTCCCTCTATTTTGATCTGCTCTTGCTAGGTCTTGTGTTTGGAAAAGGAGACTCGAACAGCCTCCTAAGGATGGCATGAACATTAATCAGGGTCGTATCTGCAAACATTCTCTGAAAATCCTAAGCACACAGTATGCTTCTATTTTAAACTTTGGGTAGTCATAAGTTGGAATATGCCCTTTTGGTTTGTTACAACCCCTGAAGTATTCTTAACTGGGTCCTTAATTTTTATTACCCATCTAGCTTCTGAAAAGGTACCACAATTCATGAACCACAAAAATACTATAAGATGTCTAATACTCTAGAAGCTACGCAATTATTCAGATTTTTTTTTTCTGCCTAGCTACCTATCAGTGTGCTGAACAATTAGACCACTTCAATTACTTTCAGTCTCTCTTTCTCTCAACAACCATTTCTGAGCCTGGGAATCTACATCCATTTGAGCACATGATCACACATTCTTAGAAGGAGAGTACTTCTGAGGGGCCAGAAGATGATCCATTGCCTCCCTGAGAACTTGACACAGGACCAGGCATACACAGAAGCCCTCCACAGTGTTGTTGAGCCCTCCATAGCACATGACAGGTGTTGGTATCTGAAGGGTCAACCTACCTGGAGCCATGATTCTCACCACGGCAACTACGTAGTATGTTGGATGTCATTATTTATTTACAAAATTCTGTGAATCAGCTACTACATTTTCTTTTTCTTTCTTAATTGGCTTTATCTCTGTATCCAAGGCTAGCCTTGCTATATAGCCCAGGCTAGCTCCCAACTCATGATCCTTCTGCTTTAGTCTCCTTAGTGCTGGGATCATAGATATATGTGTGCTACTATGACAGACATGTTTTGCTTATTTTTTAAAATTAGCTCTATTCAAGGTTACCTGTTTAAGGAGGCCCTGTTTTTAAATTTATTTATTTATTTATTTATTTATTTATTTATTTATTTATTTATTTTTAATTTTCCGGAGCTGAGGACCAAACCCAGGGCCTTATGCTTGCTAGGCAAGCACTCTACCACTGAGCTAAATCCCTAACCCCAGGAGGTCCTTCTTGTACACATGTATGGTGTGTTTTCTCCTACAGAAAAGACAGGAATAGTTATAGCACCATCCCTGGGAAGTGGTTGAATATACCACCTACTAGCCTGGGTGTAATAGTCACACTGAGAATCTACTGCTAGCATGTTATCACTAATAGCAACCATCCCAGTGTTTTGCCCTGCAAAAGACCTTAGGAAGGGCCATAGTCCCACATATTCTGTATCTTTAGATCTGGAGCAGTACTTCCTGGTAGAGAGGCAAAGCCTGTGTTCATACTAATACCAAGGGGCATGCTTCACCCACAGCATAAACAGAAATACTTCTATGAGGACAAATAGCACTTTACAGTTGAAAAGCACTTTCATATCCCCCATTAAACAACCCTCCTTGTGGCATCTGAGTAAAGATGGTCTACCTGTCCCTGATTCGCATCAAAGACCAGAAAAACCAAACCAGCTGCCAGACGCTAGTCCAACAGCTGTTGGGGACCCATCCTGGCCCACTACTGATCTCTCATTGGGAAAACACCAAGAGTGAGCCAGTAACTATTCAACGGCATAGTCAAAAGTACTTCCTTTGAATTCCTCCTCCACAGGCCAGACCCCTCTTTCATTTAGCATGTAGCCTAAGGCTGTTCCTTGCTCCCCAATGAGACATTCAGGATGGATCTCTGATGAGCTGTCTGCCCGGGTGCTGGCCAGTCATCCGGGCGCTTGCTCTAACTGTGGACTCCATTTTTATCTGCACCATCCAGTCATAGGAACCTAACCTAACACAAACCGGGATCCCCAGATTACCCACTTACAACTAACTCCCTTAGCAGCCATTCTCATCCCCCTCCTCACCCTGTTGAAGTCTCCATCATCACTGTAGCCCAAGGCAAGGGAAGCAGTCAGTAAAAACCGACCTCAATAAGAAACAGAGCCAGACCCACAGCCCTAGGCTTCAGGTGTCGGTCGGTATTGAGAACTGCCTTCATACAAATCTGCACATGCAGCCTCTTCCATGTTACCTAATACAGTTTATTTAAAAGTGGACATCTGCTGTCAGACCCCCTATCAATCCCCCCATGCTTCATTAAACATAACCCACCAGCTGCTACACCATCCAAGTGGAGATTCCCAAACACTGGTTCCTGAATCAGAATAACACGGAAAAAAAAAAAATTGTGGAGGAAACAAAAACAAAAACAAAAACTTCCCTTGGTGCCTCCTTTTCCATGTTCCACAAAATTCTGACACAAATGGTCTTAAAATGAATCACAAGATATTGATTTTGGAGTCCCCAAGAATTTTAATATACCACTAAGCTAGGGCATCACTGCATGGCCGTTGGATTCTTTACCATTGCCGACTTCTCTGGGGGCTGTGTGAGTTAGGCTTATAAACTAAAGCCTCGCATAGCATGCCCCATCTCCTTACCTCCTCCTAACGAAGAGTGCTGGATGTTTTGAAATTTATAAACCATTCTCATTTAATTTAGAGACCCAAACAGCGTATCACCATCTCTAAAGTGCTACACATGAATCTAAGCAGTTGAATTGTTAAGTCATTTAATTCTCCCCAACAAGACCCCAGCGGGCAGGCTTCCCATTGGGTCTTGTTTTACAGATGAGGGGTCTGAGCACAGAGAAGTCAAGAAACTTGCCCAAGGTCACACACTTAACATTGGGGGAATGGGGGAGGGGTTCCAGCTCCAGCTGTCAGCTTCAAAGTCGGTGCTCATGATGCACAGTGCCTTTTGGGATGATCAGGAGCTTTTTTTTTTTTTTTTTTTTTCCTAAAGAGTTCAGGCGCCAGACCTGGCTTCATGAACAGGACCCTTCTTCACCCAGTCCATGTGTCAGTGCAGGTCCCTGAGATGTGCTAGGTACCCAGCTGGGATGGGGAGCAGGTTTGTTTTTATGTGAAGCAGTACTTCTCAAGGAGCCCTCCCAGCCCCCACGACTCCAGGGACCTCACCTGTACCACACCGGCTGCACGTGGCACACTATCCTGTAACTCAGCCGCAGCCTCTGTTGAAGAGGGAGTGTGATCAGTGAGAAAGAGTTCGCTAGTCTGCATCCGTTAGATCACCAGAGTCTGGAAACAGTGCCAGGCATCATAGTGCACAGTCCCAGCACTCAGAAAGGGCAGCAGCAGCAGGAAGACTGTGAGTTCAAGGCTGGCTTGGGCCGTGTAGCAAAGCCCCATGGGAAAGGGAGATGGGAAGGAGGGGAGGGGAAAGGAGAAGAGTGGAGAGGAGAGGAGGGGAGGGGATGGCTGGAAATAGAAGGAACTAAAGAGACGGAGACAAGAAAATGGAACCAGTTTTCCACCTTACATGCAAAGGCTTTATTATAAAGCTCAGCAAGCTGAGGAAGAGAAGTGAAATAGGGAAGGACAGTAAAGGAAAGACAGGTCTCTGGGGACTGAGCTAGCTCCTGGAGAAAAGGGGAGACTGGCCTCTCACCATGTGATCCCCCCACATGTGCTGTTCCCACTGTGACACCAACTGCCACAAGGAAGGCCCTCATGGAGCTAAGCAGAATGTGCCATGCTTTTGGAACCCCCAAACTGGGAGCTAAATGGGTTTTTATTTGTGAATTGCTCATGTTCAGGTATTTTTATTACAGCAACAAAATCCAGAAACAACAACCGACGGATGAGTGATGGGTGGAAAGGAGCTTCCCAAGGTCATAAACTACTCCATGACAGGCATGACCCAGAGCTCAGCCTTGGATCTCGCAACAGCATTGATGCAACGTCCACCTAAACACAGCTGCCCTGCTGGTAACGACAACTTCTACCAGGGTGGGAGCCGCCAGCTCCAGTCACACAAGG
Organism: Peromyscus eremicus; assembly: GCF_949786415.1. Taxonomy (NCBI): domain Eukaryota; kingdom Metazoa; phylum Chordata; class Mammalia; order Rodentia; family Cricetidae; genus Peromyscus; species Peromyscus eremicus. The sequence goes on along the minus strand of NC_081425.1, from coordinate 84,821,660 downwards.
AACAACAAAACTGCATGCTAGTGGATGAGGTTCTACGGAGTCACCTACAATCATGTTCCAAAGAGGGTTTACGGCAGCAAAACCGAGATAATACAGGAAACACTTCGTCACCAGCACTGTTGAAAACATGCTCAGCATCATGCTCTGCTTCAAAGGTGTGTTTTAAAGGCTGCACAGTGTCTAAACAGAAACGTCTGCCAGACTCGGTCAGATAACACAGGTTAAACTCCAGCTTCTCCATCCCATTTCACAGGGGCATGAAAAAGCTTGCCTCTGGGAGCTGGTCTACATCTAATAGAGTGGTAGGATACCACGAAAGGGGGTCACTATTAAGATTAAATGACGATGAAAAGCTACTCCCACTATTAGCACATACTAAGTCAGAGCTACCACCACCACCTCCATCACCTCCATCAGCATCAGTCACCTCCTCCTCCACCACTACCACCATTACCACCTCCTTCTCCTCCTCCATTACCACCACCACCACCACCAGCACCAGCAGCACCATCACCACCAGCACCAGCACCAGCATCACTAACAACCTCATGTAACATTTCCTCTGAGCAGTCAGGAAAAATCTGCCACCTTTAACAGAACAGTATTCTCAGAGATGACTCAAGTCGGCAGGGCTTTTTCCCTCCTGAAAATCTTCCAGCTATTTTGGAATCCTACAGCTTCTAAAATCCCAGGATTTTGAGAACCCTGGGTCTCGCTGTAATCAGTCTCCTGCTTTCTCCTTTGCTACTAGTTCAGGGAGAAGCAGATCTTTGCAAAGTGGACGGGCTCACAGAGATTAAAGAATTGGAATTACAATTCCTTCAAATCTTAAAATTAAGAGCCTTAATACGCATGACAGAAAGTAAAGCTTGGTTTGTATTAGAAAGAAACATAACCCTCTTTGCACATCGATGATTCCCAACAGGGTGTGGGGGCTGTGGGCATGCATGTGGTATCAGGATCTGAAGTGAGTGTGGAAGTCGTATAAAATGTCTAACAAGAGGTCTTTGCCCTCGACTCAGAGGCAGGGGACACAAACACATGCATCAGACAGTTCTTCCCTCACACCAGACTGGAGGAGCAAAATGGAGATGCCAGGCGGTCGGTCGAGCTAGCGTGCTGGAAGTGTGGTGAAGGAAGAATTCAAAGATGAAGGGAGAGCTGAAGGAGCGTACACCAGCCTACATAGCTGTGTGTGGTGCACGTTCCACATAAGAATTGTCTATCTTAACCACTCACAACTCACTTCTGCAGAGAATGTGGAATTTATTGCTTTGGAGCAATGGTTTCTCAACCTTTGGGTCGTGACTCCTTTGTAGGGTTGAATGACCCTTTCACGGGGGTTGCCTAAGACCATTGGAGAACACAGGTATTTACATCATGATTCATAACAGTAACAAAATTACAGTTATAAAATAGCAACAAAAATAATTTTGTGGTTGGCGGTCACCACAGCATGAGGGACTGCATTGAAGGGTTGCAGTGTGAGGACGGTTGAGAAGCACTGGTCTAGAGGGAAGAGGAAATTTCCTCCTATGGCTGCAGTTACTTTCCTGTCTCATAGGTCAGCCCCTCAAGAACAAGGAGCACATCTGTTGCTCTTGCTACCTGTCCACACCATAGCTGTGTGACTGGTGAGTGGACGCTTAACCCCTGGCACACACAGGCATAAAACATTCTGATGAACAGACTGGCGTGCTATGGCCCTGTTGGTGGCTGCGAGTTGCCAGCAATGGAGCCATATTCTGCAAGGACTTCCACACCTGTTCTGCTGTCTATCACTTACTTCATGCCTGTGCTTGTTGGTTTTGGTTTAATTTGACACAAACCTAGATGTATCTGGGAAGAGGACATCTTAATTGAGAAAACGGCTCCCTAAGATTGACATGCAAGTCTGTGGAGTACTGTCTGGGTCTGTGGAGTACTGTCTGGGTCTGTGGAGTACTGTCTGGGTCTGTGGAGTACTGTCTGGGTCTGTGGAGTACTGTCTGGATTAGTGACCGGTGTGTAAAGGGCCCAGCTCACTGTGGGGAGGTTCCACCCCTATGTTTGTGGCCCAGGGTTGCATAAGAACACAGAATATGCAAGCCATGAAGAGCAAGCCAGTAAGCGATGTCCCTCCACGGCTTCTGCTTCGGTTCCTGCCTCCAGGTCCCCAATAGGAGTTCCTGTCCTAACTTCCCTCAGTGATGAAACATGACCTGAGAGTTGTAAGCTGAAATAAACCTTTTCCCTGACCAAATTGCTTTTGGACATGTTTCATCCCAGCAACAGAACCCTAACTGTGACAATGTCTTCTTTGGGTATATTACCTTTGGCACTTCAGTTTCCTTGACTGTTCTCCTCAGGGATTGTGAAGACCAATCACATGAAGAATCATACACCCCTGAACCCTAAACACAGCTCAAGTATGAGCCCTGCCACCCTTATTGATAACCTTAATATCCTATCCCTGGAGCTTGATCAGAAACAACTACTAAATGTCTTTAGGCCTCTGGGGGAAAGGACTTTTTTACAAATCAACAAAAGCTTGTTTCCACCAAAGGAGAAGAAAGGCTCTCTCTGAAGTTCAGAGTCCCTCAAAGGGTGCGATAAAAAGGGTCAGGTGGAGTGCTTCCACTCACAGTGGGCCCTCAGAATCACAAGCCCAGCCCAGGACCACATCCAGGCGCCCCTACTTCTGATCTTACTGTCTGTGTGTGCACACGTACAGAATTTCTAAAGGCTGCAAAGCCGCCTCCTTCCATGCCTCGGTATTTCCAGGGCAGCTGAACAGACTGCTTCACCTAGCTGCAAACAAGCCTGAGAAATTTCAGCCTGATTAGTTTGTCTGGACCTCTAAACAGCTGAAGACGGCTTTCAGGATTAGAACAGACATCTCATCTCAGGCTACAGAGCACCAAGGCGGGAGTGAGCTTCCTTGTGCCAGGGTAGCTGCTGGGAAAGGAGTGGGCAGAGCAGGAGAGGCAGAGAGGAGACCAGGCATATGGAAGATGCAGGCTCAGACCAATAGGAACTTCTTCCCTATGTGAGTTCCTATGCTTGCTAGGGTTTGCTTGGTTTGTATCATTCAGTCCCTCCTTGCATTTAATGTACGGAGATTGGGCTGGTTTTATAAACGGGGAAACTGGAGCATCAAGGTAGGAAGTAATCAATCAGTGTCTCAAACCTGGTTGTGTCAGAGCAAGGATTCACACTCAGCAATGTCTGACTCCCAACTTGGAACTCTTAACTATTCATTAGTTTAGTATCAAAATTTACCAATGTTAGAGCTGGGCACATGACTCACCTCTATAATCCCGGCACCTGGGAGGCTGAGGCAGAAGAATTACCATCGGCCTCACCCCCCCCAAAAAAAAAATTCTAAGTTTTTATTTCTTAAAAAATTAATAAAAAATACTTTGTAAGTTCTATCAAAGACTATATAATTTCATATAGTCCCCAATGCAGCAATTTCATACCTAAGATTTATTCTTTCTTAAGATTTATTTTTATAGGGTTGGGGATTTAGCTTGGTGGTAGAGCGCTTGCCTAGCAAGTGCAAGGCCCCACATTTGGTCTTCAGCTCTGGGGGGAAAAGGAAAGATTTATTTTTATATTTAATTATATGTGTGTATCTATGCCTATGATAGTGTGTGCCACGTGTGCACTGGTCCCTCTGAGGCCAGAAAAGTACATCCAGTCCCTGGGACTGGACTTACAGGTGCTTGTGATCAATCCCATGTGGTTTCTGGGAATCCAACTCAGGACCTCTGGAACAGCAGCAAGTGTTCTTAACCACTGAGCCATCTCTCTAGACCCAGACTTAAGACTTATTTTAATGAATAATCAGGGCTATGCATGATGAGTTGGCTCCCCCAAGATACTCAATGAAATCAGTGTAGAGTGGTTCAAAGAGGAAAACTACCAATATTTCTAACAGTAAAATGGAGCACTTGCTGGGCGGTGGTGGCGCACACCTTTAATCCCAGCATTCGGGAGGCAGAGGCAAGTGAATTTCTGTGAGTTGAGGCCAGCCTGGGCTACAGAGTGAGTTCCAGGAAAGGCACCAAAGCTACACAGAGAAACCCTGTCTCGAAAAACCAAAAAAAATGGAGCACTTATTCCCATTAACCATTATGTAATCAGTAATAACAGGTGTCAGTAATAATAAAGGTCCTGTAGCATGATAAATACGTGCACAGTGTGTTGTTCAGTGTGAGAAGACATGTTTTAAATGGTCCCATTTCCATCACTTACATTTGGTTCTATTGTTTATCTGCTCTATATGCTCTGAAATGACCGTGGTTCCACTTGAAGTTATTTTAAGCTACTATGGAAAGGGAAGGACAGGCAGAAATGGCACCAGAAAAGAAGTTGCTACATTAAAAAGCAAAAGGGCTAGCAGCATCGCTCAGTGGTAGAGCACTTGCCCAGAACCTTAAGTTCTGTTCCCTGCACCCTCAAAAGACGAGGAGGAAGAGGAGACTAGTGAGATGGTTCAGTGGGTAAAGGTTTTCAACCAAGCCTGTGGACCTGAATTCTATCCCAGGTGCCTACACAGTGAAAGGTAAGAATCAGCTCACACAAGTTGTTCTCTGACCCCCACACTCTTGCCATGGCACGCACACCCACATGCATATCCAAACTCAACAAATAAATAAGTCAAATATGGCTGTCAGTGAAGAACTGCTTAAAGTCCAATTCGTGCGTGGTGTTTTCGCCAGGAACATCTGCAGCCCTAAAACAGGGACACACAAATAACTCGCGAACTCGGCCCCCTAAAACTTACTTCTCTAACCAGCTGATCTGCTGGTGCCCTAAAGAAACCATCATGCACAAAGCCTCTCTGTTATCTCAGGGTCCGGGACAGGTCTCTCCAGATGACTTGGACAGTTGAAGAGCTGGACCAAGACCAGACCTGTCAACCCCCGGCTCGCCACCTCCCTCTCTGCCTGCCTTTATTGAGTAACAAATGTTCATTCTCTCACTCAGACAGCCCAGGGCTCGACAAGGCAGCCCTCTGGAAGCCAGCCTTTCTTCTGGCTTGGTAGAAAAGTAACAGTAAGCCAAAACAAGTGGGGAAAGCCTTCAGAACCTACGCACAGAGCACAGGCTTTCCTCAAGCCTTCATCAACAGAAATCAACCCAAAAGCAAGCACTGAAGTCTACATTAACTTTATTACCTATTAATTATACCTTGACAATGTGTGGTACCAAGAACTATCTTCCATTATTCTAACGCCAAGCATCTTTCATTTTCCAATGGGAATCTGATCGACAGGCTCCCCCGCTAATGAGGAGCGTAGCTCAGTTTCCCTCTAAAAACCCAGCAGGAAGCTCACTGAAGACACTGAAGCCTGAGTTACAGCCTCACTCCCACCTCAGGCACACTGAGTTAGCAACCTCCGGGGTGGGGGCTGCAGCCGTCGATGGCATGCTTTATCGTAACGATGACGAAGGAACTCACAATCAGGAAATCTAGGAAGCCAGCAGCACACCTCGCAGTGGCGGGCAGTGGAGACTGCTCTTGGTAATGCGGAGGTGCCAGCAGCCCAGGTAAGGCAGAGCTGCTTTCTGGACCCCTCCACTTCCAGGTGCCATGATCCCGAGCGATGTCTCCATCCTCAGAGTTCTGCTCTCTTGACTATACCATGCTCCCCCAACTATGTTCTGTTTTGTTTTTTTTCCACATCAGTCATCAACCGTCAGCATATCGGATGATTTATTTAGTCATTTTGTTTATGATTTATCCCTCTCCCTAATGAACACAAGCTTGAAAAGGGCAGAATTTTTTTGTTGTCGATCTTCACTGAGATTTTTTTTTTTTTTATTCACTGCTATATTTCCAACACCCAGACAACATCTGGCATGTGGTAGGCCCTTGAATGCTCACTGTGTGGCCACGAGAGGACAATGTTTGTGGTGTGTACCTCACTAACCAAGTTCGTGGGTATCACACTCAGTTCCATCTCTTCTTAGGGTTTAAAGCAGCAAGAGACTAAACCTCTGCTCCTTTTAGGATGAATCAATCCCATAACTGGAAAGACACCCCAGGAGACTGAGCTAGTCTACACTGATACCAGCCTGAGTTGTTGACAACAGATGCCCCCATTTAGTAACACATTCACTCGGCACACGCCAGCATTCCCCTCGGCCCAGCCCATCTGTTTAAATCATCTCTGGACGCACGTCACAAAGTGTCCTCATCGTTAATTGAGCATGTATCCTCATGAGCACTAGCTATTAGAAGAAGCCAGAAAACATTTTCAAGTTTTTTTTTCCTTGAATACTTACCCTGCACTCATTTCTCTGCTACAACTTCAGTTGTTCTAGGCACACACAGTCAAGTTTGGTAGGCATCACAAGAGACTCAGTCATGGTGGAATGGGTGGGAACCCACGGATATATGGGGGAGGGGTGGGAACCCATGGATATACAGTTCTGGCCTGAGCCCCTGGTCACCAGGGGAAGCAAACCTGGATGGTAAATGACATGTGGGCAGAGTAGGAACGTGAGGACAAGAGGTAACTTGCTCCTTCACCATGGCCAGGCCTCAGATGCGACCCTAGATTGTGGGTCAGAGTACCAGGAGCAGTATACTCCTCATTTGGCCTCTAGTGACTATCTTGTCTTCCAAGGGAAAATATTCTTGGTATCGGCCCTGAAACCCTCTAAATGCCTCCCACTAGGGTTCTCTCATGACCACATCATCTGTGTTCTCCAGTGGGAAATGCTGCTGTCTGAGGGTAAGCTGGCTGTCATAGACCTCACTTGAAGAGAGACTCAGACTAAAAAAGGTTAGCGCACCCCCCCATTAAACACCTGTCTATAATGCTGTGTTGAGCCAATGTGCCATTTTAAGAGTGAAACAACTAACTTCACTGAAACAGACACCAATGGACAGACAACATGGAAAAAATACAAACTGAACCCTGAGGAAAGACTTCAATAGGAGGACAACAGGACACTGAGACTGCAAGGGAGTGAGTGCCTGCTGTCACAATTTCTGACCAATCGAGAACTTTGGGATGACCTAATTTTCATATTTGCATAACTGGGGAGAAAAATGGCAGGCAGACAATCCCCATGCCTCATGGGACTTCATGATCAGAGCAGAAGTCTTTACATCTTGACCAGAGGAAGAAGAACGCCATCCCCACAATACCCACCCATGAGGAGGCTGCCACACAGAAACAAGTGTGGAGCATGACGGACTAACAAAAAGGACTCAAGAAAGCCACTGAGCTCCTCCATGAAAAGAGCATGCTATTGGCCGTCTTCTCCAGCTCCAAGTCCTTTGCCTCTCCCCTGCCTTGAAAACTCTTTCCAGAGCCCTGGCCACCTTTACTGCTGGCTCTCAGCCTACTTTATTCCCCGTACAAGTCACCTTCTCTTTCCTCATCTTAGAAGAGTCCGTAAGATGTCCTCCAGGAATGACGTGGCCACTGTGGTCTTGAAGTCAGAGTGGGTGCAGATGATCATCCACACACGTCCCTAAGATCGGAACTACTAGCATTTTCTCCAGAAGGCAGCATAGGAGGCTGTGTGTGAAACCCCCTCTAGGAGGCTGTGTGTGAAACCCCCTCTAGGAGGCTGTGTGTGAAACCCCCTCTAGGAGGCTGTGTGTGAAACCCCCTCTAGGAGGCTGTTTGTGAAACCCCCTCTAGGAGGCTGTGTGTGAAACCCCCTCTAGGAGGCTGTGTGTGAGACCCCCTCTAGGAGGCTGTGTGTGAAACCCCCTCTAGGAGGCTGTGTGTGAAACCCCCTCTAGGAGGCTGTGTGTGAAACCCTCTCGAGGAGGCTGTGTGTGAGACCCTCTCTAGGAGGCTGTGTGTGAAACCCCCTCGAGCAAGCAAACAAACAACCGCTAGGGAGAGGCTCTTCCTGGAGCTGCCCACCTCCTCTAAGTGACCAAAGTGAAATCACTGGTTCACAAGCGAGACCTGCGTGCAGCTCGCTCTTTCGTCTGCCATCTCTTCTGCCCCGTCAGCTGCCGCTCCATTCCGATCTGAGTTCCTGCTTGTTGTCTTCCCAGACAACACATATACACCCCCACTTCCTTCTGTCCCTCCTAAGGCAGAGATACTTTCCCCGCATATCTCTTGCCGCCTCCCAACCTCTGCTGACATCTCATCCTAACCACAGTCCCTCCCCAGCACCCACCTTGCCCTGTCTTTAGCCTTCACTGTGGACATTTTCCCAGGGGAGGTAACAAAAGACCTGCTCATGTGTCTGCCCTGGTAGAATCGACGTCCACGTGCAGCCTGTCCACTAAACACACCCAGCACCAGGATGGCTTTCTGCCTAGGTGATGCTCACAAATATGTGCCCAGGCAACCGAACCAACACGCAGAAGTATTGCCTGAGGAGCCTGCAATCTGACTTCTCACCCTGAGCTGGACTTCAGTGAACCTCGAGCGTGTGAACAACTTTGTCTTCGTCTCTGAGTAAGAAATGAGGCAGCTGACTATGAGACTAGTCACGCTTCTTCGAGTGCTTTCCAACAACACAATTACATGTCTGGGGCTACTTCTCAAGTGTTGTCATCAATATGACTTCACCCCCACGGGGGAGGCTCCTGCTAATAAAGGACCATTCCTTTGGCATTTACATACAGGTAGGCATGGGCACACACACGTGTGTGTTTAGTGTTCCGCTCCATGTGCTCGTCATCAGGTAGACTCGGCCTAGGCCTGGTGGTTTCTGCCGCTGAGTTTAACCTCTTGTCTTCCTTTAAGATCTACCTTGCCTCTTCCTCTTTCTACACCCTCTAAGCAGAGCAGCGGCTCACTGGAGCTTACATCCCAATGTCACACCTCCTGACTGGAGCTCATGCAAAACTGGAGGATTGCAGTCACTATGTCACCACTGGTGCCCCAGCTGCTCAGGAAGGACCAACTGCCCAGTGCAAGCGAATGGCAGGGCCACCTGCTGGCTGGGAGTCCAGAGCAGGGAAAACAGATTTAGAAAAATGCCCTGGTTCATATGTGGTTGTGGTGGCAGCGTGGCATGGCGTGGGGAGGAACAAGGAGGTGAAAATTAGCCATCACTCTTTCTTCCTCTCATTTCCTCAAATTTCAGTGCCAACAGTATCCTGGTAACTTCAACATTCCCTGAGGGGAACATTCTATTATGAGCAGAACTGTAATCAAATTACCTCCTGGTCACCATCAACTGCTAGGGTGTCCTGGGAGCATAGTGAGTATGCTGGTCTTGGGTATATTTCTTCCAAAGTGTTAACTGTTTATGCACATCTACTGGGGGAGAGAGATGCAAGGAGCATTTGGAAGATCAGTCCATTCCACTTAAGCCATCTCTCTCTTGCTTACCATTTGGGACTAAATCAATCTGCTGTGGGATGGTCTGTATGTCAAATTGCTCTGATTGGTCAATAAATAAAACACTGATTGGCCAGTGGCCAGGCAGGAAGTAGGTGGGACAAGGAGAGAGGAGAATCCTGGGAAGCAGAAGGCTGAGGCAGGGAGACACTGCCAGCTGCCGCCATGACAAGCTGCATGTGAAGATGCCGGTAAGCCACGAGCCACGTGGCAAGGTATAGATTTATAAAAATAGATTAATTTAAGATATAAGAACAGTTAGCAAGAAGCCTGCCACGGCCATACAGTTTGTAAGCAATATAAGTCTCTGTGTTTACTTGGTTGGGTCTGAGTGGCTGTGGGACTGGCAGGTAACAGAGATTTGTCCTGACTGTGGGCCAGGCAGGAAAACTCTAGCTACATCAATCACTAAGGAAGAAGCTCAAATGTAAGAAATGCTGGTTGAAATGGAGAGGAAACAGCTCCATAGAGTTTTGTATCACATTGTCCCATAAGAGTTCATTAGTTGCGAGAGATTTTTTATTGAAAGCAATCTCTCATCCCAATCTATCCACAAGTGAAGATGGGTTCCATGATACTGACTATAAATTGTGGTTCGAATGATTGACTTTGGGTCCCACCTGGTTCAATTCCTTCATTTTCCTTGAACCTGCTTTAGCTCTAGAAGACCATAAGAAAGGCCTGCATTCCTGTCTAAATGCTAAAGTAACCTTTGAAAACTACTAATCCTGCTCACAGACTAAGAAAAGGTAAGTGGGGGACAAGGCTGGGTGTTGGGGTGCTACAGTTTAGAACAGATACCACCAAAGACCCATTCACAACAGCCACTGAGCAGGAGACTCCAACAAAACAGGCCTTACCCATAACTTGGCAGGTGCCTTCTGCTAAAAGTAACTTCCTTCTTTCCAAATTAGTATATTGGTTCACTTTCCCTAAGCGCATGAGAGACTTGAGGTGACGTTAGATTAATTATATTGTGTCCTTCTCCTCCTCAAAACCTTCAAGTGGCTTCCATCTAATTCACAGTGAAAGCCAAGGCCCTATCAGAGGCTCTCTACATTTCGGTGTGCATCTCTTCCAGCTCTTCAACACCCTCCATTCCAATCAGGGCACTCCCTTATTTTCCCAAGACAATATGTATGCACTCCCATCTCTTGCTGTCTCCTTCAGTTCAAAGAAGCTTTCCCTGACATCCCGTGCTGTCTTCCAGCCTCTACTTACATATCACCTTATCCAAGAGGCCCTCCTTGGGCACCCGGGACACAATGGTATCACCTTGTCCTCTTTTCAACACTCACTGCCTTTCCCACTACAATATGAAGGAGGGGTGTATGTGTGTGTGTGTGTGTGTGTGTGTGTGTGTGTGTGTGTGTGTGTCATCTGCCTCATCCCAGCAGAGTGCAGTTCCACAGGACCCCCCTGGTTATTCCACTGCTGCTCCTTGGTATTAAAATGGTACCTGTTACACAGCCAGTAGGCACCCCAGCACTCTCATTCACCAACTAAGTGCAGAAATGGCATTTAGTATAAAAAGAACTGGCTGTTTCTATAAAGACATGGGAAGAAAAGTAGCAGAAGGGATAAAGAACCTGTCACTGAGTTTTGCCAAAAGTTGATAACAAAGCATGCTAGGTGACATGAAATTTAACATGCTCCTGAAATGTGAATGAATACCTAAGAATCAATAAAGTGACATCAAACTAGGTCAAGTGGTCATTTTTTCCGTAAGCTTTTCTCAAATGATGAGGGAGTCCCGAGTCCCCCCACGCTTTGTGAAGTTCCCAGGCAAGAGAAAATACCGCCTTTGCCTTCGGTAGTTTATAATCACACAACTGCAAAGCAAAATACTAGTGTAAAATACAGCACCACACAGAGTGGACATAGAGACACACACAGGGTCTGCAGAGTGGAGAAGACACCCTAAAGGGTACTGGTGAAGGTGGCATTGAGGTATGTGGGTGGGGGAAGAGGGCATCAAATCCCAGGAAAGAACTGCTGTCACCCGGAGAGAACAACAGATGAATAGCCTTGTTATGGGAGAGACACAGAGAAGGTGACAGTGTATGACCCTAACAGGGTGAGTCGGGGTTATCTGGGAAGGCAGGGTAGAGACTGGGCAGGAGGAAAGGGCTTGGAATCATGGCTTCCAAAGTCTTAGTTCGGTTCCTCCTCGACTTGTGTGTTTCCATCTACAAATGTTTACTTAAAGCCCATGTGCAGGGCAAAAGCAAGCACAAGCCCCACAGGAAGTAGAGAACCCCCTCCAAGAACAGCAGCCAGTACATCCCAGATGCTGTGTGCCCAGGGAGCTCAGTGTGCTCCCCCTGCATCAGCGCAGACAGTCCTCTCAACGACACCAGGAGGTGGGTCCTATTCTCCTACTGGAGACGCCCTGGCATCTCTGGCTCTGAGAGGTACCTGCCCCAATGTCACTCTACTTCAATTAGTGAAGTTAGGATTTAGCTCAAGAAGTCAGTCCAACACCTGTGCCCTCCAAACTCTAGACAACCACATGTCCAGACAACAGAAATTAATAATCAGGATGAACACAGTTATTTTGTGAACTGAAAATCAGGGCACCCCTGCTGACAAAAGATGTTTTATCTACTTCTGATTCTAAGAGACAGTCAGAGATGACATTTGGATGCCAAAGTAATAGGATTTCTAGGACATTTCATGGACACGAAGAAACAGAAGGTCGGAAATTGGGTCTGCCCTACAAAACCTAGGCCAGGTCTGGAAAAAATAAGCACACAAACAGCAAGCTACAGCCCTGAGGTAGGGTGGCACAGGCGCTGGAGGAGAGTCAGCCGACCTCAGCCAGTCACAGAAGGTTTCCCAAGAAGCAAGCAATGGTCGGGAGCCCAAAGCTGTCCTGGGAAATGCGAAGGAGTGTCATCCGGGCAGGGACTCTGAGATGGGAAGCAATGGCGTTCATTACTAGAACGGGAAGAGCCCAGCATGGAAGGGCAGTCACAGAGAAGGAGGAACAGCATGAGCTGAGGTGGGCAGGGGGGACAACAGCGGGCTGGATCGATACTGAGCTGGGGGTGCCAAGGCAAGGCAAAGGACCAGAGGAAAGAATGTACGTGGGAGAGAGGGAAAGGTCTAAGGCAGCCCTGGTGTGCGCAAGAGGCAGCCGGAGCAGCACTGAGCACACAGACAGACAGAAATGAGACACACAGACAGAAGGGAGACACACAGACAGAAAGGAGACAAAGGCCACTCAAGAGTGTGCTGGCTTTAGAAGCTAGAACCATTACACATGTCACAAAGTCATGATGAGAGGGTTAGGGTGGGGAGGGAGGGAAGGAAGGAGGGAGGGAGGGAGAGAGGGAGAGTAGGGAGGGAGGGAAGGAGAGAAGGAGGGTGGGGAGGGAGGGAGAGAGAGAGAGGGAGAGAAGGAGGGAGAGAGGGAGGGAGGGAGGGAGGAAGGGATGGAAAGGTAGACTGAAGATGGAGGTCAGCATGCAGGAGGGGAGGCCGTTAAGATTTAGCCAGAAGTAAAAGGGGACATTATAAGCTGGCTAGCAAGGCCACCAGGGAACTGGCCACATCTGGGCAGTGAGCAGATAAAAATGACCTTGACCTTGGGTAAGAGGCTGGCTACGGTCACCTAGTCAGGGCACAGCCCATCTGAACTCACCTCCACAGAGCCTACACAGCCTCAGTCATCCACATGTTGCAGGAAGGGCCACAGGACACCTTAACACTCAGCCCATGTACACAGGGATTGTCATCCCAGGCAACACACACACTTCGGAGACCTGCTTTCTCCTGCAGCGTCCAGGATGCGCGTTTTTGCCCATATCTGGAAGCTTGTGAAATCACCGTCTTTAAGGCATCATTCCTCCTATAATCTTAGTTTATAAATTATGCTAATTAGGAAAGGGCCTGTAAACAGCATGAATAATGAAATATAAGACATGGACTTCATTTGATAAAATATTCATTAAAGGTTTAATTAAATAGGGGGGAAGACACGGATTTCTGCATGAAGGAAATCCCCACGGATCTGAAGAATTAAAGACTCTGACATCTGCTGCCAGTCAGAAGCTGCGGCGGTTATAGCTGTGGTACTGAGCAAATGGGACCACGTATGGAGGGGCTAGAAAAATCAAAGCTCTTCTAAAAAAAAAATGCGAAAGTGAAAATTCTTAATCAAGACCTTTCTCATGCTCTCGTAACTTAAAGATCGCCATATCTCTCCCCAACAAAGGAGATCAGAGTCCCCTTGCCTCAAATAAACTCTGAAGAATGACTTCATTTTCTAGGCTTTCAGACTGGCTCCTCACCTCTAATACTTCAAAAACTGAAAAGCATGTTTGAGTCTCAACATCTGAGTCTCAGCTTCTCACAGGCGGGGTGGGTCTTGCCTGCTGACCTCTCTTTCCAGCCATTAGATGGCGTCACAAACCCAATGTCTTGCTGTAACCTCTATGGACTCCCCCTGCCCCCAACTTTGCAGAGAACCCAAATCAAGCAGATGCATCCTCAGTGACAATTATCTGCAGATCTACCCAGCGATTAGGCCACCAGCCCCAGGCTGCAAGCGGGGCTTCTTCTGAGTCACTCTTCTGTTCTGGGAGCAGCAGCCGCAAGTGCTGAGTGAACACTGATGGCTGAGTCAGGGAAGGAAGCCTGTCCCTGTGTCCTCAGTGTGCCCCACGGAGGGGTCCTGTGAAACCCAAAGGAGTCACCCTTTCCGAGTCCTAGCGGGGGAAGTCACCCACCCCTCCCCCAGCCGGCGCAGGCTTCCTTTTATACACAATCAGTTGCCTCGGTAGTAGTAAGGGTCATAGAAATGCATGTACCTTATAATTGAAGAAATGCCTCTAGGGATTTATCCAAAGAATTAATCCCAAAATTTGAGCACACTGTGAATATGTCGCCACAGAACTATTCCTTATTGCAAGAGTGTACTGCCAGGAGCTAACTAAGAAAATTGGGGAACAGCTTGGTGGTATGTGCATTGCCCTAACTAAGCGTGGCTACAAAAGAATGCCCGCTCCTCCTTCCTCCACCCACTGCTCATTAGAGTCACTGCACAGACACAGTATTGATTTGTCACCCTACTTACCAACAGGATTTCCCTTTGGCATTACAGAACCTTGTCTGCAACTTGAACAGTCTTCAGTAAACAAACACAAACAGGGCTGTATCTCTTTTAAAGCGATGGCTCTCGCCTAGCCTTTTTTTTTTAATTCCTTCAAAAAGTATGGTAAATGAAAGAACACAAAATGTGGTGGCCTCGTTCATGTCTACTGTTTAGATTACTCACTTATATACGAATCTGAAACCTGAACTTCCAAAACCATGTGTCCAAGATCCTGTTTAATCTCTCTACCAGCATTTTACAGGCATCGGGAACTCAGTTTGTCCCACAGAGTCCACAGTCCTTCCTTCCTTCCTCAAACCGGCCCTCTCTTCAAGAGGTATGGTGCTGCACAGTACATAATCAGCACTTAAAGACAGAGGCAGGTGAACCTCTGTGAGTTCAAGGCCAGCCTATAGTGAGTTCCAGGCCAGACAGGGCTACGCAGGGAGAGCCTGTCCCCAAACAAATGCAAGGAGTTATCACGAGCGTTTGTCTTCCATGACTACCAGACGGTCTCCAGTCCTTGGAATATGGTTTGTGGTTCACAATGACTTAAAAACTGGGAAGATTAACTTTGGTATTTTTACATAATATTCTCTCTTATCACTGGAAGCAATGTAGAGTGTTAGAAAAACCAGGTAAGGAATTATTACATCCGAGAAAAATGGAAAACCAGAGAATAGACCAAGAGTAGATGGCCCAGGACCTAGAGCTGTTTGGTTTCTCAAGGAAGCTCGAATGCACGCACACACACACACACACACACACACACACACACACACACACACAGAGACAATGACTGCAGGGACACCCCAGTGGAAAACGACTCTTCTGTGCATGAAATCCCATGGCCACTACACTGTGCTGCCATTTGATTCCAGCCTCCAAGGAGCTGACGCCACATCAACAAGGTGCCCAGCCTGTCACTAGAATCCTCGGGAGAGTTCCAGCGTTTTCAAGAAGAGAGGGCTTTCTGGCCCATTACCCAGGGACCCTATGCACAACTTGGAACCTATTTTGTTCCTGAACCATAGCTGGAACTACTTAAACCAAACAAGGAAGAAAATGAAAGATCAGAAAAGAAACAGCTTTCCAGAGGAGCAGACCCTAGGTGGGTGCTCTGCTGTGGCCTGTGCGTGCTGTGGTGACCACATCATGAAGGCCTCTCACCATCTCCCCCGTGAGCTGCAGTTTCCTCCACTATGGGTCAAGGGTACAACAGAGAGTATATCTCCCTCGCTGGGAAGTCGGCAAGGTCAAAAGGATGGGGCTGTTATAAAAGCACTCTGGGCAAGGAGTGACCCTGTAGCTGGCATTAGAGGGCTGCCACTCCTCCCCCAGTGAGGTCTTCCCTCTGTAGAACAGTCGGGTGGGCTCTGGGAAGGCTCAGCCCCCGGCCCAGCAGCTCTCCAATACAAGGACAGCTCTTCGGGCAGGCGGGCGCTTGCTCTCCCCTGCTGGAGTCAGGTGCTCAGTTCCCGGTGACGCCAGTATGTGGGGAGGTAGAACTACCGTGCAGGCTTTGATAAAGCTGTGGCGAAAGTAGGTCAACTTGGCTTCAAGTTCCAAGCCTGGCCCCAACCCAGACTCTGTTTTGTTTTGTTTCTTCCTGTCAAAAAAATTTTAAGACAATGACAATTCTTCTGGCGTGAGGACTCTAAGTGGGCCAGCCGTATCTGCTCGGAAGCAAATCCAAGCTACACACACGGTTGGCCAGTGTGCCCTGGCCTCACTCCCTGAATCCTGGCTTCCCCAAGTGGGAGGGCAGCTGACCCCAGAGGCCCCTCTGGGCAGGCATGAAGTCGTGTCTCACCGGGGCTGTCAGCCCTGTGTTTCACCCTCCCCGTGTCTATTAATTACACTTGATTTATGAAGCACGCGTCTCACCAGAAGTCTAGGTGCGATTCGACAAAGCATGTGAAGAAGGCAGCTCTGACCCACATTAAAAAAGGAATTAGGCTGTGCAAATTGACACATCCTTTTCTTTTAAAAAGCGTGAGGAAAGGGTGTGAAGCAAGCTCTCTGTTCTTCAGGAAGGCCTCACGTCTTTGTCTATTGAGACGTTACTGCGTTCCTGTCGTCGGTCTCCCGTGCTCTCCCACCACGCTGCTTTTCCAAACCAGAACCAACAGACTCTAATAGAGTCACGGAGACCACGGGGCAGGCAGAAGGCAGGCGTGCTTTGCAGATGCACTCTCTTCGGCCTTTCCTTAAGCGAATACACACAAGACAGCAGTTGACGGGCAAGAATATTGAGGAGAGGTCTTCCTCACACTTCAGGGAGCTGCTTCAGGCTTAGCTGGGGAACCAGGAGGAGGAAGAGGAGGAGGAGACCAAAGGTAACCTCCCCCTGAGCAGGGGCTGGCCAGCCTTTTCCCTTCTGATGCCTGCATTAGGGCTTCTAGAAACTGCATGGCCAGGGACGAACAGCACAGAAGGGCTTCTGAAGCAACAAGACGTTAAGGTAGAAACAAGCAGGGCTGTTATGGAAGCTTTAGGTAACAGCGAAAAAATGGAAACCATCCAGGAAGGAGCACAGCAGAAAGGACCATCCAACCACCTAGCGCTCCCCACCCCACCCCCATGCTGCACACATCTCAGAGTTTCTTATGACACCTACTACCCTGTATTAGTTACAGCTGCTGGTGTCCATTGCCTCCTGGCTGAAAAAAAAAAACAAAAAACAAAAAACAAAACAAAACAAAACAAAACCAACTTGCCAAGGATAGCTCAGGTTCTGTCTCCCTCTCAGTGCATTTACTAAACCACCAGTGAGCTATCAAAGGAATGAGAATTGCCCAGAGGAACAGGTGAATGGAGTGCGGCTCACACTAGGGTATCCAGATACCACCTGGGCTAGGCCTTGCTCCTTTGGGCTCTGAAACCTCATGGTCCTAAGACACAGGTGTGGACCCGAGTAAGCCACCCTGCCTGTTCCTAGGGGGCCTGCTTAAACTCCTTCCTTCCACGGTCCTCCCTTGACTCAAGAACAGCTTGTGCCAGCCTCAGCCCTTGCTCGGCGCAGGAAACTAAGTATTCCTGACGCTGCCGAGCGAGCTGCCCAGTGACGCTCTGCTCAGAGGCTTTCTTCTTGGTGAGTCTGTTCTGTTTATAGTCCGGGGTGGGGGAGGGCTCTACCGGATTGGATGTGAGGTGCCCAGCAGAGGGCAGGGATGTGGACCGCTGCCTTGGCATCTTGTTAAAGTGCGGGCCCATGAAAGAGCTGCAAGGTGCTAGCTAGGTTGGCACCTGTTTCCCAATCTGGCTTAGTCTGCCCTGTGACTGGGTGAGATCAGGGGATAAAAGCGCACCCCTTCACAGTTGTTCCGAGTCCTTTTTGGAAGCCCAAAAGGAGTGTGTCTGTGCTCTGCGGCCTTGTGCTCTGTTAGAGTCTGTTATTCCCTGAACAAACATTGTGATTAAGTTTCCAAGACTAGTTCCACAACACAACACTGTCCATAGAAGCTAAGGCTCAGGGCAGGCTTCCCAATTGAATGAAAATTCCCCCAAATAGCCTCACGTGGTTCGAGAGTTAAAAATAAGCTTTTAAGGTTTTCAACATGCCACCTTCTTTATCCAAGGTTCTAAGATGCATGGTCTTTCGAGAGTTACAGACTCTGAAAAGCAGAGTGGGCACATGCATAGCCAGAACCGTGCACAGCTTTAGAGAGTCCCCAGATCACTTCACACCCATTGCAAGGTTCCTAAGCAGCCTGCAGACCCCTGCTCAATAGTCTACTCAAAAAATAAATAAATACAATAAAATAAAAACCTGCTGTACGCTCCAACCTGCCAGGCCACTGGCACCAATGAGCTGGCATGGAAGGGGAGGAGGTGGATTGGGAGGTGCAGTTACCCCAGAGCTACAGCCTGCAAAGAAGACAAGCCTGGGCTGCCTCACTGAGCCTCTGATCTGAGTTTCCTTCTTGGCTGCTCTTCCTGGGACTTCAGCCCCCACCCTTCTCATCCCATGCTTGTTCCTCAGCCTGCAACCTCCATGTGTTCCATTCCTAATCACACATTGTAAGTCAAATGCTCTCCTTTCAAAGCTCTGCCCACCCCACCCCACCCCATGGAACCTCCAGAGCCCTCCTCCTTCCTCTTCTTTATTGGCTCACCAGAGATTGATGGGTTTTCTAGATGTATGTCGCCTTTCTCTCTAGGCCCGGATGGTCCAAGAAGGCTAGATCCTCCATGGGAGAGCCTGGCTGAGGAGGGTAAACAGGAAATGCTTGCTGGCAAGGTAAGAGAAACCACAGGAAAGAATGGAGGATGTGCCTGCCTATCAGAACACGAATAGAGACCCTTCTATAGGAAGGATCTCTTTCCACTGTGCTTGAAAGGCAAGGCAGAACAAGAGACATGTCAGGACAGTCACACAGCATCATGGGAGGATGCACTCCCGCCAAGACTGGAATGCTAAGTTGGGCTGCAGAGCCTGAGCACACAGCACCAATGATGATGACCAGGCAAAGGCCTCAGACGGGAGCTGACCCAGAAATCCACACAGGCTCTGAAAGCAGCTGAAGGCTCCACTGCAGGCCGCTGCTTCAAGACATCCAGATGTTATTCCAGCCTCCAGCAGCAGCAGCAGCAGCAGCCGAGATGTGGGCAAAATGAACCAAACTTTAGCTGGCCTCCTCTCCGAAAGCCCCAGCCCAGGGGGCTTTCTGGTGCCTGCACTGAACTCACTGGCAGGGGGCAGAGGGAGGGAAGAGAGAGAAGGCAAGGCTTAGAGGTACAGCTTTGCTACTGCCCAATCTTTGGACACTGGGTCTGTTTGTCTCCTTGTCTTAATTGTCCTGTATTTAAATTAGAAGGTTGGGTCATGACTTAGTATCTCTCCAGCCTTGACATTGAAGAAAGGCATGGAGTATTTAGCATTTGCCCTGCCTCACACTGGTCATGGCCCTGAGCAGGTTACAGAGGCAATGTCCAAACAAGGCTTTCTAGTTGGCAATTCACTTCGAAACAGAAGGTACAAAATAACTGTTAAGAGACAGAGACGATCCCACTGGTGTGTGATATGTATATGTACTTGCCTAGGACAATATAAAATATACATACGGTTAATCTTGCTTATTTCAAGGCTACCTCCTATGGACAGCTATGAAGAGTTTACTGTGATTTCCAAGTTTTCTATACTGATGGCGGCGAGTTTTTATTACATTCATTATGTATGTACTTATCTGGGCACAATAAAGTAACAGCTTTCCAGGAGACCATGCATGAAGGAAGTATGTGCCCATTAGCCACATGTCCAGCACCACAGGATTCCACCACATTTTGATGATACAAGAAGGCACTTGTGTGTGTGAGAGACTCAATCAGTACCAAAAATATTCTCATTCTCTCTCTCATTCTCTCTCTCTCTCTCTCTCTCTCTCTCTCTCTCTCTCTCTCTCTCTCTCCTGCATAAGCCATCTTCAAGGGAGGGTAGCAATCAGTAGTGCAGTTGGACAGCAGGACTCTTCTGCCCTAAGACAGGACATCTGGTCTCTCTACGAGGTGTGACTGTTCCTGTGATTGGTCAGGCAGCCAGACTTGGATCTTGCAACTCCTGCTCAGTGTACTTTCTCTCATCTACTAGTGCTTCCTAACATCACTGCCACATGCCAACCACTATGTTGAACATATATATATATATATATATATATATATATATATATATACACACACACATATATACACATATACATATATACATACACACACATATATACATACACACACATACACACACACACACACACACACACACACACACACACACACACGAAGCATACCCATAAGAAGATGCCAAGGACAAAGGATGAAGTTGAGACTAGAAACCAACAGCCATCACAGTGTAAGAAAAGCAGGGTCATCTCTTGTGCACTCACTCACTGAACAAGTATTAAGTACCTGCCCCATGCCAAGCACTGTAGTAAGCACTGAGAAATAAAGGTTGAGTAAAACCAAAGAGTCTACCTCGACCCAGTCCCTCCTGCCAAGAACACCCACCAAGAAGTAATGAGGGGGCTCTAATACAAAGCTGTCTTTGGCCAGGAGGAAGTCCCAACTCATGCTCTACAAACAGTGAAAGTCTCTTTCTCTAAGTCAGGCAAATGGGATTAATTCAAATGCACATTTACTTAATTGTCCAAACAAGTGTATACTGTAGAGGCAGTGATGTAGAGAGTGACGGAAGGCACAAAGGAGCTGGCCACGTGTGGATGAAGCACTCTCGTTCACTGGGTTAGTGACGGAGGGCGGCTGGCAGCAATACTGATAACTCAGCACTGAGCACTACTCACTGAGGACTCACTGTCAGCAGAACAACGTAGCACAGTTGAGCACTCACTGTCTATGGAAGAGCAGTCTATCAGAACTGAGATCTCAGTTCCAAGCACAGTCAGTGAAAGAACACAGAGCAGCACTAAGCCATCAGTACTGAGCGCTAAGTATAAAGCATCCACTGAGCACTCACTGTCTATGGAAGTGCAGTGTCCAGATGAAATCAGACACAAGTCTATTACTAAGGACATATGAGCAAAACAAGGGACCGTGTGATTATTCCCTTGTTAAGTTTATGGGCTTCCCATTTATCACACTTTGCACTCCTCCACAATCCCCTCAAATGAAAAAGTCAGTTTGAGAGCATGGCGTACATGGATGCTACCAAATTTCTCATTCAGAAGAGGCTGTGCAAAGTAGAAGAAGCCATGTTGGTGACAGTTGGGAGGACAGTCTCATGAAGGCAAGTGAGCCATGGTGGTCTGTGCGTCTATATACCTGTCTGAAGCCCATTTGGGGTGAAATCTGAAAAGATGTCACCACCCCTCTAGCCAACTACAGTAAGACCCTTTTCCTCCTTTTCCTGAGCCTTACTCTGGATTCTTCTGCCCAACTTGGCTTGCTTGGTCTCAGAACGGGCCCAGCATCATTTCCTTTGTGGGGCCTCACAGCCCAACCGAACTCTGTGTCCTTGTAGGACAAGGACTCAGCTTGTGTGCACACAGACAAGGAACAGTACGAGACTAAGGCTTGACAAGCACAGGCCATCTGCCCATCCCATTCTATCACTCAAAGCTCACACAACAAAGACAGAACCTGCCAGCAGCTGGCTGGGAGCAGAGGTTAAGTCCAGGACAACCTTGATTCATGCACGGGCGGTTTTGGAGTTACTGAGTGAATACAGTTTTGTTCATTTCTTTGTCAGCAGAAGATGAAATAAATTCCCCCATGAATCTTTGTAAGAAATAAACAGCCACTT
Source organism: Peromyscus eremicus (assembly GCF_949786415.1). Classification (NCBI taxonomy): domain Eukaryota; kingdom Metazoa; phylum Chordata; class Mammalia; order Rodentia; family Cricetidae; genus Peromyscus; species Peromyscus eremicus. Next base: position 84,799,987 of record NC_081425.1, on the reverse strand, counting down.
CCGAAACCTTGCAAAGGATATCATTTCCTAAATGATAAGGTTTTTTGGCTCAGATGTCAAGCATGAGGCATCTTTAACTGGGGTGCCCTATAATAACAAGGTCTTTTAAGTAAAAGAAACCAAAATAGAAAACTACTTGGGGAGATGTTTCAAATTAATTAAGGACAGAGAAATCTGATTATGATTAACTGAAGTTCAAGTTGTGACTTGCTGTTTTTAACATGGCTGCTCGGTCCATCTGTTTCGTTCCAGAATGCTTCAGAATGTCTTTTCTGGTTATTTTACATTTGTTGAATAAGCCTGCCAATGTCAGCTTTAGCTTACGGTTGAGAGTAAAAATATTAAGACAGCCTTCTAAACTGCAGCTTGGAATACCAGCATTCTCTGTGGAAGTCACCTACAGCCCTGGTGTAGAGCAGGTCTGAACTAGCCCCCTCAGCCAAGGACTCAATGCGACTCTGGCTTCTCATCCTTAGCCTGTGCACTATGGTGATATTTTATTTGTATTAAAATGTTATTTGTATGTTAATAAATAAAGTTGCCCGGGGGTCAGAGCTATTAGCAAGCCATAAGAAAGCAGGGCAATGGTGGCGTACGCTTGTAATCCCAGCACTTGGTAGGCAGAGCTAGGTAAGTCTCTGTGTGTTCAGGGATACAGCCAGTATTGGATACACACGCCTTTAATCTCAATACCAATCATGGAAAACCTGGAGGTCTATACAGACAGGTCGTGATGAGGCGGTCATGTGGTTGGGTTTACAACCAATGAGAAGGCAGAACAGGAACTCTATATAAAGACTTTAACACAGAAAGTAGCTCTGGTTCAAAGAGGTAGGACCACCGCAGGAGGAAGGGTAAGGTTTTAGCTCTTAGCTCTGACCTCTTGGCTTTCTTCTTTGCATTGGTTCTGTGTTTCTTATTTTAAAAGATGGTTGGTTACATCTACAGTGCACACTGCTTAGAGTTCAGGCCTGGCCACACCTGTGACATGCCACCCCCACAGTGCACCATCAGTGTCTGGGAACTGCAAGGTGGCAAGATTGAGAAGCCAAGAATGAGGCCCTGGGCAACTGGACACACACCTGTGACATCTTCCCTGGAGAAGCGGCCTCTAACAATCACGGCACTATATGCTAATTCTGCCTTTGAAGGATCTCTATCACATGGCTTTTCAAACCACACGTGTGGACCTCAAGCTCCAAAAACACACATTATAGAGATTCATCCTTCATCATCCCACCCTGATGCTCCATTCAGATCCTCCAACAGCAAGGAGGATGAAGGCTTCCCTCCTCTGTCTTCATCAGTCTCACCTGAGACTCTTTTACGCTGTTTCTCGACCAGAGCGAGGAACAGTGGCAGACACAGAGCAGAAAGTGGACACCAAGAATGAATGAGTCTGTTCCATCCCCCTCACCTCTGCTCAACCATTCCATCCCATTTTGCTCCCCATAGCCATGTCTAGGCAACTCCACCCATACCGCAGGCCCAGCTCAGATGCTACATTCTTGATGCCTCCCAGTGAGAACCAGGCACTGGGCTGGGCTTCCCTGGCATGTCTCATTTCCCCAGTCAGTTTCTGAAAGACGAGTATCTTATGTTCCCTTGTCTGTAGTTCCTATATTTTTCATATACATAAAGTCACATATGCAAACGTGACATGAAGGTTGATGCAGAACTGGAAGAACAAAGGAGACTGACGGAGAAGGCAAGGGTGACAACAGAGAGGGTCGGGAAGCTGGGGTGGGTACACTGGGATGACACTCTTGTTGAAGTGACCAGTGCTGTGGACAATGAGCATGCACAAATGGAAGGAGAACAGAGCTAAATTATAAGCCACTACGATGACTCTACTAGAGAGCAGGACACAGAAAGAGGTGGGGCTTCGTTTCTTAGGTGAGAGGGTGGCATCTGACTTTAATCCCGGCACTCAGAAGGCAGAGGCAGGTGGATCTCTGTGAGTTCCAGGTCATCCTGGTCTACCTACTGTGTTCCAGGAGAGCCAAGACTACATAGTAATATAGTGAGACCCTGTCTCAGAAAATAACACACCCACAAAAGAGTGTAAGGCATGCCCACTGCATACCAGTCTCTAGGCACACATCGTTCACACTCATCCACTCATCCAAATCTGCAGAGGGCCCACTGGGCCCAGAACTACCCAACAAACTGGACATCCTTCAAACTGAGAACAGGATTTACTGCCTGTCCTCAAGACCTCATTCTAGTCGGGGAGGCTGACAACATGAACAGTACGAAGTACAATGTAAATGGGATAATGGGGTGGGGAGACAAGACGGGTGGTATGAAGTGTTAGGGGACATGTGATTTTTAGATAAGGATCCAAAGATGGCATCACTTGAAAGGTCATTATGTGAAGGTCAAAAGAGAATGAAAGCCAGTCAGGCAGAAATCACGATTAAAACAAGAAAAAAAGTTTTTAGATTGAAGGCTTGGCAGGTACAGAGGCCCTGGGGCAGAGCGAGCCTGGCGTGTGTGAGGAATAGCAAGGAGACAGAGTGGCCAGAGTGGAATACAGAGCGAGCAATCAGAGCCTGGCAGAGACAAGGGTGAGTCACACCCATGAGCAAGTCGAACACGGCCCTTCTCTGACAGAAAGGGGGGCAGAAGATAACCAAATCAATGAGCAAATAATGATTAAATAATGTAATAAAGAAACGAGACCAAAGGAGCCACTGTGGTGGCATATACCTGTAATCCCAGCATTTGGAAAGTGGGGGCAGGAGGATCAGGAGTTCCAGGCTATCCTCGGGTACAAACGAAATCCAAGGCCAGCCTGGGCTATGTGAGATCCACTCAAAACCATGAGTTTGTGGGAGAGAGAGAGGAAAAGCGAGAAGGCAAATACCAATTAGAGCTGGACAAATTGTGATCTAGAATGTTCTATCAAATGGAAAAGCTGGGGACCGTCACAATCATCACATTGGCCACACTGTCTCATAATTAGATTTTTCACAATAGAGTTCATTGTCTGAAGCAGAGCTACAAATGGGGAGTTCTGAAAGACACAAGGTTACTGTCCCACTTAGGATTCGTGGATAATTTAAACACACACCTGCACCGTGGTTCTGTGACGGTCATCCTGGCAACAGGACACTCACAGCCCTTCCTTTCCAGTGTCCCACCTCCCCACAGCCTCTCTGCCAACAGAGAAGGCTTCATGACATCAGAAATAGCCTGGTGAGACCGAGACACTCCTAGCTGCTACAAGCAACCATCCGTTCCTGTAGGTGCCAAGCCGACCGAGCAGGAAGCTGAGTGAGAATAACCTAGCACTCAGCGGCCACTGCACTGCTCAGTCCCGGTCACCTAACCGAACCTAGGATTTGGGGAATGTATCTGCAATGGTTCTCCTCCATATCACCTACCAGGACAACCACATCACCAGGAAGTCAGACATGGGAGAAGCCAATCACACAAACATCCCCCCCATACACACACACACACACACATCCTCTAAGCTCCTGGCTAAGAACCTCCCTGCCTTGCTGACCCTGGCCCAGTGCACAGCCTACTCACAAGTGATGATTTCAGGATGAGGAACTCTGATAGAGTTCATGAACTTGCCCTAGTCCTCCAAGGAGGATATGGACTGATGAGAGATCCATGCACATCTCTCTGGTAGGGACAATTTGATTAGTTGAATCATAGGTCACTATGTGAGCCATCTGCCTATACCCAGCTCCAATCTTGCTTTGCTGAGAAGCCTTCCTGGAGTCGTTCAGCCTTTGTTGATCTCAGCTGCTCTGAAATCACAACATTCAACTCATCCTGTTCATTGCACACATGCCACATATTGCACAGTGGTATCTAAACCCATATCTCCCACTTACATGTTGCTCTTGCTTTATCTAATAGTATCAGTCCATGTGTTTTTGTGTGCACACACATGAATATATAAACATATGTGCTACATAAATGTTTCTAGATATCATTTCAACATCTCTGCTCAACTTCCCAAGACAGGGACCCTCTCATTCCTCCTTCCCCTAAAAGTCCATAAACAATTACGAATGTGACTTCTGTTGACAGTTAGGATGTGAGGCCAGAAAGTTCCCAAAGATCTTGGTAAGCCTATTTTGTTATCTTTAGGAGAGTCATCTATGCATTTCCTAGCTCTCCTTCAGGACAATGGACACAAAAGTTCAGGAAGGTGTCTGTAGGCTGGAGACATCTAACCAGGCCATTATTAATTGCTTATTCTATGCTTTGGAATTATGCTCGGTATTCACACACAGTCATTTTGGAAAGGGTCTTCCTTAGAAGATGGGTTCTTTCTCACTCATTAGGGGACTCAATTCCTTAGAACACTCCGTTCCAAAGCATTCCAGCTAAGTAAATTTTACTGAAAGGCAATCCTTGAACTTGGTAGCAGAATAAATTCCTGAAAGGGAAGGAATCAGTCAGGTCAAGGCCAAGTCCAATCATGTTTTTCACCACAAAAAACAATGTTTTATTACTGAACTCTGTGCTTGAAGACCAACTACCAATCTTTTAAAGATTATAAACCTTCATTAAAAGATTTTCAGAATGTAGGCTGGGGAGACAGCTTGGCGAGTGACACCTTTGCTGTATAACTTGAGGACCAGAATGTGCCTCCCCGGGTCCCACATCTGCTAGGAGCAGAGCAGCAATCCAAGTGCACGGAGGCAGAGACAAGGTGATCCCCGAGCAAGCTGCAACCAGAGTGGCTCTGACAGTGAGCCCTGGATTCAGCTGAGACCCTGCCTTGATACAAGGAGTGAATGGCCATCAAGGAAGACAGGTGATGTGCCCTGGGCTAATACACACGTGTGCACATGCACCCGCACCCCTGCACGCATGCACCCACACACATGCAAATACACACTACACTTGTCTTGGGGTTTCCATTGCTGTGAAGAAAGAAACACCATAACCAAAGCAATCTGAGGAGGAAAAGGCTGATCTGGCTTACACTTCCACATCATTGTTTATCAGCGAAGGCAGTCAGGACAGGAACTCAAGCAGGGCAGGAACCTGGAGGCAGGAGCTGATGCAGAGCCCATGGAGGCTGCTGCTTACTGACTTGCTCCCCATGGCTTGCTCAGCCTGCCTTTCTCCACCTACCCCCCCTCCCCCCCGCACCTGAGACAGGGTTTCTCTGTGTAGTTCTGGCTGTCCTGGAACTCGCTCTGTAGACTAGGCTGGCCTCAATGAACTCAGGACCACTAGCCCAGGGATGATAACACCCACAATGGGCTGAGTGTTGTCATCAATCATTGATTTAAGCCCAGGCTGGCCTTGAACTCACAGAGATCTGCCTGTGTCTGCCTCCCGAGTGCTGGGATTAAAGGCGTGCGCCACCACCGCCCAGGATGGAGGCATTTTCTTTTTTTTTTCTCTTTTTCCTTTTCTATTTATTTGTTTGTTTGTTTGTTTGTTTACATCCCTGTAGTTTTCTCTTCCTCCTCCCCTCCCAGGCTCTTCCCCAAACACCCCCCACTCTGTTCCCACCCTCCAATCCACTCCTCCTCCATTTCTATTTAGGAAAGGGTAGGATTCCCACGAATATCATCAAAACATGGCATGTCAAGTTGCAGTAAGACTACGCACCTCCACATGTATCAAGGCTGGGCAATGGATATGAGGAGTAGGGTCCCAAAAGTCAGTAAAACAGTCAGACACAGCCCCTGTTTCACTGTTAGGAGTCCCACAAGAGGACCATTTTCTTAACTGAGGTTCCCTCCTCTCAGATCACTTTAGCTTGTGTCAAACTGACATGAAACTCTCCAGCACAACACTAAATACACACGCATAAACAAAAAAATTCAAAATGTGAAGAATCCTAAAGACCACGTCTCCATCCTTGACAGCCACGGTCCTTCTTAACAAGTGCCTATGACATATACCTGTGATGCTGCATTTGCCTGTACACTCAGCACTCCATCTCTCCCAATGGCGCTACCAAACAAATATTTCACTTTAAAAATGAGAGAACTAAGGGTCTTGCCCGCTAGCTTTTGACAAAGGCAGTGTAGCTATTTAATAACTGAGCAAGAATTTAAACTCAGGGGTCTCTGACTCTAAAGCCAAAGATCTCTCTGCCCACCCCACCACCACCAGCAGCTTCCTAAGTCAACCAAAAAGAACACACTTAGTACTGTAGACCAAAATGTCTGCTATCAGTTAGACATAGAGAAACAGTCATACCACTTTATCCGATGGACTCACTAAGAAACTGCCTAAGACAGACATCATCTATGAATGGCTAAAATTCCACTGGAAGTAGCGGAATTTTAGTAGTAGCCAGGTGAGACCAGGCATCCTAACAGTGAGTTAGTAATTAGGGCCTTCACTGGAAACCAAACCTAAATCGTTCATCCAATGAAGTATCTATTAGAGCCTACGGATGCAGCAGTCAATAGAGACCTTCCTGGGAAGGTCACAGAGTTTTCTTTCACACTCTTTAGACAGTCAGTGCCAACATGAACTCTGACGGAGGGAATGGAGGGCAAGCGGGATAGGCCACGCCTCTCCAAAAGCAAGAGAATATAAAAGCCTGAGCTGAAGGTGGCTTCTAGATGGATCTGAAGACCAGAGAGGCGAAAACACTAAAGGCTGGCATACTGACAGATACAAACGGTGTACCCAAACATTGGAACAAGGCAGGGGCCCGGGAGCCCGAGAGGGACCAACTAATGAGGCTGAGGGAACCTCAGGAGTGGGGCACCCTGGGAGCCGCAGGAAGACAGCACAGACAGCGGGTGTTGGATATGGCAGACACGGAAAACACGTCTGGGGGTCCAACACAAGTGAGGGCTTCGGCATCTCCACTGGTCTGAGGAACACGAAGATCACTGGTAATGTAATGAGAGCTGCACACTCAGGGCAGTGGGGTGGGCAGACGCCAGACCACAAGTCTGCAGGGGCACAGAAGGGCATGCATAGAGAAAGCAACTGAGAGCATCTAGTCAGAGAGGAGAGAAACCAGGAGATACCTAGTGGCTTAAAGGGGCTCTATAAAGGGCTTGTTACCCACGCAGAAAAAGCAATGGCATATTTCTAGCCCGACTCAACAGATCCCGTATAAAATAACTGTAAAAGCCAGAGAGAGCCAGCAGAACAAAACGCACTGATATGCATTTTGACAGGCAAGACTGGATCAACCTGGCACGCAATGGACAAAGACAGCTAGAGGCAGGGTCAGCTGTGGGCACGGGCAACTAGCTGCATGGGCGACCAGGGCACAGACAGCTAGTAGCAAGGACAGCCAGAGGCAGGGGTGACTGACTGGGAGTGAGAACTGCTAGGGGTAAGGATAGCTGGGGGCATAGGCATCTAGGGTCCCTGGGTGGCTAGAGGCAGGGCTGTCTAGAATCATGGCTGTTCTCCCACGTTACCAGGGGAGGCTGCAGCGCTGTGGAAGGAAAGGCCGACAGAGCTAATGAAGGTGATGCCAACGTGGGAGCTGCTTCACTTCTGGTGGCTTCGGTTTTCCTCAGAGAAAAGGGAAGTAAAGCCTAAGAGGGGGTGCCGGAGGCTTCAGGAGGAAAGAGAACAGAAGAACCATTGTCTAGAAATGAGTAAATACAGTATGGCATTAAGTTCTTGCTAGAAGTCAGAGATCATTTTAAAGAACACCAGCTGTCTTAGCTGACTGGGGGGTGGGGGGCAGGGACATGTGAGGGTGAAGAGTTAGAGCAGCCATAGACGAACGAACATTCATCCAAGGAGGAGGCTGTGCTAATCTGTCATCCTATTTCCACCAAACGTCAGTGTCTACAGGGAACTGCCTTCTCTTGTTAGATCCAAACAGCCCTCTGACGTTTCTGCCTTGGTTGAGGGAGGACCAGGTTCAGCAAGGTACAGTCATAGGGCTGAGTCTCCAGCCTACTAGCCCCAGGCTCTGGCTTTCTGCGTTCCTGTGATGAGAGAGAAAGCCATAAACCGGAACTCTCATTGTCCACAAACTCTTGCCACAATCCTGCTTGGCAAAACTGGCTACATCCCTGCCCTGGCTTCTGCCTAAGTGCCACCCAGCCCCACTGTAAGCCACATACAGAAGATACGTCTGTAACTGCCTGGAGACCCGTTCGTGAAGCATTTCTACAATGCAATGAAGTATTAGTGAGGATTTCTTTATAACTATGGGATGTTGTAGGGGTGGCTGCACTGTCCTCTCCTGACCCCGTGAAACTTTTATACTGCAGTATCGGAGGTTATCATGGCTCTCCAATCACACACTTGAGGCTAGAGTCTGATGATGAGGGAATAGGGACACATCTGTTTGGAAAGGTGTCTGTATTCATTAAGATCACAGGGCACCTTTAAAAGTAGAAGTAGCCATTTCATCCATAGCGACTTCAAGGCGGACATGCATGAACAGCCACTAGGAAGCAGGTACATGTCTCCCTAGCCAGGATCAGAAGGTCAGGTGAGCAAACTGAGCACCTGCTTGGTCCTTCAGGATCCTGTACGGATGAGATAAAGAAATCCTGTAATTTTAAAATATGGATTGGACAGCAAATAGAAATTTCTTACAAGCAGAATTTAACATCAGTGGAATGGAACATGAGTGAGCATTTACTGAGGATATGAATCACATATCGGGCACCACACTAGCCACCAAAGAAACAGTAGCAAACAAGAAAGGTTGGTCCCTTTCCTCATAAAGACCATAGTAATAGAATTTTATTACACGAGACTCAAGAAAAGCACATAAAGGAATCTGGGATGGAAATGCTACTTCAGCCAGCCGTCTGCATAGGAAATCACGCTGCTAGTTTACTGCTCTCCTCCCTAGGGAAGACAACTGCTACCCACATTCCTTGTTAACGGACAGCTAGAGTCTATCACAAGCAAAGCAGCATGCGGGACTTGGTCCTTCCTCAAAGGAAGGCAGCAGGGCACAGCAGAAGGAGGAAATTAAGACAGACCTTTGCCTCAAGGTGCTTGGTGCATGATAAAACAAATACCCTTGCAAAGAGCTGCTCAGGTAGTGTGTGCATTCCACCAGGGGCAAGTGAGGAGCTGCGCGGCACTAAGGAAGGACCAGGGGTGCATGCCTGCTCCAGGGATCCTCTTCAGCAAACAGCTTCTTTTACTGATAAAGAGCAACCCAGTGATTCCCGAGGCAGGCCCTGGCCTCGGCACTAACAGCAGCAGTGAAGAAGGCAAAGTCCCCACTCTCTGGGAGATGGCAGGGTACTGGAAGGGATTTGGAGAGGAGAGCAGACGATAAATGCCAGGCGTTACGTGGGAATCACACAAAGGAGAGCTGTGACGGCAGAGGTGAGTTAGGAAAGACCTTTCTGAGGTGACATCTGAGCTGCAAAGCCAATGATTAGGGCTGACATAAATACACCCTGAGAAGCACATCCCCAGTAGAAGGCAAGAGGAACAAAGCAAGGGGGTAAAATGTGCTCGGTGTTTGAAAAGTGAGCAGGGAGTCCATCCTGGCTGGTGTAGATGAAGAGAGGGCATTATTGAGACATGAAGGAGAACACTAGTAAATGACGTATTTCTTTGGGCTTTGGTAAGACCCTGTCGGTGTGAAGGCTGCAAAGGCTTCACAATACCAAGCTTTTCTTGGAGATGCTTTCCCTTTGTCTAGAATTCTCAAAAGCACATCCCTAAACCTCCAGAGCCCTTGAGTGCAGTTCAATGACAGAACACTTGCCTGGAGTGTCTTAGGCCCTGGGTCCAACCCTCAGTACTGTGAGAACATACATCGCCTAACCAAGCTTCACTTTGGATAACAGTGTTGGGAAAGGCTGAGATCTGTACACATGTTACTTGAAATGTGGGAAAGCTGAAGCATGAGAGAAAGTACAGCAAATAGTTCTCTCTCTTTCTCTCTCTCTCTCTCTCTCTCTCTCTCTCTCTCTCTCTCTCTCTCTCTTTCTCTCTCTCTCTCTCTGGTTTGGTTTAGTTTTTGTTTTATCGAGACAGGGTTTCTCTGTGTAGCTTTGGAGCCTGTCCTGGATCTCGCTCTGTAGACCAGGCTGGCCTCAAACTCACAGAGATCCACCTGCCTCTGCCTCCCCAGTGCTGCGATCAAAGGCGAGCGCCACCGCCGCCTGGCAAAGCAAATATTTCCGTAGAGAGGGTTCACAGGAGAGGGTTGTTTGTGCCCGAATAGGTACATTACACATTCTGTTTGATGTTGGTTTCATGTAGCAACCAGAGGACTAAATATATTCCCAACTCCAAGCCCTCCATTTCATCCCCCTCCTGTAGAATCAAAGCCGTAGTAATCAGCAAACCATACTGTGGTGATATTTTATTTGTGCACCCCAATAAAGCTTATCTGGGGATCAGAGAAAAAAGCCAGCCAGTATATTAAACATAGAGGTCAGGCAGTGGTAGCACACACCTTCGATCCTAGCATTTGGGAGGCAGATTCATCCAGATCTCTGTGAGTTCAAGGCCACACTGGGAACAGAGCCAGGCATGGTGGCACATGCCTTTAATTCCAGTGCTAGTTAAACATAGAGGTCTGGAGGTCTGGACAGACAGACAGGAAGTGATAGAGCTGGGCGGAAAGAGGAAGTGATAAAGCTGGGCGGAGAAAGGAAGTGAGATGACAGAGCACAGAAAGGCATACAAGACATGAGTATACAGGAAGTAGCTCTCTTGGGCTGAGGATTTCCTAGTGGTAAGAATGTGGCTGGCTTCTTTCTGCTTCTCTGATCTTTCAGCTTTCACCCCCATATCTGGCTCTGGATTCTTTATTAAGATCGTTTAGCAATTTGTCTTACACCATCTACCAGCCACTGAACACCAATCGGCTACTTCCCACTTATCACACAAGGCAACTCGACTGTAAAGGATGACATCCCTGTTCAACTCATGCAACACGGTTCCACAGGCGTTTTCACATCCCTCCACACTTTCAGAGTTACTGCTGTAACTAAACCTAAGCAGAGGAGACCACCAGTCCATCGAATGACTCTACTTTCTCCTTTGCCTCCAGTTAACAAGAATCAAAAACACCTTCGAGAAGTCACATGATATCTACTGGATGGGTCCCTGCCCTGCAGATAAGTAGAGTTCCAGGCACTCACATGAGATTGTAGAACTTTTAGGAAACACATGACGTTAATGCCCATAATAAATCATGTTCCAGATCCCAACATGCACACATTGTCATGTGTTTATTTTTAATCTGTTATTTTTCTTTCAAAGAGTAAGAAACTTTCCAAGATATTTTTGATAAACTAGAGCAAGATGAAATTATTTGACCAGATATCAAGAACTGTTACAAGAGTGTAGTTAATTCACATATCATGGTGCAAAGGCACAGACAGACAAAGTCACTATTGACACAAAACAGAGACTCCAGCAAAAGCTGGGCATATAAAAGGCAAAACTGCTGTTGTAGCGAACTAAACAAAGGTTATCCCACCCATGGAAGTCATCTGTACCGGAACAACTGATATGGAAAAATGGTGAACCAGAGCCTACCTCACAGCACACAAAAGCTTATTACAATAGCATTCAAAGACCTAAATCCTAAAAAAAAGAAAAAAAGTTTAGAAAACACTTCACGGATGTTGTAACAAGCTGGGACAGACTTATTAAAGAAATGTCTTATGTGCATGAGTGTTTCTCCTACAGGTATGTCTGTGTACCACTGGTGTATGGGTGCCCACAGAGTCCATTGGAGGATGTCATTCTCCTGGAACTGGAGTTACAGCTCAGTGTGAGCAGCTGTGTGTGCTGGGAACCGGGTTCTCTGGAGCAACAGGAGGTACTCTTAACTGTTAAAAATTTCAGGCAGCTCACAACTGCCTATAACTCCAGTTTAAGAGGATACAACACTATTGGTGTAAATATTAAGGCCACTCCATGTAGTTAAAAGGAGATTTATTTAATGGCGTAACTTACAAATTAAGGGATAGGTAGGTCATGGGGTCTGGGAAAGGTGTATCACAGTCCAGCGGTGTTCTCTGGAGCTCTGCTTGATCCACCTCCACCATCCAGGGTCCCGGAACGGAGCGAGCGCCCGCTGATCCAGATCTCGGGTCCCCAGGTGCCTCCCTTGGGCCCGCCTTGTAGGCGTGACAGTTGCCGAAGTCTCAATGGGGGTTGGAACTTCCAGATCAAAGCTGGAACGGCTACCCACTACACAACACCCTCTTCTGGCCTCTCCAAATATATGGTGTACATACACATATGCAGGTACTCACAAATACACTAGAAATAAAAATAAACCTTTTTATAAAAAATTAATAACTTCAGTTCATCAAAAGAAACCACAAAAGAAAAACAGACAAGTCACAAACTAGAAAAGTATATCTACTACATATAATCAACAAAGGTTTCGTCTACAGACCATACAAGGAATTTCCAGAAATCTGTGTGAAACAGACAATGAAGGAGAAAAAACAATGGGCAGGAAACTAAACAGACATTTTGCAGAAGTAGAAAACTAAGTGGTGATTTAAAAATATGCCCAATATCACCAGGCACTGGAGAAATGCACAATGAAATCACAATGACGTACCCTTTTAGAACAATTAGTTCAAAAATTTTAAATTCTGACATCAAGCATTAGCAAAGATATAAAGGCAGTCAGACCACGTGCAATTTATCGAAGGCGTACAAAGGAGCAGAACCCCGTGAAACGTGAGTGAGGGCACACGTGCCCTGACCTTACACCCTCCCCTCTGAGCAACCCTCTGCACATATGTACTAACAGAGACTGGGATGACAAGAACCATCAAAGACAAAAACTAGCACAAATACCCACCAACAGCAAACATGCAAACAGACAGACAGCAAACGTAAACAAATAAATTATAGGAAAAGTGCTGAACACGAGAGAGGAAAAATGAGCTAGAGAACATTCTGGTGCTACAGTTCTCATCTTGAATGTCTCCCAAAGAGTTGGACATTAAAGGTCTGGCCACACAGGGTGGTGCTATTAGGAGGTAGGGGAGTGTTTTTTTTTCTTTCTATTTTTATTTTGTTTTGTGTGTATGGGTTTGGATCCCCTGGAGATGGAGTTACAGTTGTGAGCTGCCATGTGGGTACTGGGAATCAAACCTGGGTCCTTTGAAAGAACAGCCTGCTCTCTAAACCACTGAGCCAACTCTCCCGCTGCAAGGCGGGAGACTTTTAAGAGGTGGGGCCCAGGTGTCACGGCCACAGACCTAAAGCAATGAGACCAATCAAGGACTGGCGCCTCCAAACCCATGAGTCACAATAAACCTTTCCTCTCTATAAGTCGATCTTCCTTGAGCGCTTTATAATGGAAATCTAACACACTCGGTATAATTTTATTTATTCAAACTGTAAAGCTTCAAAGCTAAAGAAAATGTTGATGAAGAATTAATATTTATGACAAAACAATAAATAAGACTTTCTTATAAGATCTTGTAAGATCTTGTAAGATGGCGGACTGAAGACTGCATTCACGGGAGCTGGTTAAGGAAAGAGTCTGTATAAAACCAACAGCTGTCCTACAGACGGAAAAGGGGTTCTGAGAGGGTGCTCAAGAATTTAGAAAGGAGGTGGCAAAAAGAAAGAAAAAAAAAAATGCCCAGAGAGAAACAAATGTCAATAGCAAAAAGAGCCGGTGATGGAACACGAAGCAGGAAGCCAGGCTGAATGCAGCTCGTGGCTGGAGCTGAGCAGCTCCAGGCAGTGGGAGGGGCAAGGAGGCCTGTCCATCCTTCTCCTGGGACAAGCCACAGCCCTCACAAGCTTCAGATCCAGGTATGAATTTTGGTGAGATGTGATTGTCTGGTAGATGGGGCTCACCGTGGAGAGGAAGCCCATTTTGTTTCTGTACGACTCTGAGGGCAGTGGAGATTTCTACCTTGAGAAATAACTTACTGTTTAAAACTGAGCTATTCCAGGGGCCCGACACTCCTGGCGAAGAGGAGGGTGGAACACTGACAAGCTGGAGAGCCAAGCGGGAAGGCGGCTCAGCTCAGGTGCATGTGCAGAAGCATGCCTTGTCAACTCTAAGTCTCCTAGAGTCCGATAGTCCCAAGCCTGAGGGCAGCCGGGGCATCAACCTCTGGAGGCTCCTAGCTACTGTTCACTGTGGCAGAAAACAATGACGGACCAGCAGTGTGCAGGATGCACAGGACCTCATCACCACAGGAGGTGATCGGCACTTAGGAGGTCTTAGAGCACAAAGAAGGAGTCTCTACCTCTACAGGTCAGTCTGTGGTTGCTTCCCACAGTCCCTCTTGTCCAGGACATCAGTTACACCAGCAAGGATGACAAGGGAACTCTCGGCAGGATGAGAAAAATCTCCCCAGCCCACAGACAGCAATGCTAAGCATGACCAGCACAAAGAGGAAATGTCATCAAGTGAAGAATGCTCTCATGGACACCGCCCAGCATAAACCACAGACAGCAGCTCCCAAGCTCACCCACCCGCAGGCTCTGATTTTTGAGGCACAAGAAAGAAGCCCCACCACCCTTTTCTTTTCTTTCTTTCCTCAGTACCTTGCGAAACCCCCTCTTTATCTGTACTATTGCACTTTCAGCAATGATTTTTAGTTTGCATTTTTAATTTTTTGTCTTTCATATTCTCTTTCATATAGTCATCTAATTTTGTTTATGCACATTTTCACTATTAAACAATCTCTCCATTTCCTTTTTCATTTCCTTTGTCCCTGTATACCCCACTTTTCTCTCCACTGATACCTTCAGTAGCATTCTACTTTACCTCATTTTTAAAACAAAAAAATTATGTTTTCATTTTTATTACTCTTCTTACAGCTACCAAATTCTGCTTTAAAGCTTTTTGACTGTTGTAACATAAAGTATTTTTCTTCTACCCTTTTGTTTATTCTAACTCCGACTTCCTTTATCTTCAGGATGCTCTTCTCCACTTCCTTTATCCTCAGGATGTTCTTCTCCACTTCCTTTTCCTTCCTTTAGCCTTGTTTCTCCTCTGCTTCCATTCCCTGCTTCCTCCTTTATCTCATTCGTTTACTATTTCCATATTTATCCTAACTAATTTTGACCTTCATAGGACATTCTGCATTAATCTTTCCATTTTAGTTTCATGATCATTGGTAATATATTAAGTGGACTTTAATCTATTTTAAGTATCTCTATAGCTTGTACAATTCAGTATCACTGCTGTTAGAGCCATTTTCTTTCTCCTCTTAGAGTGGCACTGAAGAATGAATCCTCAACAGTAGGCTTCTTTTTCCCCCCCTTTTTTCTCTTTGTTTTTTCAAGACTGGGTTTCTTTCTCTGTGTAAGCCCTAACTGTCCTAGAACTAGTTCTGTAGACCAGGCTGGCCTGGAATTCACAAAGATCAACCTGCCTCTGCCTCCTGAGTGCTGGGATTAAAGGCATGCACCACCACTGCCCGGCCAACATTAGGCTTCTAAATAAGATCATCCATGAAACAAGAGACATTTAAACCATAAGATGTGAAATCGAAATGCAAAACCAAGAAACATGAAAATATAAGTCAATGTGATTCCACCAAAAGATTGGAACTCCTTCAACACAGATTTCAAATATACTAAAATAGTTATGAAGCTGGAGAAAGATTTCAGAAGTTTACTAGTAAAATGGCCAATGACTTTGAAGAGAATACAAATAAGTAGATTAATTCAATCCAAGACAGGAAAGTCAGCAAAACCAGGAAAATGTCAGGGAAATAGGTGATGAAAGAAGTGATATAGATAAAAAAAAAAAAGTCAGCAAGGAGTCTCAGATTTTGAAAAAGATCTCAACAGAAATGCTGAGATTAAAAACTACTCAAGAGCCGGGCGGTGGTAGCACACGCCTTTAATCCCAGCACTCGGGAGGCGGAGGCAGGTGGATCTCTGTGAGTTTGAGGCCATCCTGGTCTACAGAGCGAGATCCAGGACAAGCTCCAAAGCTACACAGAGAAACCCTGTCTTGAAAAACCAAATAAATAAATAAATAAATAATAAAAAACAACTCAAAACCAAAAACACCATGGGAAGCATTAGCAATACATTTGCTGAGGAAGAGGAAGGAATACCAGGGGTGGAGAATTCCTGCAACCAAACCTCAACGAAGAAAGTCAAGTGAAACGGACATGACCGCAGTGTTCAAGAAAACCAGCCTGTAGAATAGAAGGAGCTGAAACAAAAACTAAATGCAGAGAAAAACCACTCACTGGATTTACTGTAGAAAAGCCCCCAATTGTAAAGGAGGAAATGGCTAGCCAAACACTCAAGAGGCACTGAGAAACCCAAACAGAAAAAGAGCAGAGACCTTGTCCACGCCACATCAGAGTGAAGACGCCAAAAACACAAAGCAAAGAAACACCCCCGAAAGCTGTAAAGGAGCTGGGGAGAAGACTGTGCCTAAGAGCATTTGCCGTGCCAGCAAGAGGACCTGAGTTCAGACCCCAAGCACTCACTTAAAAGCTGGGCATACACATCTGTAATCCCAGAGTCATTAGGGGAGGCTTGAAAAACATAATGTTTCAAAAACAAATAAATAAATAAATACCTGGAAAATCTAGAATAACTAAATTCCTATATGAGCTACCAGATTAAATCAAAATATAATCTCAAACAAAAGAAAAATGAGATGGAAGTAGTAATGAAACATCTCCCAATCAAGAAAAGCCAGAAGCAGATGGGTTCACTGTCCAGCTCTACCAGATCTTTAAGGAATAGTTACTGTTAGCGGCCCTCAGACTGCTCCATAGAACATGAAGGGAAGCGTACCTGCCACTCACTCTACAGAGGTGCTGCTCGGACAGACACCAGAACTGGGTAAAGACACACAACAAAGCAAGACCAAGAAAAACAAAGAACAGACCAAGTTCTCTAACACAGATGCAAAAAATCTCAAAAATAAAAACACTGTGAATCTAAGTCAAGAGCACAGTAAGATCGTAACCAGCTGGATTAATCCCAGGCACAATAGTTGAAACAATGTACACATATCAATAACTATAATACAATGTAAAAACTTTAGGATGTAAATCACGTAGTCATCTCAGAAGATGCAGAACGGGCATTTGACAGAGTTCAATACCCCTTCACGATAAAAGCCCTGAAAACGCTGGGAATTGAAGAAACATACCTCAACATAAGAAAGGCCATCTATGACAAACCCAGAGCCCAGATCATATGGAAGGGAGAAAATATTTCCCCTCAATCCAGTAATGAGAAGTGAGAGCCCACTCGATCTGTAAGTGAAAACGGCACTGAAGTCTTCGCTAGAGCAGAAAGACAAGAGAAAGACAAAGACTCCAAAGAGGAGAAGCAGTCAAAGAATCTCTGTTTGCTTGCTACATATTCATATATTTAAGACTTTAAAGTCCATGCCAGAAAACTTTTAACCACACTTTCAGCAAAGTAACAATTTACAAAACCAACATACAAAAATCAGTAACCTTCTAATACACCAATTATGAGCTTGCCAAGAAAAGAATTGAAAATTTCTATTTACAGTAACATTTAAAAATAAAATATCTAGGAATAAGCTTAACCAAAGAGGTTAAGCTTATTAACCCCTCTCTCCCTCTTTCTCTCTCTCTCTCTCTCTCTCTCTCTCTCTCTCTCTCTCTCTCTCTCTCTCTGTCTTGCTCTCGCTCTCTCTTTTCTTCCATGGAAACTTGGAGACACTAAATAAAAAAATTGAAAAATATACTAGAAGATGGAAAGATTCCCCCCCCCACATGCTTGTGGGTGGGCAGAATATTGTAAAAATGGCTACATTACCAAATAAGATCTATAGTGTCCACACATTCTCCATCAAAATTCAATTACATTCTTCACAGAAGTATAAAAAGTTCCTAAAATTCATATTAAAGCTATAAAGACTCCAAATAACTAAAGCAATTCTAAGCAGAAAAAAAAATACTGGAATTTCACATCTGATCTTAAATTGTATTATAGTCATACACAGTCAAAAAAATATGGTACTGGCACAAAAATAGGCATGTAGATCAATGGGATAAAACAGAGCACCCAGAAATAAACCAACATAGGTACAAACAGCCTCCTAACTTTTCAACAAAGGCTTAAAACATACTGGGTAGCTTCAACAAACAGTATTGGAAAAGCTCATTATCTTTGTAGAAGAATGAACTAGATCTGTATTTCTCACCCTGGGCAAAAACCAATTCCAAATGCTTAAAGGCCTTAATGTAAGTAAGGCTTGGAACTTTGAAACTGCTAAAGGAAAGCATAGGAAATGAATTTCAAGACATAGGTGTCCTACTTCCTTTTTTTATTTCTGTGATTCAACTACAATGACCTAGGCAACGTATAAAAGAAAGCAATTAATTTGGGTCTCACAGTTTCAGAGGGCGAGTCCATGACCATCATGGCAGGGAGCACGGCGGCAGGCGGGCAGGCACAGCGCTGGAGCAGTAGCTGAGACCTTACATCTGATCCACAAGCATGAGGCAGAGAACAAGTTAACTGGTGTGGGCTTTTGAAACCTCAAAGTCTGCCCCCCCCAGGGACACACCTCCTTCAAGGCCACACCTCCTGATCCTTCCCAAAGAGTTCCACCATCTGGGGATCAAAGCCTTCAAATAGATGCACCTATGGCAGCCACTCTCATTCAAACCGTCACAAATGAGCATAGGCAAACACTTTCTAAAAAGGACTCAAATATCACAGAAAACAATCAGACCAAAGGAATGGAATTATATGAAATTAAAAACCTTCTGCACAGAAAAAAAAAAATTATCAAAATGAAGAAACAGCCTACAGAACAGGAAAAAAAAAGTCTTTGCCAACTACACATCTGACCAAAGATTAATATATAAGATATATAAAATCTGTAAAAACTAAACAAATCATCTAATCAACAAATGGGCTACTGAACTGAATAAATATCTCTCAAAAGAAAAAATACAATGGTAAATAAATATTTGGAAAAGTATTCAACGTCCTTGTCCATGCGGGAAACGCAAATTAAAGTGCTTTGAGCATCTACCTCATCCCAGTCTGGACCAGGATGCTGGAGAGGATGCAGAGAAAAGAAAACTTCACCCTCTGCTAGTGCAGGTGTAAATGAAACAGCCATTACAGAAGCAAATCTGGACTTCCCTCAGGAAACTCAAAACTCAGCTACCTATGACGCAGCTACGCCATTCCTGCGTACATACCTGAAGGTGTCTAAGTCAGCACACCACAGAGACGCATGCATACCCGTGTTTATTACTCTTCTAGTCACAATAGCAAAGATAGGGAACCAGTCTAGATGCCCATCAACAGATGAACGTGTAAAGAAAACGTGATACACAATGGAATCGCTTTAGATGGAAAGAAGATTAAATTATGACATTTGTAAGGAAACTGGCAGAACTGGAGGTCACCTTAGGGAAAATAAGTCAAACTCAGAAGACAAATATTGAACACCTCATCTACAGAATATAGATTTAAATTTGTGTGTGTGTGTGTGTGTGTGTGTGTGTGTGTGTGTGTGTGTGTTGTTCAGGCCATTAAAAATAGAAAGGTGACATGAGAGAGGACATCCTGAGGAAGACAGGACAGCAGAAGGAAGGACCGTGTGGACAGAAGCAGAGTATGGGGGCAGGGTAAGGCCAGTAGGGGGAGAAGAGAGTAAAGAGAGTATAATGATTGCTATAACAAAAAACATTGCTTTATATCAGAAACTTAAAAATTAAAAGACTATCACGTTTTTAAATACAAGCACAACATTCTGCATAGTGGCCCCTACTGTAAGAGTTTAGGCTACGGAGAGGCACATAGTGAAGGTGCTTTAGTAGGAAGTGTGAGTCCACAGTTTCACCGTGTCTTGAGTTAACTCTCGTAAGAAGTCTTCGGTAGCAACTCAAAAACAAAAGGTGATTTTCTCCACCCAGGTTCTCCTGCAGCCTGGCAGCTGCAGTGTCCTTTCTGACCACCCACTTCCCGCAACAGCCTCCTATTGGGCTGTGGAGAAATGGAATAGCAGTGAACCGGGGGCTGCAACCACATGGGCAGGTTCCCACTGCAGCTCTAACTCTGGGACTGTGTAAACTTCGGGCGGTTAGTCACCCTCCCTCAGCCTGCATTGCCGCCACTGTTAGCTGGGAAACCGCAGGTGTACTTCATAGAGTCATCATATGCACTTAAGGGATTCGAACCATCCACAATTCCTTACTGGAAAGGTCTATGGTCAGGTGTGTTTTGGAATTAAAGAATTTTAGCTTTCAGGAAATGAATATCCAACATTTCAGGAAGATCTGGAACAATACAGATTTGTTTTGGTATGTCTTGAGTGAAAACCCTAAAAGCTAACACTAAAAGGTACAAAAACTAGCAAAGAGACTCACACAGGATCCAGAGAAGTTGGAGTAATAAATATGTTAGAACACTGGATTGTTGTTGATAGTTACAAAGCACTATAAATTTCCTTTAAAGAAAGGAATTAATAGGTATACTCCAAAAGGCTGAAAAGTGTGGTACACAAACTATCTCTCAATACGGCTGAAAAAATAAAGCAGTGTTGGCCTGGGCTCCAGTAACTCAGGTCGTGTTTACCAACAAATGGGTCAGTAAAAATTCCCACTTGGTTTAAAGGTTTGTGCATTTAGAGCTGCACAGCAGAGGACATGTACCTGTATTCACAGGGCTCAGGGCACACACAGGAGATCCACTGTTTACCATGACCGTGGCCATCGCTTTACTCAGTCCTATGCTTCTCAGCATGGAGAACTCAGTACAACGAAACCCCACACACTAACTCCTCAAAGCACTGAGCATCTGTGGCCACTGCAGTCCTGCTGCTCATCTTAAAATGCTCTTGAGGAAAGCAAGTTGCAGTTGAGACGATTTAAGGTGCTTGAACTCTACGTTCCTTGAAGGTAGAGAGTGCGTCTGACTCACAGAGGTAAAACAGGAATACTGCTTCCTACAAAAATAACTAGAGAAAGAAGCAAACTGGAGTTTTATTCCTTCCTTAAATGACTGTTTATATTTCCCTTTCCTCATCACAGTAAAAAAAAAAGAAAATCATGAAGGTGTGGAGAGACGCCTCAGTTCAGTGGTTAAGAGCACTATTCTTGCAGAGGACCCAGGTCCATTTTCCCAGAACCCACACGTTGGCTCACAACCACCTCTAATTCCAGTCCCAAGAGATTCAACACCCTCCTCTCCCGACCTCCAAAGGCACCAGACACATGTGTGCTGCACAGGCACACACGCGGGCACACACTCATGCACATACAATAAAAACAAAGTTCAATGAACCACATAATCCAGACAAGCACATAAAGGAGATTTTTTTTTGAACTGTAGAATAAACATAAGCATCAGAAAAAAAGTTTCCATAGTAAGTATTATAGAAATACTACAAAACATTACAAACCAGGAACACTCAGTACTTCATCAAGACCTCTACTTTCCTACTTTTTTGTTTGTTTGTTTTGTTTTTTGTTTTGTTTTTGTTTTTGTTTTTTCAAGACAGGGTTTCTCTGTGTAGTTTTGCGCCTTTCTGGAACTCACTCTGTAGCCCAGGCTGGCCTCGAACTCACAGAGATCCGCCTGCCTCTGCCTCCCGAGTGCTGGGATTAAAGGCGTGCGCCACCACTGCCGGGCTACTTTCCTACTTTTATCACTGACTTCATAAAAAGAAAAAATGTTAACAAAATTGTAGTGACTTAAGCTGGGTACTGGTGGCATACACCACAATGCCAGCACTAAGGTGGCCTCATGAATGGGTCCCTGCTTTTCTTGAGAGGAAGAAGCACATAAAACATGGAAGAAAATCAAATTTCAGCAAGAGCCACTAAGGTGGAGAGTTTGAGATCACTGGGCTACACAGCAAGACCCTGTCTCAAAAATGTAACAAATAAGAGGAAGAGAGGGAGGGGGAGGGAGGGAGGGAGGGAGGAAGGGGAGGGGTAGGCATTAGCTGAAGGAGCTAAGTCTAAAATAAGCAAAAGCATAGTCTAGGGATACACTGTGAAAAACTGAAGATCAGAAGGAAGTACAATGTTTACTTTATTTCCCTTTATAGCTACCCGGCTCTCAGTCAACAACCACCACAGATGGTCCCAGCACCAGACTGCTCTCTGCTGCTCACAACCCTTGAGGATGAGGCGCATCACCTTTCCCCAAGATTCCTGCCTGCACTTATTGCTCCCCACTGGTCCCCACCAAAATGTATGCGCGGCCTGGTCCCCACGTGGCAGTGTTAAGAGGGATGGATGGCTTAGCAGATGGGAGGGATGTGGAGGCAGAGCCCCTGTGAAAGGATTCACGATTTTCTTGAGAGGAAAAAAAAAGCTCACGTAAAGTAAATGAAACCGACATTTCAGCATCAGTCACCAAGGTCTAACTGGAACGCCAACCATCCTTATCAGCTATAATTGCGTACGGCTGTCTGTCACCTTGGCAGCCTTACTGGCCAGCTAAAATGTTTGCTCTTCAGCCCTTTCCAGACAGTCTGCCATCCTCTGAGCTAAACCAGAGGTAAGTTTATCTCACCACAGGCAACGTTGGACAATGAATGCCAGGATGCGTGTTTAAAACACATCCTTGAAACCCACAGAAACAAGCTTGGTAAACCCGTCCCCACCCACGCAGGGTTTTTGTTACAAGCAACAGTGTTAACTCTAACTGCAGGGGGGCGAAACGTATAAGAACACCCATCCTTGGCCCAGTCCCATACCAAAACGCTGGGCAGAAAACACTGGGCATCTAAGTTAGACTGTGAAACCTAAGTGATAACA
This sequence comes from Peromyscus eremicus, assembly GCF_949786415.1. NCBI lineage: Eukaryota > Metazoa > Chordata > Mammalia > Rodentia > Cricetidae > Peromyscus > Peromyscus eremicus. The sequence continues at coordinate 84,777,341 of NC_081425.1, read as the reverse complement.
CTGGGAGTGGAACTCAGAATACCTTCAAACCAGGGCTGAATTTTCCTTTTTTTTTTCCATCCTGGTCTCCCAGTATCACCCAGCGTAGATTCAAATGCAGCCCAACATCCAAAAATGTCCAGTGTGTACAGACAAAAGGAACCCAGAGAAAAGAAAACTTCCTTGGAAAAGAAAAATAAAGCCTGCCCTCACAGAGTTTCACTAGAACGTTGCTTTCTCTGACTGTTCCCACCTCAGCCCCGGTCCAGTTGCCCTGCAGGGCCAAAGATCAACAGCATCAGCTGGGCCAGCTGGGCGGACACCAAAACTCCAAGAGGATGATTCTCCCGAGAAGAGCTATCCTCTCCAGGGCACAAGGTGGAATCCCACCGCTTTTACTTTTTCTTTTCTTCTAGCTATTGGCTGCCTGATCCCAGACATAGTTACAGAAAATAATGCATCTAAGTAGAGAATTAAATGCTCTGACTTTATATCTTAAAGCTATCAAGAGAAGGGGCTTCGGAAAATCAGAAATTATCAGAGAAACTGCAAGAGAGTTATACAACAAAACGCCATATTCTCATTTAAGTGCACACTGAACTGTTGGCTCTGGATCTGACCCTCCACGGCAGTGCCAATGGTCTTGAGGTTTCCCACTCTGGGAGAGCTTACTCCCCAGCTTCCAGCCTGGAGAACAAGCTGCACAGACAAACACAAACAACATCATAAAGACCGAAGTGGAACTGGAGACACAGCCCCCAGAAGAAGTAGAACAGCTCAATCAACTGCCTGAATAAGGCATGAAAAAAAAAAAAACCAAACCATAGATAGCATCATAACATAAAACAGCTTCAGTGTCCCTTATGGCATGGCTTGAGACCCGAAGTAGTCGGGATGTTTCAGAGTTTGGAATATTTGCATATACATAACAAGGTACTTTTGAAATGGGATCCAAGTTAAGGCATAAAATTCATTTACATTTCATTTGGACCTTGCATATAAGGTGATCATACATTATGCTTTGTGCATCTGTACAGATGTGGAATTTTCCACTGTGATATCATGTCAGTTTTCAAATTTTTGGATGTTGGAGCATTTCGGATTTCAAATTTTCAGATTAGATATATTCAACCTATATTCAAGAATGCCCATAACACAACCCAAATTTACTCAGGAAAGTCACCTTGAACAACCAACCCTCATGACATGGGTACTAGAATAATCCAACAACTTAAAGGGCTATTGTGAGCATCTCCAGGAAGGCAGAATATTCTTGCATGGACTGAAGGACAGTAGATTCATCCTTAACACACACACACACACACACACACACACACACACACACACACACAGAGAGAAATCCTAGCGCTGAGGAAAAAAAACATAATGACAAAACTTTAAAATGTCACCAGATGAATGGAATGCCACAGCGGAAGTTGCAGAAAAAATAACAGGTGAACTGGATACAGATGAACAGATTACTCAAAGAAACAGAAGAAAAGGCGTGTAACAACAAAGGGAGCCTCCGAGACCTGGGGGGAAACGCCAGCCCATTGAATAGTCACATCACCAAAGTTGCAGAAGAAGGACAAAACTTTAAAAATGCAGACTATAAGTTCTCATATTTGGCGAGAGGTGAATTTACAGTTTCCAGAAATACAGAGTCCACTGCCAGACAGATCATAATCAAACTGCTAAAAACTAGAGACAATTGAAAATCTAGAAGAAAGCAATATATATCAGGCATAACAGTTCTCATAATTACAGATTTCTCAGAAGAAACCATGGTGGTCACAGGGCAGAATGTAGAGCTAAATGAAGACAATGGTCAATACAGAAATCTGTGTCAGTGATAAACAGCCTTTTAAACTGAGGGGAGATGAAAATCTCAGAGGAAGAAAAATGAAGAAATCACTCTTAAATTCCACCAACAAACAGATATACTAGATGGAATTGACATGTTCTCAGGTGAAAATACTGACCGAAAAAGAAGATGCAAGATGTAGAAATTTGGAACAGGCCTACAATAAATAGAAAGACTGATTATTAATTTAAAAATTTCCTACAGAGGAAAGTCTAAGCCCATACTGCTTACCTGGCAAATCCTTCCAAGTGTTTAAAAAATTCACATCATTCCCTCATAAGCACAAAGCAGAAGTAGAGGGGATATATATCAATACTCAAGATATCTCAAAAAAGGGTTAACATCGCTTATGAAAATAGACATTAAAAGTAGTATCATCAAAGGGCTGGGAAAATGGCTCAGCAGGCAAGAGCACTTGCTGATCTTGTAGAAGACCCAGGTTAGTTTCCAGTATCCACGTGATGGCTCACAACTATCCACAACTCCAGTTCTAGAGAACCCGACACCCTCTTCTGACCTCCATGGACACTAGGCACATCCATGGGGCACATGCAGGCAAGACACTCATACACATTAAATAAATAATAAAAAATTTTAAATAATCATCAGCTAAATACTGGCAAACTGAACTCAGCATGTAAACATATAAACTGTTTGTCCATGGTCAAGTAAGACACAGATCAAAAAGATGAGATTACATTCCAAGAGAAAAACGACATAGTATCCCACACAGATGGTATGAAAGCACACACGCTCTCGACAGGAGTAGAAAGTCATTTGACAAAATCCAGGAATTCCTCATAACAGAACCATTGAGTAAGCCCAGTAACAAGAGGAACTGAGGGGCCTCAGTCTACCGAGGGTCACACAGCACTCACAGCTGCCTCAAGCTTGATGGGAAAAGACTGAATGTTCCTCCAGTGATACAGAACAATAAACTTGATGTAAATGAAGTAATAATAACATGTCCAAATAACTCCAAGGAGATCTGTATAAGCATACTATATTCATGAACTGGAAAAACCTGACATATTGAGATATCAATTCTCCCAAATTCATCTGTAGAACAGCTGTGAAAACCGCATCAGGTTTTTAAATTTGTTTTTAGTTTAGTTCAGAAAGCAACAAGCAATTTAAAATCTATGTGAAAAGACAAAGGAATTCCCTCTTAAAGTCGGTAAAATAATTGTGAATAATAAGAATACTACTGAGAACTCATGCCATCCAGTTTGAAGACTTGCAACGAGGCTGCAGAAGTCAAACAGTGTTTATTGATGGACGGCTAGATGCAGACCAGGGAGCAGAAATCCAGAAATGAGTCACAGTGGCCAAATGATTTTTAACAAATGCTCAAAGACGAGTCATCTGGGAAACAGGGCCATGAAACAATTAGAAAGCATAAGAACAGGAAACCCACAAGAGCTCATACAGTCTACAAAACGTCACTCAAAATGGATCCGAAATCTTAATTTATAAACTTAACCATAAAGTTTCCAAGAAGAACACAACACAAAGAATCTTTGCAGTCTTTAATTGTGCAAAGAATACTGAATATGATACAAAAAGTATGTCTGATAAAAAAAATTAAAGAAAAACAACTGAAAACGGTTGCTTTGCAAAAACCCTGAATGAAGAGACAAGCTCCTAACAACACTTGTCAATCACGTGTCTGATTAGAAGACCTGGAACCAGGACACGTGAGGGACTCCCCCAGTTCTGCAGCAAGGAGGCAAACAAATCAGTGTTTGTTTTTATATATATTTTCAAGAAAGCCTTTCTCCCTGGCTGTCCTGGAACTCTCTCTGTAGCCCAGGCTGGCCTCGAACTCACATTGATCCTGCCTCTGCCTCCTGAGTGCTGGGATTAAAGGTGCGTGCCACCACCTGGCCTAATTTATTTTTATTTTATGTGCATTGGTTTTGCCCGCATGTACGTCTGTGTGTCAGGGTTGGATCCCCTGGAACTGGAGTTACAGACAGTTGTGTATACTGTCATGTGGATACTGGGAATTGAACCCGGGTCCTCTGAAAGAGCAGCCAGTGCTCTTAACTGCTGAGTCATCTCTGCAGCCCCCTAAGCCAGTGTTTGAAATGGACAAAGGATAGAAGGAGACCCTTCACCAAGGAGGTTGAACAAACGGAAGCGAGTCTGGAATGATGTTCAACAGTACCTATTAGGGAAGCAAAAACTACCACATACTTATTGGAAAAGGTTTAATAAAAAAATGTGGACACTCTTGAGTGTTGGAAAGGGTTTTAAACAACTGAAACTCTTATGCATGGCCACTCTGGGGAAGTTTCTTATAGTGTTAAACACACAGAGTGTATGACCCAGTGATTCCAGTCCGTAAGTGTGGACACAAGAGAAATGAAAAATCAGCATTTCCACAGAAACCTGCATGTTCATAAAAGCTCTGTTCATGACCACCAAAGACTGTAAAGAACACAAATTTCCTTCAACAGATGAATGGCTAAAAGCTAGCACACCCATAAATACAGTCATACTGATCCATGAAAAGGAACTAACGAGTGCCATACACTATTGAGCCTAAGTGAATCTCAAGGGCATTATGCTGAGTGACTGCATTTGTATGGCATTCTAGAAAAGGCAAATCCATATGACAGCATGCATCACTAGTTGCCAAGGGTTCTGGTGAAAGAGAAGTATGACCACAAAGGGGCGGAATAAATAAATATGGAGGAGCACCACAGAACTGTTATGTATTCTGACTGTGGTGGGAGATTAAAATAATCCATAGGCCACAGCTCAAAGAACTTGGCATGCATACACACACACACACACACACACACACTTTATGTTAATATTTTAAAAATAAATAAGGAATAAGCCTGGAAGGGCTTATAAGGCAATAATGCCTAAAGGCAGGGAGAGTTACCTGGGTGAGAACCAGGCAAGCTCTCTGCTGTGAGGCAAACACAGCTAGTCTTCCTTCCCAGTGAGGCAGGTGCAGCCAGTCATAAAGGAGAGGTGAGGAGCCGAACACCACTGAGAATGATTTGAGGTGGACACAGTGATGGGCCCGTGTAGTGTTGAATGACAGCCCTGGGCCCTCAGGGTTAGAAGCCTTAAATACCTCTTATGCATTGACCTTTTTGGACATAACCTCTGGAAAGTAACTAATGGGAAAACAGAAAAGGCAACAGAGCATGGGGCTGGAGGCCCATCCTCCAAGGCCACCTTTCACCTAAACTCCATCAGCAAAGCCCTGCCTTGCACCTTGCAATATGGTTGTGGTTAAATCCTTGCTAAGGTTCAGTATCATTCACGGTGTTGGAGACGGGACATAAAAAACATAGTTGGAAGTCTGATATTAATTCATCTTATGAATCTGTAAGGATGAATGCTGACTAAGTCTCTTGGTTTCCAGCTCAGTCATTTGGGTAGAGCGCCCACAGACTACTGCTATATACACTTCACAGAAAGAGTACCGTGCAGGCTTCAGGAAAACAAAGGTTTGCTCCCAAGTCACTTTGATTCACGCGTTTATCACAACTTCAATATATTTTCCTTAAAAGTTCCTAAGATACAAAGTGCTTTCCAATAACATCATCATTCAGAATGAAAACTTTAAAGGGGGGTGTTTCCATGTGAGATTAAATGGATGCCTGAGGGTGGGGAGCTATAACTCTCTCCCTACACTGCAGAACCCTCTCCCACTCCTAAGAGTCCTTCAACTCATCAGGGCATGTTCACAGAGACACTGCTGCCTGGCTGGCAGGAAGAAGTCTCCCAAGTGTAAGGAGGGAGGGGAAAAGAGAAACAACCCGCTGCTGACAGAGTCAGTAACAACAAATCCAGCGACTGCAAAAGCCGTTTACTGACTTCCAATGTCTGGCCATTTAATATATATATATAATTTAGCTTATATAACTTTTTTCTGTGACACAATAATACAAAATTCCTGTTTTGAAATACACATACAACTGAGGATTCAGTCAACACATTCGATTCCCTGGTCATGAGCCTGCTATATATAGGGCTAAATATTACAGAATTTGGGAGCCTAAGTATAGGTGTACATTTGTGTGTCAAGTGGGCAAGGTAGCAAATGATAATCTTAGTACTTAGGAATCTGAGGGAAGAGGATTGACTGTACTGGGTTACATAGTAAAGTTCCAGTCTAGTCTGGGTTATATAGAGGGAGACCCTGTCTTTCAAGAAGAAAAGAACTCTGTGAGTTTGAGGCCAGCCTGAGCTACAGAGTGAGTTCCAGGAAAGGTACAAAGCTACACAGAGAAACCCTGTCTCAAAAAAATCAAGAAGAAGAAGAAGAAGAAGAAGAAGAAGAAGAAGAAGAAGAAGAAGAAGAAGAAGAAGAAGAAGAAGAAGAAAACAGTGCTCGCTTTGGCAGCACATATACTAAAATTGGAATACAGAGAAGATTAACATGGCCCCTGCACAAGGATGACACGCAAATTCGTGAAGCATTCCATATTTTTGAGAGAGGAGGCATTCTGCAGGCGAGGGACGTCAAGATCATGATGGGAGGGCGTGCAGAGATGACCGGCCACACTAGTGGAAGCCCATGACCTGTGGACTGGCGGCTGTGGAGTCCCCATGGGACTGGACTAGGCCCTCTGGATACAGAAGATGATTGTTTGGCTCGAACTGTTTGGGGGGCACCAAGGCAGGGGGATCGGGATCTGTCCCTGGTGCATGGGCAGGCTTTTGGGAATCCGGTGCCTGTGGTGTGACCCCTTTGCACAGCCTTGGTGCAGTAGGGGAGGAGCTTGGACCTGCCTAGGCTCAGTGAGCTGGGCTCTGCTGACTCCCCATGGGAGACCTCGATTTGGGGGATGAGGGGTTGCAGGGTGGCTTGGGAAAGAGGGCTGGGGGGGGGTGGGAGGAGGGGGGAGGGGGGAATCTGTGGATAGTATGTAGAGTGAGTAGAAAATTTCTTAAGAAAATAAAAGAACCTTGTAACAAGAAAAAAAAAGAAAAACAAAATAAAACTATTAAGAGTCATGTTTTTTCAATTGACTTGGGAAGAAATGGTTCTCATGACAAACTCTTCACATAACTATTCCTTTGTAAATATAAATAAATATATAATCAGAGTGGGAACAGGCACCTTATACTGAGGTCTCCATTGCAACCAGCCTAAAGGCATTGGAGCATGCATGTGAGCAGACTGTCGTTTCTCAGGACAGCTACAGCAGCAGCACCAGTAAGATGCCCCCACATGACCAGCATGCCCCCTGCAGGAGCCTGACCTTCAAATGCAGGAGCAGGCTGAAACACCATCACTCCTGGAGACTGTAAGCAAGGTGTGAGCATGTCAGCCAGCTGTAGCAACCATGTAAACCACACTGTTGGTACAACTTACGTAGGGTTGGATCTAAGTGAACAAAAGCCCCATCTAGTTAGTCAGAAGAGTTAGAATTTTATTAAACCCTTCATTAAAGTAGCTCCACTAACGAGTAGTGAAGCCTGTCTGCATCCGTGTGTCAGCTAAAAGGGCGTCATTATTTTAACTTTTATCTGAAGCCCAGGTCACCGAGTCACAGCAGCTGTTAGTGTCCCTGCCTAAATGCGCAGGGAGACAGCTTGACGGAACCTGCAAGTAGCTGGTAATGTGGCCAGGAAGTTTCCACAGACCCAGCAGCTGCTGCTCACACAGGTGGAACATTCCTTCCTTGAGCCTGGGGATGCTTCGTCACTTGGAGGTGTCTATGCTGGGGACTCACACAAGAAAGAGCCACTGACCTGAGCGAGTCTGGGGTTTGTGGTGGCAGATATTTCATGAGAAAGTTAGGTGTGACAGATGGCTATAACCCTAGCTCTCTGAAGGCTGAGGCAGGGAGATGACAAGAGGAAGAGTGACGGAATAGACAAGGACATGGTGTGAGGGAGAGGAGAGAAAAGGGAAGTGAAGGGACAGAAGGAGGGAGTTTGAGGAGAGAGAAAAGCAGAGGGGGAGGGAAGCGGGGGTGAGGCTACATTCTGTTATATTTATCATGGTGATTCTAAATTCAGAGTGAAGGATACTTAAAAAAAGGAAGATCCCCCTCCCCGATACCAAGAACAAACAAACAAAAGGAAATTATCTACAAACCGAATAGAAGCAGAAGAATCCATATCAGTAGACGAGGGCAGTGTGGACTGCTCCTAACCCAGCTGCAAAAAACAGGGAATTCACTAACAAAATCCCATGCATTCTCACTCACAAGCCCCAAGCTGGAGAGAAGATAGGGGAAGTGATTGGTCTGCAGGTTACAAAGGAACGTGGTATTGTTCTTTTGCTGAGCGGACACACTGTCAAGATGCATTCTAAATATTTATGTTTATACCCGTAGACACAGGCCTTGGTCAGGGAATCTTCTTTGGGCAGTGGGCAGTGGGCAATGGAGAGAAGCAGAACTTGAATCACACACAGTGCTAGGCATAAGAGACTGTGTGCTCAGCCCCAGACAGGACATCTACATTAACCTCCCCATTATCAAGGCTCAGGACACACTGCAGAAGAGGACAAAGACTATAATCTCCAGAGGATAGGGAGGAGGGCTGTGACATGCTGTGTTCTGGACAGGACCTGGCTGTCACTATCATGAACTAACAGCAGCTGTTGCTACTTGCACAAGACCTACGTAAGTCAATTCAGATGCAATCTTGGTATAGATGGCCTGTGCCACCTCCAGGCCCCAGCCCCCACTGAAGAGCTATCTGGTGATGATGGTCTATAATCCTGGTGTAGGTGAACTACAATCTTGGTATAGAAGGCCTATGCCACCTCCAGGCCCCAGCCCTCACTGAAGAGCTATTGGTGATGGAGCATTGCTAGAGGAGGGAGAATCTAGTTTTGCTCTCCTTTGGTTCGGGTTTTATTTTGAGACAGGAGCTCTCTATGTAGCCTTGGCTGTCCTAGAGCTTATGATGATGAAAGCCAGGTCATACTGGCTACAAACACGAGCTTCTGGGCCCAACTGGGTCTGCCTGCATCAGTCTGAGCTGGATAACCGAGGCTCAGGACCGGATGTGATGTCTTCTGAAGGCTTCCTAAAGGAAGTTGGAAAGCCATAGTGCCAGCAGGTGGAAGGCAGGCCAGGCCCAGAATCTCCAATCTGCCTAATTCCATGAGGCACCAAGCCTCTGGAAAGTCACTGTGTGCCCTTGGCCAAGGAAAAGACCTCAGACCCGTGCTATTTGAGTATGCATCAGCACTAAGCTGAGGGGGAGATTTTTTTTTCTTGGATTGAAATCTGGCACCATGGGGCGTAGGACCAACCTAAATGTATTTCCTCAACTATGAAAGTAGTCATCCAATTAAAATTCAGCCAACATCAGTGAGGAGAACTATATGTTCATCAGTTTAAGATGTTTTTTGGCACAGAACCCCCCCAAAAAAATGTAACTTTAAAGAAAATTTGGCAAACAATTAGGGACTTAATCACGTTGTCTTGATACCCTTTCAAACATTTTTAAACAGAAATGATATCATTGCTGTAATTATATTTATTTCAGAGGGGGGCTGACTAAACAAATTTCAGAACATATTTCCACCCCCAAGTTAAGGAAGTAATTGCTCATTTAAGTAAAAAAATGCTTTGGGATCTTCTTATTTAAATATCTATAAATCTAAAATCTGTATTTTCCTCTCCATTCTTCTCTCACAACCTTTCAGGCATGCCAGCTTCCTCTGGGCCATGCGACAGCTCGTGTGGCTGTCCTTAAGAAGCCGTACAATGAAGACTGGTAGAGACACCCCTGAGAAGTCAAAAGTGACCTGCAACGCACATGGAAAAACAGCCAGTCGCAAAGAACAGGTAAGGAATTACCCAGCATTCTGAGCCCATGTTACATATCCATGGAGAATCTTCCAAATGAGCCACAAAATAAACATCTTCAAAGAAACTGGCAGTGAGCAGGTCACACAGTGGCCTGAGCCAAACCCAGAGGAAAGCCTGCTAGCTATGACAAGTCAAGAATGCACTGTGGGAGGTTCACCCAGCCTCCAGGGGTGCCTGGTGGTGAACGGGGAAATCATGTTCTTCTTCAAGCCTTCCCCACAGCCCCAAGGTCACCTACCACCACTACTCACTACCTTTGAGTTTGGGGAACAACGATACATGGAGGGGAGCAGGATCCAGGACTCTTCACGGCCTGCTTACCATGCTATACTCAGGGTCACAGGCCTATGTGTAGATGGGAAGGTTGGCCACCCAGCCTCATTGTTCTTGCCTGTCTAGGCCAGCACATCGTACAGTGTTCAGGTTCCATGCAGCCAGTCTCTCCCATTTCAAGTCTCATACTCTTTAATATTGTATCCTATAGAGTAGACAGGCAGAAATACTCAGGAGGAAAAAAAATCTGAGTATTTGAAGGTAAAATGACTTTTCCACCATAGCAGTTTACTGCAAGGGCTAAGGTGAACAGACAGTGCAAGAATACCACTAGGAGATGATCTGTTGGCTCAGATTTCATGATATCATCAGGATCTCTGCAGATCACTTTTGAGCTAGTTCCAAGGAGAGTGCTTGAATGGCCAATGGAGAATATTTCTGTGTCAATTTTTAAAAATAAGGAGCTATTGGTAACTAATAGATGTTGGAAAAAGGAAAGTTAAGTTTTAGTTAAGGTTGTGGCCCCTAGGGAGTCAACCATGCTCCCATGGAAGGCCACATATCTGAGAGTATATGGCCAACATGCACAGTACTTGATGAGTTAAGAGAATAAAAAGTCAGGTGGGTAGGGAAGGGAGCACTGATCTGGGAAAAGTCGAGGGAGGAGTGAAGGTACTTCATTCTCAAAATAAACAATAATAAACGTGATATTGAGAGAGTCAACTTTTAAAGAATCGTGTAATTCTGAAGTTTTCAAAGTTTAAATAACATTACTTATGGCAGTCCTCTTTAGAGTAAGCAGTAAAGACCCGTGTCCCAGGTAGCAATGCATTTAGGGTATAATACAGAATCTTCCAGAATCACCCACACTAGAAATCCCAAAAAAGTAAGAATTTCTCCCCAGGGCTCTCCACACCAAGCCCAACAGCAGAAGAGGCAAGACTAGAAATCCAGAGTTGGGTTAACTCTCTCCCCTCCCACATGATCTTAAAGGCATAGATACACATCCATTCTAATGCCTGTGTCGTTCCCATCTCAAAGTCAGTAAGTGTGTCTAAATGAAAGCACATCCAAGTTAAGACAATTAGGCTATGTGAACGAACATAAGGCATTGTGAAACCAGTGCACGGGAAAAACAAAACTGGGGTCCCGAGCTGTCCTTCTGATTTCGAGTGTTAAATCTCACGGCATCAGTGAGACGGCATGTATATTTTAATTTAATTTATATTTTTTTCTCATTCTTAAAGCCAGACTCTACATGTTTTAAAACAGCACAAAGATTTGTGAAACCCTGTAAATAACCAGACTTCTAAAGAATGTTCTACTATCTGTTCCTCTACCATTAATAGCTCAATACCCCACACACCACATTTGTTTTGTTTTGGGTTTTGGTTTTTTTGTTTGTTTGTTTGTTTGTTTTTTCTGAGACAGGGTTTCTCTGTGTAGTTTTGGTGCCTGTCCTGGATCTCACTCTGTAGACCAGGCTGGCCTCGAACTCACAGAGATCCACCTGGCTCTGCCTCCCGAGTGCTGGGATTAAAGGCGTGCGCCACCACCGCCCGGCTCCACACCACTTCCTTTTATGAGTGATACTTATCAAATCCAACAGAAGCCCCAGTGAGTGCCAGCTGAATTAATCTCTTGTATTCTAAGCAAGGACAGCAGATGTGGCTTCCTTTGCAAATGCAAAGGAAGCCACCCTGGTCATAGGCCCCAAATGGGGACACTCAGGCAGCATCTACCATGAGGGTCTACTCTATAGGAGAATTCATTTTTATGTCTCTACATAAATTGCATTCTTATTTCTGAACACACAAATTAGAAGGGAGAGAAATTACAAACAAGATAAAGATTTAATAATTGGGAGCGGGGGGGGGGGGGGGGGGGGGATGGAAAGAGAAATCTGATGACATAGGACCAGAAACAAGCATCAGCCAATCCAAGACTCCGCAGCCACCAACTGTAGGGCCCAGCAACGGGCGGCCCCTGCAGAACCCCTGGGGTTCCAACAGTGACCCTGTAAGCTGGAGACAGCAGATAGCCACATGCCAACCTGGCTACCTCTGAGGGCAGTGAACTGTGTGGTCTACTTCCGAGTTTTCTTCCAAAATGGCTTCAAAATGGTGTGTGTACATGTGTGTTGTTTACACTGGGCAAGATTCAGCTCCTGCACTGTGGAAAATTCAGCTTTCTAGAAGGATCGATCCGTGAAAACACAGCATCAGGTGTGTTTTCCTGTTCCATTATTTCATGCCACATCAGCACAGCCACAACACCGGTGTGCCTACTGTGAGTCTTTCTAACCATTCTGCCAAATGTGCACTCAGGAGACCAAGGCACGCACAGGAAGCGTGAGGACAAGGCACAGACGGCCAAGGGAAACCAAAGTACAGAGGAATCTGCAAATCACCCCTTTGGCTTGATGGAAGGAAAAGAAAACGTTCCTTCTCTAATGAGCCCAGACCTCCCTTGAGTCTGCACCTGGCTGTGGTATCCAGAATAATCTTCCTTGGCCTGGCACTCCTGTCTTCTGGAACTTAGCCTTGTGGCTCGTGCTAGAAGGGCTACCCGGCAAAGCCAAGGAAGAGGCTGGCATTGTAATCATCGGTAGAGAAAATCTTCTGACGGGGACAGGGACAGTAACAGGGGTGTAGGCAAGAGTCAAAGCCTTGCTGTTTCTACCCCCATCAAACACACAGCAGCATGAAAAGTTCACCGAGAGGCACAGGGGCCCCAGTGAGGGACCACTGTCAGCACCTTTAAGAGCTCATTCAAAATACGCTGCCCTGGAAAAGGCTCTCTGTCGCTTCTCACAGTCCTTTCAGCTCATAGAAAGTCAGCCTTCGCGGGTTCCAACCGCCAAGCACGTGCTCTCCAGTACAGGTGAGCAGAATCCTAACCGTGGTGCTCATCGGAAGAGCGGCCTCATCGCTTCCCGGAAGTAGAATGAAGGAAGGACAGAGTCCAAGGTCAGAGGGGAGCCCCTTCACCCTCACCCCTGTGTGTTCCCAGAGCACAGAGAGGGAAGCTCTGACCCTGTGATTTTTAAAGATTTTTTTTCACTCATTTGTAATTGTCTATATGTGTGTGCGCATGCATACACACATGGGTATGTGCATATATGAGCGCAGATGCCCATGAAGGATTGGAATTCTCTGGAGCTGGAGTTAAAGATGGTTGTGAACCTGTACGGATTCTGAGAAACTCAGGTCCTCTGCAAGAGCAGTGTGTGCTCTTAACCACTGGGCTGTCTGTCCAGCCACAAGCACAGTCATCTTCAAGTCTCTATCTACTAGTAGATTGGGGCTCTAAGAAGGTAATGGGCACAGCTGCTCATTAGTGAGGTTTCTGAGACTTGGCAGAGGCCCTGACTTAAAGCCAACCTCGGCAAAGTCCAAGGCAAATTGATGGTGGTAGACAAGGTAGGTGGGCACCAGAGGCCACACCAAGGAGTCTCACTGATCTGCACTCAGCACACAATAGTGACAGGACCGGGGTCTGATGATGCAGACCTGTTATCCCAGCTTCTTAAGAGGCTGAGACAGGAAGATGGTGAGTTCAAGTCTGCCATAGGCTACAGAGTGGGTTCAAAGCCAACCTGGGTGATGCAGTGACACCCTGTGCCAAAATAAAGAGGCTGGAGATAAAGCTCAGTGGCAGAATATTTTCTTAGCATGCATGACACCCTAGAGATTTCAATGTACAGGGAGAGAGGGAGAGAGATGAAGGGATGGAGAAAGAGAAGGGAGGGAGAGTACTGGGTAAAGATGCCTAGTTGTGCTACTAATCTGACATTTATTCAGGAAGGAGTCCTGGATAGGTGGGGAGATCAAAGAGGACATTCTGAGAAGAAGTCTGTACTCAATAAGACATCTTCAAAACTGCACAATCACAGATTGCGGTCAAGGACACAACCTAATTGGTCATTTAGAACCACTCTCCTCTCGGCTGAGGAAACTGAGAGCCTCTCCCCATTAAAGAGCCACTTACCTAAGGCCTCATAGCACAGTTTCTGTTACTATATCAGATGACCCACAGTTCTCCAGCCTGAGCAACCCCTCTGCCCGCTTCCCTTTCAGAACTATAAACCATTAACTAATCCCCACAGCGTCCTTCCTCCGTGCCAAGCATACTGCTCAATGCTTCATCACATCTCTTCTCAGCCTCCCATCCCCTGTGAGCATATGAGGGAGGTTCTGTAGTGGCCGCATTCCACAGGGGAGAGACCAAACAATTCAACAGGGCACACTGTGAGTAAGAGACACAGCTAAGAGCAGAACCCAAGTCTGCAGGACAACAGCCTGAGCTTTTAAGCCAGATGCCACCCATCAACTCTACAGCTACAGTGTGTGCATCTCACTGTGCTGGCCACCATGCCACCCATCAACTCTACAGTGTCTGCATCTCACCGTACCAACCACACAGGAGCTGCATGTAGACTGAAAACGCAACTCTTCTCAAATTAACTCAGAGAGGAAGCTTTAGTCTTGCTCCCTGCAAACAGAACCAACGTGCAAGTGGTTTCCACGGGCCACCTGGCAAATGCCTAACGGCTTGTTAGGTCATGTCCCACCTGATTTTTTTCCTTGTGTAGAAACCCTCAGGACTGGGGCTCTCATGACCTGTCATACCCTGTGGAACTTTCTCTGCCACATTTGCACATTTTCAGGCAATGAGAGTCAGCCCAGGGTGCATCTGTCTTGGGAAGCCTCTTTGCCTCTAGCCCCTGCATGCCCATCTATGAAACCCGAAAGCAGTTATTGTTGGCCTTGCATTTTTCATACTCTATCGTGTAAATTCTAAAATTGGACATGCAGGAAAATTGGTCTCTTCATTGGTGATTTTAGTTGTTCAGCAAGAGAGACCGTTTAACAGCAAGAGGAACAGGGCAGGAGGGGACACTGTGACCAGAAGAGCTTCCCTGAGCTGGACACAGTTTGAACTTATCAGGTTTATGTGCTGCCCCATCTACCAGTTCATGAAATGTCCTGGCTGTGACTTATATGTCTTCAGTCCCAAGGTCCTTTAATGAATTTGCAACAGCCTTCACTGACGGCCCGACAGAGGTGGAGTGCGTACAAAATTAAATCAAAAGGCATAAAAACACAGGCTAGACAGGAACACTGAAGGTTGTGCACCCACGGTAGAATTATGGATGGTCTTCATTTTCTTCTTTGCACTTACTGGGGTCTAATTTGCATTATTTATAGAATAATGAAATCCCATGGTCCCTCTCCCTTGGCAAGAATAAGTTCAGACTCTGGTATTGGACAGATTTGAGTTGGAATCCACTTAGAAACCATGTGACCTTGAGCAAGGTATCAATCTCTCTGAAAGACAGTATCCTCATCTGCAAAGTAAGACTGATTCTTCCACTGCAGTTGCAAGAACTAAACAATAATGGCACCTCTGTGCTGGGTGCTTTCCTGTTCTTACAACAACTTTAAAATGTGCAGGCCTGGCACACATCAAGCACTTCATAAGAGTTGGCTGTTATTAGGATAATAATTATTATTCATGTTCATTGTTGTTGGAAGCCACATTCCTGGGTACTGCTCACATGGCTTACCCAAGTACAGGCAGGCATTGAGAGCTCAAATAGGTTCTTATACAGTCTACATCTACACTGATGCACATCTCGGAAGAAACAAATACTAACTCAACTGCAAAGTCCTTTATCATCCTCACCAGAGATGGGGACTGATGGGGACTGGGGATGAGAAGTACCATTTAAATGCTTGTTAATAATAAATTCAAAGAAATTACCAAACTAGACTGGATAAATTCATGTCAGAAGAATTGGGAGTCAGCTTGAGAAGGCTCACTGAAGCAAATAGGGGACAATCACATTAAATACAGTTAAATCCACAACACTTAACAATTTAAAACAGCAAAAGGGATCTATTTTTTGTGGCCACTTCTTACATATACCCCAACACACACACACACACACACACACACACACACACACACACACACCACACACACACACACACACACACATCATGTTTTGGACACTTGTTCTCCAGCTGGCACACTATTTTAGGAGACTGAAGACCCTTTAGGTGGTAGAGCCTTGCTGCTCAAAGTGGGTCATTAGGGATGGACCTTGAAGATGAAGATTCAGTACACTTTCTCTCCTCTTCTCTGCTTCTTGGTCCACTGTTTTCCACACACTGGGCCACTCTGGCCTGCTGTCCAAGCTTTTAAGATGACGGACTGAATGATCCAAATCCATGACCCCGGTGATCTAGCCTCCCTTCAGTTTTTTTCTAGCAGGTGTTTTGGTCACAGCAGGTGCAAAAATAAACACACTGCCAAACAAGAAGCTGACTCAAAACACCCCAAACTGGAAAATATATGAAAAAAGAATCAAACATTTACACCAATAAAAAGCAAAGCAATGATAGAGTCTCTATCCTATAACCTGTATGGAATGACTTAATTTACATGGTTAACACTGAAGCTAATATCACAAATAGGCAAAAAAGGTACCAAATGAACCTCCCATAGGAAGAATGCAGACCACGTATGAAATACCTTAGCTAGAACCTAGAGACGGCTCAGCAGTTAGGAGCTCTTGCTGCCCTTCCAGAAGACCAGAGTTTGGTTCCCAGCACCCACATCCAGCAGGCTCCACAACCTCTTGTTACTCTGGGCCCAAGGGATCTGAAAGCCCTGGCCTCCATAGGCACTTGTACTCATGCACACACACGCACAGACACACAGACAAACACAGACACACACACACACACACATACACACACACCACACTGAAAAATAAAAATAAATATAAAACAAGAAAGAATGAGCCTAGCTAAGAAGAAAGAAAAACTTAATGTGACAGTCTCAGAATCTAACTACAGCTCCCAGGAAGTTCAGGAGCCAGAGGAATATCGTAGATAATAGGCCAGGGGTGTGAAACATCCACCTAGCAAATAACCTTGTTTCTCTGAAGAACAAGCAACCAGAGTGAAAGAGACATGGGAAGAATGAGTGGATTAAGACGGACTTAAAACACAAGGCTCAATATCACTGTGGAGACCTTATCTGGATCCTAATTCAAACAAACAGTGCAGCCGGGCGGTGGTGGCGCACGCCTTTAATCCCAGCACTCGGGAGGCAGAGGCAGGCGGATCTCTGTGAGTTCGAGTTCGAGGCCAGCCTGGACTACCAAGTGAGTTCCAGGAAAGGCGCAAAGCTACACAGAGAAACCCTGTCTCGAAAAACCAAAAAAAAAAAAAAAAAAAACAAACAAACAAACAGTGCAAGAAACCAACCTTTAAAAAGACGCTATAAATAACACTCGGTGTTCAAGTTTACATCAGGAATCACTGCTGTTTTTCACATGAGCTAGTGGACGCCGGGTATGTCTCTTTTAGGAGTAAGCCGAGATTAACTGTATGCTTAAGAACTGCTTCAAGGTACTATGGGAAGTCAATGGAAAAGAAGCTCAAGAATGGACACATGTTGAGCAATGCTGAAGCTGAATGATGAGCACATGGGATCCCTTTTTGCCTTTCTGTCTTGCACTGTACTGTTTTCAAAATAGAATGTTAACTAACAGTACTTCATGGGTATACAGTACCGTCTTCAAAATAGAATGTTAACTAACTAACAGTACTTCATGGGTATATTGTACCGTCTTCAAAATAGAATGTTAACTAACTAACAGTACTTCATGGGTATATTGTTCTGTTTTCAAAATAGAATGTTAACTAACAGTACTTCACGGGTATATTGTACTGTCTTCAGAATAGAATGTTAACTAACTAACAGTACTTCATGGGTATATTGTACAGTCTTCATAATAGAATGTTAACTAACTAACAGTACTTCATGGGTATATTGTACTGTCTTCAGAATAGAATGTTAACTAACTAACAGTACTTCATGGGTATATTGTACTGTCTTCAGAATAGAATGGTAACTAGCAGTACTTCATGGGTATATTGTACCGTCTTCAGAATAGAATGGTAACTAACAGTACTTCATGGGTATATTGTACCGTCTTCAGAATAGAATGGTAACTAGCAGTACTTCATGGGTATATCAAGCATGTCATGAGGAACTGAAACAGTGGGAAAGGCCAGACACAGTTTTACTTTATACCTTTATTACAATATTTGAAAACTAAACGTGAGCATTTTTATTTTTGTTATAAAAATGTTAAAGGAGGTGTAGTCTGAGTAATGAGACTAATGGGTAATATTTGATTTTCTTATTTACATATTGATAATAAGAATTTTAAAAAGAAAACTTAAGTCAAAAGCTGAACTTCAAAAATAAATCATGTAGGGATACATACAAAGGCAAAAATTCCTTACCATCCAGTTTCTAGGTTTACAAACTTCGGTCTGTAAAGGACCAGACAGTTAATATTTTACACAGCTTCTCCGTTCAGCCATTGTTAAAGGACAGAAGCCACATACACTAGGTAAATGAGGGGGTGGGGCTAGGTCCCAATAAAACTTACAGACATGGAAATGGGATATTTTTACAAGTCACGGTATTATTCTGCTCTGGATTTTTGTTCAAAGGTTCAAAAATATGCTAATACCATTCTTAGCTCTCAGGCTATACCAAAGTAAGACTAGGGATAGCCTGGGGGCTAATGTCTACCAACTGTCTTTCAAGATAGTTTCTCATGTCATTTAGACCTTGTGGTCTGGAGATAAGCATCTAGAATATATGGACGGCCCACGCTTACGTCTTTTAACCTGGTAGTTCCCATGCTTTTCAACAAGCCTCTGAGAAAAAATCACTACCATATGTTAACAGGACTGTTTGCAATTATTTCATTAGAGATAGAATCTACTTTCTCAGTTTAAAAAAAAAAAGAGAGAGAATGGTCAGGAAGACACAGATTTGCTTCAAGCCATGCCAAGTTCAGCTTAAAAAAAAATGACCAGAGCAAGAGAAAAATCTTTGACTTTTAACCTCCTCTATGATTAATTATATGACTTAAGCCTTCAAATCTTTTGCAAATAAAAGAAAAGGGAAACTCAAAACTTCTCTGCCCTTTTCCGAGTCATGAAGCCTTTTAAAGTTTCCGAAAACCACGAGTTACAATCCTGAAGGCACCAACCTCCACAGAAGCACAGACAGCACATGTTGTTTTAGGTCCGGCCATACATCATAAAAAGCAAAGTAACGCCAACAAATAAGAACAAAGAAACTACGGAGGCCTTCACAGCAGGCCTCATCAAAGGGCTTATCTGCCACAAATGTGTACTGAGCACAGATTGGGTGCTCCCCCATCTGATCCTAGCTGCCACCTGGAAGGCAGGAATGCTCACCCCACTCAGAGAGCCAATGAGGCAGGCTCAGGAAGCCAGACTTAGCACAGGCTGGCTGTGTGCTAAAACTCAGGACTCTAGAAACAACCTTCTATTTGATAACTTCGGTAAAGTTCTTTTTTATTAGTTGTTAATTATGTTTTTATATGCCGGGGAGGGGGACATGTGCACATGAGCACAGATGCCCACGGAGTCCAGAAGAGGGCATCAGCTCCCCTGGAACTAGAGTTACAGGCAGTTGTGAGCTGCCCAACATGGGTGCTGGGAACCCAGCTTGGGTCCTCTGAAACAGCAGCGTGTGCTCTTAACCACTGGACCATCTCTCTAGCCCTGCAATTTGAAAACCTTTTAAGAAAGAAAAAGAAAAAAAAAACTCTACATGTAAAATACAGTTTTCTTAGTATGGTGGTTCATGTCTGTAATCCCAGCACTTGGGAGACTGGGGCAAGAGGGTTGCCACAGGTTCAGGCTTGGCTACAGAATGAAACTGCCTACAGAGCGAGCTCCTGTCTTAAAAGGTAAAATAAACTAAAAATAATAATAATAATAATAATAATAATAATAATAATAATAATAATAATAACAAAATATAGTTTTTCTCTTCCAGAAAAGGACTAGAAATGTGTGGTCTGAAATCTATCAAGACCTTCTAATGTAAGTGCCCAGCTCCCATCTCACTTTTATGGCCGACAAAAGAGGATTTCAAGTAATCCCTTCACTTCCCCTGGTCTGGGAAGAGGATCCTTGTTTGCTCTCTGTAACCTCAAAAGAAACACCATGTTCTAATTGCACTGGGAAGAGAACATCAAGACGACGCATCAATGCCGAGCTCTAGCTGATGGCCCCGCGTGCAAGCCTTTTCTACATGGGAGGTAAAGCCTGTCAGTCAGTATTCACCCACAGGTCAAGAGGCAAGAATTCTAAGCCAAAAATAGATTTTATTTGCCTTTAAGCGGAAGTGACAGGCAAATACCACATAATCTGTTCTAATGCTGGATCCTCTGCATCCTGTGGCTCGGCTCCAGATGCCCGGCAGATGGGAAGGTTTCCTTACCACGCATTTCAAGAAGGCAATCAACCCATAGGCCAGGAGAGGCTCTGCTTACAGAAGCAAGGTCCTCAGGAGAGCGTGCCCAGGTGGCACGCGCCAAGCTCTGAGTGACACTGTATTAGATGAGCAAGTTGAAAGGGCAACAACCACGAAGGCATGCACCTGTAGGTCATCGCCAGTTCTTATCTAAGTGAGCTTGACAGAATGCTTCCTTAGTTCCTCCCCACTCATTTGAGTATGCCCATAAACAGTGGACCATGCAGAGGAAAAGGTGTCAAGCTAGTTGAGTGATCTGTGTCAGAGAAAATGCCAAGGACACTGAGAGACACATGCAGAACAGAGGCACACACAGAGCCAAGGCACAAAGGCAAAGAGATAGAGACAACATTAATGAGTAGAATAACAAGTGTCCTGAAGGGGAGGTGGCACGATCGGATATTTGCAAATAGTTGGACCCTGTGCTGACAGCCAAGTCTCTTCCTAAAATGTGTCTGAAGAGACACACTGATATTAAAAGAAACGTATCATGTATTTAACTATGCTTGGAGTGAAAAGATAACGAACACGTAGACGAGGCGGAAGGGAAGAAAAACCAGGCAAGCACCAAAGGGGAGAATGGAGTGAGAAGGACGCAAGCAGGCTGTGGGTGACGGGAAGGAGGCAGAGAAGCAGGCCCTAAAAGGGCCCAAATGTGTCAGCTACGAAAAGTGAAGTTCCAGAGGAAAAAGTACACTCATTGTGCCCCCCGCCCAGCTCCACACAAGGCAGAGGGTATGCAAATCAAGTCCCTATCCCCTGGGGATGTGGAGGGTGCACAGGAGAATGGAAGGGACAGAATGAGCACAGGCCTTAATGATGCTCTAGATATACAAGGCTGGAAGAGATAAAATTAGATAAGATAAAGCTTAAGCCAGCAATTTGGAAAGAAAAGCAATCAGTTGAATTACAGAAAGCAATAGTCACAGGAGGGGAGGGGGGAAGAGTAAGCACGGCCAGCTCATATACTCTACCTCCCCAACCCCCAGGAAATTTCTGGAAATAACTCAAGCAATCTCTGGGGGCCACTCCAAAGAACTGAAGCGTCTGAGGTACTTTCCTTGTACGTTTATGTATGTGGAGTCACTGTGAAGAGGTTCTCATATAAAGAATCCATCCTACAAAACGGGACTTCTGCTCCCTACACAGCCCACTGTACCAAAGTAGTACAAAGCAGGCATCTGCATGTAACCTTCTGATGTTATAAACCAACACCATCATCTACCAAGTTCACACTAAGAGCCACACAACTGAGGCACAAAAAAAAAAAAAAAAAAAAAAATTGCATGAGATGGCTGGGGGATGGGGGGTGGCATTTACCACGCAAGCCTCGTGACCTGAGGTCAATCTTCAGAAACAGTATGAAGATCAGAGAGAATTAACTCAGATCAAAGGAGAGAACTAGCTCAATGGTTGTCCTCTTGCCCCCGTACACATCCCATGGCATGCATATGTGCGCGCACATACACACATACACACACACACACACACACACACACACACACACACACGTGATAATAATAATAATTGTTTAAATCTCATAATGTGTCAAGTAAGAGTAAAATTTTGCATTGGGCCTCATTCATAGCTATCCTGGTTGTCGTGTGGCCAATGGACTTCAGGTTGGACACACAGAGAATGGCCTCAGTTCCTCTCCTGGAGCTGCATACATCACCCAGTATGAATTTTCCAATATTAGTGCTCTAAAATTTACTGTGCCTATGATGAATCAAGCATCCATAATTCCTGGTACTACTGCTGCCATCATTAAGTACCTAAAAATACAATGCCCGCCTCAGGGCCCGGCACAGGATAGACGCCCAATAAAGACATCAAAAGCTACCTCCAAAAGTCAGTCGGAAAAGGTGGCGGTGACACCTCGTCAGCACACCCCAAGTCTCACTCCCTCCCATTCTAACAAGACTAGTCAGCGCTGCACATGCTTGGTGCCCCACCCCACCCCCAGCCTCTCATGACCCCGACAAGGGCATTTCAGGACTCCAGGAGGCTTCCTCACACCTATCATAGGAAGAACCAGGGCTCTGGTTGCAGAGCCACCTCAGGAATCCTAGGTAAGAACCGAAGGTCACCCTGCCAGAAAAGTCACCTCAGGCAAACCATCTCTATAGAGAGAAATCTCCCTGGATGCATAATGCACATGAGAAACCACAAAGATGCTCTGTAGACCCCACGTGGTGGGAAATAACATTTAAAAAAAAGAGTTCAGTTTAAATACACAGCCTGGGTAAACTGGGGGGCGGGGGGAATGAGGGGATGGAAACCTGAGAAACGGGGTTGGGTGGGTTGGGGCAAGATGGAGGGGGAGAGTAATGAAAGAGATATCTTGATGCGGGGGGGAGACCATTTTGGGGTTAGGGAGAAATCTGACGCTAGGGAAACTTCCAGGAATCCACAAGGATGACCCCAGCTAAGACTCCTAGCAATAGTGGAGAGGGTGCCTGAACTGGCCTTCCCCTGTAATCTGATTGGTAACTACCCTAACTGTCATCAAGAAGTCTTCATCCAGTAACTGACAGAAGCAGAGGCAGAGATCCACAGCCAAGCACTGGGCTGAGTCCAGTTGAAGAGAGGGAGGAGGTACTGTACAAGCTGGGAGGTCAAGGTCATGACAGGGAAAACCCACAGAGACAGCTGACCTGAGCTCACGGACTCTAGACCAACAGCTAGGGAGCCTGCTTGGAACTGACCTAGACCCTCTGCATGTGTGTGACAGTTGTGTAGCTTGGTCTGTTTGTGGGGCTCCTAGCAGTTGAATCAGGACCTGCCCCTGGTGCTTGAGCTGGCTTTTGGGAACCTATTCTCCATGCTGGGATGCCTCGCCCAGCCTTGATGCAGGGGGAGCTTGGTCCTGCCTCAACTTGATATGTCATGCTTTGTTGACTTCCATGGGAGGCCTGCTGCCTCTTTCTGAATGGAGATGGAGGAGGAATGGACTGGGAGAGGGGGTTAGAAGGAGGTGGGGGAGGGGCGGAAGGAAAAGAGGGAGGGGAAACTATGGTCGGTATGAAAAATAAATGAAAAAATTTAATAAGAAAAAAAATTACAGAAGTCTGTCCCAAAGATTTTACCACAGCCACTGAAATCTGTTCCTATTTGGTGGCACACCTCCCTCAAAAATTATTTGAAAATATGGACCTGACCTATTTTTTAAATAGCATGAAGTTATATATGCTAAAGGTCATAGAAACACTAAGATTATCAAAATAAAAATAGAGAGCTACATCAGATTTTTTTTTTTTTCCGAGACAGGGTTTCTCTGTATAGCTTTGTGCCTTTCCTGGAACTCACTTGGTAGCCCAGGCTGACCTTGAACTCACAGAGATCCGCCTGGCTCTGCCTCCCAAGTGCTGGGATTAAAGGCGTGCGCCACCACCACCCTGCTCAGATTTTTTAAAAAGTGGGGGGGTCATGCCTTTAATCCCAGAACTTAGGAGGTAGTGGCAGGAGGATCTCTATGATTTTGAGGCCAGCCTGGTCTACAGAGAGTTCAAGGACAGCCAAGGATACACAAAGAAACTCTGTCTTGAGAAATCGGGGTTGGGGGGGTGGGGGGAGTAAAAAGCTGGAGAGATGGCTCAGCAGTTACACAGGCTGCTGTTCCAGAGGACCAGGGTTTGATTCCCAGTGCTCACATAGTGGCTTACCACTGTCCATTACTCCAGTTCCAGGGAATCTGATGCCCTTTGCTGGCCTTCCCAGGTACCAAGCATACATGCAAAACATGTATGTACATAAACAGGCACAACATCCATGTACATAAAACTAAAAAATAGCCAGGCGGTGGTGGCGGCGCATGCCTTTAATCCCAGCACTTGGGAGGCAGAGGCAGGCGGATCTCTGTGAGTTCAAGGCCAGCCTGGGCTACCAAGTGAGTCCCAGGAAAGGCGCAAAGCTACACAGAGAAACCTTGTCTCAAAAAAACAAAAAAAACCTAAATAATAATAATAATAATAAATATTAGAAAAGAAAAGACAGACAGAGAGAGAGAGAGAGAGAAAGAGACAGAGAAACAGAGAGTGCAGACTGAGCAAGCCGTTTGGAGCAAGCCAGTGAGCAGTGTTCCTCTGCTTCAGTTCCTGCCTCCAGATTCCTTCATTGGCTTTCCTCAATGGACTGTGACCTGGGATATGTAAGCCAAATAAACCTCCCCTAAGTTGCCTTAAAAAAATAAAGTAAAAATACATATTTAAAACTTTGGCCCATCCAACAACTATAATCAAACAATAAATTCCACTCAGCTTCTTTGAAGCCAATACAAGAAAGAAAACATGATTGGAAACCCAGATATCTCAACAACCCGTAGAAAGATATCGCAGAGAAACAAGGATTAGACATCAAGGGAAGCCTGATCAAGCAGAGAGCTGGTGTTGCAAAGTTCTCCTTTAAAACCTCGGTCACGCTTGCAAACTGGCTATGCAGAGGCTGCCACCAGCACCAGGACAGAACCTCCTCCTGGCCATGCACGCTCACTAAGGGTCCCAGAGGAAAGGCCGTGAGGCCGATCCCCAGCCTGATGCGGAGTGCTGGGGCTGCACTGCTCGGGGTGCTGGGCTCATGGCCCACCGCCAGACCGAAGTAGGAAGCGGCCCAAACCTCAGGCTGCTGCTTTCTCTTCCACACACTATCTCCCTCTTTTCCACCCGGCTATCACAGTAGCAGCTCAAACTCAGGAAGAGTAGAAAACATAACAAATTTACCGAGTATCTAAAGATATAAACAGCATTCATGCCTAAAAGCCAACTCAGCAACATCTTAACAAAAAAGTCAAATTGTAGTCGGCAGGCCAATTATTGGAAAACCAGAAGACTGAATCATAAGAAGGCATAGAATTCTAGTTCTTTGAAGGGTACTTAAAATTCCCTACTAATTCCCACCTCTTATCGCTCTCCTTATTTGAAATGCCTGATTCATACTCTCCCAAATTGTACACACCCACCTCAACATAGAGCCTCTTGGAGGCCAGGCTGATGCCTCAGTAGGCCGTGTGGTTGTGAGCCCGAAAGCAATGCCTAGGCTAGCATAATTCTCATACATCATCAACCCACTTCTGCTGATGCAGGCCCATGATCCCAGGTACATGGGAGGCTGAGGCAGGAGGATCACAAAATCAAGGCCTACATGAGCTAAAGAGTAAGATCCTGTTTCAAAAGTTTAAAATGGGAAAGGGTGTGGGAAGACAAGGAAAACAGTTCAGTGGAAGAGTGTTTACCTAGTACACTTGAAACCATAGGTTCAATATCGTGTGTGTGTGTGTGTGTGTGTGTGTGTGTGTGTGTAAAATGTGTGTAATGTGTGTATGTATGTGTATATATGTATATGTATGTATGTATATGTGTGTATGTATAGTTAGTTAGTTAGTTAGTTAGTTAGTTAGTTAGTTAGAAAGTCCCCCAGGCAGCAACTTTGTAGTTCTGCATTCTCATTTTCCCTTCATTATTCTAAGATCTCCACAGAGGATACAGAATAAGACAGCATTGACTGGTGGAGGTTTGATTCCAAAGGGACTCTCCTTTCATAAATGCAACGGGACAAACACTGTGTAGCATGTCATTCCAGAACTTCAGCAAATGCACCTGGACGAACACGGGGCCGCTGACCCTCATATCTCCCCTGGCTGTAACAATCCCTGTGACCCTAGGCTGTAAGGCCACAACCGTCTGAGAGATCGGGTACTAACAAAAGACCACATGAGCCTTACCAAAGAGCAACAGACACCCTGCTATTAGCCACCATTAGCTTCTGCCATGGGGTCAGACCAGTGCTCCTGTGGTCCTAAGACCCGCAAGGCAAGCTCCATCACTTTTGTTTAAAGGGGAGCAAAAGGAACACCAGGAGGACCGGCCTGCTCAGGACACTGTCTGGGATTCAGCCCTGAAGTAACTGGCTCTATAGCAGTACCATTGCTTTTTTTTTTTTTTTTTTTTTTTTCAAGCCTAAAAGAGAGCTGAGGCTTGGAAAACACAAAGGAAAGTCTCTCCAAAGCCAGCAGACTAGGTAAGAGGGAAGACTTCATTACCAAGAAGGTAACTCTGCAGAAGATTCATACCAGACATTCTGAAAAGAATGAATAACCTAGAGCCATGGTTCTCAACCTTCCTAACACTGCGACCCTTTAATACTGTTCCTCATGTCGTCGTGAACCCCAACCATAAATTATTTTCATCGCCACTCCAAAACTGTAATTTTGCTACTGTTACGAACTGTAATGTAAATATCTGGTATGCAGGACATCTGATATGTGACTCCTATGGGGGAAGTAATCCACAGGTGGAGAACCACGGATCTAGAGGATTAACTCAGACAAATTAAACCCCCAAATAATTTAATCATGTTTTTCTCAGTCCAAATCATCTGCCCCAATACTCCTTATGTGCTGAATGCCCTAGCTTTTGCAGACACTACATTCTCCTTAGTGTATTTTTAAAATATCTTTTGCTGTAATTAACTAAAGCATACCTAAGGATGTCAAGGTTTTCTTAAGCATCATCTGATGTCACATTTTAAAAGTCAGATGTCAATTATCTCTGTGATCTCAACCTTATCTTCTCAGCCATAACCCAGGACATATTATTCTTTGGGATATATTTATTACACGCATGCACAGAGTGGATCTCAAAGGAGAAGAGATGCTTGGGCTCGGGTTCTCAGGCTGCGGTGTGGTTACTGTGAGTTGGAAGTTTCTTACCGCATTTACCTCCCCTCCCCCGAGTAATCTCAGAGCTTAGCAAGGTGGCATACCCCATGCAGGAGCCAGGCAGAACCGTGGCTTACAGTCACAGCTCAGCATTGCTGGAGGGTAGGCGACCCATCACCCCAAAGAATGGTTTCTACTGGATGCATATCACTTTCACACCAGCATAAAGCCAAAAAACAAACAAACAAACAAATCATGTCAGACAGACAGCCGCAAGTCAGGGGCCATCTGTAGGAAGTCAAGGACTGAGTGTCCTAAGTCGGGGACTCTAAGTCAGAGAAGACTTTGGGGGCCTGGTCTTCAGACAAAAGCCTTCAAGAACAGGGGGGACACAATTGAAGAATAGCACAGGCGGTGTATTTCATGCTGAAGAGCATTTTCTATGAAAGGCCCCAGTCCCTTGTTAATGACCCTCCTGTGAATGAATGTCATGTCGGCACTAAGGTGGGGCCTGGAGCATCTGAAGGACTGCACACCACCCCACAGCTGTCTCTACCTACGATCCACGGAAGTGATGACAGCCGGAGAGAGACACAACCTGTCAATCACTAACCTCCAGATGCTCCACACAGCGTTGTGGGTCCTCGCTTACAGGTGCCAGGCTGTGCCCACAATGAACTCAACCTTCTTGGGTTCTTGGAAGAAAAATTAAGGAAAAGATCCTCGTGACTCCCACAGTGCCGCCCTCGTGGCGAAGCTCAAAAGCAGCACTGGTGGACAGGGGTAGGATGTGCATCCAAATGTGTCACTCTGAAGACAGTCAGGGAAGCCGGTGGCCCAAACTCCCGTGACCATCCCAACTTTTCTAAATGGTTCCTGGAGCGGCACCACTGTGGGCACTGGACTGCCACTCTCAAATCTCCCTCCCTCCCTCATTAGCAAGACACAGCATCTACCTCAGTGACACAGGACCATCTCAGGCCCCCTACCTCCATTCTCTATGGAGCCTCTTCTGAGTTAAACTGAATTTACAATCCTTATTTCAACCAGAAATCACAGTCATAGGGGCAACCCACAGTGCCACCAACACAAATGAAAAGCATTTTATTTTCTTGGAAGCGATTGCCAACTTGATGCAAAATAATTCTAGCTGACTTATGACTAAGCTTTTATTCAAGAGAAATAAAACCAAAAAGGGATATAGAGGGAAAGGGTAAGATTCAAATACTCGCATATAATAAAAGCATATGAATTGAATAGGCCATAAATTACAAATGACTGACAATTGAACTTATTGTCAGCATTACAAGAAAATTGCAAAAAAATATATAAATACTATTTTAACATAAGTGATGGTATGAATCGCTCAACCCACTGAGAATATTTTCCAGCATCTTTGATGTATTACTTCATACACAACAAATAAGCTGCTCTGTAGATACTGCATAAATGGATAAGTATAAATTCTTATATAACCAGTAAAATAATTCTACTTTGTTCACAGTAGCTACGCTCAAACATAAGAAAATCTGAATTCTATTGCTGGCCATGGCATAGCGAATAGTACCAAACTACTCTTCATTTTTATTCAGATCCTGATTCTAAAACCAAAGATTTGATAAGAACATGCATGCCAAAACCCATAACAAAATAATTTTTTAAAAATCAAACTTATCAACATATAGAAAGGGTCTTAAGATCAAGTGGGGTGTACCCTGGGAACACAAAATTGGTTTAACATCCAATAATATTCAATGGATTCAAAGAAAAAATTGTGATTATCCTAATACATGCACAGAAGGTATCTAACAAAATTCAACATTCTTTCATAACAACAACCCTCATCAAAGTAAAGCAGAACACTTTCCCAACCAGTACTAACACCTCTGCAACATCTCCAACTCACCACCATCCCTCCCAGTTCAAGAGGGCGCCAAGGACAGCTACACTCCTACCACTCTATCTCAACACTGCTCTGGAGGTTCTGACCAATGCTCTGAAGAAAGAACACACAGGCACACATATACACATACATACATATACCCATACACATACACACATATACCATGCACACAAACATACATATACATACATACACAAATATATACACATACATATACACATACACACATATACCCATACCCATACACATAAACACATATACCCATACCCATACACACACACACACCCATACCCATACCCACACATACATACATACATACATACATACATACATACACACATACATACATACACAAATACATACACACACATATATACATACACAAATACACATAAACACACACATATACATACAAACACTCTCACACACAAACACACACAAATACGGAAAAGAACAAAGTAAAACTGTCTTTATTATTCACACCGTGATGGTGTTTGAAGGAAATCTCAAAGAATCTTCGAACAAATACTGAAACTAATGAGTCATTTTGACCAAACAGATGCTTGTGGATCACTATATCTTTAAAAAATCTAGCATGTATCTATAGACTAGCAACAAGCAAGAAGATTGTTCATAAACATTATTTATAACACCAAAAACATAAACTGTAGGGATAAATCCACCAAAACATGTGTAAGACTATCACATAACATTGATGAGAAATTTAAAGAGAAAAATCCAAATAGATGGAGGTCAACATTTTCATCAGTATTGTTGAGATGTTCTCCCCAAACTGACCTACAGATTCAAGCCCATCTCAATCAGGATGCCAAGAGCCTACTTTGTACAAATTTACAGCATGATTCTAAAATTTCCATTGATATGCAAAGGACAGACACCAATTGGAGGAGAAAAGAGAACAAAAATTGACACATTAACGCCACTGATTTTCAGATCTACCATAGTAATCAACAGTCTAGAAACAGCATAAAGACAGTGGGTCATTGGAACAAAGCATACTCTAGAAATGCTACTATATTTCTACGGCCCGTTGACTTTTTTCAAAGGTACCAAAGCAATTCGATAAAACCATGAAAGTGCTTCCAACATGTTAGTGGGATAACTGAACAGCTGCTGGTCTATGTGGGGGGAATAACTTTGATATCTACCTCACACCACAGAAAAATGACTGATTTGAAATGGGCCAAAATCTAAATATATAAGCTAAAATACACTAAATATACAGAGCTCTAGAACAGTGGTTCCCAACCTGTGGGTCATGAACCCTTTAGGAGTCACATATCAGATATTTATATTACAATTCATAACAGTAGCAGAATTAAAGTTAAAAGAAGTAGCAAAAAAAAAATTTTACAGTTGGGGTCATCACAATGGAGGAATGATTAAAGGGCACAGCATTAGCAAGGTTGAGAACCACTGCTCTAGAAGAAAATATAAGAGGGTATCTTTGCTGTTTTTCTTAGGACCTGTTATATAGTATTAACAATACAAGAAAAAAATCAAAACTTATTTCAAGATGAAAAGCAATAAGCTGGCGATTGTTCTGTATGATCTAGAATGATATATGGTAGCCATACTTAAGTTTTAATGAGTGGCTTTATTATGCATATAGCAAGCAAAAGTGTCCTATATCAAATATTTCTGTCTGAATGGGGAAAAATTCACTAATATGTGGTGTGGATGGAAAATATTTTTCAGGAAGAGACACTACTTTTTGTTTTTATTGCTTATTCTTCCTTTCTCTCTCTCTCTCTCTCTCTCTCTCTCTCTCTCTCTCTCTCTCTCTCTGTGTGTGTGTGTGTGTGTGTGTGTGTGTATGTGTGTGAAAGAGAGAGAGAGAGAGAGAGAGAGAGAGAGAGAGAGAGAGAGAGAGAGAGTTCATTAAGCAGTACCCATCAGAAGTATGTCCTTTATGTACCTCACAGTATAAATGGCATACCTCAAAAAACACCTGTTGTACTTTGGTCTAGACAGGATATGTCTTCACAGAAATATCTGTGAAATTTTAGATCAGAGGCATAGGTCAAGGCTTTAAGTAGCTTTATAGAATGCCCAATCCTGATGTGTCATAAACCAGGCAACCTAATTTTAGTATCAATTGCCAATAAACCAGACATCATTTGCCCTAAAACTGTCTAATAACTGATAAGCTAGTCTTTGGACTAATCTACTCTACATGTTTCTGAAAGTCTAGAAATACAGTCCTATCAAAAAATAAAATAAAATAAAAACCCAGATCAGCGTTAATACTGCGCTAATGACAATCAGCTAGGTGCTAGTCATGCTCCTCTCTTTCTCAAGTCATTGATGCTATAACTACGGTCCATGCTCCACGTACAAACACTATGCGGTACTTAAGGAGGGCTTTAGACAGGAACAAACGAGGCATTGTTAGCTGACCAAGAGTTGAGAGTCCTAGCTATCACTCACAGCCATCCAATTCTCTCTGAGAAATCTTTACCTGGACAAAGCATACCAAGATAAATGACTTGAAACTGCTAGACAAGCTGTTCACATTCTAATTGGGAAACTACTTGACTATAACCGAAATGTGTTAACTTGACTGATGTTATTTCATGCAATACAAATTGTGGCAATTTGTTTTAATGGCAGAAGAGGTTTGCAAATATATAACTGATCAATCAAGCCAATGAACAGAGACAGAAGTGAAAGGCCCATTGTGTCCACTACAGAAACTCAACGTTTATCAAGATGAGCTGCACCATACGGTTCTCTAAGCAAATCCACGAAAAGCTGTGGTGGGTATCTGAGAAATCCAATGAACTGAATCACCAAGTAAAACCCAGGCTGGAGGGGCAGACTATTCATTCCAATGGATGTAGAACACCCAAGAAGACTCCCAGGAGCGGTCCCAGCCCTATAACTTTCTAGGCACTATGTCCTCGGTAGCTCACCCTACCTTTCTGAGCCCTAAGTGTCCCTGTCTATAGAAGAGCAAGCACTTTGGATTCTGGCTTCATGCACAACAAACTTGTTAGAAGGATCAAATAAGAGAATGAATGAGCTGAAAGCCTCCACCTGCACCCCTCATCAAGGAAGCTCCTGAACTCTTGGGGCGGGGGGAGGGGGGAGGGGGGTGCGCACAGGAGGGAAGAGCCCCCAGGCTCCCAAAACACTAACCCTGAAACAGGCTTTCAAGAGACTACCAGGCAGTACACCCTACTTACGTGACAAGTTAGGACATACAACAGCCACCTCTTACACTGTTTTCTACATTCTGGTCCCATGAGGTGGTTACTGTTTTAAAGACAAAAAGTATCCAAGGCTCAGTGGTGAAGTCAAAACACTCAAGGGGGTTGCTCTCTCACATCCCTGAAGTCTCTATCACTGCCCTGCTATGCAGAACCACAGACGGATTAAGACATGTTTATCTGAGTCACATGGCCAACTGCCCTCGCTTACCTTTGTGTGTCTCAGAATTCAAACACTTGTCATCATGAAGATTCCTAATACTAAATCCCTAATGCTCACCGGCAAGCACAATGCTCTCAAGAGGAAGAAGACTCTGGATCCCAGTCCAAGTGCAGCCAAAACTGCACAGTATACTCACCTCAGAGTAAACTCTGGTCAAGAGTCTATCAGGTAGAAATACAGCCTCAACAGAGGGTCAGGCTGGAGGTCAAACCTGACTCTGTTACTGTTGCCTAGCAATCGGAGCTTGAATTTCTTTCCATTCCTAGCCCATTTAGGGAACAACTGTTCCTCCATGGGTCCTGAAGTGAAGCACAAGACCTAGGCTTGTCAGCCAATGCTCCCTGTGGCCTTATGCTCCTGACTGGTTCAGACTGTACATGTGACCCAATGTGAACCAGTAAGGGAAAACAAATCTGTCTCCCACTGTCTTCCACTGAAGGGAGGTGGACCTCCAGAAAGAAGGTGGAAGGGTGTGAGCTTGGATATTGTTGACTACCTTCTGCAATTCTGAGGGAGGGGCAGTCTGAGAATGAAGTCAGTACACAGGAAGGGGAGCCAGAATGGGGAGAAAGAAACCAGATCCCGATGACATCATTTGAACCCCAGAGCTTACTCCAGGATTTACCACTGGACGGGTCAGTTATGTGAGCCAAAAAATTCTTTTTGCACTTAACGCTGTGCTGTTTGGGCCCATTACTGGTAACCAGTAGAATCCTCACACGCTTGAAAGGTTGTCTACCCCTGTTGAAGTAAAGATCCTTGTATTCAGAGACTGACTTCTGACTCCTCAGTGAACTAGCCTGATTCTTGGCACATTTTGAGAGCTCCAGATATACAGGAATTAAATACGTCACCTTCAGGCTTTGCCAAGAAAAACATACCTGAAGCAAAAGATGACAAAATAATGCAAAACCGAGTGTTGATCATCTCACCATTAGTTCTAGTTCATGCCTGCTGGACTTCTGACATCCCGACTGGAGACCATGGTCTCCTAGCTCCTCCTCTGTGTCCCTGTATCACACCCCCTTCCTTAGGAGACAGTTTATGAAGGAAAAAGGAGTGAGCCCCTGCCCTGATCTAGCCCTCCTGTTTCATTTTAAAATGGAGATGGCATTATGTGTCACAGTGTCAATAACAGAGAGAAAGCACTTATTTACAGGGACTGTGCTCACTCATGGTCGCAGGATCCTTCCTTCTACATTCCCAAAGAGCTAAGCAGCAGCTATGAGCTGGAGGCAAAAGTAAGGTCTAAGTACGTAATCCTAATCAACCAAGAGGCTTGCACCTAGACAGCAGGGCCAAGAACTTAGCCTCACATGCTCAGCTGGAGTCCTTCCTTACTGACTCGAGATCTCTCCTCTACTGCCTACAAAAGAAGTTGTCAGGAACTTTTCCCCCCAAAATTAAGCCTCAAGTGAAAGCTCATACATACGAAGGATGGAGGGAAAGAAGGAGAGCGAGCGAGCAGGAGAGGGCTCTGTGGCCAATGTCAGCCAAGGGGCATGAGTCCACACTCCAGCCTCTACCACAGCTCCAGGCTGCTCAGTCCGTCCACAGGACCCAGGAGGCCTGCCTCTTGTCACCATTGCTTCTCAGAGGACATGAAAAAATCAAGGAATGAGCAGCAAATTAATACGCAGCTGAACGTCATTGGCTCAAGTGGGCGTTTAAAACCATTTCCATTTTCCTTGGCTGAAAAGGCCAGATACCCACAGGCTATGTGAAAGGAAAGTGAAGGCGGCCAGCCAAGCGATCCCGCCTAAAAACTTCCTCTGCTCCAAATAGAGAATCTCGGCCCCGGTCAGTGCTGAGCAAGGAATTAATTAAGACGAAACCCGCCCCCCGCCCCAACAAGGCTTCAGAGGTGAGCTACACAGGTGCTCTGACCAGGGCCACATCTCTGCCCAAGATCTTGTCCCTAGAGCCCTGTCCTCAATAACTAATCTGGAAGTACACCAGCGGCACCTAGGACATTTTCAACCTGTTTTTAAGATTTCCGTGCAGATCTCTGCATAAACTGCATTTCAAAGGCTAAACTCGTGCATGAGTCTATCTTGTGGTTTGTGTGCTGGCGCCAGCTTGTCCTTGAAAAGAGCGGCCGTCCACTTCATAGGAGAGCACAGACAGGTTTCACCATTAAACAAGGTATTTCTGAGTTCTTAGCTCAGAATTCCTCCGCTAACCCTGTGCTTACCACTCTCCTTGCTCCGAGACCCTTTACAGGGTCTTGCTGGGCTCTGTCCACCTACTGGCCAATCCAGCAAAAAAGTAACCCCTACAAGTTTACCAGCTCTTATCAAGTTCAAAGGCAAAATGTGCAATTCCCATTCTGACGGTGATAACTTCCAAACTGGAATTGATAATATTTCTGAAGCATAGAGGGAACAGATTTCATACCTCAGAAACCCATCAACATGGGACTTCTCCCAGAAGGGAGAATTTTCACAGACATTCACCAACAGAACACTCCGTGCCGGTCCCTGGGCAGAGAGAGAGGCCATGCTGTCCTTGCCCTCAAGGCTCGGACAGTGGAGATCGCTGACCTTCACAAAAACAACAAGGCTCTTTGTTTCCAGGAGCTTTCTTTAAAACCAAGGGCAGAGCAGACCTCCCTTCAGAAAACAGATCCTGGAGATAGGCCAGAGAGCGAAGCAAGAACCTTGGTGATCTTGCCATAACTGAATGATTTCTCAATACTTTCTAATTATGAGTAGCCAAGAAGGGCTTAGAAGTAGGACGTGGTGCTTGATATGGGCTAAATATATTAATATCTAAGCCCAGGCCGTTTCTATGAGAAGCTGCTTTGATTGTTGGTGCATCGAAAGCGCTAGGCTTTGTGAAAGCGAAAGCATAGCACACGATGTTTGGAATGTATGTATAACAAGGCACCACATACCAAGACCCTAACCTGGGTTTCACCACTAATGATTTTCTGTGATCTTGGTGAACCTAGGTACTGCCCACAGTGATCTAGGCTCTCCCACATCAATCAATAAAATGTACCACAGGCTTGCCCACAGGCCAATCTGGTGGGACATTTCTTTCAACTGGGGTTCCCTCTTCCCAAATGACTCTAGCTTGTGTCAAGTTGACATACATCTAGCCAGGGACACATATGTATTGGCTGAAAGAAGGATAGACACTTGTCTCGGTACCAGTGACCAAGTCTAGAAAGCACACATAGGAAGTATCTCCACCATAGGACCCACCAGCCATCTAAGCAGAGGGGAGAGGCTGCCAAGGGGCCCAGAGGCACCTGCATGAAAAGAAAGCCTGAGCAGCATGCCCACGGGGATGAGACGGGAGTAAGAGGCAGCTATGAGCCATGGTAACAACCTAGGTGGAGGTGAATGGGCTGCTAGGAGTGACTAGGGCCAGTGCTGTCCAAGAGGATGAAAATATCCCACATGCATACTGTCTGGTAGCCAGGGACTGACGGCATTTTATATTTAATGTGAATCATTTTAAGTTCTTTTGACCTCTCATCACCAATGATTACCATTTTATGATAATGGACGGTGTGGTCCAAATCTATCCTCAGATGCAGTGTAGGCTCGAAACAAAGGACCAGACTCCTAAAGGACCCTTCTCTAAAAACAAATGACATAGTTGAGCAGGGCAGTTTGTTGCCTATAATCCAACACACCAGAGGTGAGGGCATGAAGATACAGAGTTGGGAGGGTAGCCTGGGCTACACAGCAAGATCTGAGAGGAGAGAGAGAGAGAGAGAGAGAGAGAGAGAGAGAGAGAGAGAGAGAGAGAGAGAGAGAGAGATGCTTCTAGTCAGTCTCATTTTTAAAATTGTAGAGTTGGAAGTCTACATGCTTCAAGGTTGACTGTTTAGAACCTATTAATTCTCTTTCCCTAAATATGTCATCTAACCTTCCCACCTCCACAAACAGTGAGACAGGAAATGGGCATGCCCCAAGGTGAAGCTTGAATTCTGGGCCCATTTCTAGTCTATGACCTTAAGCAAGGACCCTCTTCTCTAAACCAGATGTTCCCGCATCACTCAGACAGGGAAACGGAGCAGCTTAAAAGCCTTTTTGTCATTGGGAGACTCTAAGATAAGAACCTCTATTTTTAAAACTGTCCATAAGGATGTTGGGAGATGGCTTGGTGGGTAAGAGCACTTGCTACCTAAGCACGAGGACCTAAGTTCCAATCCCTGGAACCTACATAAAAAGCTGGGTGTGACCCTACTCATGCACAAGCCCGTGGAGCAAAGACAGGAGGATCTCTGAGGCTTGTTGGCAGACAGCCTAGCTCCAAGTTCAGTGAGAGGCCTATCTCCAGAGAACAAGGCAGAAAGTGACAGGACCCAATGCCCTCCTCTGCCCTCCACGGGCCTATGCACCTACATACACATGTACCTACAGCACATACATGCATACACACACACACACACACACACACACACACACACGCACACACACACACCACTTATACACACAAAAAACATAAACAACTTTTAATCAAAATCAAAACACTTTCATGCTATAAGAACAACATCGAGGAAGTGCAACGATAACAGGAAAGGAGAAACCATTTGTAAATCATATTTTTGATAATGGACTAGTACCCAGAACATATAAAGAACCCCAGAGCTCAAAATAAAAAATGAATCAAGGGATTGGAGTCTAGCTCAATGGTTGAGTGCTTTGCCTAGTATGTGTGAGACAATGAGTTCAATTCCTAGCCCCTAAAATGAGTAAGAGGCAAAGAAGGACAATATCTGAATATATATGTCTCTAAACACACGAACAAACAACCAAGCATATGAAGAGATGCTCAGTATCACTAGTCATTTGGGGAATGGAATTCAAAGCTCAATTGGATATCACGCCACACTCACAGGATGGCTGTAATCTAAAAGAAAAAGTAGCAAGTGTTAGCACAGAAGTGGGGAAATTGGACCCTTCACACACTGCTGGTGAGAAGGCGAAACAGCACCAACCGCTTTGCACGACAGTTCATCAGCTCGTCCAATAGTAACGACTCTGCGTCAGCCGGTGATTCCACTAGGAGGGAAACACCAAGAAAACTGAAGCAGTGCAGTCCACAAAAACTTGTACATGAAGGGTCCCATTGGAATTACTGATAAAGGACAAAAGCAGAAACAGCTAAGCATGGTGGTACAGTCTACTTACCCAACTACGCAAGAGGCTGAGGCAGAAGAAATCACTTAAGCCCAGGAGTTCAAGACCAGCTTCGGCCACATAGTGAAACCCCTTCTTGAAAATAGAATGCTAGTAACTCTGTCTATTGTTTAATGAAAAGATAAGTAAAACATGGGGTACCCATACAATGGGGGGTTATTTGGCCATCAAATGAAATGCCAATACTTGCTATAACACAGACGAACCCTGAACAGTAGGCTATGCAAGATGAAGAGGTCACCTATTATATGAGCCCAAGTATATGAAATACTAAGAACTGATAAACCTACAGGGTCAGAAAAAAGAGTAAATGATATGTAGAGATGGGACAAGGGGTGTTGGGCAGACTGTAAGGATGATGGCTAATCGCCTTTCATTTAGGGTGGTGGAAATGTTTTAAGGTTGATTTTGATGATGGTTACTCAATTCTGTGAATATAATAAAAATAACTGGATTGTACAATTAAAACTTGTAAATTACGTTGTATATGAATATCTTACTTGGTGAGGCTTTTTTTTTAAGAAGGGGGGGCTGGAGAGATAGCTAGGCAGTTAAAGAGCACTGGCTGCTCTTCTAAAGGACCCAGGTTCAATTCCCAGCACCCCTAAGGCAGCTCACAACTGTCTATAACTCCTGTTCCAAGGGATCTGACACCCTCCCACAGACATACATGTAGGCAAAACACCAATGCACATAAAATACAAATAATTTTAAAAAGATGACTTTAATTTAAAAAAAAAAAAGGAGGGAGAGGAGAGAGAGAAAAATCTAAATAAAGGGAAGGCTTGAATGTACCCTCTTCCCACACACTTAATCCTGTTCTCTTCCACCCCAGGTCCTGGTGTGAGATGCTGGTGGCCAGTCCTGCGCATCTGAGCCTGCCTATGGGACAATGACTTAGATCAGATATTCCCTTATAAGTGAGGGAGGGAGCAAGACGGCTGTGTAGCTGGGTCTGTTTAAGGGGCCCCTGGCAGTGGAATCAGGATCTATCCCTGGTGCATGAGCTGACTTTCTGGAGCCCATTACCTATGGTGGGACACCTTGCACAGCCTTGCAAGCGGGATGGGCTTGGACCTGCCTCTGCTGAATGTGCCAGGCTCTGCTGACTCCCCATGGGAGGCCTTACCTTTTCAGAGGAGGGATGGGGGGGAGGCTGGGAGAGAGTGGGAGGAGGGTTAAGAGGGGATCTGTAAAATAAATAAATTTATAATTAAAAAAAATAAGTGAAGGAGGGGACTTTGTAAGGCAGTCTGTACTCTGTCACTCAGCAAGAGTGGAATACTCTGTTACAGGTAATACGAAATTGTCTTAACTTTTCTGGTATCAAAAATTGTACTTTTCTTTAAAGGGGTGTGTGTGTAGGAGAGATCCACCCAGAAATGTCCAGTCTCCAAGTCAAGCCCAGGGAGCCCTTCTGGCGACCTCAGCAACGGCACTTCTGATGACGACAGCTGGAGTCAGTATGAACGCCTCCACTCTGCAGAACTCTAGAGCTGAGTCCCAGAACTCACATTTCTCTGGGGGTGACATGAAGGAGGACCTTGCCAGGGAATAAAACAGCTCATGGAGCATTTTCCTAAAGACAAAATCCTGGGTTTGAGAAATCCAGGCAGGGGAGAAAGTTGGAGCAGATGAGACCGCAGATTTAGAGACGTGTGACAGTAAAACAGTGGGGCTGTTTTGTTTAATAAACACACCGGAGTCGTGTAAATAAGTGTTCCCTTCCAAGTGGCGAGCCTAGGAAGCCAAGCACGCAATTCTGATGCTATGGCCATTCCTCAGAACATGTTCAAGATGCCAGCAAAGACCTTCTTCAGAACCCCTGACACATTCCATTTAAGAGCATCAAAAGCAGGAAGACTCACTTCTTTGAAGACAGATGTTACTTTTTTGCAAACAGCCAAGTGTTTCTCCCTGAGCTGGCTGGAGAGTAAGGTTGGTGTTAACCCGGACTGTGCCTCTCTAGTCCGAAACTAGGCAAAGTGAAACACAGTACCGGGGATGACTGCAACCCTAAAGACATGTGTCCAGCGTCACTGGTGCAGTCCCTACAGTGACTGCTCTGAGTACCGTTGGATGTTTTCATTAGGCAATCCTAGTCTCTCTCCAAGGGCCCAGGGGTTGGGAAGAGCTCTTACCATTCCCAGCACTGTTCCCAGTTGGAAAGAAAGACCCCCTATGAGGAAAATAATCAGGGGCTGCAAGATGGCTCAGTGGGCGAGGGTCCTTGTCCCCAAGCCAGATGGCCTGAGTTTGATACCCAAAACACACACATACATACACGCACGCACGCACGCACGCACGCACGCACACTTAAAGAAAAATAGTCAGGGGCTGGAGATGTATCTCAGTTGGTGGAGTTGGTGGAGTGCTCGCCTAGCATCCCAAATGCCTAGGTCTGCTCCTCAGCACTGCCTAAGCCCAGCATGGTGGCTCACAGCTAGAATCTCAGCCCTGAGAAAGTACAAGAAGATCAAAAGTTCAAGGCCATCCTCAGCTAGGTAGCAAGTTAGATGCCAGTCTGGGCTATACAAGATTTGGAGGGAGAGAGAGAAGAGAGAGGTGTCAATGCAAGCCAAGTGTGGTAACACACATCTACAATCCTGACACTTGGAAGGCTGAAGTAGGAGGATCCGGAGTTTAAGGCCAGTGTGGACTACACAGCTACCAAAGAATGGGTTGGGGGGCCGGGAGGTGGGGGAGCTGTGAAAAAACAAAATAGTCAAAGCAACTAAAGCGACCACAGGGTTACCTCTTGCTGACATGAAGCTTCATTAATGATCGGTCATTTACTAAGCACTAAGTCAGAGGCTATAGAAGAGCTATGATAAAGGGAAGATTATGTCCCTGCCCACAAGTTCAGTCTTGGTAGATTTAGGAAAGCAGCCCCACAGCCAATACAAACAGACCTGTAGCTTGGCTTCCCCCTGGGGAACTAGTCCACTCAGTGCTCTAGAAAACACCCCAGCTCAGCACCCCAAGGGCACACCCACTACCCACAGAAAGAGTGGAGACCACGTGGAGTTACCTCCAGCCTCAGATGGCAACCCAGCCTTAGGCAGTGACCAAATGCATCAGTTTGGTTTTTCATCACAGACAAAGACAGATCGAGGAACAGGCTGAAGATGTGATATTAACTATGCTCTGTTCACACTCAAAGCCTGGAAATGTCACTGGCTTGCCTGGAGGCCTGGCCAGTATGCCTGTCCATTACTAGGCAAAACCATTTGTAGTTTGCATTTCAGAAGCACAGTGAATTCCACAAATCTCAAGGAGCCCAAGGAACAGCCCAGGTTTCAAAGACCAGCTGGCTTTGAAATCCTGAAGTCGCAACTCATGGGTGGGTGTGTGCAGCTCCAGGTCTAAGCTGCTAGTCAGTCCCTCCCTAAGCTCCCATCTCTGTCTGCATCCTCAACTTTCCCCCAGAACCTTTGCCTTGACCACCCTAGCCAGTAAGACTCTTCCATGTGGGACCCAGACCAGCAACGGCATTCTGAAGACCCGTGAGTGCAATTGGAGCACAGGACCCTGTGTAGCTCAGACAGAAACTAGAGAGGTGATGAGGCCTGCAGCGATTCCTCTGTAGCATTCTTCAATGAACAGTAATGAGGACAGCGCCTTTCATAAATGCCCTGTCATAGACATCATGAAATACTTTCCCATACATCTGACTGGAGTCTGCACTCTGTGTAACCACTGAGGAAAGTGGGGTAGGGGGCGTCACATCAAAGTGAAGTTACAGAGCAGAGACACAAAGCCAAGTGATAGGACCCCACCTTCTAGGCCATTCCTCACACTCACTTCTGGACACAGCAGACCACTGGCTCTCTCTGCGGCTGGATTCTCTCAGCAGTGATTCAGGTAACTCCTCAGAGCTCCATCCGCCTCAAGATGGAGACACTAGACACTATACTGTTGATATTGAAGACAAGAAATGTCTACACAGGACCAGGTCTAACCCCTACAAACAGTGCAAGTCTCAGCACACGGGCCCTCGCAGTTCACAAGCACATCGGTGGAACACAAATACCAACCCCCAGTCATACCCATGCTTGTTTCTCTGCTCTCAGTCACTTGGATTCCTGCTCTGAGATGCTGACCTCAGTTTCTCAAAAGAGCAGCCAGTAGGCAGAGCCAGCACATTCCCTGGCCTGACACTTTCTGGGGTTGATAGCCCCTGAGGGAGAGGCAGGAACAAGGCCCTTGAAGGAGGAAAGGGAGGAGACATTCTCCTCACACCATGGAACAGGGGAGAGACCAAGCAACACCCTCACAGGAGATCACAGGGATTTAACCAATGGCTGATTTGTTAAAACCCTAGAGCACTTCCCAGGGGAAGTAGGAAGATGCCTGCTCCGAAGTGCTTGGCCAACTGTCAAACCCTTTGAACCTCACTGAAGAGGGAAAAGCCCTCCACAGCTATGCTTGGCCCATTAACTAATATCTTGGTAAACTAGGGCTTACCTGGGTGTAATTTTACTGACTTCTTCCTGACTCCAGGCCAAGTGAAACAAAGGACCAATCCACCCTCTCAACTCAGCAAAGACCATTTGCTCAGCCACAGAGTTAACCAACAGCAAAAGTGAGATCCAAATCCACACCTGCGTTCTCTCAAAGTCCCTACTGTCCCAGGAAGGGAGGGAATTAGCTCAGGGCAGACTTTGAAGGCCTGGGAAGGGGAGGCTCGATGTGCAAGAAACTTAATGGGACAGACAGCATTTACCACTTCACATGAAAGCGCCTTTAATTCTCTCAATGGCAAAGTGTCTCTATTATCACCTCTCTGTCACAGGTGAGGTCAGGGACCATGGGGAAGACTAGACACCTGAGCTCTCAGAAGCCCCGCCTCTGGCAAGACACATCATCCATGTATAAGCCTGGCCTGAATGACATGCAGTGGGAAAATGCCATGATGCCAAGGAAAACAACATGGCAGAAAGAGCAGGTAATGTCTCTGCCTCATCTATAGAATGTGAGAAATCCTTACGAGACCCCATGAAAGTGAAACCAGGCACGATGATGCAAGCCCCATGGTGGCTGTGGTGGCTGACACACACATTAGCCATTAGCATCATTATTTCAGCTCCAGGAATCTCAGAACAACTCGGCCGAGCTCCCCTGACATCTGCTTTGCACTTTGCCACTGCTCTCCTTCCATTTCTGAGCAATGTGTCAATCAAAAGTTCACAAGGGGCCCCCACCTGGGCTAAACATAGGACAAGAGACCACTGATCCCACAGAGTCCAACTCAACTGACGGAGTAACACATAAAGGCTTCATGGGCAAGGTTCGAGTGTCCAATTGCTACAGACACAGAGGATTCAATCTTCCCAGCTACAGTTAAATGAGATCTTGACTACCGAAAGAGCAGCTGTGGTCCAGGCTCTGCCCACCAAGGACCAGCAGGCTGAATGCCCAAGTCAATTCTTCACCAGGTGTAACCTGTATCCTCTCTAACAAGCTGACTTAAGCTACCCAGTGAGACAGATGGACTGGACCAGCCTGGTGGAAGCTGCATCTGCAGGATGGCCTTGGAAAGCAGACCCCACTATGGCAAAGGGTCCCAGAAACTTCCAGTGTGGCTGCAAGGACCCTGCTGCCCCTTCACTGTGAGCCCTGAAAAGAAGACAGCAGTCTTCCTGAGCCTCAGTTTCTTTATCTATAAACCTGGCTCACAACAGTTGTTTTTCCTGGAACCAGACCTGGGATAACCTTCTAGCAGCATCACTGCCTCTTTCACAGGAAAGAGAAGGCAGCTTGCTCCTGTCACAGCTGGGAAAGGCAAAGCTGGGGACTGAACCCAGGCATGACTCTGGCACCCACCACACCTCTTTGAGGCCAGCCCCGGCCATCCTCCCAACACTCAGCAAAACTCAACTGAAATTACACAAGTCAACACTTTTCCAAAGGGTTAAGAATGAAATAAAATCTGCTTGATGCCCAAAGTTCAACCCTTCTAACTATTCTCACTTTAACTTGCTGATTGGGAGGGTCCTCTGAGGGCTACCAGGCTATGGAAACCTTCGCTCGGATTCCCTCGACCTCAAGCACAGTTCCTGCCCCAAGCCTGGCAATGCCCTCTGGAAGGAAATGAGGTGGGTTGTGAAGCTGATCGGGAATGTGCAGCCTAGCCAGGGAGACCCACAGCCATCCTCTGCAGTCCTGCATCCTTAGCTCCCTGGTCCTGGCCTCACCTTCTCTGCTCAGGGTGCAAGTACCATCAGCCTGCAAGCCTCACCTCAGGGCCTGGACTGAAGTCAGAAGCCCCAGTGTAAATCTGGGCCCGGCCCATCACCAGAGTGACCTCCTGCAATCACCTGAAGCCCTCACACCTTGTTTCCTCACCTGTAAAATGAAGATCTTAACAGTGGCTTACTGGCAGATGTGTGCTCAGGACAACAAAGAACCAAAGATTGTATATGGAGAGGATGCCCACACAGCTCAGTCAATGCTAGCCTGGTGACCAAGGCCATTGCTACTGCACCTCTAGTTACGGTCAAGAAAACAGAGACACTTGGGAGGCAGAGGCAGGTGGAGCTCTGTGAGTTCGAGGCCAGCCTGGTCTCCAAAGCAAGTTCCAGGAAAGGCGCAAAACTACACAGAGAAACCCTGTCTCGAAAAACCAAAAAAAAAAAAGAAAAGAAAAGAAAAGAAAACAGAGAGAGCTACAGGAAACAAGACTGCAAAGACCTACTGCATCTAGGAACAAGTTCTGCTGATTCTCTCCAGTACTGAAACAGCCAC
Organism: Peromyscus eremicus; assembly: GCF_949786415.1. NCBI lineage: Eukaryota > Metazoa > Chordata > Mammalia > Rodentia > Cricetidae > Peromyscus > Peromyscus eremicus. Next base: position 84,733,111 of record NC_081425.1, on the reverse strand, counting down.
AGGCCCGTGCCTGACCACTTTTTATCAAACTCTTCAGGCAGTCTCTGGCCAAATGATTCTGGCAGTTTGGTACGCAGGGCAGTAACGGTGTTTCAGGAAACCAGACGGGAGAGAACGGAGTGAGCAAAATGACTGTCGGGCAGACACACAGAGAAAAAAGATGAGGTTCTTAAAAGTTGACTCAATCCCCAGCTTACTTTAAAGAGATAATCTTTTGTCACCATTGCCCCTGGAATTCCCAAACCCTGGCCCTCAGTGATGTCAACGTGTTCCTGGAGTGAGTACAGAGAACAGACTACCTAGCCCAGGACTCAGCTTGATTCCCTTCACTGGGTGACAATGGTCAAGTCACACTGCTGAGTCTGAAACAGGAGTGATATGATTCATCTAGAGGAAAGTCTCTGAGGTCCTTATGGAATCTGTGGTTCATTCTTGAGGCAAATCAACCCCAGGGCATCCTGCCTGCTATTGCCCCAGATGGCTGTAATGCAGCCAACCAGCTTAATTCATTGAACCAACCCATCACTCCAAAGCTTTCCATGCCCTCAACAGTATCGTATCACCCTGTTAGCCTTCCAGAAAAAAAGATTTAAGAGTCATGTCTCTCTTATCAAATTCTCGCCAGTTCTCTACATTCTAATTTGTGATTTTAAATGTCTTTACTTCACTCCCACCTGGTTAAAAACTCTGAAATGAGCCATAGGTAGATTCACCATTAATTTATACTTCAACAGTTCAGAGTCTGTGTAAACACAGAATGGTTCCCTTGTACATCATCATGAAGGAAGGACTAAGGGCTTGCTCCTGATAGAAAAAGGCAGCATCTTGCCATTTACCCACTTAAGATGTTTTTGTACAATTTAAAAGCAGCCTTTTCAACACAAACAGTGCTTCATTATGTCTCATTGTTATCTATTGACTGAAGAACATGCAAGAATGTCAGCTCCTAACAACACTGGCCACTTTCTAAGATTAAAATAATAAAACCACATCTCTTGGGAAATGTTTTTTGGAGGATGCGGGGCGGAGACTCTTCGCATGAATCCATACTACCCCTTGTTTTCTGGCTTGCAGCAGGTTCGCACAACGAGCAAATGCACTTAATGGACGAGATTTTACACATAATAAATGCTCAGAAACATGAATGACTAAGTGATAGCTGTGCTAAACTATTTGTTTTAATGGTCCCAGTTTCCATCCTCTTTTATGTAATCAAAGGATTACTTTAGAATATGGAAACACTTTCATTCATACGACAGTCAAACGTTGTGCCCTAACTCTTTAGACAGAGGGACTGCAGAGCCCGTCTGTCTGTGTGCACAGCACTTGTGAGTCTGAGAAAAGCACCGCACAGACACGCTCACTGTGCCCAGTCCCGCACTGTACACTGTACAAGGACCCCTGCTGTAGACTCCTCTTTGAGCTCTGTGAACGTGTGGGGCTGCTTCCCTTTGTGGAGAGGATAAAAGCTGTGCCGGTCTGAGCGGGCTCCCTTTTGCTGTCCCTGCTGGAAATGCTCACAGTCAGCAGAGGGCCCAGGTGCTAGTAACCCATGTACCCGAAGCACCGGGCAGCTCTGCGTTTCACTTTCCCACCACATCCATTTTGGGTCCATAAGATGGTTCAGTGGGTAAAGGCACTTACCATGCAAGCCTGGCAACCTGAATTCACACAGAACCCATTTTAAAAGGTAGAAAGAAGAACATCAGCTCCACAGAATGGTCCTCTCACCTCCACATACAAGCACTGTTGTGTGCACACATCATGTGCATGTATACACACACACACACACACACACACACACACACACACACATACACACTAATAAGTGTAAAATTCCATTTTATTTTATTTTCCAATTTTTTTTATATTTACATATTGTTTTGTCTGCACGTGTACTGTGCACACATTTGTGCCTGGTAACCATGGAAGCCAGAAAAAAGTGTTGAATCCCCTGAGACTGGAGTTCAGACAATTATGAGTGGCCACGTAGGAGCTAGGAATCGAACTCAGGTCCCCTGGAATAGCAGGCAGCACTCTTTAACCTCTGAGTTATCTCTCCAGCCCCTTAAAATTCCATTTTCTAATATTCCCCAGTGCCTTCTGGAGTAGAAGGGTCATTAAACCCTACATTAATTCCATAAAACAGAACATGTTTACTATGTATAAAAAAATTAAGTTGCTAATACAGAAGGAGCAGGAAAAAAACAAAAATTATCATGTAATTTTTTTCTTCCCCAGCTAAGAGGAACTGGAATACAGCATCTATCTCAAACTAAAGTGTAGCAAACACATGCAAACTAAGACCCAGTTTTGGGGCCAGCAAGACAGTTCCATGGGTAAAGGCGCTTGCTGCCCAAGTCTGGTGACTTGGAGTCAACCCCCCAGAAGCCACATGAAGGTGGGGGAAAATAAGTAACTCCACAGAGCTGTCCTCTGACTCCACACACGGCATGGCACACACACCTACACATGGCATGTACACACACACTGATCTTAAAAACTCCATTTTATTTTTTATTACTTATTTCTTAATACCCACAAAGAACACAGCATCCGGAAGTACTACGGCACACGAGCTCACAGCACCCAAAGCTTCTGAAGAATCAATTCTAGTCAATGGCTTTATCAAGTCAATGGTTCAAAAGAGAGTCTAGTATCTAGAGATTTGGGTCACAGACCTTCTTCCAGATGCTCCAGGATGCCTCCAACCCAAAGAGGCCATACTCGGCCCCAGGAGTCTTTTCTCTAGCCTGGGATGCAGAGCAAATAGTCACTCACCAAAGTGAAGTGACTGCTGGCATCGAAGAGGTGTGCTCTGGGAATAAGACGACGGAGAAGAGCATATTGAAGCCACACACTCATATACCGCAACTCACATACCCTGAAATTCAGAGCACGAAATTCCAAGGACTAAGCCAGAGAGGTGTCTGCCGGTACGCACAAAGAGGCTCACAGGAGGATGTTCAACAGGGTGACGCTTAAAATAGCAAACCCTTGGAATTAATGTTAAATGCTCATCAGAAAGGAAACAATTAACTAAACTGAGGTCCGTTCACGCATGGAATATTCACAACAGCTAATATGCTGCCAGATCTCTGCATACAGATGTGGCTAGATCCATAGAGCACGTAGCATAATACACGCACCATGTTCCTATTTCTGTGAAATTTAAAATACACACCAAACTGTGTGTGTGTGTGTGTGTGTGTGTGTATTTCAAAAGCCACAGATTATACAATATATAATATATACATTATACATAATATATATTTTATATGTATTATATAATATATAATCCAAAGGCTTGCACTAGACTAATTACAGCAATTACAAAAAGCTGTGTGGATAAAAGGAGACATTACTTTGAATTATTTTAATTATTTAAAAGAATGTATTCTTGTATCATTTGTATAAATTTTAAATGATGATATATAGTAAGAATTCAAAATATTAGAAACTAATATGGCTACTCTCTAATCTCATAGGTTTTCTCTGATGCAAAGGCAGCAACATGGCAAACCTTACCCAAAAGGGCTGTAAAATGGGGTATGGGGCCAACATAATTGGAACTGTAGGTCTCGGTAAATATTCATATTCTGTCAGTCTCTGTCTCTCTCTGCCTCTGTCTCTCTCTCTCTGTCTCTCTCTCTCTGTCTCTGTGTGTGTGAGTGTGTGTGTGCACATGTGTGTATACACGCATATGTGTACAAGTGTGAGTGGAGGCCAGAGGTCGACATTGGATATTGTCCTTGACTGCACTCACTTTTGTTTTTGAGACAGGGTCTCTTATTGACCATGGAACTTGCTAGTTTGGCTGGCCAGCACACCCCAGGGACCCTCCTATCCCTGCTTCCCTAGTTCTGGAATCACAGGTGCACACCAGCACACTCTGATTGTTTTTTTAATGCAGGTGAAGACCAAACTCAGATTCTCATGGTTGCTTGGCAGGACTTTACAGACCGAGCCACTTTACATGCCCTTCCTCCTTGACTTCCTTTCTTGTAAGTAAGTGTCCTCACAGCCCTGTAAATATTCTGTGAGGTCTTTGTGCTAGACATCCCCACAGCACGGAGACAGAGTGGGCTCTCTAGATCTGACTGTCCATGACGAGAGGAAAGAGAAGCCTGAACCTCTCACTCAGCCCAGTGTATCCCCACACCCCTCCTTCCAAGCTCGATTCCCACAGGGCCCACTGCCCAACAGACCACATCACTCTCACACTGTACAAGCCTTCCCTCCCTTTAGTCAGCCCCACAATTCCCTCTAGCCTGACCTTTTTGTTCGCTCATTCAGCAATTTCAACAGATGTTCTGGACTTCTAAAATTACCACTCACCTAGCAGGGAAGAAGAAAAAACACAGAAGGGATCTGGGGAGATGGCTCAGTTGCCACACAAGCCTAAGGACCTGAGTTTGAATCTAGCACCCATGTAAAAGCCAGACACAAAGCCGGGCGGTAGTGGCGCACGCCTTTAGGGAGGCAGAGGCAGGCGGATCTTTGTGAGTTCGAGGCCAGCCTGGTCTACAGAGCGAGATCCAGGAAAGGGGCAAAGCTACACAGAGAAACCCTGTCTCGAAAAAACAAAAACAAAAACAACCAAAAGCCAGACAGGATAGCACACGTCTGTAATCCCAGCGCAGGGGAGGTGGAGACAGGCAGATTCCCTACGGTCCACTGGCTGCTCAGCCAGGCCAAGTCAGTGAGCTGGGTTCAGTGAAAGACCCTGTCACAAAAAAAAAATATGGTTCTCCAACAATTGAGAAGATGCCCAACAGAGACCTGTACCTACATACATGCACACAGCACATGCACATTCACACACACACACACACACACACACACACACACACACACACAAATTAGCAGGAATTATTTTGTTGTCCGGGCACTTGTGAGGTTGAGAGGGAAGAATTTTAAGTTTAAAGCCAGCTTAAACTACATAACATGCCTGTCTCCAAAAAACAAAAGGAAAACAACTACTGTGAGATTCTGAAAAAAGCTTTTTTTTTTCTTCCAGTCTGAGCAGTGTCTGGGAGCTTTCTCCACCCTTGTGAAATGAATAAGGTTTCACCCTTCAAGGCCCTCTATCAAATAACACCTCCCCCAGGCAACTGCTTCACACACACACACACACACATTCAGACTTGCACACACTCACACACAAACACACTCACATACGTACATACACACAGCAGGGTAATTGTGAGGCTGACTGATTTTCTCAAGCAGTTCCTCTTTAATCCCCATCTTTAGTTGTTCTCACAATTTATTTCCCAGCTTTATTTGCCCAACAAAACATCCTTACTGCCCGAGAAAACCTCAGCCTGGAGAAAAAAAAAAAAAAAACACCTGAATGGGAAAGGCAACACACCCTCCGCCATTTTCCTGACTCCACCACATGAACAGAGCAGGGCTTGAAGAGCACCTTGCGACTTCTAATGGGCTTCTAAAGGCCCTCCTGGGTGGCCTTCGAGCCCCTCCTGGTCCAGGGACACTGTACCAACAGCTCTGTCCACAGTGCACACACCCAGTCAGCAGCAAGACTGGCAGAGTCTCCGTTACCTGTGCCCCTCTTCAGGACCCTTCTCTGACGAGGAGCTGCTGGAGTCTACTCAGGGGTTCTCCCTCAGTCACCAGGATTTAACAAGACACATGTGTCCTCACCACTGGGCAAGCTGTTCCCTCTACATCAGGTACTTGTCACATTTTGAAAAAAAAAATTAAAAATTAAACCAGCCGGGCGGTGGTGGCGCACGCCTTTAATCCCAGCACTCGGGAGGCAGAGCCAGGTGGATCTCTGTGAGTTCGAGGCCAGCCTGGGCTACCAAGTGAGTTCCAGGAAAGGCACAAAGCTACACAGAGAAACCTTGTCTCGAAAAACCAAAAAAAAAAAAAAAAAAAAATTAAACCAATGCTGGGCGAGGTGGGCCTGCCCACCAACCTACTCCAAGGGTCTCTGCCTCCTCCCGGTCATTTTCAATATATTAATCCTGAGCAGAGATTAAGAAAGGAATGCACATCCTGCACAGCTCCTTCTCCACCCCACCCTCCCACCCTACCCCACCCGACCCTGCCCAGGAGAACGATGAGGCAGCGTGTGAGGGCGGTCTATAGGAATCAGTAAGACTCAGGCCTCAGATGCCCCCCCAGGGGGGTAGAATGACGGAACCCTTCGGCCATCTCTAACTCCCCCCTTTTCCAGCTCCATCAGAGGCAGTTTTCACTCCCTGAACTTTTCAGCTCAGCCAAGTTACTGAACAGCAGCTGGGTGTGGCTCTGTGGTAGAGCACTCATCTTGCGCCATGCTCGACACTCTGCGTTCAATCCCCGAGCACTGTAAGCAGAAACAACTACAGCCACACAGATCACACTCTGTCTTCCAGCTAAGCCCACGGAGCACAACCCAAAGGGTTCTGGCTGACACTCTAATACACCCAAACGTCCTCACTTTGAGGCAGTCTTAGGAGATCTCCTGTCTGATGCAACAGTGAGAGTTGCTTCTTAAAAAACAAAGACGCCCAATGAATGGAGACACTGCTAGAACTTTCCTTAAGGAGCTCTAACAGTGGGGCTCTGGCTCTTTAAGGCTGGATGCCATTTCTGCAAAACCACCAGTGCTCAGCTGAAGTCAGGTCTACTCAACAGAAGATCAAGCCGGACAATCGGTCCTTGTCAAAACAAAGGAGACACTGGGAGAGATGAGGTGCTTCACACCCTGTTGATGGGACCAGTTTCAGGTGACGTTTTATAAATCCATCTACTCTGGTCATTTTGTGGCCATCCCTCCACCAAAGCTCACATGAAAAGTGACAACACCCCCCCCCAAAAGAAATCATTCACATGTAGCCTGTGTACACCACTGAACACAGAAGCCAGCTCTGGGCAGGATTCAGAAAGTACCCCAAGCACTGCCTTGCACCCTTCTCCCCTGGTTCAAATGTGAAAAGTTTAATTTGCCATGAAACAAAGACACAGTCCTGAAATCACAGGTGAACTCTGACAGGTGTTTCCTGTAATCTCATTAATACTGGACAAGAAGTCAGCACCACATTAATCATTAGCCAATTGTTGAAAATTAACTAATGATCTATAAGGACAGTCGTGGAGTCGTTACTCATTGATTTACTCTTTCGACATGCATTTCCTGATGCGCCTACTATGTGCCAGGTGCAGACCTACCTCCGCAAAGCTACATCCCTGAACCAGACTCCATTTCCAGCCTCTATGGACTCCTGTTACAGCTTCCTTCAAACTCTATTAACTAGTCAACCAAACGGCAGGCTGCATACCCCCGAAGCCGTGTGCAGAACCCCTGCACGCAAAGTGCTTCCCATCACAGCTACTGAACAGAGTAGACGGTGGGCAACAGCTATAAAGAGGAAAGTGTACCATGCTGGGCAGAGTCCAGTGAGGATGCAAGTACGTAATGGGCAGAGAGGGCAGGAGGCAGAGAAGACCGAGCAGAGGAGGAAGCCCTTGAGTTGTCCTGGAAGAACAGCTACAAGCTAGGTATGCTGCACTACATAAGAAGTTCAACCCGAGTGGAAACGACAGAGCAAAGATCTACGTGGGTATCAGCTCTGCATTCACCAAGCCCATCGAGCCCACAGCCAGGCTCTGTGACTTCTGGTGCTGGTGCTGTATTATACCTCACTCTACTCTGCAAATCACATGACCATGCAGCTATAGTCCGACGGGGGGGGGGGGGGTCACAGTGCCTCATCCCTCATCCCACAGCATCCCTGGCCACTGTGGTATACCCAGTCCCAATGACAAGTATCTGCACCCCAGAACAGCTTCTCGGAGGGGTCCCTACCACTATCTGCTACTTGGAGCCATGGAATCGGAGCCGCAAATGTGTAAGAGCCCTGTCTCTGATATCATCTTGGAGAGCTCCTAAAGAGTCCTCAGAGAGGCCTGTCACCCAAGAAATCCTCAATGTGACTCAGAGAAAGGACAGAGCACTTCAGGGAGGCACTGTTCCTGAGACACCCACTCACTTGGCAGTCCCAAACGTTGACTTACTGAACATCTACTACGTACCACCGTGCCAGGCATGGGTCAGGGAGCTGCAAGTGGATCACTAAAGACAAATCGCTAAGTACCACGAGAGAAAGGCTCAGCTAAGATTGTTCAAGTCTTCAGATCTGGGTCAGCAAAGATGTCGTACAGGAACCTGTGCTTGAGATTATTAAGCAGCTACATGGAGTCATCTCAGGGGAGGAAAACAGTACAAGAAAAAGACAGGAAGTGGACAAGCAGAAGAGAGGTGCCCTTGGGGGTTTGGGGTGAGGAAATGGAGGAGGCACAGCTGAGGAGCAGAGAATGGACCAACAAAGGCTAGGTGGCCCCAAGCCACGGTGTTTGGCCTCTCCTCAATGGGCAACGGGAGCCACAGGAGCCTCGGGGTCACTCCAGAAGACCATCTGATAGTTTGGGGGATGAAGAGGAAGAGGATGATGGCAGGAATTTTACAAAGGTAAAACACCAACACCATAAAAATACAAACATGTGAGCAAGATGAAGACGAAGAGATGGACAAACTTCTGTTCGGCTTAAAAACTTATTTCATGAGACCTGGTCTGAGAGAGGCTCTCTGCTAAGCAGAAAGCACGGAAGCTGAGTCACGGAGAAGCCAGGCCCTCCCAAGGTGCCAGGCCAGACAGCAAGGGTGCTCTGCATGGGTAGGTGGGGGGTCCCCCTTTCAGACGACTGGAGTATGGCAGAGAGGTGAGAGGCAGCCTGTGGGGGAAGAGGGCCGGGGACAGTCACACAGGCTGTCATGTCCACTGTTCAACCACATCAGTTTGCCTGTGGGAAACTGAAATCTGGAGCATGAATGAAGTAAAGTGTGTCCACCCCGGGGAAACGGACCTTGCGATCATCCCCACTCCGACACCTGACACAGAAGAGCTTCTCTCCTTGGTGCCAGCAGGAAGAGAAAGGAAATGATACACACTTTCCGTGGAACGGAGGAAGTACTGCTACCAGGAGGGGTATTACGTGGGAACCCAGTGAGCCGCTCGGTTTCCATGGCTTCAGCCTCCACTCAGCAAGTCCACCAATGAAAGCTGCATAGAGACTTGCTGTTCACGCTTAAAAAAATAACAAGAGTAACACTCTAACCCTGGGAAAACTTGTTGCCACCAAGGTAGTCTCCAAGTCCCCAACGCTGGGTGTGTTTACACACAACACAGGCCCAACACAGACTGGACCCCAGGGGGATGGTCACACTTCTTAACTCACGAAAGTATTCATTTCGTTCACGTGAAACAGGCGGACACACCAGCCATCGGCTAGCCCTGTGTCTCAGTCTAAGGACTTGTCACACATACTCTCACCAAAGGCAAAGAAAACGGCCAGAGCCCCGCTCCACCCAGCTTTGCAACCCACGTCGGCCCTGCCCCTTGCGTTGTCACTCACGTTAAATGAAAGGTATTTACTACCGATGAAAGAGAAGCTTTGCTCAGCTGCCTCTAAACCCATCCCAAAAACAGAGCAATCGCTTCGGTCCAAATTGGGTCAAATGTATAAAAAAATAAAAAAATTTAAAAAAATCTGACTCCCTGGTGGGAGGACAGACAGGGGACCTTGCTCAGAGTCAGGGGGAAATCCACCAAGATCCTCCCTTCCTACAGCAGGAAAGGCAATGTTTCAAGTCAGATAGTGTATAAACTCATCTGACCACGTGACGTCCAAGTGAAAGCGAGACAGGGACTTTAATGCCCGGAGTCTGGGGATGCTCAGTGAAGAAATCAAAGGAATATATATATCTATTGGTTTTTAGAAAGGCTGGCCAGCTAATACACGACCCACCTCCGGTCAGAACAAGTTTAGTACTTCAGAACTACCCAGAAAGCACCCACTAGGAAGGGCTACAGGGGAAGAGGGGAGATTTAGCTATTTCCTTCATATTGCATTTGCTCACTTCTTAGCTGAGACGTCCAAATGGTCTGGCACTTCTCTTAGTGTCCTGAATTTCCTCAGGAGGAAGCAAATCTGAATATTAATTGGCTTACGCATTCAGCTACATTAATTATTCCACTGATCTAAATTAATCTGCCATTCTGAAAGGTATTTATTTTCTAAGTTTGTTTAATCATTTCTCTTGAGCTACAGAAGGCAACAAACTGGGTCACCATTCACGTCGTTAAATTTGGTAACAAGGCTGACACCATCTGTGGCCTAGACTACGATGACCCATCCCCATGGATGGAGGCTTTCCGCCACTTCCACTTTCCCTTTTCAAAATGATAATCTGAAGTCTACAACTAAACCAAAAGCCATTTAAAACGTCCAAAGTCTCACAGGTAATCTCTTACAGAAGAGGGAGGGAGGGAGGGAGGGGTGTGTGTGTGTGTGTGTGTGTGTGTGTGTGTGTGTGTGTGTGTGTGTGTTCATTCTTATTAGGCCATAGTTTTCAGGAGAAACAGTCAAAATTTTTAATACTTTAGAAAGCAAACTGCCAAAACCCAAAATACAAACAGACACCATGTTACACCTGAAATATACACCGCATTTAAAATGTCATAAGAAATCCTGAACATAAACCAGGAAAGCCAAATTCATAAAAACATAGCTTCCCCTCAGGCTGCCAGCCAAGCTCTGCCTGACCAGGAAAAGCCTAGTGCATAGAGTGTTCTTTGCCCGGTTAAAATGCTTCCACACCACAATCCAAAGCAAATGGAACCAACTAAAAGAGGAGCTGAGCTTCCTGCTACCCAGAATTCCCTCCTTCGTCTACCATTCCACATGGCTTCCGATTGTGAAGAATTAGCCCTTGCAAATAAAAAAATAAAAAAAAAAACCTGAAATGGCTTCTGCATCAGAGAAGAAAGACAACAGAACGTCGCAGGTTTTTAAATAATCTAGTGATCTTAGCCAGTCTCCTTAACTGCCAGGTGGGTGAATGGTTATATAGAAAGGTCTGAGATGTGTCCCTGCATATGCCCAGTGGGCAGCTGAGTGGAACAAGATCCAAATTTCAACCCAATGTACTTCAGTGCCTTTCTTTTTAAAAACTCTATCAACTTTTCCCAAAAGGAAGTTCCGTGAAATACTAGTTCCATGATATCAAAGTCTTCTGCCAAAAAAAAAAAAAAAAAAAAAAAGCTCAAAGAATGCATAACCAATTACTTTCAGTGACTAGCTGAGTTAAACAAAGTGAAATCTGCTTTTTAACTGCACAACTTCCCAGAGATTTTTTTTCTCAACTCATGTACACAGTAAATTTTTAAGAGGGCAATAAAGTATATGGAAACATCCTGGAGCATTTAACCACGATTCGTTCTAAAATCTACTTGGAGTATTTTTGTAGGCCACGGGGTATAAACTCCACTTTCATACTGATTCAGTTCCCAAATTGTATTCTATATAATTAGGTTTGTTGTATTCTACATCTATAAAAATTAAAGTTTACATGCAAAATCCATGATAATTCTTATCTACCAGGAAAATTAACCACAGTATCCACTACTCAAAAACAACACTGGAATTCTTAAAAGCTAATATTATGTACCAAAAGCCTGTGCAGAGAGAAAAGTTATTTTAAAATCCTTCTACAAATTTCTTCCATAAAAGTTCCATCTCTATTTATATAAGACTCATGACTTTGAACACTTTCATTCAGCATAAACCTAAGAATTCAGGTCAAACCTAAAAACCAGTAACAACAGCACAGCCCCACTGTTACAAAGCTTTGGAAAATACAGTGTACATAACTGTAAACTATACCACGCACAAAGCTGGCTGCCAGCTTAGGTTTGAGGCAGGGGGTAACTGTATACCATCGCAAGAAGGAATTCTAAGTCACTTACCAAGTTATGATTTGTTGAATTAGAATCATCTTCAGGGAATGGGATGTAAATAGCTAAGGCCACACAATTGGCAAAAATAGCCAATAATATAAATATGTCAAATGGTCTGAAAGTTTTTGTTAAGGAATATAGGCATTATGCAAACAGCGGACATCCCTCTTATCACATTCCCAATCATTCACACTTGAATTGCTTTTAAAATGAAAACCACCCACCCATCACCCACCACCCATCCCTTTACCCACAGACACGTCGTTCTGTGACTACTGAGTTTTCAGCAGAAATGACTTTCTCTGTCCCTCACAGTAGGTTGTCCTATCCTGTGACTTCCCCTCAGCCTGTTCGTCTACTGCAAGGATCATGCCACGCTGGTTCTTTTGGTGCACATTGTGTATTAAAACCTGTAAGTAAAGAGCCGTTAGCTGGGTCACTGGGTAAAGCGGGTGGGTCTCTGCTTTCTGTGCTTTGGAAAGTGGCAAGGATCTTACTAAATCACCTGTCATAGACACACAAAGGTAAGCATTATGACCCTGACCTCTCCCACAGATCCTTGCCACTGGGTTAGAGCCATTTTCTCAGAGGCTGCGTCAGTCTGAACTCCTGATGGGGACTGGTCCAGGCAAAGCCACTGGGACTATCTCCATCCTCTCTGTGAGCCTGGGTGACACGTCCCAGCCCCTCAGATGTTGTGATAATCAGGCTGCCAGCTCTCTCCTCTGCCTTCTCTACCAGAGTAATCAATAACTGTAACTGTTTCAGATTAGAGCTAGGCTCTGCTCACTTCATAATGTGCTGTTTCTGTGTTCAATTTATAAACAAATTAAATTTAAAAGCCACCAGAAATCAGCACCAGACACTTTCAAAATAGGCTCTAACGATTTAAAATCTCGGAGGGCTGTCTGGAAGAGTCACTCTGAGATGAGCCTTTAACAGACACTTGCTTAAACATTCTGTTAGTAGGAGACATTGTCAACACTGGCAACCCAAATCTTGACATCTGGCCAATAGCTGTTTCCTGGCCCTTTGGAAACAGCAGGTTTGTTGAGCACAGACCTAATATGCAAATTCCTGGGCTTCAATTTCAACAGTGCTCATGTATAATAACCTTTTTCCCTCAAGAGGCAAGGCAGCAGTCTTACTAAATCCCTCCAGGTGCTAAAGATTCAGGGATAGGAACAGTCTCCTGATGATGGCCTTCTGGGAACCCCCAAAGTGACGCAAGAAACAAATGCCCCTTGCCTGTCTGGAGACAGATAGCTTCGGGGTCTATAAGCCTCACCCTTTTGAAGAGCTCGGATAACTCACTGGAGTAAGGACAGGAATAGCATTATCCTCTTACTAACTTTGATGGGTTTATTTTTAAGCCAGTTAGCTTTAATCATATTGATTTCTCAACTCCGTTATAAAATCTTTTACCCAGGGATCTGACTTTAGGAAGACTTCAGAATTCTCTTTTCATTTTTTTTTTCTCTCTTTGCAGGTCCCCTCTGACACTTTAAGTCAACAGCCCTGAAGTCATTCCCTATAAAGACAGGCTTAGTATTTCCCCTCCCCACCATCTTGCTTCCTCTCCTATTTCTCAATCCATACCTAAAACGATAGACCCACAAATCTGTGAACTGCCAACACTGCTCGGGAAGGTAAATGTAAGCCTCTGGGGTGGCTCTTTCTTGGCAGTGTTGAAGTTTCAGTCAACAGTAGAGGACATCTTCCCACTACAAGAAACAGGTGGGTCTGAGCGGGCAGCTTCTGATAAGGGGAACATCTCGCCCCCCTCCACCCTCCACCCTCTTGCCAGCCTAGAACAACAAACTGTCTTCTCCCAGGGCTCACTGGGCCTGACTGAGCTGATGTCTATAAGCTGTTCCCTAAAAGGGAAGGGTCAGTTACTCTCTACCTGTTATAGAAATTGTCCCGTTGTACACAGACATCCTGAACTGGCAATTGTGTCTCCTGAGCCCTGTACACATACTTGCATCAGCAACTCAAGAAAGAGCTAGTGGTGAGACCCAGGAATTCATTCTGACATGGAAACTGCTGTGTACACACTCCTGTGCACAAAGGGAAACGGCATCTCCCTCCACGGGCAAGGAATGACTCTGCTCAGAGGTCTTCAGGCGCCTCATACCAACCTCAGAAGGAGGATATGTTTCGGGCGAGTTCATGCCTCCTCTCAATTCCAGGGAGACCACCTAAGCACATCCCTAACTTAGCAGCCCCCTCTTGGCCTATCTGAGTGTTCTGTCCTCAGACTAGAGAATTTAAAGAGAAAATGCACACCCACAGCCCCAAGTATGTGAGAGACGCCATAACTCATTCTAGAGGAGAGACATCTGTGCTAAAAGAAAAAGCACGTGAAAACCTTCATATTCTGCCCTGGCATTCAGCTGCTCTCTCCAAAACCTTTCTAGACAGTTGCTTCATTTTAACTCCTGTCCATGAGCAGACAAAATAAACGAGCTAAGACAGAGATCATGCAGACAGCTGCCTCAGTGGGAACCTAGATTTTTAGAGGTCTTCAGCAATCTTACAACATGGCCTCTCCCTCCCCTGAGCCTACTGAGGAAAGATCCACGCACACACCTCTGCCTGCTGCCAGGAAATACTCAGAGGGCCTATCGGCCCCAAACACCCTTCTGGGAAAAGGGAACGCTTTATTTTACCCTGCCCAAAGAAGCATTATGATTAATTAGAAAGCATGTGCTCAAAATAAGGCTACAGCCAACCTTTCTAAGGTGGTGGGGCCTGGCCCCCAGATCTGGAGAAGGGAATAAGCAGGTAGAAGCAATGTTGTTTTCTAAGATCTGGGGCATAGTAATGAAAGTTCAGTTTTCAAAATACAGAGAACCCCAGAAATGTGACTTCAGTCCAGTCTAAAGTTATAGTTGGAGATACACACACACACACACACACACACACACACACACACACACACACACACACACGTGCAGCACCCGCCGGTTCCTCCCTGAGAGCTGACTGTCACTCCCAGTGCTGGAAGGAAGCAATGCTCACCAGGCTCCCCTGCATAGCTTCTGAGCACTCATAGCTGTACGGCTTTTTTTTTTTTTCCTTTGAGTTTATCAAAAGGAAATTCCAGGAAGTCATGGCATTGATCAGCCAATGATAATAAGTAGTAATAATATCAAAAGTAATCCCTCCCTAGGAAGCAAATGTTCATGTTTACAGCTACCTGCACCAATTAGAATCACCAAATAGCAGAGCCAGAAGCAACCATAGCATTCACTGTAGCTGCAAAGGCAAATTCTAGTCGTCGGAACCAAAAGATTCCACTAAAGGTCACTTCCAGTACAGACTGAAAATAGTCCCAATCTTTTTTTTTTGAATCAGCATTCCTCATACAAGCTAAATGACTATAACTGCCCCCACAAAACATAACAGCTTTAAAACAACTATCTGGTATCCTAAAACCAAAGGTCACTTTCATATTTTAACTCCCTACCACTTTGAAGTTGCAGTCTTCACTCCCTTCCCCCAGCACCACACACACACACACACACACACACACACACACACACACACACAGATGTCAAGGCTAAATATACCCATGGAGCCACCCTCCACAAGCTAAGATAGGAAGCTGTAGCCCGTGAGACCCCTTGCCTACAGCTTCTATTGCTCACATTCCAGAATGCTAAAGAAGCTGTGCTAAGTGTCAGTGCAGACAGCAAATCCTTTTGAAGCACAGATGGTAAGCGAGAAGACTTCCCACAGAAAAAGGATACTTCCATTCCACTATACTAATGCAGGCTCTTCGGATGGGGTTATTGAGCGATAAACAGAAGAGGGCGCGGGCAGGCCGGCTGTTGGACGAGTTACCCTGTTTTTTGCTCTTGGCGTATTGCTGACGTTTTCTTTGGGAGATTGATCCTACAGGTGGAGGTGCGGAGGTGCTCATGGTCTGGGCGGCCTTGGCCTGTCTGGCAGCATCGATTGCAGCTTGCCAAGACAGGACCGTTTGCTTGGAGCTGTTCGGCTGAGAAGTTGGTCCTTCACCAGAAACAGGGAGTCTGGTGCCTCTTGCATAGTTTGCCTCTGAGGAGAAGATGAAAAGAGATTTTTAAAAAAATGAAAATAAAAGACCTCAATCCATACTATCTTTGAAAAGCAAAGGTGTTGCCCGTCGATAATAAAAGGAATTGTTCTTGTGTTTCCATTTGAACCTCGTGTCCTATTTTTCACAAGCAGTGGGGTTTGGTCAGGCAATACAACAAGAAAAGTGCACAGAGCTCTGCTCTGCATGTCAATCATGCAGGATCGTCGCTGCACCACACCCAATCACATTAGTGCTCTCTCATACCTATGTCTTCAAAGAGAATCTTTCCGTGCCTCTCTCTGACAAGCTGAGGCCAGTCTCAATTTATCCCATGTCTTCTCTGACTTTGAAAACACATGTATCTCTCATGGTCTAACAGATATGCACAACTGCCTTTCTCTGAAATTAATTACTAATACACACACAGCCAATAATTCAATAGCCTTAACCATTTTTAAGGTGTTCCTCCAACATCTTTCCACAGCCACAAATGTTTTTTTTTTTTTTTTCTACATGGAAAAAAAAGTCTTCACTGGCACCAGGCAATACCAAAAGCCCCATAACAAATATCTAGATTATGCACTAACACTTCCTGCAAATGAAAATTCATGATGCTTGGGACTCATTTCCTCCACAAGCTTCCGAAAACAGAAAAACATCTTTAGGGCTTTTTTGCATTTTAAATTGCAGCAGCAGCAGCAGCAGCAGCCAAGCCAGCAACCAGTCAGCCTGCATCCCTACACCTAAGAGACAGGATGCATTATGCCAGGGAGCCTCAAGGCCTATGCGAGAATTATCTCATTGCTCGGAGCTGCTGCGGAGTAGCATCCAGGTACACACAAGGCGAAAACCCAAGGGGGCCTCCATGTGTGAAGCTCCCCTCCCTGTGCGTCAGGCCAGTCCTCGGAAGGTCTCACAGGTGCCCACACTGGGCCCCCATCGCCTCTGCTAAAGCAGAAGTCCAAGTAAGAGTGGTGGCGGAGAGGTTGGAGGGATGGGCGTTTGCAAAACCAATTATCACTAAGTAAAGAGTCAAAGCAATCACAGGTCTCCTGCCCGGCAAGCCCGAGACAGAAGCAAAGCAGGCAGGCAGCACACAATCTGAGCTCAGCGACTAGTCTTGCCAAGCTTTGCCTTTGAGAAGCGCTCACCGGGAAAGGCGTCAAGCATACCAGGGTTGGAAGATGCCAACGACCTCCAAAGAGGGAGGCTGGCCAAAAGCCACCCCAACCTCCCTAGACCCAGCCCCGCTGGTGTGGAAACTGCACGTGGTGCTGTGGCGGCCGGGCTGAGTTGCAGAGCCCCACAGCGGCAGCGACTCTCTGGGCATTGCTAGGTTACGGACGTGTGCACAGGAGGCGCTGGGAGCGGGAATACACACTCCACCCGACCCTGTTCCCCCATATCCCAAAACCTGGGCTTCTCTCAAGAAAGGTGGGACGTGTACTTTACCATACGACCCAGGGGGTAAAAGTGGAGCAACCCTAGAATTTTCCTGATGCTACTAGGGACCTTCTTCTTGGTCAACCAGGGCCGGGGGAGGAGGGGAAGGAGAGAAGAGGCTGGAAAGGGGGCTCAGGCTGAAGACTAACACCCATCGCTCGGGGGCGAGGAAAGAGGAAAGTTGAGACCGAGGACAGTGAACCTGAATCCCCTGACTCGTGCCCCTTGGCTGCACATTACTCCACACACCCAAAGGCCGCCCCCACCCCAACAAATGCAGAATTAACTCTGACATTCAGGGCCTGAAGGGGGAGAACGGAGTAGCTGCCGCGCATCTCCCCTTTCTATGTAGATGACACCAAGCCAGAAGCATCATCTCCAACCCCCTCAACCCACCCAGCGCATGGGAGATGGGGGGGGGGGCGCCGTTGAGAAGAGGAGGATCATGATAGGATGAGGTTTAGCAGCGGGTACCCGGGCTCTGGCTGCTCACCGTTCGCGTGGTCCTCTTGCTGCTGCCGTTGATGCTGCATTTTTTTCATCATCATCATCATCATCATCCACGAACATTTATTGAGCGCCTACTGTGTGCAGGGCACTATGCTCAGCGTTAGGGAGGGGGAGGAACGGGTAAGGGGGTTACGGATAGGTAGGAGCCGCGGTCCCTGCCCTTATTTTCGCTTCAGCAGGGGGTGGGGAAGGACAGAGACAAATAACCAAAAATAAGGATAATTTATAAAAACCGCCTGCCACCCACGCTCCTTCTTTTTTCAAAAATGGAGCAAAATAAACTTTTTGTAAAAAATAAAATCAGATGTATATATTATCTTAATAATATATACATGTAATTTATTTTATTATTTTTTTTTTTTTTGCTGCAAAGGCGAATTGGCTTGGTCCCCTCCTCTAGCGGAGGGACGCCGCGGTGGTGCCCGCCCGGCCGCCCGGGCCGCTCGGCGCGCCCCCCATGCCTCCCGTCCGCCCGCCGCGGTGCCCGGTGCCCCGCCGCCGCCCGCGCCGCCGCTGGCTCGGGACCGCGGGCAGCCGGAGCTCACATCCGGGGACGGAGGCGCTCGCCCGCCCGCCCGCCCGCCCGCTCCGCGCCCGCCGCGCCGCGCTGCACGCCGGCTTCGCCCTGGCGACGCTGCGCGCCCGCCGCCGTCCCCCGCCCTCCCCCGCGCGCCCAGGCCTCCCACCGGCCGCGCCGCGCCCCAGCTGCCGGCCTGCGGCCCACGCGCCCCCGGGGCTCCACGGCAAGCGACTCGGGCTGCCGCCACCCCCGGCCTGGCGCGGCTGACCGAGGGTTAAGCGCGCTGCAGCCGCCAGCCGCCGGGTTAACCCCCTCGGCGCCGCGCCCCTTCCCCGAGCCAGGCCCGTGGGGCCCCGTGCCTGCTGCTGGGGGCGCGGATGCGCCGCTCCTCTGCAGGGCGTCCCTGGGCGGAGGCTGCTGGGGCTCCTGGGGTCCCCCTGGGCGACTTCAGGTGGTCCAGGCTCGCGGCACACCTGGGAGAGGCCCCGCCCCCCCCTTGCCCCCCGGGAACCCAGGTGTCCGCAGGCGATCGCCGCTGCGGCATCAAAGCTCACGGTTCGCTGGCTCTGCCTGGACCAGACAGGCGTCCCCCACCCCCGCTTCCTCCAGTTTGGGGGTACAGAGGAATGGGGGAGTCCTGCTCTTTAGGGAGCACTAACTGTCCTCGGGGAACTGCCCTCAGCCCTGGCTCCCCCTCCTCCGCACCCTCCCTCGCCCTTTGCATACGTGGCGGGGGGCTCCCTCCCTCTCACCACCACCTCCACGTGTGTTTGGAGGCAGGTACAGAGAAGTGACAGCCAAGGTCTTTCAAGCCACTAGTGCCGAGAGGTATACAGTGTAGCTCAAATAGATGACTCGGTTAGGAATGAAGACTTTGTTTTGTACCTTCTCGGCCTCCTGTTTGGAGTGAGGGAGGTCTACAGGGCCCAGCTCCTGTCTAGAGGGGGGAAATACTGTATCTAGTGGATGACTGATATTTTTCATTTAGCTTTGTGCTGGCTGTTGGGAAAAGGCGTCAGCTTTGTTACTTTGCAGGATTCGATTTATTTGCCTTTGTTCGGATCTGCTTGTTCCTACTGAGTTTTAGAACGTTTGAGAACAGTGTCTTTAAAGCAAAAGGCTCAGCGTGAATTAAGAAAATAAATGTTTATGGGAAGGTGCTCCTTGCTCAAAGACGACACACTGAGCATCTTTGATTGTTGCGGGGGATCCACCTGGGAAGAATGAAGCTCCAGGGTTCTTCCTGAGAGGGGGACTAGTCAGGAAAGATGAAAACAACCATGCTTGTCTGCTTTTTTTACTTTGCTTTTTGGAGAGCAGCAAGGTTGGGAAATAGCCCCGTGGCCTGCTTGTAAGAGAAGCTGACCTGAGCCACCTCACCTGTGACCCATGCTTAGCTGAAATCTAAAAGGATGCAAGATGGTTCCCCTCAACGAACTTATCCTTTGAAAGGACAGGGTTGTAAGGAAGCTCGTGTCACTATCAGAATTCCAGGTTTAAAGTTTAGCCTTTGCAGACTTATACCACATGTCATGCTCATACCGGCCCACAGCCCAGTTCAGCCATCACTCACAGGGTACGTGCGTGCGCTGTCTAAGCTGGGTGTTACCACGGTGAATCTGTGGCACAGCCCCCTTCCTCAAGGACAGCCACCTAGTGAGGAGAGCAGAAGTCCAGCTATAACAAGTGTGAGGATCTGCAAGGATCCTAGGGAGTCCTTGTAATTGACGACTCTGAGAAGTTTGCCCAGTTCTCCATTAACTGCTTCTTAACTGAGGACAAGGAAGGGGCGGGGCACAGGGCAATGGAGCTATTCTGTGTGTCACCAAAATGATGGCCACAGAGCATTATGCAATTGTTAGAACCCATAGTCCTGTGCACCACAAACCTGAACCATAATATAAACTGCAGACTTTAGTTAATAATAACCCGTTGGTACTGGGTCAGTGGCGGTAGCAAATGTACCACATCAATACACGATGTAATAAGAGAAACTGTTGGAAACCGAGACAACAATGAAAATTCTACTTACTGTGTAAATTCCCTGTAAACCTAAGAATTTGTTTAAGTCTATTAAAAACTGCCCTAATTTTATAGGGCAGAAAGAGTGAGCTGTGGGAAGGGTGAAAGAAAGCACGAGAGAGACTCGTGTTCAGGGTGGGAGCCCTTTGAAAATAAACAGGTGCACACGGTTGATGTGGACTCGGGGAGGGAGGAGTCTCAGACCCCGTGGAAGAAGAGCTGCTTGCTGGTTGGCTAACACTATCCAGGGCACCTCTGCAGGGCGAACCCGTGGGGGAGTTTTACCTGAGAGCCAGCAGGATTAAAGTTTAGGGTTTGAATTCTACACTCAAGATACGGATGAGTTTATGGAATTGAAGGGTTTTTTTTAGTGTTATTACATTTATTTATGTGTATGTAGAAGTCACAGGACAACTGCCTGGAGTCAGCGATCTCCTTCCGCGGTGGAGAGGGCAGGATTGAACACAGGCGCTCAAGTTTGGCATGAAATGCTTTTACCCACTGAGTCCCTGGAATTGAAGCTTTGGGATTTCAATCTTTTTGATGTCATCATCAAGTTTTGAGGATTTGGGTTTTTGGGGTTTTCTGTTTGTTTTTGTTTCGTTTTGTTGTTTTGTTATTTTTTTTTTCTTTTTTTGAGGCAGAAGTTGGGTTCTGGGTTGTTGTTTTGTTTTGTTTTTGTTTTCCCATTCTACACAGTTCTGCATGCTTTGGCCCATTTGAGTAATTTAAATATACTCATATTCCCGTGATAAGGTAAATTACTGGGAAAATAAGTAGTAGCTAATATTTCTGAAGGTTTTCTGTATGTCCGATTCTAACGCTGGCACTTTGCTTGTATCGGTTCATTTCATTCCCATAATAAGCCCGTAAGGAAAAGACTAAATTCTCAGACTTTGCACGTGACGAAAGTGACACCTGGGAGTTGAGTGACTTGTCCCAAACCACACAACTGAGGCCATAAGACCTGAGGAAAGGCGGCATCGAAAGACAGCTACTCTGGGATCCTCGCGGAGGGGCGATCATTGCCTCCAGTAGTGTATGAAACAGTCAGCCCACCAAGCTCCCATGGATAGTTCCAAACTCAGCCTCACAGAGGGTTCTGGTTAAAATCAGAAGGTGCCAACAAAGACCAAAAAGGCCTGAGTGTGACTGAAGGGGCCTATGGGGAGGAGACTAGGCCACAGGAAGAGGAGGAGGACAGTGGAGGCCAGGACTAAGAAAAACAGAGTGCACTATTCACATGAAATTGTCAGAATTAATTTAATCAATTTTTAATGCAAAAAAAAATAGATGTTAGTTCTAAACCAACCACATGTGCAAGCACTCAGCTGTATCACTAGCCCTCTGATGCAGGGTAGTCTTCACCATGCCTTTGAGATATAAGACATTCCCACTTCAGGGCACAAAGCTGGCATTGTAAATGTGGCCATCTATGTGCACTCCATCTCAAAGCTCTCTCCTGATCCCAGCATGGCCTCAACAACCTCACCCCTTCACAAACTAGACACCCCATCGACTCTGTCCTACCTCTCACAAATTCTCCGTCTTGTGTGCAGAAACCTCATGTGACTTTTCTACCCATAAAATGCCCCTCCTCTCCCGCTACATCCAGCCTAAACTCCTGTGACCAGCTTTCAGCCTAGCCTTTCGCACGGTTCACCTTCACTGTGGTCAGCAGTCTCCTCATTAGGCCGTGAACATGCTGTGCTCAATTCTGACTCTGCCTTGGCTCAGATTTATTCACTGACCTGAAATCCCTGCCTTGCTGACCTCTAACTAAAACCTCCCTATTTAACAAGCCTCAGTGGAGTCCCTATTTCCTACCAGAAGCCTCTGGTGACTGTTCCAACCACCTACCTAATGGTGAGGCCCCCACCTTCCACCCCTTCCCTAAAAGCCTATAGCACCAGTTATTTTAGTGGTATGGCGATTCCTTTGGGACTGTAAATCCTGAGACTCCAAATACAATTCAGGTCCCTAAAAAAGGATCCTCTCTGAGCCCCCTCCTCTAACTGCTGAGTGTTGTGCTCACAGCAGGTACTAAATATTCTGATTAATTTTCATGGGATCATAAAAGCTCATAGATGTCTCTAGAAATTGTCAGCTAATATTTACCAAAATCCCATAAAGTTTATTGCAGCAACCTCGGCCCTCCGATGGTAAAAATATGAAATAGAAAATCGGGTCCTTCGCACACCAGGAAACCTAATTAAGGGAGACAAGCAAATAGATCCTGAAGGCTATATGCGGAATATATCTGTAAACACACTGGGAAGCTGGATCTGAATGAGTCTCTCCACCCACAGACCCTGGTGCAGAGAGAATAGCCCTGACCTACTAACCACCAGAAGAGGAAATGAAGTAGTTTGGGGCCCTGTGTCCCAGTGACGTAAGCAAAGTTGTGAACATGTGCAGAAATCAGTAAGCAGGCAGCTAGCTGGGACCTCGCAGAGCTTAGGGCGGTAAGATGCAAAGCCAGGGCCAGGGCGAGGCCTTCCGTAGACGCGATGGGGAAAGAGTGGACCCTTTGAGTAGCCCTTTCGGATAACCCAGGGGTACTATCACTTGCTGTGACACCAACTCTTACTTTCAAAGATTGTTTGAAATACGGAATTTGAAACCCTATTTTACTCTGCTACATTAAAACGTATGTCTATATGGCAGTTTGAATGGCTCTCTTACCTACCAGTGGTTTGGTAATGCCATGCATTGGTCATTAGGAAAAATACTGGTTCACTGAGATACACATTTTCCAAATGTCAACACATTTTATCATACAATATAAAAAAAAAACAGTCATTTTTATCACTACCAATCTCATCAGAAAATCTTTAATATTGGAAAGCTGTCAAGCTCTTGATGGTAGAGAGAGGTTTTTCAAATTTATAATTTTCACTTGAAAGCTCAAGCTTTATAATTGGCACAAACACTGTCAAGTTTTTCCTTTGAAGTAACTAGCTCACTTCATTTTCAAGAAAATATCCGGCAAACTCTTGGGTCTGAAGAGCCAAAGTTTGTCAGTAAAAATGATATTCCGTGGAAAAGGAACCCATCCCACAAGTGCCACTGTCACTGTGCAGCAGAAATGTGCCTTGCATTCGTCCCCGTTTGTCATCCAGAATGTTGACAAGACTGATACACAGGGTGGAGATTTAATCATATTAGTAATTTTTACTGCTTCATCAAGGATGTTTGTGTACATGTATTTCTGTGTGCATGTTTGGGCACGAGCATATATACATATACATGTATGTAGGAATCAGAAATCAACCTTAGATTTGGTCCTAAGAAGACAGTTTTTGAGACAGGCCCTGGAGCTCTCCAATTAGATTAGGCTGGCTGGCCAGCCAGCTCTGAGGATCTGCCTACCTCGGCCTCCTGGTGATAGGCTCACCAGCTCAGCTTTTGACATGCATGCTGAGAATCACACTCAGAGCACACTGTGGCTGATCACACTCAGAGCACACTGTGGCTGATCACACTCAGAGCACACTGTGGCTGATCACACTCAGAGCACACTGTGGCTGATCACACTCAGAGCACACTGTGGCTGATCACACTCAGAGCACACTGTGGCTGATCACACTCAGAGCACACTGTGGCTGATCACACTCAGAGCACACTGTGGCTGATCACACTCAGAGCACACTGTGGCTGATCACACTCAGAGCACACTGTGGCTGATCACACTCAGAGCACACTGTGGCTGATCACACTCAGAGCACACTGTGGCTGATCACACTCAGAGCACACTGTGGCTGATCACACTCAGAGCACACTGTGGCTATGCTGCAAACACTTTGCCAACTGAGCTACCTCCCCATCCCCAAGGAGATTCCTAAGTAAAACCAGCTTAGGTGTGTGTGTGTGTGTGTGTGTGTGTGTGTGTGTGTGTGTGTGTTGGGTGTGCATGCATGGAGAGAATAATGCAATGTTCACCAGTTCACTTTGGTGTCACTACCTTGATTTGTGTGATAACGACAACAATACCACTTTCACTGGTGCCGATTCTGTATTGTCAGTACAAATGGCAACAGAGTAGAAAAATCAAGTAAGTCTTAGTGTCACTATGAAAATATATTTGAGTTCTAAGGTCTCTTAGAAGGACCCCACCCCCACCCCAGGTAGAGTTATCAGGTAACTGATACAGGGTGCTTAGTGCCTGGGACAAGCTTAAATTAAAAACCAATCATTTATTGTTTATTTCAAATTCAAATTTAATTAAACTTCCTGTATATTTATTTGCTGCCTCTGGGAGTCTATAGCCTCCACTGTGGAAGCATGTGATCATGTTGCTCTGGTCACTTTTGAGCAGAGAAATATCAGAGTTGTGTGTCATGAAAATATCTCTGTCTACAGTAAGACAGAGCAGGGGGGTAGAAAGATTTGCAGAATGCAAAAAGGTCTGGTGGGTCAATTAAAAAGATGTTACTTATTAACTGAGGTTATTGGCAAGGGCAACATTCTCCTAAGATTGGGCAGAAAACAAAAAACAAACAAAAACAAAACCAAAAAACCTGAGCTCCCAGGAAAGGAAGGTCCTTGTCCCTATCCTGGAGTATAACTAGCTGCCCCATACTCCCTTCAGCCCTTCCTGGCTCCAGCAACAGGATTTCTCGGTTATAACTTACTAAGACCCCACCCAACAACATTTGCAGTCCTTTTTTCATGCTTCGGCTCCATTGCAAGGAGAGTCCAGCCGGTCTTTATCCTCCACCAAGTGACTGCTCATATCAGACAAGAGTAATCCCAGTTCCTTTAACTGTTTCATTCCCAGCTCCCTTAACCTAGTTTTTAAATCATCACTCTCTAATGCACCAAATCCCTACTTCCCTAGTTGGGAAATTCTGGCAGCATCTAATATACACAGGCCATATCCCATTAGCCATGATTCTTAAGGTTCCCGTCTGTGAAATAAATCGAATCGGTTGTAACACGTGATCTTGTTGTAACACGTGATCTTTAAGGGTTCTTCATATTCTAATATGGCATACTCAGGTAGATTGAGGCTCCAAAACTGGCCCCACCTAGCTTTATTGTTTGGTCAAGTCGCTCACTTCTTAGGGCCTCGGATTCCTCATCTTAAAAAACTGGGGTGAGGCCAGGTACAATGAGGTTACATGCCGGTGATCTCAGCACTGAGGAGGCTGAGAAAGCAGGATCATGATACATTCCCGACCAGCCTAGACTACATAGTGAGACCCTGCCTTCCTCCAAAAAACAAAAAAAGAAAAGAGACAGAGAGAGAGACAGAGAGAGACACACACACAGAGAGAGAGACAGAGACAGAGAGAGAGAGAGGAAGGAAGGAAGGAAGGAAGGAAGGAAGGAAGGAAGGAAGGAAGGAAGGAAGGAAGAAAGAAGGGAAAGTCCACCAAGGATAGTTGTACTGATTAATTGCAAAAAGTGTGCAGCCTCTGACAGCACATCTTATCTTTACACACACACACATACACACACACATACACACACACATGCACACACATACATACACACACACACACACACACACACACACACACACACACCTTAGACTATCACTCTCCAGTTAAGATATAATCCACTGTACTGTAATGGGTCTCCCTTGAGATTAACAGCATTCTGTCCTTTAATATGGTCCAAAACCAGTGGAACACCATGGCCTTTTAATAGTTCTTGTATCCTCCTCTATTCTAAGACCCAGCACTGTTGTAAGATTCAGCAGTGAGTGTTGATAACTCCAAAGCAGACAGCAGGTTAGAGCTAATAGGTGAGTGTCTGCCCACCTACACTGCGCAGCCCGGCAGATAGACTGCATATGAACCCAGCCGGCCGGTCAACTCTGCTGAAGCACAGCCACCTCAGGGTTAACAGCACGAGCCAGGTATTAGAAATCAGACTGGGACTGTCACACCCTGTGAAGGAAAATTGCCACCAACCTGTGTCCAATCAACCACAAGAGCAAGTTTATAAGGACAGGAAGTTGTTACAGAGGTCCAGAGAGTAAACACACGTCAGAAACTTTACGGTCCAAACATTATCATTTCCTTTTTACTCCTTCGGAGCAGTTGTTTAAATATTCAATTCACAACACAAAGCCGAAGTTGAAATGTCACCAGTATCTCTCCGACCCAGGACTGCTATATATGTAGGCCTGGCTTTCTCACGATTTTGTTTTATAGATTCTGGATCACGAATCCTTGATACTAGCGTAAATGTTTTTTCTTTAACTTTTAAATTAAAATATTTGAAAGGAGGAATTAAATAGGAAATCACTGGAATATTATGACTTCACAGCTGGACACAGTGGCACATGTATTTAATCCCGGTCACTCCAGAGGCTGAGGCAGGAGGCTTACAAGTTTAAGGTCCATCTGGCGGCATGAGGTCCCATCTCAAAAAAGTAAAGAGTTTTCATTTCCTTCATTTTTTTCCCCTTATAAACAAAACCCTTAGAAATGAGCAGTAGCACAAGCGAGACGTGTGATACACACCAGTAATCCTGGCTACTCAGGAATCTGAGACCAATAAATCGTGAGTTCAAGGCCAGCCTTGGAAATTTAACAAGCTGGGGACTGTAGCTCAGTGGTAAATTGCTCGCCTACCACAGGCAATCTAAAATAGAGAGGAAAGAACAAATACCTTCAAAGGGTAATACATAGTCACAGAAAATCTATAAAATATGGAACTCGGAGACTGGGGGATGGCTTAGTTGGTAAAGCATTTCCCTTGTAAAACGCACAAGGCCCTGAATTTGACCCTCAGATCCCATGTATAAAAGCTGGGTATGGTGGCACGTGCTTGTAATCTCAGCAGGGAGGAGGCAGAGACAGACAGGTCGCTGAGGTTAACTGACCAGCTAGCCTAGTCTATTGGGGAGTTCCAAGACGAGGGAAAGATTCTGTCTCAAAAGAGGTTGATGGTGTTTCTGAGGTGATACCTACAGCTGTCGTCTGGCAGATGAGATGTCTCAGGAGGTAAATGTACTTGCCAGCAACACTGACAACCTCAGTGCAGTCTCCAGAATGCACATGGTACAAGGACAGAGCTAATTTCTCCATGTTGTCCTCTCTCTCTCTCTCTTTCACACACACACACACACACACACACACACACACACACACACACACACACGTAAGGGGAATGTTAAGGGGTAAAAAAGAAAGAAAGAAGCATAAACCTTAAGTATTCTAAACTCCTTTATCCCTTTAACAAAACAGAGAACTGTTCCATTTTTGGAACATTCGTGTGTGTGTGTGTGTGTGTGTGTTTGACAAAAAAATGCATTCTGAAAATGTAGTGACCTCTCTTAGCTTCATGACTGGGGTAGAAAAAAAATGGATGCTGAAAATTTTAATTGGACTGTGGGCTTGAAATTTTGATAAAATAGCTGGATTTTGTGTTCCCTACATTATTAAAATATAAGGAACTTAAGTTCCAGGTTGAGGACATTTTATATATGCTTTAAAACACACATTGTAAGATCCAAAAACACTTGCTTTGAAGAATTATAAAAATTTAGATCATTCAGTAAAGATTGTCTATTTCATGCTCTGATGGCCAGGTTGGAGCTGTATCGCATCCAGAAATGCAGAGCTTCCTATTCGGTTCCATCCATTTTTCAGGTTGCTATTTTTAATATGTGTTTATAGTACACTGAAGACATCTCAGTCAATCAAGTATTAAGCAAAAGAACCACCATGACAGGGAGACACATGTGGTAGTCTTCATTGTCAACATGTCTGTGAAACTAGATAAATATTTGTTAGTGTTCCATTTTGATAAATACGAGGAACACATGGAGCTAGCGGGAACCCTATCAAAAGCACCATGGGTTTTTTTTTTTTTTTTTTTTTTTTTTGGAGGCTGGGGCTACTTCCACAGCAAATAGCTAAGAATGCCAGGGTGGGTAAGAGGGCTTTGCAGATTGCCTTCTACACAAGCATACCAGGCAGACTTCTGAGGATGCGATACAGTAACTAAGTAGCTGAAATCAGAACGGCCATTTTGTCCCGTGAAGCTAAAGGCCTGAGCAAGGCAGAGGAGCTGTTGAGATTCTTAACTCAAACCCACAGCTTGCCCCCGCTTCCCTCCTTTGCAGCAGGCTCTTACTGGCTTGTTTCCTGGTTCCTTCTCCCTCACTGGGTTCCTTTTCATCCACAGAGCTTTCCTCTTGGAAACTTCTTCCAGCCCCTCTATGTCTTTCTCAATTTTTTTCATAAATCTTCAGAATATTGCAACTACTGTCACTCACTACATACAGCCTGATGATGCCAAGGTGACTATTGCACAAACGATCCAGAATCAGAAGACCAAGTTTCTCTTTTTGGACACTCTCTTTGACATTCTAGAACTCTGTGACGATGGGCACAGCCTAGAACTAAGGAGAGCAGTATGAGTGGTTCAGAAGTCCAGCCCTACTCCTCACTGCTGTGAGAACTTCAGCCGTCGGTCTTCTGAAGATGGTTCCTCATGCACAAACGCCTACCTCATAGGGTCACAGGTGTACGACGACACAGAGGGATCGGAATGAGAAAGCATTTTCTGTACCATAAAGCTCACGAGGCATCGTTTTCAAAGTGTAGATACTGAAACCACAGAAATATCAAAGCCTGAGGACATAGAAGGAATGCAAACTATCCAACTGGCCACAGACCTGCAGGATGGGAAGTTTTAGAGGTGGGCCACCACATTCTGCACGTCAGCGTTCTCCACGTGACTGACTGATACGTTCTGGTTTGAAGGCATTGCACTTGACAGGTGAGCCTTTCTCTGTGGTTCTGGAGAGACTGAGCCAGCAGCAGGAACGTTAGCATCTCTGTGATGCAATGATGCTATCCGGTGACAGTGTGTCCTCCCTTTGCTCTTCAGTCTTAAACCATCCTTCCAGATAAGGCCCCCAGATCCAGTTCAGACTCCCATAATGCTCACAGTGTGGGTCATAAAATTGCTGACATCTTTCAGGGCTGGGAAAGAGTCTGCCCAAAACCCTAGTGGAAGCCTGTTTATTACGGCTTCACCTGTACCAGAGGTAAATTCTGTATGTTTCTACCTGGCACACTGTTGCCAGAAATTCCATCATGATAGCGTCTTCAGGTTACCTTTATCCCTCTCCCAGAAACACCAGTGACCCTGGAAATAAAAGCTCTTTACTTCCCAGGTAAGAGAAACAGAAGAAAGAAGGTATGACCACGTGTTCTCCAGAATGCCTGCAACCCTGCTTTGGGGAGGATGCCCCAAAGTGAGTATCTGGGGTCACTGTGGACAGCTTTTACTTCCTTCACACTTTTCCCAAAGGCAAAGTGTGCCCACAGATATATACTCATAGATGCATAAAACCCTTACAGATTGGCACTGGGAATATCAGGCTGAAGGGGTGATAAACAGACCCCAGAAGAGATAGGAACCAATGTGTAGATTTGTGTTTACCTATGTCCTATGAAAGATAGAAACAGCACCACATAACCATCATGGAAATGGGTCTTCCAGTGCAGAGGCTTAGCCCTGTGCTTCTTTACTGTGGGCATTCTGGTGACCCTTTTTTTAAAAAAAGTATTTTTAGCCAGGCAATGGTGGGGCACACCTTTAATGTCAGTACTGGAGGCAAAGGCAGGCAGATCTCTGTGAGTTCAAGGCCAGCCTGGTCTACAGAGTGAGTTCCAGGACAGTAAGGGACTACACAGAGAAACCTTTTCTGGAAAAAACAGACAAACAAGAAATATTTAAGGCCGGGTGGTGGTGGCATAGGCCTTTAATCCCAGCACTCGGGAAGCAGAGCCAGGAGGATCTCTATGAGTTCGAGTCCAGCCTGGTCTACAGAGTGAGATCCAGCACAGGCACCAAAACTACATAGAGAAACACTGTGTCAAAAAAAAAAAAGTATTTATAGTGTGCAGTGTAATTTAGAAAGCATTCTCACGCACACTTGCTTACTACAGCCTATGAGAAAGAAAAAAGTCTCAATTACCAAGAAAGAAACTTGGGCGTAGCTACTGCTAATATATGGCCGAGCTGGTATATGAATATATATATGAATCTGCATTTCCCAACTCAAAGCCTACTTCATCATCTCGTTGTGCATTTTTGGATTTGGTTGTGCCCTGCTGCCCTCAATGACACATATTAATGCTCAACTCTCATGCTCCCTCAGAAAGAAGGGTACCAGGGCTTCAGCACCCTGGGGCAGAGTGTGAATCCCAGACTCCCATCATTGGAGTAGGTTCCCAATTTACTCCCACTGTTTACCTCCTCCATGCTTTTAGAGCACAGGATCTTAATGATTTCACAGATGGGCCACATTGTCAGCCATGGAAAAGAGTCTGCTACACATAATTGTACTCTGAGAATATCACGGGGGAAGTGTGGGGATGAGTCACAGAGTTGGCAGGGGAACTTCTTACAGGCCAGGCCCTTCTGGTAACAAACTCGACAGGGCTCTCTTGAAGGTGGCCCAGGCACGTCCTTCCCTGACTCTAGGCCGAGGGCTGTTGAGGCCAAGAAGAAAAGACAATGTTTGCTCTATCACTGAGGTCAGCGTGGTGGCTTCATGCACAGAAGTTGGGCCTAGGCTATCCTAAAGCTCCTTCCAATTCTACTGTATGCACAACAAAGCCCTTTGTTCTGTGAACTAACCTCGTCACATTTCAAAGCCTCCCACTCCCTGCTCTGTAATAACAAGTCACAAATTCATTCTTCAGGACCTGTCCTCCATGTGACATTACATAATACCTGCCAGGCATCATTCACCATCAGATCTAAGTGGAAATGTCTGATACTAAATGAGTTTCCCATTGTCCTCTACAAACCAGCTCCCAGCATCAACTCATAGTCAGCCATTTTCTCAACCATCAAGAGACTATGATGGAGGTGTCATCTCTGAGACTACAATGGAGGTGTAGTCTCTGAGACTATAATGGAGGTGTAGTCTCTGAGACTATGATGGAGGTGTAGTCTCTGAGACTATGATGGAGGTGTCATCTCTGAGACTATGATGGAGGTGTAGTCTCTGAGACTATGATGGAGGTGTCATCTCTGAGACTATGATGGAGTTGTAGTCTCTGAGACTATGATGGAGGTGTAGTCTCTGAGACTATGATGGAGGTGTCATCTCTGAGACTATAGATGGAGTTGTAGTCTCTGAGACTATGATGGAGGTGTAGTCTCTGAGACTATGATGGAGGTGTAGTCTCTGAGACTATGATGGAGGTATTGTCTCTCAGACTATGATGGAGGTATTGTCTCTCAGACTATGATGGAGATGTTGTCTCTGAGACTATGATGGAGGTGTCATCTCTGAGACTATGACGGAGGTGTCATCTCTGAGACTATGATGGAGGTGTCATCTCTGAGACTATGATGGAGGTGTTGTCTCTCAGACTACGATGGAGATGTCATCTCTGAGACTATGATGGAGGTGTCCTCTCTGAGACTATGATGGATGGAGGTGTTGTCTCTGAGACTGTGATGGAGGTGTAGTCTCTGACACTATGATGGAGGTGTCCTCTCTGAGACTATGATGGAGGTGTCATCTCCTGGGAATTTGGTTTTTCATCGTTCACTCTTGCTTCGTGAGTGCACTCTGCATCCTGCTATACAGTTTCAATGACTCCTCTTTGTCTTCCATCCTGCGAACTAACATTTTTATTCTCACTTTACAGTTTTGAAACCGTAGTTTCTCAATCCTTGCTATAGCTTAGAGTTCCTTAAAGTGTCTGAGCTCATCCCTAATGAAGTCTGATTTGGGGGTCTGATTTATCAGTATCGCAGAGACCCATTGTCCTGGACCTTCAGACTTACAGTACATAGAAAGACGTATAGTACATACACTTTGTGATCTTGTTAAAATTTACATTCAGATTCAGGATGCCTGGAGTGGGCATATTCTGTGTTTATTTTGCCTTTTGTTTTGTTTTGTTTATTTAGACAGAGTCTCACTCTATAGGCTAGGCTCGCCGAGAACTCAATGTATCACAAGCTGGCCTTGAATTTGTGGTAGTCCTCCTGCCTCAGCCTCCCAAGTGCTGGGATGACAGGCATGAGGCACCATACCCAAGCAACATCCTGTGTTTCTTCATGTCTCACATGCTGTGAGGTCATCTAGATGTCCCTCGTTTCCAGGCACACTCTGAGTAGCAACCGCCTAGAGCTCCAAGTGTGACTGTGGTGATATTGTGTTCCCCAAAATATTGTGTACCCTAATAAACTTATCTGGGGTCAGAGAACAGAACAGCCACAATATTAAACAGAGGATAGGCAGTGGTACTACACGCCTTTAATCCTAGCATTCCAGAGGCAGAAATCCATGTGTTCAAGGATACAGCCAAGCATGGTGACTCACGCCTTTAATCCCAGAAAGCGAGCCTTTAATCCCAGGGAGTGATGGTAGAAAGCAGAAAGGTTTATAAGGCATGAGGACCAGGAACTAGAGGCATTTGGCTGGTTAAGCATTTGGCTGGTTAAGCTTTCAGGCTTCTAGCAGGACAGTTCAGCTGAGATTCATTCTGGATGAGGACACAGAAGCTTCCAGTCTGAGGAAACAAGACCAGCTGAGAAGTTGGCCAGGTGAGGTTAGCTGTGACTTGTTCTGTCTCTCTGATCTTCCAGTGTTCACTCCAACACTTGGCTCAGGTTTGATTTTATTAATGAGACTCTGTAAGATTCCTGCTACACGTGACCATCTCTCATCTGTCTGGCTGTGCAAGGCCCATGCCTCATCTCCCACAGCTTCCTGCTCTCATCAGACTAGCTCAGCTCTCTTGTCCCACAGACTTGCCATACCAGCCGCTTTTACCTGGAATGCCTGACTCCCTTACCTCTGTCTGTCTAATTAAATCTCTCCCATATGCCAGGACCTAGCTTAGGCTCTGCCTCTATCTACTTACCAAGTTTGCCAACGCTTTCTCCCTCTGATCTCTCACAATGATAGAGTCGGCGATTCCCTCACCAAACAATAAGCTTTCAGTTGGTGATGGGAAGGAAATCAGACAGAAGGAAATCTAGAAACTGGGTACCGTGCTGGCAAGTCATTTTCCTTCCTAAAATCTGTCGCCAATGGCAAAAGCCTTCCTGGCAATGGCTAAATTAGATTAGTGGTCTAGGGACTTTTTTCAAGTAATTTATTTTATCTTCAAAACATCTTCAGAAACTGCAACACAGTGGGCCTATGAGACATTGGGGATAAAGATATATACATGTCAGGAATGGAAACTGCTTCTGTAAACATAGAGAGGAACCATAGGCTAGGCCTCATTCCACCCAACTGTCCCCTTCACACTCACTGTTCCCATCAGCAGACTGAAGCCCCATAGTAGCAGATGCGGGACCAGAATGTAGCTTTCTGAATTTTGGATGATTCCACATCCAGCGTCCCCCTAAATGGCTACATTGCTCTGTGCCATAGAAATGAAACTGGGAAATGCTGGATGGTAGCATGCTGCAAGATGTATATCTACAAGGTCAGACAGAAGAATCCTCTTGCCTTCTACCTAGAGGTTAGGGCCCCAATCCAGTGTCAGGTTTCTAACTGTCCTTTTGAAACAAAGTCCAGTACAATCTGGCCCCCATCAATCTTCCAGCATCCCTCCCTGCTGGACCATTCCATTCAGACTCTGTTTCTCAAAATGATTGTTGACCCATAAAGCAGCAGGTTGCTTCTGAACACAGCCCCTTCGACATCTTGAAGTTGGGGGATGGAGCAATTGTCCCATATGAATGTGGGTCTGGCCCTCACAGTGGCTCATTCCTTAAGGAACTGCAGGCTTAACCTTCCTAGGATAAAGGAGCTTACTTTTGACTCTGGCTTCCTAAGGCCTCTGCAGTAAAGATCTACAGTGTGGAGCCCAGATGATTGTCATGCTGTGGCCAGAGATGTTGAATTGGATTCTGAACAATGAGAAAGCAGCAGGGAGCTGATTTTGTCAACCCTCTGACAAGACAGCATAAGCACTGTGGTCACTGGGCCACTATGGTGGCCAGTTGGGGGGTGGGGAGTACTGCCATGTAGATTGTTATCCACACCTGTGGGGCATAGTCAAGTTGGAGAAATTAGGGGGATGCGGCAGCAGTGGTGATACTTCCAATAGAGTCACAGCCACCTTGGTGTAGATTCTGTGATGGCAAATATATATATGCTGTATGAGGAAACAACACAAAAACTCTCCTTTTAGCTCACTCTCCTCAGACATGAATTTCTCTGAGCCTAATAATTTATTTTCATATTGCTTCACTTCTACGCTGGTCTTTAGGCCTCTGAGGTAGTTGAGACATTACAACCTCTAATTTATAAAGGAGTATAGTATACTGGATTTGTAATGCCAGGGCATGGGTGGGCCAAGGCTATACAACTAGTGAATGGTTAAGCCAGAACCAGGGCTCGTTGGCACTGATGGGACCGAGGTGGGTGAGGAAAGCAGGCATGTGTGGCAGTGAATGTGGAGCTTTCAGCAGGGATACCATTTGACAAGTGGACAATTCTAATCCAACGTCTTCATTCCTGGAAGAAGATCCCTTGGTAGGGACAGAGCTTGGAAAGCAGGCTATGTTCTAAAGACTCATTTAAAATGAAGGTTCCAGAGTCAGTTCAAAGACTCCCAACTCATCAAAGTGCTGAGGAGAAATGACTGTTGAGTGCTCAGCTCTGAATGGAATGTTTATTTTTTTTTTTGGTGACATTTATTTGTATTATGTGAACACACACACTTGTCACAACATAGGTGTGGAGGTCAGAAAACAACTTGAAGGAACTGGTCCTCTCCTTCCACCATTTGCTTCCCAGAGATCAAATTAAGGTCTTCAGTCTTGGCAGGAAGTACCTTTATCCACTGAGACATCTTATAAGTCCTTAAATGAGACATTTATCAACCACCACTGAGTCTCAGGGACCATCAAAAAAGAGGGAATGGAAAGAATTATAAGATCCAGAAGATGGGGAAGTGAGCTATAAAATACTGTCTGCTAAACACGAGGGGTGAACTCACAACAGCTGTGGTTATGCCTGCACAGGACCTACACATGGTCAAGCCCGTCAATATTTCAGCATGGATAAGGAGTATGGTAGTTTGAATGTAATTGCCCCCCAGAATCAGATAGGGAGTGGCACTACTAGAAAGTATGGCTTTCTTGGAATAGGTATGGCCTTGTTGGAAGAAGTGTGTCATTATATAGATGGGCTTTAAGGTTTCCTACACTCAGGATACTGCCCAGTGTCTCAGTGGATTTCCTGTTGCCTACAAGAGGTAGGACTCTCACCTACTACTCCAGCACCATGTCTGCCTGCACACCACCATGCTTCCCACCTTGATGATAAGGGACTGAACGTCTGAAACTCTAAGCAAGTCCCCTCAATTAAATAGTTTCCTTACATGAGTTGCCATGGTCATGGTGTCTCTCCACAGCACCAGAAACCCTAACTAAGACAAGGAGGGACTCACGAGGCATGTTCATTACTGTACCATTCACAAAAGGAAGGGGGACCAGCCTAGGTGCTCATGAAATTTCAGAAATGGATAGATCTGAAAAGTATTAAACAGATTGATTAGGTTTTAGAAAGACAAAAATCGCACATTCTCTCTGTTTTATGTATACTAACTTTTAATGTTTATATGCATATAAAGAAGGGGTTATGAGAATGGGTACAAACTATGAAACTAAATAGCAGACCGTGAGAGGGGAACAAGGGGTATGAGAAGGTGGGGTCCTGCAAAACTCAAATACATCCTGAAAGCAGAAAGGAGGCTTCCCAGGGCAGGAGACTATAAACTGGGGGAGCGGGGGGGGGGGGGGGGGGGGGGGACAAAAACCAATTTTGTTTGAAGATTGCAATAATGAAACCTAATTCTCTGTAAGCTAATAAGTAATGATTTAAAATGATAAAGATGTCACTTTTCCTAAAACCAAGTACAATATTCACTCTCTCAGTCTTGCCCATGAATGAGTGTTCATCATTTCCCCAGTAGGAGCTACACATTACTGAGAAAACACAAACAATGGCCACAGTCCTTTAAGAACATTGCCTGTGTAGAGGCCAAGAGAAGACAGACACTGAAAGTCTTAGCCGTGAAGTCAAACCACCCAGAAACGCTGCGGCTTCCCAGAGACTTCTGGGCACCCAAAGCACCCAGGCTTCGTGGTACTTTGCTGATGCCGCTCCTAAGTCACTTGAGAAGAGCATACAAAAGAGACCCTGTGCGGTGCACAGACTGCGAGAGACTTCATGTTTTAAGAGGACAAGTCTCTTCCTAGAAATTATTCTAAAAATAGTAAGTGAGAATAATGTAAGCACAAAACCAATCTTGAGTGGAAGGAGACGACCCCAGGGGTTACATCTACAGCACAACACCTGCACCTAAGGCTCCACGAACATCTCAGAAGAGGGGACGGAAAGATTGTAAGAGCCCGTGGAACAGGGAGCATGCTGCGGGATTGTGTCTCCTAGAAACAACAGGGAAGCTACACCCGTGACACAATATGGCTGCCTAAACAAGACCTGGACAGTAACAACATCAATAGAACAGTAACAACATCAATAGACGTGTTAACGCAGGAGAAGGAAATCGTGTGAGGTCCCCGCCCTAGTCCAGGAGCTATAAGCAACTAATGACTGCTGAGAAAGGAAGAATTAGCCTCTCCCAGGAGTGAGGAAAGTCCCTTTATTGGTTATCCAAAACAAAGTGGTCAGCCCGAAATCATATACACACAAGCCACATTAAACAGACCCAGTGGTTATATTTATGTGTGTATGTGTGTGTATGTGTGTGTGTGTGTCTGTGTGTGTGTGTGTGTGTATGTGTGCATGTGTGTGTGTCTGTGTCTGTGTAGCAATAATAATCTTTTAAAAAGAAGCCATCAGTTTGAGAGGGAGTGAGGGGAAGGATACGGGAAGACTTAGGGGAAGGAATGAGAGAAGTGATATAAATTTTTAACTTAAGAAAAGAAAGAAAGTAAACAAAAACACAGCAGAGAAAGGTAAAAACTTAGAACCTTGAAGAGATTCCAGTTCAAGCTGATGAGATAGAACTCAATGGGAGACCACAGTGACAGGAGTTGGGACACTTGGTCCTGTTAAATCTGTAGTTGAAGCTCCAGGCTCATAACACTGGAATAGCTTTTTCCTCCAGAGAAAAACTACAAAATCATAACAAAATGTCTAAACTGTATAAAATAATTGGAAATTGATCAAAACCAGACATAAAATGGAGAGACATGAGCCTTTAAAAATTGGGAACTGGGGCTGGAGAAATGACTCAATGGTTATGAGAACTGGCTGCTCTTCCAGAGGATCATAGTTAAACTCCCAACATCCACATGGTGGCTCACAACCCTCTGTAACTCCAGCTCCAGGGGATCTGACGCCCTCTTCTGACCTCTGGGGACACCGGGTATGCACAGGGTGCACAGACATGGTAGACAAACACACATGCAGGCAAAACGTTCACACACATAAAATAAAAATAAATATGCTTTTAAAACCCAAAACAGAGTGTAGGCTAGTGGAAAGGCTGGGGAATTAATTATAAGGAAGGTACTAAAAAGGACAGGATATCACTAAAGGTATTATCCTAAAAATAATCAGAATATAAGCTGTACTCAAATTCCTGGTTGACACCATAGCATGACTTCATGCAGAAAATTCCAGAATAGCCAACAGAATCAACAGATAGGAGCTGGAAGAAAATGGCGGGAACTTTTCACCGCTGCTTAGCTGGGGCAAGAGTGTCTGGAGTCTGAGTCAAGCTACACATTCTAATTCAAGGAACAAGAAATTACTCTTCTTGGATAAAAGTAACTGAGTCTAGACTCTCTAGATTGACTATTCACAGTGTCCTGTATAATCAGGTTATTAGCTACAGAAAACAGACATGTACAATGTCCAGGAAGGGGTGAAAGGACATTAGTAGAAACCAATCCCAACGTGGCATTCATTTTGGGATTAGACAAGAATTTTCATTATAAATATATCAGGTGATTTAAATGAAAACATAGGCATAATAAATGAATGATGCAGACTTTCAGCAAGGAAATGGAAATTATAAAATTGAAAGGTATAGAAATGAAATTATAGTAACAAAAGTAAAAAAATTAATGACATGGCCTAAGTGGGGAAATGGAGATAACTGAGGAAGACTCCATGAACTTGAAGACTGGCTGGTTGAAACTCAAGGATCCGTGGTGCAATATTAAGCAGTCTAATATAAATCTCAAACAGAGAAAGATGTGAAAAAAATGCAACAAGAAACGTGTAATGAAAAGCCACATGTCAACACACTATAACTGTTGAAAGCTAAAGATTAAATTCTGAGAGGTCAAGAAAAAGCATACATTACAGAGAGACTGCAGAACCACAAAGCCAGCACCTGGCTAGCCACAAAGCTACTCCGGATTGACAATAAAAAGAGTATCCTCGACGGCTGGTTGTGGTGGTGCACGCCTTTAATCTCAGCACTGGGGAGGCAGAGGCAGGTGAATCTCTGTGAGTTCGAGGCCAGCCTGGTCTACAGAGTGAGATTCAGAACAGCCAGGACTACGCAAAGAAACCTTGTCTGGAAAAACAACAAAGAAAGAAAGAAAGAAAGAAAGAAAGAAAGAAAGAAAGAAAGAAAGAAAGAAAGAAAGAAAGAAAGAAAGAAAGAAAGAAAGAAAGAAAGAAAGAAAGACTATCCTTAAAGTGACAGGAGACAAAGCCACATTGCCACACTGCTCTGATTCCTGTATCCCAAAGGGAAGTAAGTCAAGTCATTTTCAAATAAATGAAAACTAAGAGAATTTCAACTATAAAAAAGAAAAAAAGGAAACTAAGTTCTTCAAGGGAAAGCAAAGTCCTTCAGAGCCTAGACAGAAATTTGAATCTTTGAGGGAAGGCACCAAAAATGGCAATAAGTATGTAAATACAGAATAGTGTACATTTCTTCTCTTGGTTGCTTTAACAGACGCATGACTATCACATGCTGATGTGATAAAGCCATGTTATAAACTCTGCCAGGGAAGCAGGTAGGCTAACTGCAGGTCTTCACCCCCTCCTCGCCTCATCCAAATCCATTTCACCAGTCTCATATCCAGCTCTGCACCAAACAACCTGCCGTGGCCTCCCCTCCTCTCCCCAAACCCTCCCCCCCACACCCCCACCCCTGTCCCCATCCTGGTGGATCACACAGACCTTCCCACTCAGTGGCCAGTGTGAATTCCAAACTTCCCTCCCAACCCCCCAGCTTTCATCCTAGCCCCAACTGTTGTAGCATATTGTTTTAAAATGTGTTACATTTGTTTACGCTGGGGAACATTTGTTTAATGATGCAAAGATGTGCTGCATTCTTTTATGTTGCGTTTGTTTAACTCTGTGAAGCTGTGTTACTTTGCCTGTCTAAAACACCTGATGGTTTAATAAAAGGCTGAACAGCCAATAGCTAGTCAGGAGAAAGAATAGGCAGGACCGCCAGGCATAGAGAATAAAAGAGGAGGAGAAATCTGGGAAGAGAAGATCTAGGAGCAAGAGAAGGAAGAGGACTCCAGGAGCCAGCCACCCAGCTACACAGCAAGCCACAGAGTAAGAAGGACAGAAAAGATATACAGAAATAGAGAAAGGTAAAAGCCCAGAGGCAAAAGGTAGACAGAATAAGTTAGGAAAAGCTGGCTAGAAACAAGCCAAGCCAAGGCCGGGCATTCATAAGAAAGAATAAGCCTCCGTGTGATTTATTTGGGATCTGGGTGGTGGGCCCCACAAAAGAGCAAAAGAGGGAAAAAAAAAAACCACCCAACTCTAGCGGGCTTTCCCTGGGAACCCAAAGCCCACTCCAGCCAGGGAAGCAGATAGACTAACTGAAGGTATTCACCTCTCTAAATCCAATCCCACACACACCATCTCACCCCAAACTCTGAAGCAGACCATCTGCTGTGACTCTCCTCCTCTCGATTATTCAGATCTTCTCCTCCAATCTTCTCTCCCTCCCCACTCACCCTACTATCCCAACCCCAACTCCAACAAGCATTCCCTGGGAACCCACTGGCGAAGCCTGACTGGGAAGCAGGTAAGCCAGCAAAGCAGGTAGGTGAACTCAGACCTTCACTCTCCCTCCTCCCCTCCATATCTAGTGCTCCAGTCTCATCCCCAGCTCTCAGGCAGATGAGAGCTGACAGCAGGGAGCTCAACAGACTACCTGTTGTGGCCTCTCCTCTCTCTCTGCCTCCATTCCCAAGAGACCAAGCATATCCTGTTGGAACACCCTGACTTCTTCCCTCCTGTGAACCCCACAGAACCATTCCCCATTCCTAAGTATCAGCTGTCAATACCTATCAACACATTTTACCCTGAACCCCTAGCAAGGTCCCAGAAGAATTCCCTACAACACACAGGATCCCAGGCAACACACAGGATCCCAGGCAACACAGAGCCTAGGCTACAGAAACCAAGGAACAAAATAACTGCTCAGCAAAGACAAAGACCACAGAGCAGCACCTAAAATTACAAACTTTCCGAACCCAGATGCCTAGACACAACATAAAAACACAATCAAAGCAAATACATCCCCGCTAGAGCAACCTAACCCAGCATCCCCTGACAGCAGGCCCCAAGAACTGCAGCACAGTGGGGCACCAGGCAGACATTAAAACAGCCTTTAGGAACGTGATAGAGGTCCTTAAGGAGGAAATGGATAAATCCCTTGAAGAAATCTGTGAAAACAGAAACAGTGGGAGAAAATTAATAAAACAGCCCAAGACCTGAACATGGAAATAAAATCAAAGAAAACCCAAACTGAGGAAAATCTGGAAATAAAAAAATCTAAGAACTCAAACAGGAACCTCAGAGGCAAACCATATCAACAAGATATAAGAGATGGAAGAGAGAATCTCGGGCATTGAAGACATAGTAGAAGAAATGGATACCTCAGTCAAAGAAAACATTAAATCTAAAAAATTTCAGCATAAAACATCCAGGAAATCTAGGACACTATGAAACAACCAATCCAAGAATAATAGAAATAGAGGAAGGTGGAAAAAAACCCAAGTCAAAGGCACAGAAAATATTTTCTGCAAAATCATAAAAGAAAATTTCCCTAATCTAAAGAAGGAAATGCCTATAGAAGTATAAGAATACCAAATAGACTGGAATAGAAAAAAAAAGTCCCCTTGGCACATAATAATCAAA
Source organism: Peromyscus eremicus (assembly GCF_949786415.1). Lineage (NCBI taxonomy): Eukaryota > Metazoa > Chordata > Mammalia > Rodentia > Cricetidae > Peromyscus > Peromyscus eremicus. The sequence goes on along the minus strand of NC_081425.1, from coordinate 84,691,622 downwards.
ACACTAAATGTACAGAACAAAGAAAAAATATTACAAGCTACAAGGGAAAAGACCAAGTAACACATAAAAGCAGACCTATTAGAATAACATATATTATTCTCAATGGAAAACAGAGAACAGAGACTTCCCCATGGAGACTCTAAAGGCCAGAAGGGCCTGGACAGACGTGCTGCAGCCTCTAAGAGACCACAGATGCCAGCCCAGACTACCACACCCAGCAAAATGTTCAATCACAATAGATGGATAAAATAAAAACATCCCATGATAAAACCAAATTTAAGCAATATCTGTCTACAAATCCAGCCCTACAGAAGGTGCTAAAAGGAAAACTCCAACCTAAAGATGTTAATTACACCCAAGAAAACACAAGGAATAATCCCAGACCAGCAAATCAAAAGAGGGAAACAAACACACAAACAAAATAACATATCAACCAACACTGCTCATTGACATTTCTCAACTAAATAGTCTCAATTCTCCAGTAAATTGACACAGACTATCAGAATAGATAGAAACGGGATTCATCCTTCTACTGCAACTAAGAAACACACCTTAATAGCAAGGATAGACATCACCTCAGGATAAAAGAATGAAAAAAGATATTCCAAGCAAATGGACCTAAGAAGCAAACTGGTGTAGCCATATTAATAGCTGACAAAATAGGCTTAAAACCAAAACTAATCAGAAAAGATAGAGGACACTACACACTCATCAAAGGAAAAAGTTCACCAAGGGGACATTGATATTCTTAACATCTATGCACCAAATCAAGGGCGCCCAAGTTCATAAAAGAATCACTACTACAGCTTAAATCGCATATTGATGCCCACACCATGATAGTGGTAGACTTCAGTACCCTCTCTCACCAACAAACAAGTCGTTCAGACAAAAACTAAACAGAGAAATAGGAGCTAACACATGTTATAAACCAAATGTACCTAGCAGATATTCACAGAACATTTCACTCAAACACAAAAGAATAAACCTACTTCTCAGCACTTCATGGAACTTTCTCCAAAATTGGCCACATACTATAACACAAAGCAAGTCTCAACAGACACAAGAAAATCAAATAACACCCTGCATCCTAACAGACCACCATGGATTAAGCTGGATATCAACAATAGAAACAACAGAAAACTTACAACCTCATGGAAACTGAACAACTAACTCACCACTGGATGAAAAAATGGGTCAACAGAAATTAAAGACGTTCTAGAACTGAATTAAAATGAATATATATCATACCCAAACTTAGAGGACACAATGAATGCTGTTCTAGGAGGCAAGTTCAAAGCAGTAAGTACCTACATTAAAAAAATGGAGAGACCTCGTAATAGAAACTTAACAGCACACCTGAAAGTCTTAGAACAAAAAAGAAATCACACCCAAAACAAGTAGTTGGCGAGAAATAATCAAACTCAGGGCTAAAATCAATAAAATAGAAACAAACAAACAAAAACAGTACAAAGAATCAATGAAACAAAGCTGGTTCTTTGGGAAAATCAATGATTGACAAACTCTTATCCAAATTAACTAAAAGGCAGAAAGAGAAGATCCAAATTAACAAAATTAGAGATGAAAAGTAGGAGATAACAGCAGACACTTAGGAAATCCAGAGAATCATAAGGACATACTTTAAAAACCTGTACTCCAGCGGGGCGGTGGTGGCGCACGCCTTTAATCCCAGAACTCAGGAGGCAGAGGCAGGCGGATCTCTGTGAGTTCGAGGCCAGCCTGGTCTACAAAGTGAGTTCCAGGAAAGGCACACAAAACTACACAGGGAAACCCTGTCTCAAAAAACCAAAAAAAAAAAAAGAAAAGAAAAAGAAAAAAGAAAAAAAAAAGAAAAAGAAAAGAAAAGAAAAAAAAAAAACCTGTACTCCACCAAATTGGAAAATCTAAAACAAATGAATAATTTTCTCAATACATACCACTTACCAACGTTAAATCAAGATCAAATAAACAATTTAGACAGAGCTATAACCCCTAATGAAATAGAAACTCTCATTAAAAGTATACCAGCCCAAAAAAGTCCAGGGCCAGATGCTTTTAGCACAGAATTCTACCAGACTTTTAAAGAAGAGTTAACACCAATACTCAAATTATTCCATGAAATAAAAATAGAAGGAACACTGCCCAATTCATTTTATGAGACCACTATTACCCTGATACCCAAATCACACAAAGAGAATTACAGACCAATTTCCCTTATGAACATAAATACAAAAATAATAAAATACTGGCAAACCAAATAAAAGAACACATCAAAAGACTATCCGCCATGATCAAGTAGACTTTCATTCCAGAGATACAGGGATGATTCAACATATGTAAATCGATAAATATAATCCACCATATAAACAACCTGAAAGACAAAAACAACATGACTATCTCATTAAAAGGCCTTTAAAAAAAAAACAATACCCCTTCATGATAAAAGTCTTGGAGAGATTAGGGATACAAAGGGCATACTCCCACATAATAAAGACAGTTTACAGCAAGCGCATAGCCAATATCAATTTAAATGAAGAAAAACTCAAAGCAATTCCACTAAAATCAGGAATAGGGTAAGGTTGTCCAGTCTCGTCAATCCTATTCAATAGAGTACTTGAAGTCTTAGCTAGAGCAATAAGACAACTGAAGATCAAGTAATAGAAATTGGATAGGAAGAAGTTAAAGTATCTTTATTTGCCGATGATATGGTACTATACATAATTGACCCTAAAAATTCCACTGGGAAACTCCTACAGCTAATAAACATTTTCAGCAAAGTAGCTAGATACAAAATTAGTTCACAAAAATCAGTAGCCTTCCTATATACAAATGACAAATGGACTAAGAAAGAAATCAGGGAAACAACACCTTTCACAATAGCCTTAAATTATATAAAATATCTGGAGTAACTCTAATCAATGAAGTGAAAAACTTGTATGATAAAAACTTTAAGACACTGAAGAAGAAATCAGAATATGGAAAGATCTCCCATGCTCATGATTGATAGGATTACTATAGTCAAAATGGCCATCCTACCAAAAGCAATCTACAGATTCAGTGCAATCCCCATCAAAATTCCAACACAATTCTTCACAGACCTTGAAAGGACAATTTTCAGCTTCATATGGAAATGCACACACACACACACACACACACACACACACACACACACACACACACAAGAATAGCAAAAGCAATTCTGAATAATGAAAGAACTGCTGGAGGTATCTCCATCCCTGACCTCAAACTGAACTACAGAGTTATAGTAATAAAAACAGCATGGTGCTGGCACAAAAACAGACACACTGATGAATGGAATCAAACTGAAGACCCAGACATAAATATGCACACCTATGGACACCTGATTTTTTGATAAAGAAGCCAGAAATACATGATAGAGAAAAGACAGCATCTTCAACAAATGGTGCTGGTCAATCTGTATGGCTGCATATAAAGGAATCGAAATAGATCCATACTTATTACTCTGCACAAAACTCAATTCCAAGTGGATCAAAGACCTTAAAATAAAACCAGATTCACTGAACCTGATAGAAGAGAAGGTGAGGAATAATCTTGAACTCATTGGCACAGGAGAAGACTTTCTGGACAGAACACTGTTAGCACGGGCACTAAAATCAACAATTAATAAATGGGGTCGCATGATAATGAGAAGCTTCTGCATGGCAAAGGACATCATCATTCAGACAAAATGTCAGCCTACAGAACAGGCAAAGCTTTTTACTAAATCCACATCTGATAGAGAGCTAATATCCAAAATATATAAAGAACTCAAGAAACTATATATTAAAAAAAAAAAAAAAGAATCCAGCCAGGCGGTGGTGGCTCACGCCTTTAATCCCAGTACTCAGGAGGCAGAGGCAGGCAGATTTCTGTGAGTTCGAGGCCAGCCTGGTCTACAGAGCGAGATCCAGGACAAGTACCAAAACTACACAGAGAAACCCTGTCTCAAAAAACCAAAATAATAATAATAATAATAATAATAATAATAATAATAATCCAATTAAAAATTGGGTACAGATCGAAACAGAATTCCCAATAGAGGAAACTCAAATGGCTAAGAAACATTTAAAGAAATGTTCAACATCCTTAGCCATCAGAATAGCCAAGATCAATAAAACAAGTGACAGCTCATGCTGGCCAGGATGTGGACTAAGGGCAACTCCCATCCACTGCTGGTGGGACTGCAAACTTGTACGGCCATTATGAAAATCAGTGTGGTAATTCCTAAGGAAGATGTGGATTGACCTACCTTAAGATCCAGCTACACCACTTGTGATGGTTTGAATAAGAATTGCCCCCATAGGCTCATATATTTGAATGTTTAGTCACCAAGATGTGGCACTATTTGAAAGGATTAGGAGGATTGGGGGTGTGGCCTTGTTGGAGAAAGTGTGCCACTGGGGGTGGGATTTGAGGTTTCAAGAGCTCATACCAAGCCCAGTTTCCCCCTCCCCCTCTCTTCCTCTCACTCTCAGCTTATGAATCAGGATGTAGCTCTCAGCTATTCCTCCAGTACCATGCCTGCTGGTCACCATGCTCCCCACCATGATGATAAATGGGCTAAGCCTCTGAAACTGTAAGCAAGCCCCAATTAAATGCTTTCTTTCATAAGAGTTGTCTTGGTCATGGTGTCTCTTTACAGGAATAGAACAGTGACTAAGACACTTCATCCTACCACAGAAATACTTACTCAACCATGTCCATTGCTGCTCTATTCATACATAATAGCCAGAAAATGGAAACAACCTAGATGTCCCTCAACAGATGAGTGGACAAAGAAAATGTGGTACATTTACACAATGAAGTATTATTCAGTCGATTTTTAAAAAATGAAATATGCAGGTAAATAGAACTAGAAAAAAAATCATCCGAAGTGAGGTAACCCAAACACAGAAAGACTAATATGGTATGCATTTGCTAATACATGGATATTAGCTGTGAATCAATAATAACCAAGATACAATCTGTAAAAGCACAGAGGTTAGTTCTACAATTAGGGACTGAGGGGACACTTAGCTCTCCCTGGGAAAGGGAAATAGAATAGATAATTAAGAATGGTTTGTGGTGGAATGGAATAGGAAGATCAACTGGGGAGGGGGAGGAAAGAGGAAGATGAGAGAGGGAATACAAGGAAAGATAGATAAAATTCAGGGCCATTGAGGGATAGTACGGAAACCTAATACAGTGGAAGCTTTGTAAAACATTAGATAGATAGATAGATAGATAGATAGATAGATAGATAGATAGATAGATAGATAGATGAAAGTGATCTAAATGAAATTGCCAAATAACAGGGGAGGCAGAGGCCCAAGTAGCCATTTTTGTTACCAAATAAAGCTTTCAGTACCGGGATTGGATTACATCTGATTGAGTTGCTGGCCAAAAGGGTACCATGGGAACCCCCAATCAACCCAAGCTATTGCCAAGACTATAAGCTGCTCTCCACAAACCGATGGCAAAGCCCCACTGCTAAAGACAACACCTACACAACCCACTGAACATGGAGAAGCAGAGCTTGTGCCTCCATAGAGCCTTCACCTCTATGTGCTAGACATGGTACACGAAGGTACTCTGCATGCGACCAACGGAGAATCATAAACACAAACCCAGCCACAAATCCTTTCATCCACAATGGTGTCCTGCCTGGAAGATGTGCTAGGGCAGTAGTGGCACAAATCTTGCAGGAGCGAGCAACTAATATGTGATTTGACTTAAGGACTGCTCTGCGAGAAGGAACTGCTGACACTGCTTGGGTGACCAAGAACTTGAGACTAGATATCCCAGGGATCTATCTTAAAACCAAATAATACTGTTCTTAACAAAAAATCATGCCGGGCAGTGGTGGCACATGCCTTTAATCCCAGCCCTTGGGAGGCAGAGGCAGGGGGATCTTTGAGGCCAGCCTGGTCTACAGAGTGAGTTCCAGAACAGACTCCAAAGCTACACAGAGAAACCCTGTCTTGCAAAAAAAAACAAACAAATAAACAAACAAACAAAACCATAGCAATAAAATGACTCCTAATGACATTCTGCTATATTCATAGATCAGTCCCTTGCTCAGCCATCATCAGAGAAGCTTCCTCCTGCAGCAGATGCAAATAAATACAGAGAACCACAGCCAGACACTATTCAGAAAATGAGAGACCTGGGAACACTCAGCCCTAAATGGGATATCTCCATCAGCTCCTTCCCCTCAGGCCTCAGAGAACCCTGTGGAAGAGGAGGCAGAAAGAGTGTGAGAGCCAGAGGGGATGGAGGGCATCAAGAAAACAAGACCCTCTAATCAACACAACCAGTGCATATATAAACTCAAAAAAAAACCTGAGGCAGCGTGCACAGGGCCTACACGGGTCTGCATCAGATGGGGTCCTAGGGTTTAAAGGAGAAGTGGATGCATGCCCCTATCCCTAACCCAGAAGCAATCTCCAATTGATAACCACCTGCAAATGAAAACTTAGTTTTCTCCAAAGGAGTCCTACTGGGGAAACAAATTATTCTTAAGGGTAGACTTCATATGCAGCAGTAGATGGCCAACAGAAAATGAACTCAGTGGCATCTTTGGAGGTGCCTTGTCTCATAATGTCATATCAGGGCTTTTTTTTAATTTTTATCTTACTTTTATTGTACCTTTTATTATTAAATTTATATTTTATATTAAATTATATTATTAAAATTATATGTGTATAATTATGTATAATATATATGTGTGTGCATCCCTATAGATCCTTTGCATTCATGTTATGGCTTCCAGTTTAGTGTTTTCATCAAATTCTTGAGTGTGTAAACGGGTAGGTCTCTACATCCCTGTCCATTTCTTGTACCTTTCCTTAGGCTCTTCTCCTGTTTGTTTATTTTCTCCTATTCCAGTGTGCTGGTTTTTACCTTATTACATTTCATTTCATTTTATTTTTTTATCCACTAGAAGCCTGTTTGTTTTCTAATGAGAGACAGAAAAGGGATGGATATGGTGAGAAACTTGAAGGAATGAAGGGAGCAGAAACCAGAATCAGGATATATTATGTGAGGACAAAAAAAGAAATTTTAATAAAGGAAATAGCATATGTTAAAAAATATATATATATAATAAAACTGTGTTATAGTATTTATAATTTACATAAATATAAAATACATTTTAAGGGAAATGGACCTAATTGAAATAATACCCTTGCATGGTTCTCATATTTTATCTGAAGTATTGCAGTATTTATTCCAAGCTCACTGAAGTAATTAAAAAATATTTAATACCTGGAGCAACTGTGCAGTGATATAACTAAAAAGACCTAAAATCAATTGCTAAAACATATTACATCAACCCCCAAAATAAGAAAGTAAGGGGAAAACCAAGGGAAAAAAATCACATAAAAGTAGAAAGAAATATTAAAAATAAGAAATACATCAGCCGGGCAGTGGTGGCGCACGCCTTTAATCCCAGCACTCAGGAGGCAGAGCCAGGCGGATCTCTGTGAGTTCGAGGCCAGCCTGGGCTACAGAGTGAGTTCCAGGAAAGGCGCAAAGCTACACAGAGAAACCCTGTCTCGAAAAACCAAAAAAAAAAAAGAAAAAGAAAAAAAAGAAATACATCAATAATTACTTTAAATGAAGAATAACTAAATACTGCAATTAAAATGAATATTTATTTATTTTTGGACTAGACAATAAAAGTCATTATCCAACCATGTGTTAGCTGTAAGAGACATGCTAAATATAAAGACATATGGAAGAAGAAAATTAAAGGACAAAGGAAGGAATACATATGAACATTGATCACAAGAAACCTAGAATGGCTAGAATAATATAGACCAAAAGGGACTTCCAAATAAGAAGCATTACCACAAACAGAAATGATATTCCATAATGATAAAATAGTCATTTCCCCAAGAGGCATAGCAACTAAATGCGAAAGCACCACACAGCCAAGCTCAAAATCATAAACAGTGAAAAGGGGGGCAAAGAGGAGGAAGGAATCCTCCATCATAACTGGGGATCTGGATTCCTCTTCCTCAGCAACTGACAAAACAGACGCACTAGTGAGACATCAGAAATGAGGCCAGGCCTGATGGCGCACACCCTTAGCCCAGTCAAGAGGCAGAAGTAGGCAGATCTCTGTGAGTTCAAGACCAGCCTGGTCTCCGTCCAGAGTTCAGGCCAGCAAGGGCTAAACAGTGAAACCCAATCTCAATAAAATAAAATAAATAAATAAATAAATAAATAAATAAATAAATAAATAAATAAATAAATCAGAAACAATGTGGAATAGTTGAAAGCACAATCAACCACTTCAACCTGGTTAATCTTTATGATAAACACTAAACAGCAATTGAAGAAAATATTATTTTCAAATGCATGTTGGTTGTTCATTAAGATGGACTATAAATGGCTCCATAAAACAAGCCACAATAAAGTTTTTAAAACTAAAAATCTTATTTTAAAGTGTTCCTAGTGGTCTCTTTTCTCTTACTATAACAAAATTCCTGAATCTTGGTGGGTTTTTTTTTTTCATAAAGAAACTAGGTTTATTTAGCTTTAAAGTTGAATCTGGAAGGTGGAGATAGATGGTCCAAACTAGCCTCTGATGGTGGCTGCATGGAAACACAGCAGAGACACAGAAAGGGGACATCTGTTTGCAGAAGAGCCAAGCGAATGGCGTGTTCTCAGTTTGAAACAGCTCACTCTTGTAAGGATTAACCAGGGTCCTGCAAGAATTACAGGAACCCCTCCTGAAAGAAACATTTTCCAAATGATCTAATCCCATCACACAAAGCTGTATGTCTGAGAGGTTTTTACCGACTTTCCTGATTACTATACTGTAGACCAAGTATATGGTACATGGACTGCTGGGAGACAAACAGATCCAAACTGTGAGGTATACCATAATACTGTTAAAATTTAAATCAATTAGAAAACACTGGGAACCCTCACATATTTGAAAATTGAGTATAAACTTTCAAAAAACAAAACAAAGCAAAACCAATGTATCAAAGAATTCACAGGAAGACTAGAAAATATTTTAAACTGAATGAATAGAAGCACACTGAGTTATATAGAATGTAACAAAGTCTGGAGGGAAATTTTTAGTGTCCATTGCTTATATTCAAACAGAAGAAAAAATTTAAAATCAATGACCTTAGTGTCCGCCTTAAGAAACTAATGAAGACCAAAAGAATGTTCAAGGAAGGAAACAATAAACATAGAACAAAACAGTAACAAAGAAAACAGACAAATAGTATAGAAAAATAACAAAAAGTTGGTTTGTTGCCGGGAATATAGTTCAGTTACTGAATACTTACCTAGCATGCACGAAACACTGGGTTTGATACCCAGATCACATAAAGCCAAATGTGGTGGCACATGCCTATAATCCCAGCACTTGTCTCAGAAAAAAAAAAAAAAAAACTAATTGATGTTGGTGAAGACACTACATACGCAAGTCATTGTACATGGAGGAATCAAACTGGTGCCAGCTGGGAGCCTCATCCCTGCTGGCTAACTTTCAGACTGCTGAAGGTGATGTGCATACCACCAGAGGAGAAAAGCAGTCATTATCTTACCCGGATGTGAGCCCTGGGAGTTACAATAATGACCAGCCTGGCAAGACCTGCCCACTGATGCATTAGTGGTATGAATGTTATGGAATAACCAACCAGTTTCTAATTGGCTTTAAGGCCTACTCTACAAGATGAAGTCTACACCTGTTGATGTTACTGGGAGCCGAGAACCCACGGCTAGACAGGTCATGAACCCTAGAGGAGTACACACTACCATTATGCTGCTAAATGGACACAGTTTTAAACCAACTCCTGAAGACTTACTGCTGTAGTCACAGATTAGTTCATCTCTCAACTCTCAATAGAGAAGTTCCTTTCTGCTGTAGATAGCAGTGAACACAGAGACCCACAAGTGGTCAGAGTGCACAGATTCAGACACTACAGAATGGTTAGCCTTAATAGGGCATATATACCACACCCCTCCTCCCAAAACTTTGGGACCATTGTAAAAAAGGCAATAAAAAGATTGTAAGAGCCAGAGGTAGTGAGTAACGTCAAGGAAATGGTGCCTTCTGGGCATGACAGAGCAGTTGTACACACAAACTCACGGAGGTTGTGACGACATGCACAAGACCTGTGCAAGCTCACATCAGACCAAATGCCAGCGTGGAAAGTGCCACCCCTAGCTGAGGAGCTACTGGCAGTTGGTAGCTGCTGGGAGAAGGAAAATCTGTTTTCTTTAAGGGGGCCAAGAACCCGTGGCTAGGTCCACCATGCTGCAGTAAAAGGCCCTTGATGGGTTTTTTGGAAAGGAAGACACAAAGTTGGATGGGAAGGAAGGACAGGCCTAAGAGAAGTTAGGGGAGTGGATAGCTATGATCAAAAGACACTGTATGAAATTCTCAAAGAACTAATTTTATCTTTTAAATTTTTTAACTTAACTAATTTTGTAGTGATAAAAAAAACTGATAAACACCTTAACAAGACAGAAAGCATAAACTGTCAATATTGTAAAAGAAGGGTATACTCTACAGTTCTTGCTGTCTAAGGTTTCTATCTCAGCAGATTCAACCAACTAGGGATCAAAAATGATGGGAGAAATGTGTGTCTGTAACAAACATACGCAGCTTCTGCATGGTGTTTTCTGCTAAGTCATACAGGACAACTATTGACATAGACATTCCATTGTGTTCACTAGGACAAGTGATGTGGAGCCCATCTTAAATAGACATGAGGCAGTGGCCACATGTGATGGTTAATGTCCTCACACGAGGATGATGACTGTACCAAACACTGAGTTGCTTATTCTAGATATAATCAGTTTACTTTATGTAATATTCTTCCTTTTCTCAAACTGACTTTAAAAATAAAGTTTTATCATTTTCATTGTATTTATTACAGAATGCTTTAGCTTTGATATTCTTTGTATTTCACTCATTCGTTACATGAGCTTTATCAATAACATCTTTATAAATGGTTTTTAAAAATTAACTATGTATGTGTATGTATGTGCCCATGCCGAAGTTGAGCAATAAAATGAAGGCTGTTTGCACTGTCACAGCAGCAAAGTTAAAAATAAAATAAAATAGAGAGGAGGATGTGTACAGCTCTGTACAAATAACCACGATGCTTTACATAATGTGAGCATCCATAGATTTTGCTATCAATGGGAAGCCTAAAACCAACGCCCCAAGATACTGAAGAAGAACAGTATAATGAAGAAAATCAGTGTCAGGAAATATAAGTAGTTTAACAAAAAAAAAAATAGTAGAAAGTGAAGGTAGTTTAACAAAATAACAAATTAAATGAAATGACTTCCTACAAAAACTAAGACTTTCTGAACAAATACAAAACCAAGTAGAAATTTTTGGTATTTCAAATGTTTAAAATTGAATGTATTATCAAAAGCCTACATACAAAGAAATCATCAAGTTCATATTGTTTCACGGATGAACTCTATCAGATGTTTAAGGAAAATGACGGTTACTTTTCTCCAAACCCTTTCAGAACGTCCTGGCTAATTATACAGCCAGCATAACGCTGATGCTAAAGACTGACAGCCACATTTTAGGAGATAAAATTATATATCATCATGCCTCATGAACAGTATTATAAAATTAAATTCAGCAATCTAGAAAAGGATGAGGCAAACCCTGAATACAATAGAAATTTAACAATTAAAAAAAAACCAACGAATGTAATCCACTATATCAGCAGACTAAACAAGAAAACGTAATATGAGGCTGAGGAGTGCTTGACAAAAATTCAACACACATTCAAAATTAAAACTCACGAATCTAGCACATAAAGGAAATTCCTGGGCTATCAGGATGGCTCAGCAGGTAAAAGTGCTTACAGGTAAGCCTGATGATGTGAGTTTGACCCCTGAAGCCTTCAGTGAAAGGAAGACCCAATTCCAGAAAGTCATCCTCTGATTCCACACTCGTGTTGTGGCACATACACACACACAAATAATAATAATAATAATAATAATAATAATAATAATAATAATAATAAAACTTAAATTTTCTTTTAAAAATGAAATTTCCAAGGTTGGGGCAGGGGAGAGGAGATAGCTCAGAATGAAAGCATTTGCCCTAAGTTCAAATCCTCAGACTATATGTAAAAGGCCATAAAGACAAATATGTGACGCAGTCATCTATAATGGCAACACTCCTAAAGGGTGATGAAAGACAGGGACTGGAAAATCCCTAGAAGCTCTCAGGCCAGCCAACTAGCCTGGCACGCTCAACAGCAGAACAATGGGAGGTAGAAGATGACAAATGACAGGCGAGGCTGTCCTCTGACCTCCATGCATACACACGGCACACATGTGCCCCCATTCACACATATGAATGTATGCACACCCACCCACATATAACACATATCACAGGCATACAGAAATAAATTAATTTTAAGAAAGAAAGGAAATCCTCCAATTGATAAATAGAATCTTCAAAAAACACCTAGCTAGCAAAACACGGAATGGTCTCCTCACTTTTGTTTCTTACTGTATTAGAGGGACTAGCCAGCAGAATTAGACAAGAAAAATAAAGTAATGGAAGTTGAAAAGAAATGAAAGTGTCTGTTCACATACATGTAGAATTTCCAAAAGAATCTACAAAATATTGCTAGAATTAATAAGTCAGTCTATCAAGTTAGCAGTATACGGTTGATGCAGAAAAGTTAATTATAGTCCTCGAAAGTAACAACTACAAAAAGTTCTTAAAATAATTTCCCTTAACAGTGGCATGAAAATTCATGAAATATGCAGTGATAATTTCTCAAAGATACTTGTGAGACCTATACACAGAGAACCACAAAGCATGGCTGAGAGAACATTTAAAACTTCTAAATGAGAGGAGACTCGGTGTTGTAAATGCCTACTGCCTGATGAACAACAGTTGATTTTTTTTTTCGGTACAAGTCTTTTCGTTTAGGATCTTGTTTCTGGAGCTGGGTAACTTAGGTCTTACTCATCAGCCTGCCGCACTGTTCCCTTTTCAGACACACAGATGCCATCCAAAAACTTTCTGATATCCTTGTTGCTAACTGTTGTGGCTTGCTGAATCAGAGCCGCTGAATTTGAAACAAATTGAATATCATTTCCTTCAAGGATTAATTCATCCTTCTGGGCTTGAGAGACAGAACAAGCAGCCCCTGTCCTCATCCGAACCCTGCGGATGTATTTTTCACCCCCAAAATTTCAGATTTCAACCAAAGACCTATGCTCCTGAGTAACGACCTTGATGGGAAAGTGAGCATACACAGACATCATCTTGTAATGGAAGTTCAGTATAACCCCCTTGATCATGTTCTGAACGTGACTGCAGATAGTTTGGACAGTGGCCACTTCCTTTCTGTTACCCCCTCCATTTGTCAACCCGGAGCCTCTTCTTGCCAAGGAGACTCAGCTCTTCCTTGATGTGATTGAAGTCCCTCTGGCCTTCCTGATGACTGTGTGCCCCTTCAGAGTGGTGCTGACATTTTCTGGAATGTCGGCAGTCTCCTGAGAACGGTCTTCATTCTCACAGTAACTGGGGCAAAGAGCGACCACCGTTGCTTTGTGCGTTTCTGTATTTTATAACGCTGTGAAAACAGTACAACTTCAATACGGGCTGTGCCTCAAATTTTGAACTGTGACCTTTCCTGGGGGAGGATACACTCTTTCCTGAGGGGCTGGGCAGAGGCAGCAAGCTACGGCTCCTAGGCACCCACGTGCTCCCAAGAGGAAAGAGCGATGAGACTCCACAGTTGCAGCGCCCGGGGCTGCAATGTTCGGCAGGTCAGCTGCGGCGCATGCACTTCTCACTTACGATATTTTCAGCCTATGATTAGGTTTATCAGGATAGGAATCCATAGTAAGTTGAGGTGTATCTTTAGTTTTAAGGACACAAATTTAGAGGCTGGCAAGATGGCTCATCGGGTAAAAGCACTTGCCAGCAAGCCTGACAACCTGAATTCCATCCTGGAACCCACATGGTTGAAGGGCTGAACCACGTAAGAGAACGGACTCCAACAAATTGTGCTCTGACTTCTACATGCACACTCTTGTGTGCACGCGTTTGCACACGAGACACTAAAAACAGTGACACTAAATAAATACGTACATAATAAATAGGTAGATCAATGTAATTTTTTGTTTTTGTTTTTTGTTTGTTTGTTTGTTTTTCGAGACAGGGTTTCTCTATGTAGCTTTGTGCCTTTCCTGGAACTCACTCTGTAGACCAGGCTAGCCTCAAACTCACAGAGATCCGCCTGCCTCTGCCTCCCAAGTGCTGGGATTAAAGGCATGAGCCACCACCACCCGGCAGATCAATGTAATTTTAAAATAACACAATTGTAGCACCTATACTGCCTAACAACATGTAGCTGAGATGATCCACAAACAATGTGCTAAACACACATAAATAGATCAGTGGGGCACTTGTGGGTAAGGAAGTAGATTAGACGCTGCCTGCACATGATGCCCTGAATGTAAAGAGTTAAAATAACAAAGAGATTGTTTTAAAGACTGAAAGAGAGGGCAGACATCTAAAGTTCACAGAGCAAAAAGCTGGACAGCTGGGGGCGGTGGGGGTGGTGGACAAGGGGCAGAGAGCCCGGCCACATGCCTCAATAGTGAGTCAAAGGCAGGAAGCCTCCTTGATCTAAAGGTAAGGGGGAGGGCAGGGTGGTGAAGACAGTCCTAGCACAGGACACGCCTCCAGTTCTCCAAAGCCTCAAATCCAGTGACTCCTTCAGAGAAATAAGTCAGCAGTGCAGAGTAGTTTCATGTGGTCCCTTCTCGTGTGTCAGAGAGCCGTGGTTGGCTACCATCTGAGAAGAAACCTATTATTCTACCTGGGGGGCCTTTACAAGTCAAAGGGCATGAAGATGAAGAGAGCCTGTCACAGACCCCAGAGGAAGAGCCAGTGGTGGGAGGCAGTCACGGATGGAAAGGACCAGATGCTAACACGCTAAAAAGCTCAGGCACAGAGGCTTGCCTCCAGCCACTTATTACACAGGGTGAGGTAGCCTGCAGTGGGTGGCTGGACCCTAACCTCATCACTCTGTAGCCTGAGAGCCCCACACTTGAGATCAGTGGAGATCAACCTCCAGAGACAAATCCACAAGCAGTTTCAATCCCAAATTGGTCGGGAAACCGACGCTCCACTGACCTGATAGTCACAGCCTCGTCCCTCAGGAACCAATAAATGCCCAGCAAGTTTTAGGATTACAGAGACCGGCCTGTCTGTATGGACCTCAGTGCTGGGCTTGCTTCCCAGAATCCCATTCCACTTGGGAGAAAACATCCTGGCCCAAACGTAAGTCTCCTGGGGTATACACACTGGGGCATCTTGGGAGGCGAGAGAACCTGGCCAGCACTCAGAAAGCAAAGCTTGGAGTGATAAAGGCCCACCTGTACCCAAAGAAGGGAAGTTACCAAAGTAAATGCCACTCTGGTAGGCATCTGACACTTATCCCATCCAGGACAGCACCCCATAAAATCACAGAGAAGATAAAAGGATGGTCCTTTCTATCACACTTCCACCCAGCAGACTCCAAATTTAAAGAACCCAGTCGAGGGGGAAATCAAGCCCTCATTCTCCTCTCCCTGCCTCATGGTTTCTCTTTTATTCCTTTTACTACACTTTTATAGATATAATTTTATCATATATATTTTGTTTGTTTGTTTGTTTGTTTGTTTGTTTGTTTGTTTTGAGTCAGGGTCTCACTATGTGAGCTGTGGCTGTCCTGGAACTCGCTCTGTAGACCAGGCTGTCCACAAACTCACAGAGAGCTGCTTGCCTCTGCCTCCTGAGTGCTGGGCTTAAAGGTGTGTGCCGTCATGCCTGGCTTCATATACGCTGGTTTTGAGGAAATCTTTTTTGAAGTTTTTACTCCCCTTCTATCATTATATATTTCACTTGTGTATTTTTTTTCCTTTTTGGGCAATCATCTGAGGTTTTTATTTTTCTTTCTTTAATCTTTTGTACTTTCTTCTTCTGATTCATTTTTTAAACTTGTTTAAAAGATTTTTTATTTTATGTATATGAGTATTTTGTCTGCATATAATACATATGTGTTCCATATTTTGTGTCTGTTACCAATGGAAGCCAGAAGAGGACATTGGATCTCCTGGAACTGGAGCTAAACTGTGAGCCACCATGCGGATGCTGGGTACTGGGCCTAAGTCTTCTTCAAAAGTACTGAGTGCTCTTAACTGCCAAGCCAGCCCTCCTCTTCCACTTTTTAACATTCTTCTTCACTCGTTTTTCTTCTTCTCCTTTTATTTGGCCTCACTTCTGCTCTGTTTTTCTTCTTTCCCATCACTTTCTTCTCTCTCACATACATACAATTTCTACAGTTACCCTAAAGCATTTAAAAACTTTGCAGCAGTCTGCAGTATCTTCTGCCATTTCTATTCTGCCGTGTTGGTGTGTGTTCATAGGTTTTCATCAGTTCTAACAGCATGTCTATACCTTGTACAGTTTGCTCTGCTCACAGTTACAACAGGTTGTTTTCTCTCCTCTGAGTGGTACTAGAGATTAGCCCTCAAGAGCAGGCTTCCTGCTAATTTCCCCAAACAACTGAAAGAGATATCTAAGCTGAAGATGCTCAAATTGCAACACAGAGCACAAAGAACATGAAAAGCCAAGTCACATGACTCCAACTAAAGATGATACCTCCTCAACTACAAAATTTAAAGGTATAAAAATGGATAAATGCCAGGTGAAGAATTCAAAAATTTGCTTGTATAACTCATCAGTGACATAAAAGTGGATACAAAAGAAACAGATGAATGAAGTAAGGAAACCCAAGACCTGGAGAAGAAAGTCAGAAATATATGTGAGAAAACAATATATACCAGACACTAAACAA
This sequence comes from Peromyscus eremicus, assembly GCF_949786415.1. Lineage (NCBI taxonomy): Eukaryota > Metazoa > Chordata > Mammalia > Rodentia > Cricetidae > Peromyscus > Peromyscus eremicus. The sequence goes on along the minus strand of NC_081425.1, from coordinate 84,674,754 downwards.
AGAACCTAACACTTTGGGAAAAGTTAAGCAAGAGTTGGGGATGTAGCCCAGTTGGTAGAGTGCTTGTGTTGGGCACCCACAGCCCTGTTCAATCCTCAACACAGCATAAATGGGACATGTGGAGACTCGTAATCCTAGCACTCAGGAAGTGGAGTAAGAAGGATCAGAAGTTCAACGTCATCCTCATTTATATAGCAAGTTCAAGACCATTCTAGACTACATGACACCCTGTCTAAAAAGAAAAATAAATAAAAATGTTAAAAATTAAACTCAATAATTCAAATAAAAAATAGTCAAAAGCAATCATAACAACAACAATAATAATAGTATCATCAATAGACCAGACAAAGTGGAATAAACAATGTCAGGGATATAGGACAAGGCTGAGGACACAGTATATTCAGACATAAACTCAAAAACTAAATGAATCAGGCAGAGATATAATAACAGCATATCTTTCAACAGAACCCCCAAAACCAGGAAATCATGGAGTAATGCATGTCCAGCCCTGAAAGCAAACAAATGCCAGCCCAGACTGTTACTTCCAGTAAAAACATCCTTTAAAACCTATGGAAAAATAATATTCCCAAAGGCAAACTGAAGCAACTCATGACCACCAAGTCATGGGTGTAGATGATATTTAAAGATATCCTAAACCTGGAGATGAAATTTCACAAGAAGAATATGTGAACAGAAGGGAACTAAGAAAGAATGCATTATATCCACCACAGTAATCCATCAACACCTTAATCAGATAGGGGAGAGAAAAAAGGAACAAACAAATCATAGACTAACTGACCAGTAAACAATTAAAAATCACAGGAAATAATAAATATCTCTCAATAACAACCCCAAATAGAAATGATTGGTCTTAATTCCACAATGGATAGACACATACTAGCTGAATGTATTAAAAGCAAGATCTATCAGTTGTCTCCAAGAAACATGCCTCACTGATGAAGGCACTCAATAGACTAAAAGAAAAATGATGGAAGTCAATTTCCAAACACTGGAAGTCAGAAACTAAGCCAGCCCAGCTATCATGATATCTGACAAAGTAAATGTTGAATCAAAATTACTCCAAAGAAACAAAGAAAGCCACTAAAAATGAATAAAGAGAACATTCCTCAAAGAGATACAATGATTATAAATATTTTGTTTACCAATTATTGGAGTTCCCAATTCATAAAACAGAAACTAATAGGCCTGGAAGGGCATATAGATCATCATATAAAGAGAATTGTGTGACTTCAACAGCCTACTCATGCTAACATGTCACCCAAGTTAAAAATCAGCAAAGAAACTTCAGAGTTAAATTGCACCATAGATCAAATGGACTTAACAGATATATAAGGAATATTCCATCTAACAAACACAAAGTATGCATCCCTTGGAACTTTCTCTAAGAAAGATCACATTTTAATCCACAAATCACAGCTTATGAAGTAACAAAAGAGTCAAATAATTATCAGATTACAGTACAATAAAATTAGAAAGAAAAGCTACAGAAACTACACAAATAAGAAAATGAAAACACAACTTACCAGAAACGCTGCGAGACCGTGAAGACAGCTCAAAGAGGGACGTTTATAGCTGAGAGATTTCCAATAAACAACATAGCTCATGGTCCTACAAGGGCAAAGCCAACCAAACCTCAACGCAGTGGATAAAAGAATTAGCAAAATCCAGAGATTAATAAACTAGAGGGGAAGTAAACGATATACAGAAGAGACAAAACAAAGAGTTAGTTCTGAGAAAACACAAATAAGATTGACAAACTCACAGCCAAACCAACCAAAAAAAATGGAGAGAAAACACATACTGGTAAATTTACAGATTAAATGGGAGACATCAAAAACAGAGATCAATAAGATTCAGAGAGTAATTAGGAAATATTTGAAAATACATATCTCATCCCTCGAAATTAGAATGTCTAGAAAAAATGGATAAATCCCTAGACACACGTTACCTACCCAAATTAAGTGAGGAGGATATGAACAACTTAGAACTATCAGAAGCATCGAGATTGAAGCTCTGATCACCTCCTAACAAAGGCAGGTGGGTCCCAAGAGCTAGCCTGCCAGCCATCATACCTGGGACAGTGAGTTTCCAGTTCACTGAGAGACACTGTCTCAGGGCAGTGTGGCAGACAGCTTTGGGAGAAGGACATCTTACATCCTACTCATTAGCACACTAGTGTTCGAACCACACATACAACAGACCAAAAAAAGCATGAACTTCCTATTTATATTTACACATGTTTAATGTAATATTTTGCCTTTTAAAAAAAGGAGTAATAATCATGGTGTGGTGGCTCACACCTGTAATCCCAGTACCCAGGTGGCTGAGACAAGAGGATAATCGTGAGTTCAAGGCCAACCTGGGCTATAGAATAGATTCTGTCTAATGAATAAATAAATAATAACAAGACATGTAAGTAAAATTAAGTTTTTAACTTGAAATTTTTGAGTCTGAGAACTGAACATAAGAACAAAAGAATCAAGAGATAAATAACAACAGGACAAGGAAGTTGATAAGTCTGGAAGCAGGTCTATCGTCTAAAAACAGGCTTCCAGTGAGACAACAGAAGAGGCTGTGAGAAGGGAATTATTAAAAACACAAGAAAACCCTCACGTATAGAATGCAATGAATCTCCAGATTGGCAAGGCCCACTTGCCAAACGCTTAACACCACAGCCAGTGTGCACAGCACCATGGTCTTGTAATGTGCACCACCATCAGTGTGTGTCAGTATGAACCAATCGTGTGCCCTGCTATCAGCGTGTAACTCAGTCTTTTAGTGTTACGTCAGAATGCCCCACCAGCATACAGCATGTATCATTATGTACTGTAGTCATGTATTATGTAGTCAGTGTATGCTACGATCATGTAGTGTGTGTCAGTGTGCAATGTGGTCATAAATGGTGCAGTCAATGTGCACCAGTCTACTAACACACAATCAGTGTTAGTGACTAGCGGGGTCTTGTGTGTAGTTGGTGTGTACTGTAAGAGCAGTACACTCCATGCTTAGCCAGGAAAGAAGCAACGGAGGCCAACATCCAAGCTCTGCTCACCTCACCCTGTACTCTGGAGCACCAAGCCCAAGGAAGAGGAATTTCTCAAGTGGTTTACCCACAGCATCCTTCTCTGATCGGTCTACCCTCAAGTCAAGAAAGTGCATTTTTATTTCTGTCAGTCTACAAAAAGACACTTTCTGTGAACAATTACCAACCAGAAAAAATGAATGAGGGGCTGAACACAAATACCAGGAGTGAAGAGCAAAGCCTGAAACTTCCAAACAGAAGGGGTAGTTAACGCAGAGGATCAAAAATCAACTGACATTTCACTGCCCATGAACATGATGGTAAACAGACGGCAAAGAAATCATGCCTTCAAAACTCAGAAAGCGTTTCTGCAACCTGGAATTCTGCACACTGAGAAACGTTTGGAGGAGTGGAACCCTTGGATTCCAGTCTTCAAAAATCTTACCTCCAGGCAGCCTTTCTCAAGAAATAAGTTACTACAGCATAGGATGGACCAAAACAGAAGGCATATGACCCAGGAATAGAGGGATGTGACCCAGAGAGAGATGAAGGGAGTTCTCACACTCGTGGCAAAAAAAAAAAAAAAAAAAAAGACAGCAGCTGTGCGATGGACCTAGAGACCAGAGGTACTGGGAAAGAGCAACCATGGGCGAAGAAATGTTCCTGACACACTACCTACCATGTCTGACCATGTAGAAAGCTGCAGAGCTGGCAGAAGACACAGCCAGAGGTTCTAATACAACAAAGGATGAACAAAGACACACATCCAAAAAGCTTTGCCGTGACTGTGAAACTTTCTATAGCATCCCACTCACCTCAGTAGTCAACTGTATTTCTTTGGTCACAACGAAAACACTGATTCTAGCAGTTTAAAAATAGCCTCACCGGGTGGTGGTGGTGCACGCCTTTAATCCCAGCACTCGGGAGGCAGAGTCAGGTGGATCTCTGTGAGTTCGCGGCCAGCCTGGTCTCTAAAGTGAGTTCCAGGAAAGGCGCAAAGCTACACAGAGAACCCCTGTCTCGAAAAACCAAAAAAAAAAAAAAAAAATAGCCTCAAGCTGAGTGAGATGGTACAGGCCTGTAATCTCAGCAACTCAGAAGCTGAGATCAGAGGACTAAGAGTTCAAAGCTAGCCTGGGGGACATAATGAGTTCAGGGCCAGCCTAAGCTACATTGAGAGACCTTTTCTCAATAATACATACATACACGTATATGTGGTCCCAAATTATTTGTTACCCCACCCATGTAAAGGCAATAATTATGTTCCATCCCCTTGAATATGAGCATGTCTATGACAAACTAATTGTGCAGTGACTTCTGAAGTGTTATGTGATGAGCAATTTGTCATCTTTCTTAGTCATTAGAACACCTTCACTACGAGAAGCCCCAGGTTAGCCCATGGGAAGAGACTATAGGAAAAGCCCCAAGGTTACCTAGAAGGAGGGAGCTGATCAGCTCCTTCTGTTCCACCTTATCCACTGTCTACTACAGTCATGAAAGATGCCCAGAGCCATCTGGTCAACCTTCCAATCCTGACTCACAGGGACTGGAAGAAAGAACTGTAGCTATTTTATGGTACCGAGAATTCAATGAATTGTTAAGCACAAAAAGGTAAAGGAACATTGGCAAAGAACCAAATTAGGACTGCATTGGGATCGTGGGAAGAGGAGAGAGAAGCAAAAGAGAGCTAAAACTTCACCTACCGGTGTTAGGTTAGTAAACAACCTGTAAAACTGGTGAGCCAAAAAAGACAGTTCAACATCTGAAATTTAAAATACAAATATGAAGTATGGGGGCTAGGGCAGTGGTAGGAAATTTGCTTAGCATTTGCAATGCCTTGAGTTTGCTTGCCAGCACCAAGTGTGTGTGTGTGTGTGTGTGTGTGTGTGTGTGTGTGTGTGTGTGTGTGTGTGTAAATATATATAAATACATATCCACATACATGAAGTGCTTCAAGGTTGGAAATGTCTTAGAGTTGATCTAATTCCACCAGTGGAGAACTCCATACCTGACTTCACATGATGAGTCATAGTCAAAGCAGTAGTGAACTAAAACATTGTGCAAAATACCCTGCAGGTCATGTGTGTAAGGTGCATATGAACGGCAAACAAGCTTTGTATTAGATGTATATGATATTCCAAAAATCTAAAGAGTTTGCACCCAGTATGTCTAATAAAGGATAGTTTGTGTAGATGTATGACTGTGACTATGTATACATACATACACACATGAATGACAATGTCAAAGGGTAGGTAGCTGGGGCAGTTAAGAATTCAAAAGTCATTACTTATGAGTAAACTACAATGTGCAGTTGACAACTACAGTTCCATAAGCCTTTGATCTCTCTTTAACTTTTTAACATATGTTCATTTACGATTCTGTTTAAAACAAAGATTTTTCAAAGAACAACAGAACACAGAATACTCTTTTCTTTCCCCAATTTTCAACAAAGGAAAAAAACCTCAGCTGAGCTTCACACAAACACGACCCATTTCCAGGGCCACCTGCTATAAATCACTGTCACATGCCATCAGTGTGGGATAAGAGGCATTCTCACACATGGCCCTACACCTCAAAGCACGTGTGATTTGCTAAAGGAGGAAGAACACATTCAGGAGATGCATGGAACAGGGTTCTCAGATTAATCAGGTAAGGCAAGTGGAGAGTGGGTGCTCCAGGCACGAGGCAGGGACTGTAATCTTGAAAGATGAGCATCTAGAGAAAGGACTGTGAGGACAGGGACTCCTAGGGGAGCTGAGATAGGTTGTGATGTCCAGGTTTTATGTCTGGGAAACCTTGGGTACCTTAACTCTGCTCTCACTCTGCCACACCTCTAAAACTCGAGCACATGGTTTCTGTGTTTCAGCTGCTCTCAAAGCCCCATCACTGATGACACTGATGATAAACTCCCAGAAAATCTGCCAGAGCGATGACAGAGATCATTGACATGTACACGGGCCTTTGTAGATCACAAAACTCGTTCCATTTTACCTTCACATAGTGAGGCAGGTTAGAAATGGTTTGGATATGTTTTTTAGGGGTGTGTGTGTGTGTGTGTGTGTGTGTGTGTGTGTGTGTGTGTTGCACAGATTGCACTCATCTGTGCCACTGCACAGGGATGTCTTTTTCAATTACTTCTCCATTTTACTTTCTGATATAGGATCTCTGGATGAACCTTGAGTTCACTGTTTCAACTAGACAGGCTAGCCAGACAGGCCCCTCAGCACTAGGGCTACAGGATAATGTTGCCATGCCCAGCTTTTTATGTAAGTGCCGAGGGTCTAAACTCAGGTCCTCATCCTTGCAGAGAAAGCACTCTGTCCGTTAAGCCATCTTCCCAGCCCAACCTCTTTCTGGTTTCTGAGACACAGTCTCATGTATCCCTGGCTTGCCTTGAACTTGCTCTGTATGAGCTTGCTTTGAACTTCTGATCCCTCTGTCCCCATCTCCCCCCATGTTGAGATTACAGGGGTGGGCCACCACACCCAGATTATGACCAGCACCTCATACATACTAGGAAAGAGCTCTACCAACTGCGCCATATCTCTAGTCTGCAAATCTTTGTACCTCACTGTACAGATAAAGCATCAAGAGACAGGTAAGTTAGGTGTTCCCCGAAGGCACCACACAAGTAGACAGAAAACTGAGATGAAAGTATGTGTCTGTGACGCCAGCATTGGTGGGTAACCAGCTTATCCAAATCACATACTTTTGGTACGATACCATGTCAGACCTTTTTGTTCAAGCTAGATGGGTGTGGTTAAAAGTAAAAAGAAAGGGCTGGTGAGATGGCTTCATGCCAAACCTGGTGACCAGAGTTCAGTCTCTGGGACCTACTCAGTGGAAGGAAAATGCCAACCCCCTCAACATCCCCTGACCCCTGTGTGCACATGAATGCATCCTCCCTGCCCCCAACTCTTTTACAAATTTAAGAGAAAAGACAGTTGCTAGAGTCCTGCTTCACTGCAGTGTTGGCAGTGAAGCAGAGGAGCTAGTACACAAATGGCCCACTCGGAAGAATTGCTCTGTCCAGCACTCACTGGCTCTAACAGCAGAGAGAGCTTTGGGCGAACAGCCATAGTTAAAAAGCAGACTGACAGAGAAAAGGAGAGGAGAGGGCAAGGGAGAGAAGCCAAGCAGTGTGCACGGTGCACATCACACACAGGGATTCCTGTCTAGAAAGGAGCAAGCCACCGCCTTGCAGACCTAGAGGGAAACCAGAACTCAAGAGTACTCCCAGCCGGAGATGGGGAATGAAATGAGTCAATCCTCCAGCTTAAGAGGCCTCAGGGGAGAAAAGTAAAAAGACAGCCACATCAGAACCATTTCTATGAAAGGAAAGGCCAGGAGCGTGGACTCAAGGACCGTGAAGCCTGGGGAATGACTCTCAGGAGGACAGAGTGACCGAAAGAAAGTTGACCAACAGCTGTGATAGTGTCCTCGGCCACCAAAAAGCATAGTCAAATTCCAGATTTAGCAAGAGTCGAAGCATAGCACCAATAATGTCTGACCAGTCACAAAGCTGTCCAGCGTTCACCAAGCACACTCCCATGCATTCGGTGATCTGTGCCACATTCCTCCTATTTAGTAACAAACCTGGGCATCCCAAAAACTGAATAACTTACCCAAGGTCCTGCCTCTGCTTAGTAGTAGCACTAGGAAGAAAACTCGGGTTTTTAGAATCAAAGGTCACATCAATTTTAAAAAGAAAAACTCGAAATTATTTTGTTTGGGACTGGGCACAGTGGCATGTGGTTCTAATCCCAATATTCAAACTATTCAAGGAGATCTTGAAGTTCAAGACCAGCCTGGGCAACATAGATGACTATATCTGAGATAGATGGATAAATAGACAGACAAACAGACAGATATGGATAATATTGTTTTAAGTTAAATATTCTGTTTTTAAGTATTTTTACAGGCCCCACTTTAATTTTTTGTCTTTGTGATAAACTTTTTTATATTATAAGAGAGAATAGTTTTGGAAATAATGACAAAAGCTATAACATAGTAAAGATATAAATAAGAAACCTAATTCTTTAGTTGAAGTGTGGAATATTATATACTAAATGCATTACACGCTTTCGCCTGACTTCAGTGGAGGAGCTGCTTACACCAATGTCACTACAAACACATAAATAATGTATTTTGCTACATGTAACCACAGCAGCACAATGAGGGGACAGGAATTTCTCAGCTCCATTATTCTTGAGACTGTGTTCCTTGTACAATAGATGTACAACCTGTGGTTGCTTTGATCAATCAATCAATATTTGCTTTTAATTGATGCAGTTACTTTTTCTTTCATATAGCTTCTAATAAAATACTCATTATAGTAGATTGTTGCAATGACAGTATAATAGCATGTGTTTTCATTTTGAGTGGCTTTATTTTAAAAGATCAAAAATATATCTTTTCTTATATTTACAGGTTTATTGGCATCTAATAGACAAAAACTGTATACTTAAAGTATAGAATGTTTATTTTCAATGTATGTGTATATACACACACAGATGCACACACATGTACATTGTAAAATTATTTCCATAATCAAGCTGACATATCTATCATCTCACCTAGTTATCCTTTATATTTTGTGACAGGGACACTTGAGACCCATCCATTCAGCAAATTTTAAACATACAATACAATATTACTAACTTAGTCACCAACTTGTATGTTTTCAGAATTTGTACATCGTGTGTGTGTGTGTGTGTGTGTGTGTGTGTGTGTGTGTGTGTGTCTGTGTCTGTGTGCATGATTGGTTGTGTGCCATAACACACATAGAGAGGCTAGAGGACAATTTAAGGGGGTCAGTTCTCTTCTTCTACCATGTGGGTCCCAGAAGAGCACTCAGGTCACAAGGATTGGCTGCTAGTGTCCTTACTGGCTGAGCCATCTCTCTGGCCCAGAACTTGAAAGTTTGTATTGTTTGACCAATATCTCCCCTTTCACTTAACCCTACCCACTAGGAACCATGAGTTCAATTATTACTATTATTTTGATTTCACATATAAGTAACATATGCAGTGCAATTAAACATGAAACAGCCTTAGCCATCAGAGAAATACAAATCAAAACTTCTTTGATTGGCATCTCACCCAAATCAGAGTGGCTGTCATCAAGAAAACAAATGACAAAAAGTACTACTGAGGCCATGGGGAGAGTGGGACTCAAACTCACTACAGGTGACAACATAAACTGGTCCAACCCCTATGGAAACCACCATGGAGTTTTCTCAAGAAAGAGAGAGAGAGAGAGAGAGAGAGAGAGAGAGAGAGAGAGAGAGAGAGAGAAAGAAAGAAAGAAAGAAAGAAAGAAAGAAAGAAAGAAAGAAAGAAAGAAAGAAAGGAGAACTACCATAGCGCTCAGCTCTACCACCCTTGGATATTGAGTCAGGATTCTATGGGACACTAGTCCATCCATACTTACTGCTGCCCTACTCCAAATACCCAGGGATGGAACAGGCAAGAGAACAAACGTATGGATGCAGAAAACATGGGACATATGCACACAGAATCTTTTTTTTTTTTTTTTTTTTTTTTGGTTTTTCGAGACAGGGTTTCTCTGTGCAGCTTTGCGCCTTTCCTGGAACTCACTTGGTAGTCCAGGCTGGCCTCGAACTCACAGAGATCCGCCTGGCTCTGCCTCCCGAGTGCTGAGATTAAAGGCGTGTGCCACCACCGCCCAGCCGCACACAGAATCTTAAGGAGCCATAGAGAAAAATGAAATTTACAGAAAAAACATATGCAATCAGAAATGACTGTGTTCATTAAAATAAGCCAGACTCGGAAAGACAAATAGCATGGGTTTTCTCTTACATATGGAACCTTGATTTAAAAGCATGCATACAAGGATATGGTCAACAAGGCAAAGTGACAGCCTATAGAATGGGAAAAGGTCTTCACCAACCCCACATCTGACAGAGGACTAATATCCAGAATATATAAAGAACTCAAGAAATTAGACATCAAAATGCCCAACAGTCCAATTAAGAAATGGGCTATAGAACTAAACAGAATTCTCAATAGAGGAAGCTCAAATGGTGGAAAGACATTTAAGGAATTGCTCAACATCCCTAATCATCAGGGAAATGCAAATCAAAACGACTCTGAGATACCACCTTACACCTGTCAGAATGGCTAAGATCAAAAACACTGAAGACAGCTTATACTGGAGAGGATGTGGAGCTAGGGGAACTCTCCTCCACTGCTGGTGGGAATGCAAGCCTGTACAACCACTTTGGAAATCAATATGGCACTTTCTTAGAAAACTGGGAATCAATCTCCCCCAAGACCCAGCTATACCACTCTTGGGCATATACCCAAGGAATGCTCAATTATACCACAAGGGCACTTGCTCAGCTATGTTCATATCAGCATTGTTTGTAATAGCCTTAACCTGGAAATAACCTAGATGCCCTTCAACTGAAGAATGGATAAATAAAATGTGGTACATATACACAATGGAATACTACTCAGCAGAGAAAAACAATGACATCATGAGGTTTGCAGGTAAATGGATGGATCTAGAAAAAATCATCCTGAGTGAGGTAACCCAGACTCAGAAAGACAAACATGGTATGTACTCAGGACCCTAAGAAAGACACAGGGATCGCCCAATGACAGAGAAATGGATGAGATCTACATGAACAACCTGGACGTGAGTGGGGGTAATGAAGGGCAAGGGTCAAGGGAAAGAGAGCTTAGGGGAGCGGGAGATCCCAGCTGGATCAAGAACAGAGAGGGAGAACAAGGAATAAGAGACCATGATAAATGAAGACCCCACGGGAATAGGAAGAAGCAAAGTGCTAGAGAGGTCCACAGAAATCCACAAAGATACTTCCACAATAGACTACTGGCAATGGTCGAGAGACAGCCCAAAACTGACCTACTCTGGTGATAGAATGGCCAAACACCCTAATTGTCGTGCTAGAAACCTCATCCAATGACTGAGGGAACTGGATGCAGAGATCCACGGCCAGGCCCCAGGTGGAGCTCCAATTGGCAAGAAAGAGGAGGGTTTGTATGAGCGAGAATTGTTGAGACCAAGATTGGAAAAAGCACAGGGACAAATAGCCAAATGAATGGAAACACATAAACTATGAACCAATAGCTGAGGAGCCCCCAACTGGATCAGGCCCTCTGGATAAGTGAGACAGTTGATTGGCCTGATCTGTTTGGGAGGCATCCAGGCAGTGGGACCGGGACCTGTCCTCAGTGCATGAGCTGGCTGTTTGGAACCTGGGGCTTATACAGGGACACTTGGCTCAGCCTGGGAGGAGGGGACTGGACCTGCCTAGACTGAATCTACCAGGTTGAACTCAATCCCCAGGGGAGTCTTTGCCCTGGAGGAGATGGGAATGGGGGTGGGCTGGGGGGGACCTGGGGGAGTGGGAGGGGGGAGAACAAGGGAATCCGTGGCTGATATGTAAAATGAAATTAAATTATAAAATAAAATTAAAAAAAGAAAAGAAAAACAAAAAGGAAAAAATAAATAAATAAAAGCATGCATACACATCTGTGTTACGTGTATGTCTTTGAAGTTCACCAAACTTGAAGGGGGTTTGGAGAAAGGAGGAATGGATCTTAAGGGAGATCTTCATGGCTAGGAAACAGGGTAATGGAATACAGGTCTCAAGACCAGTTGAGCGTGAAGGACATGGAGAGAGCGGTGAAGAAAGGCAACACGTGAGAACCAAGTATAATGGTATCCACACAGAAGACTCCACGATGTAACCCCATACTGTGGACGCCAACCCAAAACAGACTGATACGTTCTTAAAAGAACTTTGAATCTAGTTATCATACAATGAAGTAAAAAGGAATCAGGAGAGTATATGGTACTGGGCAGACAGCATAGGAGGACATGAGTTCAGTCCCCAGAGCTCACCTAAAAAGCCAGGCATGAGATATGTGCTTGTCATCCCAGAACTGGTGAGGCAAGCACTCTAAGAGTGGGAAATGGGGTGAGCAAGGTTGAAAGCAGGCATTAGGAAAAGCTAAAACTGTCGCATGATATATTCAAATGAATCAGGAATCCTCCGTGAATTGTCCATTCTCTCTAAGACTCAAGAGGGCAGAAGTCACTGCTGGCTCTGCAAGTCTCATTCAACACCGCTTCTTAAACTGCAGGTCACCATCCCATATGGGGTCACAGAACTGAAGGTGGGTAGCATGAAAACTTGACAACTGTGAAAGATTTCAGGACAGTCATCAGAACTCAAATGCGTGCTAAGCCCCAGGTATTTCCGGCAACGCTAGCCCATGTTGCATCATAGGGCTTCGCTGGCCCCTTGGTTCTGCTCACAGAGCTTGCACACTGTGCACTCTGCACACTGGCACATCACACAGCAACCCTGAATGCCAGTGAACACTGCCTGAGACTCCTGGGCTCAGAGTCAAGACTACTGTACATTATACATTGCAGTGTTTTCCTGGACATATATAGTTTCCTGCTCTGAAAACATGATGATTTAATTATGAAAAATGAAGACTTTGGACATGTTTCTACCATCATTCCTCAGCGTATATATCCTTGGATTGGACTGTGTTAGAGGGTTTGATTTTAAAAGTTGCTGTTGTGAAGCAGAGGCAGGCAGATTGAGTTCGAAGCCAGTCAGGTCTACAGAGCTAATTCCAGGACAGCCATGGCTACACAGAGAAACCCTGTCTCAGGGGCGGGGAAGGGAGTGGGGGTGGGGGAGTTGCTGTTGTAGTTGTCCACTTGACTTGCATTTTATTAAAAAAAAAAATCATTCAGTGAATTTTGGCTTGGGAATGGGACAGAATTCCCAACAATGTCTAAAACAGCTCCAAACATACTTCTGCCATTTTATGCTATACATTAATGCAAAGTGATTGACTCAGCTTTTATCATTATAAAATCAAAATATTAACCAACACTATAAAACACTGAAGAGACTCTGTGTCCTGTAGTACCAAATGTTCAGCCAAGATTTAATTTCTTATATAAAAAGAAAAAAGAGCAAACATCCATCTCATTAGTATGCAAATTTGCTTTCATCTTTAATAAGTGGTAAAATAATATGTATACAGGGCTAGAGAGATGGCTCCCTGATTAAAAGCACTTGCTGCTCTTGCAGAGGCCCAGGGTTTGGTTCCCAGCACCCACATGACTGCTCACAGCTGTTACTTCAGCTCCAGGGGATCTGGCTCCCTCCTCTGGCCTCTGTGGGTATTGTACTATGTGGTGCACTAACATGCCATCCAACCACTCACACACGAGGTAAATAAATCTTTAAAAAAAAAAACAAAAAAAAAAACCCTGTAATCAGTAATTTTTAAATGGCATGTATACCAAGTAATCATTTTAAAAATAAATTTTTTTATGGGTTATTATCAGTGAATGTTTGGTTTGTATTCCTATTTTATATACCTAGATACTCGGGGTCAAGAAAATGTTTTCAGGTGCAAGAGGGCTGTTAGTGGAGAAAATGAAAATGCCCTAGCATACAGCACTTGGCAGAGGCAGTGACCAAAACCTGACTGCAGCTGTTGTTGGAATGAGGGAAGTGATAACGTGTGCAGGGCCTGTAAGATCTGAGAGCTGGGGGAAGGCAAGAGGTACTCAGCAGGCAGGGGAATTGTCAGGGGCTTAGGCTGGATTCAGAAATGCATCTGAATTTCCTTCATCCTCCAAGCAGAGTCTCCTCTTAATTTCCAGATTTTTTACTAAAAAAAAAAAATCATTGTTTGAGTTGCAGGGGAAAGAATATGATCAAAATATAGTGTATGAGAAATTTTTAAATAAAAAGTTTTATTATATATATATATATACATATATATATATCATTGCTTTACATGATACATACGAGAATGAATCCTTAAAATAAACACATATAACAGTATTTCTCCCAAAAGATTCTTAGTTGAAGAATCATGATTGTGAAAGTCCAATGTGTGGTTAGTATTGGGTTAAGAGCCCTTCAGGGATGAAATCCTGGTATGAGGATCCCAGATTGAGTTCATGGTGAATCCACCTCCATTGCAGTGGAGTTCTAGAAAGATTTATTGGGGAATTCTGTCCCAATACCAAAGCCAAACTTCACTGGATTCTGTTTTTACAAAATGAAAGTCAATTCAGCAATGACAAGAGCAACTTTCAAAATCGAACCTCCAAACACAATCCAGTCCAAGGATACACATATGCTCAAGAATGGCGGTGAGGAAATGTTCAAGGTCTTTGTTTTCCATATTAAATCACCATGTTCCCCTAAGAGCGGAAAACTACGTGTACAGTAAAAACACTGCAATAATACACAGGAGTGAATTGAGATGTTCAGGAACACTACTGTCATCCAATACCTCCCCCTTTCAGTAACCACAGCCTCTGCCACATGGACACGAGAATACTGAAGACCGGCTGGGAAGACAGCGCCACAGGAAAGAGCAGTACGGCTGAGCCTGAGTCCTGAAAAAAGAACTGACTCCCACAAATTGTCCTCTAACCTCCACACCTGTGGCCTTGGAGTGCACATACATGCACACATGCTAAATAAATGTCAGGAAAAAAAAGTCAGAGATTATCAATGAGATGCTAAGTCCACTGAAGTCAAGGCAGAGAATTAAAATCTGGGAAGAAAAGGCCTCTAAAGTGACTAGATTCAGATATTAGATTCAGGCCAGTAAAACTTATCTGAATAAAAACACCTTTAAAACATCTTGAACGTTTAAAATAGTTTTTTTTTTTTTTTGGTTTTTGGTTTTTGTGGTTTTTTTTGTTTTTTTTTTGTTTTTTTTTTTTCTGAGACAGGCTTTCTCTATGTAGTTTTAGTGCCTGTCCTGGATCTCAGTCTGTAGAGCAGGCTGGCCTTGAACTCACAGAGATCCACCTGGCTCTGCCTCCCAAGTGCTGGATGGGATTAAAGGTGTGCACCACCGGCGCCCGGCCTAAAATAGATTTTAAAACACTGACAGTCTTGGTCTATTTTTAATTAACCCATTTTTATTCATAGTGTGTCTGTGTTTAATATTTTTATTGAACAAATCTCCGATCCTGCAGAAACCCAAGGAAAGTTCTACTCAAAGTTTTCAGTAGTAGACCTCCAAATTACTCAGACAGGGAAGTCTGTTTGCTAAATTTTTGTCTGATAGCCATAGCTTCCTGGAGTATATAAGAAACAATTCCTGTTAACTATAAAAGCTCACAAAAAAGAAAACAACCCAGAAAGTTAAATGCCCAGAACAGACGTTAGTCGTTAGGGTATAGGTCACAACGACCCCTTGCCTACCTCTACCACACAATATCCACTAAAGTACCTTCAACTGCTCATTCAACCCTAAGCTCCTTAGACTGTGCCTCACACTCACCTTACATAACCAGATGCTCGGTAAACATGTATGAGAGGGCTAGGGACATGGCTCAGCAATAGAGCACATGCTTAGCATGTACAAGTCCCTGGTTTCAGTCCCCGATATGAACCAAAAATGTACCCGAGAGATGCAGCATGGACACACATGAACTGTTAGTACAAGAGTGTTTGAAAGGTCTCTGGAATTAAAACAGAAAATAGTCAGCCTCCCCATTTCCAGTAGAGGTGGGGCTTGCTGGGAGGAGAAAAAGAACAAAAGAGTTAAGAGAAAGGGACACATATCCCACTTGAATGCCTGCTTGTCTTTCCACTATTGCTTTGCCCAAGGGTCTAGTGTTTACAAAGCACCACATGCATGCACCCGGTAAAGTTCCCTGTGATAGCTGCTTGTCAAGCCCTGACGTTTCCCAACACCTCCTGCATGTAGTGAAGTACAAAATCCAGCACCTTCACTAAGCGGGTAATTTTCACTGAACTCCTCTTCACATTAATAACAGCGCCGGAACCCATGCCCTCTTTGTGCTCTGAAAGTATCCCACATCCTGAGGACTTTCCTATGAAACGAACACACTGGTTTTATGTGGAGTGAACACTATGCGCTTTTCCAAACTTGGTCAAGAATAGTTCTTTTGAAAAAATAAAAAAATAAAAAAAGAGCTTGGCAAAGTATTAGAAAAGGTTGTCTTTTTAAAGGACGTACAAAGATTATTTTGGAAAGCTGGAAAAAGGAAACCCGTAACTTTACCAAAGAGACAGAAGGAAAGGTAATTGGTTTCTTTGAAAAGGAGTGTCTGCTCAATTCACTCCCACTTCTGTCTATAGACAAAATAGGTGCACAGGGGAGAAAACAGGCCTTGCTTTTTGAATTAATTTATGAACCACAAAACAGCACTTTCTGATGGATATAACACTTCATTTTAAGTGGACCTTAAAAATTGTTTCAAATGGTTTAAATTAACCCCTAACATAGTTAGCCTTCTAAAAAAGCTCCCTTACATTAAAACTGTGCATTCGTGTTGTTTTTATTACTTAATTATTGTGAGCATTTCTAAGGTCATTAGACACTCGTAAGTTATGGCCACACAGCCTGTTGAAATGTTTCCAATCTTTGAAACTTTTCATGAGTTCTCAGGCTTCACTCTGCTGTGTTTCTTCAAATAAGTACATGCTAGCAAACAAATATCAAAAAATCTATTCAAATACTGCTTGTGAAGAGAACAGACCTTTCTCATGAGTAATATTTTTAGTGAGATATACTTAACCTCACCCAATGGATACAGTTGATGGGAACAGGAATCCACACTCTGGCTTACAGTTTGGATTTGCTAGTTTAAAACTAGGTAGGAAACTTCAATTGTCCATGCATGCAGTGAGGATAGGATTACATTCCCAGAGGTGCTTTTGTAAGCAGGCTCATCGACATAACAAAGTAAAGTAGCCAAACCAACTCCTTCTGGATGCCACAATTATCTTTTTTATTAAGTTTATCTTCACTTTGAACATTAAAGTTACATTTAAGTATATGTTCACAGTAATGTTTTTATTAAAAGCTACTTTGGGAAAAGTACTGCCTTGTCTTTCACTTTTCAAAAGTATCTTCAAAAATATCTTTTAATGTCCACATAATATTCCAACAGATGCATATTTTCTTTTGCTAAGATTTCTCTAAGTTATTTTTAAATGTTTATTTTTACTTTTATTTGTGTGTGTGTGTGTGAGTGTGTGTGTATGCGCGCGCATGTGTACAAACACACATGTGTGTACTGGTGCCAGAGAAAGTTAGTGCACCGAATCCTCTGAAGCTGGTTGTGAACCACCTGAGATGGGAGCTGGGAACTGAACTCACATCCTCTGAAAGACCAGCAAATGCTTCTAATCACCAAGCCATCTCCCCACCATCCTGAGTTTCTCTCATTTTAACAATGATTGCATCTTTATTTTTGGTTAGTCCTTTAAGACAAAGTCATAAACGCCAATTACAGAGCCAAAAAGGTGTGAGCAATGTGAAGCATTGGCCTCAGGGGCCCTTCTCAGCTCCTCCTTTGGTCCCACTTAACACTCAGTGCTCTGGGATCCTTCTTCTTAACACCCACCTACTATGATAAGGTTATCCATTTGTCATGGATATTTTTAGACTTTTAGCCTATCCCAAAGGAGATGTTAAACATCTGGGGGGAAATGGCTTGGAGGTGGGGAGAGTGTTCAGTATCCAGATGATCTTCTTTCACTCTCAAAACTCTCTCCAAAACAAGGAAGAAAAGAAACAGAAACTTCACATAAAGTCAGTGAGTTGACAGAAGATGAACGACTTGACAGAAAAGAAAGTTCAAACCTAAGACATACAAAGGAAGATCTTGTAGAGTAAAAGCTAAATTGTCCCCAAGAACTCTAGGAGAAGGAGGAAATGTAAGTCTGAGATAGAAGAGAAGCATGGGCCAGAGGCCACGGTAACCCCAAGATCCTAACCTCCATCAGCCAAATTAAACTGCTTCCCCTTCCCACAAGACAGATGGGCTGTTTCTGCTGAAACTGAACCAGAACCATTCAAATCTGGAAGACAGCGGTTTGAGGCATGGAGGATTGTGTATGGGATAGAACTAAGTGGAGATAAAATGAACCTTAGTCCCTCCCACTACAATATGATGGCATTAGATGACTCCTTTCTGAAGATGGTGCGTGGCAGATGAGCAACACCCACAGATACCAACATACGGGCTCTCTAACAACAAACAAGTCTTGCAAACACACATGCACACACACACACACACACACACACACACACACACACATTAATTCATTCAATACATACTTATGGAGTGATGCTATTCTGGGTACATACGACTGAGAAATAAATAAAACAGAAATCCCTCTCTTCACAGAGCTTCCATCCTAGTAGAAGAAAGCAGACAATAAATATAACAAACCATAAATTATATAGTATATGGGGAAAATAAAACCAGAAAGTGAAGGGAGGGGATGCCAGAAATTCTGAATAGAACGGTCACATATGCATGTATGTATAAGATCATATGTGACATGCCAATAGAAGGGCAACTATTGGGGGGACAAAGGAGAGGGAAGGGAGGAGGGGTGCACAGGAGGGTCGTGGGAGTGACTAAGCAAAGCACAATGGGGCCAAGTACATTTCAGTGATGAACATGTCATAGAGAAACCATTATTTGGTATGCATACTAAAAAGAGGTCTTAAAAGATCTCAAAGAAATAATAGAAGACATTTTACCCTTTAAGTGGTAACCACACAAAGTTTTGAAGTAGCACCCCAAGAACAACACAAACTGTTCAGGTTCAAACATATGTGAAACTTTATGCAGCTTCCTGACCTACTGGGATGTGAACAACCTCCACCACATGATCCCATTGCCGTGGACTGAGCTGCTCCACTCCGCCTTCCCCACCATGGCAGACCCAAACTCTCCGAAAGCATCCAGTGGAGAACTGCTGAGGACATCATTAAGTTGCTATGGCAATGATACTTAGGGAGACTGGCCTACTGGCTTCCATGAAAGGAAGGACCTGTGTTGTCTTTGAACCATATCTGCAAGGCAGGAAAGAAATCTCCGTGTCCAGTTACCTCCAAATGGGAGGAAAGAACAATGTGACCACCTACACTGGAATTTTGATTTCTGGCCAGTAGGAGAGTTCCTCTGTCCTCCCTGTGATGGGTCCTCAGCAATCCCTGCATCTAGCCACCAAGCCTGCTTCAACAGGGATGGATGCGCAACCTGGAAGACGCTTCTTGCTGCATAGTAAGTTGGTGGGGACACCAACCCATCTGGCTCTCCATGCAAAGAGGAACCAAGATGAAGTGGTCCATCTGGAGAGATAGAGGCTCCTCCCCATCATTCCTGCAGTATTTGAACAATGCCCTCAGTGACTCTCAGGGAAGATCAGAGACAAGGCGGCCGCAGGACAAGAGTTATGATTATGGTGCAGCCTCCATGGCTTGGAAGCCCCTTTACAAATAATTTCAGATGTTATTTAAAAAATGTCCCCCATTGTACACTAAAAATACTGTTTTGATATACAAGGTTGGAAGAACTGTTTAAAATCTTACTTAATTTTTTAGTTGGCATGTAGAATGCTGGGTTTCATTGTGACATTTACTTTGTATATGTGTATGCATGTGTATAGTTATACACCAGATAAATAAGATTCAAGGTGTTTTTAAACTGTAGTTTCTAAAAATAATAAAACTGCAGATTCTAAAATTTTATCTCTAATATACAATTTTTCAGAAAACTACTGAAGAACATACCAACAAGAAAACAGAAGAACTAATAAATACTAGAAGAAACTATACAGGGAGAGACAGAAGGACTTCTCAGGATGATTGCAGGAAGTCCTGGGAACATAGCATGTAGCCCTAGAGAATCCTGAGTCCAGACTGGACAAGAACTATAGAGGCCTCTAAAGGGGACATCCCCAAGAAAGAACAAAATGAAACCAGAAGCTGAATTTTGAGTATGAGCCAGTAAATGATCCAATAATAAGCAGTAAGGTGATGAACCAGGAAAGAGTATTACATAAATGTTTTTCAATATAACAAACACCTAGAACAATGTCTTCAGAATTGGAGGTGGTTTTTTCTCAGACAGGGAGATGCCGGGAGACTGTTGCTTTTGTTTTTAGCTTTTTTACTTCCATTTTTAAAACGTACAGATGGATTATTTTGCCCATAGTAAAAAATTGCTCTTAGAAATGTTAAAAGTAGTTTGGTAATATCACAGGGGAAAACGATAACAGGTCATGCAATATTAGAGGAGAAAACTGTCTCATCATAAACACAGGAAGCACACACATTATATAATGCTAGAGGCCTTAGGAAGGTTCCTACCCTAACTCCTCAAAATGAGGGATAAATTCATAGAATCAGGAGGTATTGGAATCACATTGTCATAAAGGCAATGGTGTGTGAATTAGCATAGTGTCTCAGTTACTTTGTTCTTACCATGATCAAATACCGTGGCCACGCAACTTATCCAAGAGTTTAAGTAGGCTTATGCTTTCAGAAAGTTAGTCCATGACGCAAAATTTTGGCAGCAGGAACAGTTAGAACCCACATCCTAAACCACAAACAGGAAGCAGAGTGCACACAAAGCCAGAGACACACCTCCTCTAACCAAGCCACACCTCCTAATCCTCCCCAAACAGTTCCACCAACTGGAAACCAAGTATTCAAACATGTGAGCCTATGGGGGCCATTCTCATTCAAACCAACATACATAGACTGTGAGCAAAGCCCCAGAAGAAACTCTAAGCTCTGGGTTTTTTAATATAGACATATCTATTCACATATTTAAATGCACATATACATAACACATAATCCCAAAGTATGTACACATTTTATAGATCGTTTACAGAAATTAAGTATTTTCCACCACAATGCAGATAACTTTCTCTTCCCAGGCTGCCTTCTCCTCCATCATACATCTTCTAAAGTTTAGGATCATTAAAAGAGCTGCTACTTAGAAAATCTGGATCAGGGGATGGAATAGAGGTTGCATGGGTTTTGCTGCAGTGGAAGATGCTCACGGTCACCACTGTTCTTGCCTTCAGTCCTGACCTAAGAGGGGATGACAGGAATAGCCTCACTACCCCTCTGCTGGCTCACCCAGTGTTGTCTCTCCTGTGGAGGTCCAGGACTGACGTCATGTCCTAATGAGAACCTGACCGACAGTGCCCAGCACTAGATCCATGGGAGCAGCAGAGGAGCAAGGTGTGAAGTGGGCATATTAGAAGCTGCTAGTCTGCAGATCATTGCGCCAATTGTCAGACATGTAAAATAGTGAGTAAAGGTTATGTTAGCCAGCTTTCTGTCACCAAAACAAACACCTGACATGTCCAACTTACAAAGAGAAAATGTTTGCTTTAGGCTCACAGTTTTGAAGGTTCCAGTCTCTGGTGAGTGAGCCTTGTTGCTGTTGGACTCGTGATGAGGGACAAAGTCATAGGAGTATGAAACAAAGCAAAACTACTCACCTCATAGCCAGAGAGCACAAGGGAAAGCAAGGACGGGGCCAGGATGCCCAAACCCCATTCTATGCCACATCCCCAGTGGCCTAAAAGCCTCCTAATAGATCCCACCTATTGAAGACTCTGTCACCTCCCACATGCACACGCGCTCACACAAAAAATAAATAAATATAAAAATGCTTAAATATAAAAGGATATTATCTCTTAACTTTTTAAAATACTAGAAATTACACCAAATTTGCTAGGAATTATAATCACCTACATGATAATCTGTGATGAGTCATGATTGATTATTAATTCATTATAGTTTATAATCAATTACTAATAAATCTAAACTATCACTACTAGGAAGAAACTTTCATCAATCATGCTAAGGCTCCTTTTCCAACCTCTGCATAAAATGATACTTCACTGATGTTTAAGGAAGTGATCAAGATGTGCTGCAAAGACACCAGAGAGGTCTTCAAGTTGCTAGCTTGTTTTTAAAATCCTACTGTTCGTGATACCATGGTGTTCATCAGCGTATAAATTGTTGGAATTTTATGTCATTGCCTTTCCCATTGTAAACAAAGTTCCATTTGTGTGTTTTCAATTTTGATTCTTTATTGGGGGGGGCCAAAAATGAGTAAGGTCTTGGCCCCACAGTAATTGAATCTGCTGCCCTTGGCGGAGTTTAAGGAGACTTAGAATGTCTACTTCTGTCATTCTCAAAGAAAGCAATACCACTCTTCCCTGTCTAGAGTGCATTTTAGAAATTGTGGTGGGTGTTTCTGTTCTCTCAGCAATTCGAAGAGAGCCTCCTGGGGTCTGGTGGGTGGTGTGAAGGACTCAACACACTGTCTTAGAGGCCCACACACCCAGAATCATCTCACCTGGCCTTTGCTTAACCGGCATCCAGCCTGTTAATCACATGGGTGAAAAACTTGTTCCCTAGGACCCAAATCTATAACAAAACTCCTCTTTACATATAAACACATATTTTTGTGCGGTTTTAATATAGACCGAGGGGTTTTTTTTAGGAGCACAGCTAAGAAAGGAAGAGCATATTCTATTTTGTTTGGAACTTTACCAACTGTTCACCATTTCAGAAAATCACATCACTGACAAGAACTGGCTTTGTTTGAAGACCAATAGAAATGATAAATGAAGTCCTATGCTGAATACTCAGAGTTATAGCATTTGAAGATGTCACATTTATGGGGATTCTACACATAGCTGCAAGCATCTGGCTGCTTTAATATGTCTTCAGGTACAAGTGGATTTAAAATACATATTACTTAATGTAAGATCCTTTCATTTCTTTTTATATTACAATTGATATACTACATTGATTCCTAATTATATGTATAAGTGACTTACATTATTATTGAATTTTATTTCAGGATAGTAAAGGAAATTTTTCAAGTAAAAGTGATGACATCAGATCTGATATTGTTGAAAGCCGCTCTCTATACTCAGGGACTACACCACTCAACCAAATGATATTCTAGAATGCTCCAAATGACAAAGAAATTCATTCCCATTAAATTATAATATTGCTAGGTATGGTGGTGCATGTGTATAACCTTAGCATTCAGACATGTAGGAGAGGGTCATGAGTTCACCCTGGGTTACATAGTGAATTCCAGACCAGGTTGGCCTACATGGCAAGTCCCTATCTGAAAAACACAAAACAAGACACCATAAAGAGGAGAGAAAAGGAAAGTAAAATAAGTTATGGCCCAACATTATCACCTAACTTTGTGTGAATTACCTATTTTTTTTTTCAAGGGATCAGATGTCCAGGGTAGTTTCTGCCTGGCTCAGGCCCTGCAAAGAGTATCAAAGTGGGAAAGGCTGAAGAAGGAAGAGTAGAGACAAGGTGATAAAAATGCCCAAGATCAACTTCCTCAGCGCCACTCTTCTGATAAACATCAAACTTGTGAATAGTCCTACAAGAGAAAATAATCATTTACTCCCGAATCCACCAATGGTGACTTTTCTGTGACCAATGCCTTCTACCTACACTGAGTCCCAGCACCATGTCTGGCCCAGGGTTCACAGGAGTAAGGAGACGTTGACGGTCACAAAGACCATTGTAGAAGAGTTGTCAATGAGTTGACATTTAAGAGGATGCTCATGAAGATGGGTGTGGTTACAATACTTTCCTCAGGCTCAAAATATGAATCTCCTGGGCTATAAGATCATACTTGGATTGAAGTAAAAACAAAAACAAACAAACAAACAAAACCCAGCTGGTTTTCTGAAGTAGCCCAGAAATCTACACTAAGAAGTGAGGATATTTCCAATAATCCAAGGGTTGACAATGAGGGTGAAGAAGAGGCCAGATCAGCCATTAAAACATGAATAAGTTTAATTCTAATACATTTTTGTGAGTCAGGAAACAAACCATAAAACTTTATTCAGTGGCTAATATTGAACATGCATAGGGCCAGTGAAATGACTAGGCTTGTAACAGCACTGACCACCTGAGTTCAATGCCCAGGACCCACAGAGTAGAAGGAAAGAACCAACTCCCTCAAACTGTCCACATACATGCCACGGCATGGGTGCCCACCACACACAGAAAACAAACAAACAAACAAGTATATAAGTGTAATTTTTAAAACATACATAACATTGTGGTTTGAATGACCCCATAGACTCATATTTGAAGACTTAGTGCCCAGTTGGTAGAAATGTTTAGAAAAGATTAGAAGTCATGGCCTTGTTCAAGGTGGTGTGCTGTGGGATGTCCTGTGTGCTATGACTATAGGTTGCTATGATTGATTAATAAATAAAAACGCTGATTGGCCAGTAGCCAGGCAGGAAGGATAGTGTAGGCAGGACAAGGAGAGAGGAGAATGCTGGGTGGAAGAAGGCTGAGGCAGGGGATGCTGCCAGCTGCCGATGAGTAACAAGATGTAAGCTCTCTCTCAACCTCCTGCTTGCAGACCAGAGGTAAACTCTCAGCTACTGCGCCCGTGCTGTGCCCGCCTGTCTGTCACCATGTTCTCCACCATGATGGTCATGGACTCACCTCTGAAACTGTGAACCCAATAAATTCTTCTTTCTTCAGTAAAAAAATAACTAGGACACATGAGAATTGCGTCCCTGAGCATCTTCTTAAAAAATGGCTAAAACCAAACTTGTTTTGTATTCTAACAAAGAGATAAATAAATAAAAAACCAAACTTGCCACCTGCTGCCACCACCCCACATGGTTGCAATGTCCCTATTGCTACCATTCTTGTTTTTTTTAAGACTTACTTATTTTTGTTTTATGTGTATGGGTACATGGATGTTTGCCTGCATGTATATCTGTGCAACCCACGTGTGAAGTGTCCGCAGAGGCCATATGAAGGCACTGGATCCTCTGGAGCTGGAGTTGAACTTGTGAGCCACCATGTGGACGCTGGGAACTGCATCTGGGTCCTCTGAAAGAACAGGATGCTCTTAACTACTGAGCCATTTCTCTGCTGCTACCATTCTTAACCTCAAAACCACAGACTGAGACTGCTCCTCTCCTCTCTGAATGGCTCTGAATAGCCAGTTATTAGATTCCCTTTTATAATCTTTGCCACATTGAACTATCTGCTGCTGAATTTGAGCCCCACCCTAGTTTACTTAGATCCATAGGAGGCTCCCTTTCTCCCCTTATATCTTGCCAGATACTGTTCAGCAGACATTAGACCATTCCATCCATGCATTCATCTGTTCACTCCTTTCATTCACATGTCAAACACTCACACCATTACATATCAGGCAATGGGGAATCGGGGAGGAGCAAGCAGAATCCCTCCTGGAGGACATCACTCTCTAGACACAGATACAGACAATCCAGCAAACAACTGGCATTGCACGAGCTTTTCCTGGGGAAACAAGAACAAACATTGCTTCTCCCAAGACACAGCACCAAGAACAGACCAAAGCCAACTATTCCACCGAAGTCAAGCTTGGTGAACGTGAGAGACCAAAATGAGACCAAAATGCCTCCATCTTAGAAATAAGGCCTAAACTTTCTCTATTTTAGGTATAGGTCTCAAGTTACTGGAACAGGCCTTGAGTTACTAGAACCAGTAACCGGACCCAGATTCCAGGAATTAGAAAGTGCATAGTACAGAGTATCCCAACCCTAGTCTCCATGGTGGTTGCTTAACCACAGAAATGTCCTCACCTGAGGGCAGCCAATGAGGAACAGTGACAGGCATCCACCCCCCTTAGATGTAAGATAAAGATAAGGTTTCTGGAAAGTCCCTAGAAGCAAGCTAATTCAGAATTGTACCCATACTAGCACCCCTAACTGATGTAACCTTGTGGTTTTTGCCTTTAAAAACTGAGCTTGCAGGGGCTGGAGAGATGACTCAGTGGTTAAGAGCACTGACTGCTCTTCCAGAGGACCTGGGTTCAATTCCCAGCACCCACATGGCAGCTCACAACTGTCTGTAACTCCAGTTTCATGGGGACCCAATACCCATGACAAAACACCAATGCATGTAAAATAAAAATAAATAAATTAAAAAAAAAAACTGAGCTTGCAGAGGGGCGGGCACCACCTCCAGGCTCCACTGTGTTGAATGGCTTGACAGGGTCCCTGTCTGGGCTTGTATTGCTCCCTAATAAAGCCTTGCTTTTGCATTCTGGTAAGCTCGTCTTCGGTGGTCTCTCTGGGGGTTTCGAGCTGGGCACAACAAACACATGAGCTTATTGGGCATACCTACAGAGCAGAGGTGAAGGAACCTACGGTCACGTGGGTGACCTCAAAGGAGCTCCAGCACCTGTACGCTTCAGCTCAGCATGCATGAAACTTCACCATAGTGGCACGGGTGGAGTGTCCCCTTTAGTTAACCTACTACATTACACTCACTCTAGCACCTCCCAAGACTACAAGACCATGTGTGGCTTGGGCAGGATTACCTATGCCTGGGCAGGAGGTGTTGGCAGGCATGGCTGGACTCTGACCATCTTGTCCTCTCATTCTATGAGGAAAAAAATCAACAAGCTTGATCTGGAGGGTTGTGTGCAAGAAGTCACACCTGCTCTAGTGAAAATGGTAATGGCCATTAAGCTTGGAGGACAGAGTGACACAGTTAGAATCCAGGGTGTCTAGTGGTGTGACAGGAAGGCCATGGAGGGGTTTGGGAGCAGGGCCTATTCCAGTGGATGGGTACAGGGAAGACTTCAGGCAGAGAAATAGGCAAAGCCTCCAGAATAGTCTCTCCAGTTCAGTGTTCAGTATGCAAAAAGTGGTATGGGGTTGTCACGTGATTCATGGGTCATGTCATTGTCATGCGACCCTTGAGAGGTCACTGAAGCCAAATCTTTTACTCAGCATATTGAATATTCCCTTTCAGTTCCAAGTTCCCAGTTAGCAGTAATAATGGCAGATTAGTCCGCTTTTTGTTGCAACGACAGGTACCCACGAGAACAAAAGCAGAGCAAGTTTGAATGAGAACGGCCACCGCCGTGGCTCCTAGATCTTTAGGGAGCCGTGCGGTTTGACTGGAATCAGATGTGACGTTATTAGATTAGGCGTGGCCTTGTGGGAGGGAGTGTGTCACTGGGGGTGGACTTTGAGGTTTCAAATGCTCAAGCCAGGCCCAGTGATTCTCTCTCTCTCTGCCTGCTGCCTGCTGCCTGGGGATCCAGATGTAGAGCTCCCAGCTGCTCTCCAGCATCATGACTGCCTGTGGGCTGCCATGCTCCCCACCATGACGACAATGAACTAAACTTCTGAAACTGTAAGCAAGCCCCAGTTAAATGTTTGCTTTCTTAAGATCGGCCATGGTTGTGGTGTCTCTTCAGAGCAATAGAGCACTGACTAAGACAGTTTGTCCCACGATTTCAGGGTTTTGGTGTTCAGGCCATGACTGGCTTACGCCCTTGCTGAGAGCCTAGGGTGAGACACGCCACCATGGCAACAGGAGCTTGGGGCAGGTGAAGTTGCTCACTTCACCACAGCCAAGAAAGTTTAGAGAGGAAGCCAGGGACAGCTTCTAAAGACACACCCCCAGTGACCAACTTCCAGTAGCTAAAGCTGCACTCCCTAAGGTTACAGAGACCTTCCAAAGGAGCACCCGCAGCGAACAACGAAGTCTTCAACGCACGAGACCCTGGCCGACATTTCATTGTCAAAGCATAACAGGTTGTGATTTGTGTTTACTTGAGCTATGAGCAAAGTTCTGGCTGGAAAGATTTTGTTTACTTACCGTGACTCCTTTAATTTGTGTACACCACAACCTGTATGTCACGAGTGTTCACACGGTTGTTCAATGACTAAAAACAATGTTTGAAAAACAAACAAGCAAGGGCCAGGGAGATAGCCGAGAGGGTAAAGGCACTTTGTCACCAAGCCCAGGGATCTAGTTCAATTCCTAGACCCCACATGGTAAGAGGAGAGAACCAGTTCCCACAAGTTGTTCTCTGTCCTCCACACATGTCATGGTATACACACACGTGAGTGCACACACACACACACACACTCACTCACACATGCACCACTAAATAAATAAATGTAAAAAAAACCACAAATTTTAAACAAATAAATCAGATGCCATCACAAATCCAAGAGTGTGAGAATAAATGAAGATCCAGGACCTCCTGCAGGCAGCTTGTTTCAGGAAGCCTGTGCCTAGGAGGGGGCTGTGGGGAGAATGAGGCAAGAAATACAAAGGGAGACAAACCAAGAAGCACGCTACAAAAGCAGGCCAAAATAAATGCAATTTCCATATCCTAGCACTCAGGCTGTACCACCTCGCTGTGCCTCGGTCTACCGGCTAGGTGGCTCTTTCTTGCTGGATTTGTTGTTGTTGTTGTTGTTGTTGTTGTTGTTGTTGTTGTTGTTATTGTTTGAGACAAGGTTTCTCTGTGCAGCTTTTGGAGTCTGTCCTGGAACTCAATCTGTAGACCAGGCTGGCCTCGAACTCACAGAGATCCGCCTGGCTCTGCCTCCCGAGTGCTGGGATTAAAGGCGTGCGCCACCCCCGCCCGGCTTCTTGTCGGGTTTTTTTGCTGCTGCTGGCGGTGCTATGATAGTTCCTACTCCTCCCCTCACTCCTGGGCCATTCCAGTCTTGACTGGTTCTCCGCACACCAACAGAAAGCACACCAAAAACAGACTCTGCCTTTAAAATTTTAACAAATTAAATCCAGGCGTAATAGATAGATGTATGAAGAGGTTGGAGAAAGAAACGGCATGAAGTATTCTTCAATTACAGAGTTTAAACAGGGTTCTTATATACTGTAGTATTGGCTTATATTCTGGGTGCTGCTGAAGTGAAGAAAGAACTGAAAATATAAGAAACTCCTACCAATCAAAGGCAATTAGGAACGGAGTCATCTTTCTCCTCTGGGTGGGGATTAAGGAGGAAATCACATTCTGTTTACTAATACTCACTCAAAACATCAGTTTTTAGAAACCTAGTCCCTGCAAAGCAAGATGCACTTAAACCATTCGTCAATACCTTCCTCCAAAAGCCACTAACTCTGTCCCTGCACCGGGCAGTACAGAACACAGTGAGGCCGACGCTCTGAGCAAGCCATCTGTGCAGAGACTACGCTTGAGTGGACAGACTGTCCCACACTGGGGACCAAATTAAATGCGAACACCGACCTCGCCAGTGTGTAAGGGTCACAGAAAGCCATTTTGGAGTAGATACGATGATGGATTAATGAAGTTATAACAGGGAGAAGAAGTATCAGAAGTTAAGATTTCTGGTCCTGATTCTGCCAATGATTTATAACATCATTGTCTGCCATGACATGTGTACATTTTGGTCCTTGATTTCTCCACTTGAAGTAACGTGAAGTAGTGAACCACGTGATTCTAAAGTCCTTTAACTCAAAATGAAGACTAATCATCAGATTGGTTTTGCACAGCTAGTACACCAATGAATTATGCAAGTAAGCAGGTGTGCTTACTGGAGTGTGGAAGGGGATGATGTTATTTTTATGTGGTTCTGTATTTACATATCAAGGAACACAGTGCATGATTGTTATATTCAGGTATCAGCACTGTCAATAACCATGACCTGAAGCACATTCCAACAGTGGGGCAAAGCTTAGAGTCAAGGAAACTGAAACATTACAATTAAATATCCAAGACCATATTATGGGTCCATTGCAAAATGCACCGCTAATTTGCTTAAGGATGTTTACTATCTAATTTGTCTCTTCTTGTTCCCCAAAACAATGGTTTCCTGAAAACCTAAACAACACAAAATCCAATGATAGGTTAAGTCAGGATCTCTCTGTAGCTCAGGCTAGCCTCAAACTTGTAATTCTCCTGCCTCAGCTTCCTGCATGCTGGGATTACAGATATGCACCACTATAATATATTAAAGAATCAATGTGTTGCTGGGCAGGGGTGGCACATGCCTTTAATCCCAGCACTCAGAGGCAAAGCCAGGCGGATCTCTGTGAATTCAAGGCCAGCCTGGTCTACAGAGCGAGATCCAGGACAGGCACCAAAACTACACAGAGAACCCTGTCTCGAAAAACCAAAGAAGAAAAAGAAGAAGAAGAAGAAGAAGAAGAAGAAGAAGAAGAAGAAGAAGAAGAAGAAGAAGAAGAAGGAGAATCAATGTGTGTGTGCATGTGTGTAATATATGTGTACATGTGCATATGTGGAAGCCAGGGGTCAATGCTGGCTTTCTTCCTTGTCCCTTTCCACCTTATTTTTCCTGTCTTAATTTCTGAAGCTAGGTCTCTCACTGTACCTGGAGCTCACTGGTTGGCTGAGCTCACTGGTTGGCTAGTGAGCTGCCACTGATACGCCGTTCTCCACCCCAACCTTCCAGGACTGGAGTTACAGACATGCGCCATGTAGGGCTTTTGTGTGGGTTCTGGGGATCTGAATTCAGGGCCTCATGCTCAGCAGCAAGCACTTTACTGACTAAGCCATCTCCAAAGCCATTCAAATTTGTTCAATATAGATTCAAGCTATGAGAATAGAACAAAATGTTTAGTAAATGCTACTATGATTGGAGAAGCCTCCAAAAACAGTGAAACTTTATCAGACTTCACAAGAAGGAAGCTTGGTGTTTAGAATGAGGGAAATGGGGGGGAGGGGATGGGGGGGGCGTTTAGAGCACAATGCCTCCAAACAAGATGAAAGGAGAGAAAAAACTCATGAAAAGTTGTCCTTTGGCCTCCAGATTTGTGCCATGCACAAATGTGCACCTGCACGCACTCACGAGCGTGTACGCATGCAAACACACACACACACACACACACACACACACACACTGATTCTTTTTTAATTAGATTTGCTTGTCTCATTTTATGTGTATGAGTGTTTTTCCTGACTGTATGTGCAGCATGTGTGTGTCTGGTACCCAGGAAGGTCAGAGAGGGTATTGGATCCCCTGGAACTTGGGGTTCCAGATGGTTGTATGCCACCATGTAGGTACAGGAAATCAAACCCGAACCTATACAAAATTAGCAAGTGCTCTTAACTGCTGAGCCATCTCTCCAGCCCCTCTTAATTGATTTTTAAATTAACAACCTCAACTGACAGAGGAACTCTCTCCCTGGTGGCTGACTTACATAGTACTAGAAGTTGCTTATGCAAGCTCCAAGAGGAGAAAAGACTTCTATGTCTCACCCAGGGCTAGATCCTGCATGCTGCAATACCAACCTGCCTGACAAGATGTGTCCACTGATGAAATCCTGAGAGTCATGGGAGTAACCAATCACTTTCTGATTGGATCTGAGGCCTGCTCTGCAGAAGGGAGTTCATGCCTGGTACTGTAAACCAAGCCAAAAGCCTATGGCTCAAGAGCTTATCTGCTGTAGGAAAGAGACTACTGTTGTTTTGCTAAATGGCCAAAGCGCTGAATACAAGGAATTGAGAATGCCCAGCTGTGAATGAATCATCTCTCTCTAGCTCCCCCCATCCAAGGCCTAGGGACACTGTGGAAGAGGGGGCAGTAGATGGGAAGAGTATGAAATGCTGGCTTCTGCACATGACATGGCTTTCACACACATTACCTTATAGCAGCTGTGTTTACTTACACAAAACTTGTACAAGATCTACCAGTCAGAATGTCCAGCATGGATGGAGGAAGGCCCCAGGGCTCCCCACACTCTACCCCCTTGGCAGAGTTACCATTGGCAGTCGATAGATCCCGAAGGGAGAGTCGCTCTCCTGTGGGGACATGGCTCCTGTAGGGTCCCCACACTCCCAGTGGATGGCTCCACATCCGTGCATGTATGGGCTGCACTAGTTAAGTCTCGCATAATTATTAATAACATAATAAAAAGAGGACATGGGGTTGAGAAGGAGACAGATGGGGGAATTATAAATGGAGTTGAAGGGAGGTGCCATTGGAAGGATGATCAGAATATATTGTATCAATAGATGGGAGTTTTCAAAGAGTAAATAAAATATCACTTAAAGAATGAAATTTCTTAAAAGATTAACATTTTGCCTCTTAGAAGAGAGAGGAACAGCCTCCTTTCCTGGCATCCCCAAGAATAATTAGGGCATTCCTACGGCGGTTATATAGTCAGAGTTTGTTGACTGATAGATTTCCAATAAAAGACCGGGATTTCTATCAACTTTGTATTACTCACAGACAAACCCCACTGGAAAGTAAAAATTGCACAATTTTATTTCCCATCCATCTTTTGTGTCTTTTTCATGCCTGCTGCTGTTTGGAATCCAGGGGAAAAAAATGTATTGCCAACTAAGTCATCGCCTCATTAGGAAGCAGGGTCTGAAACCAATTTTTCAGAACAATGACTTGTTAAGTGGTGAAAAATGCAGTGTTTAGTCATGGAGAAAATAAAGACAGATTCACCGTGCAATTTGTGTTTTTATATATATGCTAAAAGATGAGAATTTAACAGTGAAGGGAGCTGGTCTATTATCAATGTTCTCCTTCGAAAAGAAAAAACAAGTGTACACCTTAATGCACCACGCAGGAAGGCTTCTTCCTCCGCTCCTTACAGACCCTGCCCTCCCCCATGTTTTCTTAAAATTCAGAACAAATGTTGGCCTTGAAAGGAGGTGGAGAGTCGCAGAATGGAGGACATAGAATACTCAAAACAAAATCTCCCCCTGAGAGACAAAGTGGGTGAGCGTTTCCAGGTGAGGGCGTGTGGTGGGCCGTCTGTCAGGGCTGCTAGTGACTGCTGGGTTGTTTGTGAAGGACACTGAGGACCGAAGCTGAGGAGCTGCAGTAGCCCAGAGTGAGAGATGTCAAACAACCAGACATGAGGCCAGTTTTTCGTAAGTAGTACCTCAGAATCATTCCGTGAGAACAAGTTCCATCCTATTATGTATGTGGTCTCTTGAAGATAAATGGAGAGAAAATAAAAACTGTTTGACTCCATCCAGTATGACCACTGAAGGAGGAAGGAAGGCAGAATACCAATGCTTTAACATCAGCTTGGCATGCAACCGAAAACACCCCGCAATCTTTCTTTCCATGGTCCAGAATGCATAGAGCAGTAATGATTTCCTCTGTAGAGTAATTGCTTTCTCCCTGCTCCGGGCCACAGATTTTAACCATCAACTCCAACAGATTAGTCAGCAAATTTACACCATCTATCACCCGAGAAGCCAGGTCAGGGAATAGAGGTAGCTCCACCAAGATGGTCAAAGAAAAGCAATCCCTAAGAAGATTCTGCAGGCGGGTCAGCCTACCACATTAGATCCTGGGGTTTTTTTCTTAAAGTTCTTTGTTTTGATTGTTGTTTTTGTTGTGGTTGTTGATGATGGTGGTGGTGGTGTATGTGTGCGCACATGTGTGTGGAAATCAAAGGAAAACATCTGGTCTCCTGCTCTATCACTCTTGCCTTATTTCACCAACAAAAAAAAAAAGTGTCTCCCACACTGCCTGGAGCTAGACTGGCAATCAGCAAGCCTCAGAAATCCTCCACAGTGCTGGGGACACAGGCACTTCTGGAGCCTTGACTAGCTTTACGCATGGAGCTGGGGATTTGAACCCAATACAACAAGCACTCTTACAGACCGGAGCCAGACTCTCCTCAGCCCCCATGTCAGATTCATAATCTAAAATCTGTCAGTAGGACAGCAGAAGGAATCCCTGGCATCCAAAGAGTCTCAAGGTGCTGTTATTTCTGACACTGGTGGTCTGGTTATGGCTGTTACCGAAGAAAAAGTGTGGAAAAGAAGGTTTCGGGCAACACAGACTTAACTTTGTACATGTATCGTTCCCTCCTCTTGCTTCCCTTCCAACAAAAAGGAATTAAGTACTGATACATGCCCCAACGTGGATAAACCCTGAACACACTACGCTCAATGAAAGTCAGATTTGAGAGTAAATCAATTGTATAATTTCATTTACTTCAAATATCCAAACCATCAAATCCATTGATAACGAAAGTACATCACTGGTTGCCAGGGATGGGGCTGAGGAAGAGGGTAGGAGCCACTGTGAGTGAGTATGAAGTTTCTCCGGGAGACAGGAAACTGTTGTGAAATTGTATGTGGATGAATGCTTGCTTGCACAGCTGTGTGCGTGTAGTGAAAGCCACCAGGTTCTACACTTTACGCAGGTGAATGTTATGTTTTATGGATTGTATCTCAGCTGTATGAAATGTTGGGGAAGCAGGTGAATAGTGTTTGTGAATGAAGTTCCCAGAAATAATTTGGGGTGAGAGAGAAAGCAGCCCAGAAGCCAGACCTGCATTTTGAGCTGAAGGCCTGAGAGAAGCCCCCCTGCTGCAAGGAGAGAACAGCTGACTGATGGCCCAGCTGCTGCCCTCTGGATTTGCTACCACATTTGTGCCAGGCTTCTGCTGGCTGCTTCCAATGACTGGGCACAGCAGGAGCTACCGCTGGCTTATTCCAGCAAGAACCCAAGTCCTCTAACAGGCAGCATTGGCTCCAGGACTTCCCAGCTACCTGACGGCTAAGAAGTTTAGTACTAGCTCTTCTCTGCAGGCCAGGGCTCACGATGGAAAAGGCGATGGGGGCTGACCTTGTTAATATTTACAGAGAGGAAGAGTTATACAGTAATAAAGCGCTGGGCCAGTGGGACAGTCAAGGGAGCCTGACATCCTACAAGGGACAGCTAATACTCCGTGGTGTTCCGGGGGCAAAAATAGGTGGACAGTCACCCAAAGTGCTGTTTTACATCTGCAAGAAAAAAAGAAAGATAAGAAGGAACGAGGATGTGGCTTGAGGGTGTTCTTCCCGATGAAGAGCTGCCTCCCTCACCCAACGCTTAGGCCCGAGGCAATTTTCTTACCCTGTGACTTTCATTTTCTTGTCGTTTTTTTAAACAATATTTTTATTAATTCTTAATTTCACACAACACTTTTGAATAATTCACTCTTCCCCACAACCCCAACCGCCCCCATAACCATCCTCTCCACCCTCCCATCCCTTCCTACCCAACTTTGAGTCTTCCTCCAAGTCCACTTCAAGGCAGTTGTTAGATCTAGAACCCACTGCCCACCAAAAATGAGATGTCCAGAACCCTAGGCCACCCCCACTCCCCTGCCAGTCCCTCAAAAGATCTGGGGCTTTAACTACTGCCCTTAATATATCATGGGGATAAAGAATTTCTAGACTTTTTGAGAACTATTGAACACAGAATCTAAGTAAAATTGATATCTACAGGCCTAAAACATCATGGTGGCCCTTGTGTTATCTAATTTGAAGACCAAGCAATAGGTCCTAAGGTTTTGGGCCTGTGTGGCAGGAGCTACCACGGTAAAGAAGGTCACATAGGAACTCTGAGATTTACCCTGTGAGCTAAGATAGTAAATCAAAGCAACATATACTTAAATGTGGGTGTGTGTAGAGTAATCCCATCTAGAGACCTAAAAGCTACAAGACCTATCATATGTCCATCCAGTTCTCTAGTCTGGCCCCTGCAGAACCTGGATAGATCCCAAAGGATGCCCACAGATGACCATAACCTTGCCAAGCAGTGGTCCTCATTGCTGTGCTGTGCACAGTAGAAATGCCGCCCAGCCTAATCAGGCCTTGGAGACGGGATATGTGGATAAGAATTTGGAAAATGCATCCTGTTCCATTCTGCATTCGCATGAGACCAATGCAGTGTTCATCTATCTACACGGAAGGTGGCTGTGTGCCAGAGGCTTTGGTAAGACACACAGGGCAGGGTGTGGAAAATCAATTGCCACTCCATCCATCTCTCCAACAAATCAAACAGTCCTGGTGAGCCCCTTTGGAACCTGTGGTCAACCAACTCCACGCCTGAGAGGACTGCTCTAGCCCTTGTCGGGTGACCTGAAGGCTGCCAACTGTGACCAGAGCCCAGAGCAGGAAAAGGCTGCTCATCATCTACAACAGAACTGTCCAGCTGCTTGTGTTAAAAACAACCCAGCCGACTCTGTGATATAGGCGTATCAGGGACGGACAAAAGATGAAGTGTGGAGCCTGTGTCGTCACGCCCCAGAGGAGAGTCTTAATACCAGCCCTTAGGATCCTGGAGTGAGTCAATGCCCCTGCAGAGAATTGCATGCTCTTTGGAAAGTAGTCCTTTAGAGTCGGAGTCCTTGCCTCTGAAGCAAGTGAGTAACCACACCTGCCCATTAAAAGCTGGATTCTGTTGAACATGCCAAGTGAAAAATATGTGACAGCCCAGCAACATGCCATCACAAGACAGAAATGATACACCAGTGACCCAGCCTGAGCAGGAACAAGGCACAGGATGTAGCATGAACAGGTTGCCCAGACTCTAGATCTCCACCACAGCACGCCAGCGCTTCCCTCTCAGATCATGCCCATGGCCATTCAGGAAGTCCTACAAAGCCCATTGGCAAGGTGGGAAATGGCCTAGGTCTGGCTTGCAAATGGCTAACAAAATGGTATGTGAATTATATGCTAGCTCTGTCTTGGTCACAAGCCGTATGTGGTTACATGTTACAATGGCTAGAAACCGCGTTACAGCCACATTCAGAATCAGCCTTGAGGGAGGCAGAGCAGAGGGAAAGTCTTCCCAGTGGGTAGGTTCAAGCAACTCACTGGGTCATGCACCTTGTGAAGAAGTAAAAGCAGCCTTGGCCTGAAGTGAAACCATTTAAAGGTTTCTAAGCCACGGCCAAATTGCCTGACCATTACTCGGGAGTCTGGAAAAAGGTGGTGCTTCCTGGTCCTCCCAGCAAGGGGGTGACTGTCATCAGCTAGAGGGATATGATTGTCAAGGGTTCAGAACTCTCAGAACTTTCCAGCCTGAGTCACACAACCAGTAAGTTCCTAAAACCTACCAAGGTGATGTTCAAGGCGGGGAGGGGCTTAGAATGGACAGTAGAGAAGAGAAAGAATGGGTACCAGTTATGACCCTTACCCAAACACAGAAAGGGGGCCCATAGTTATCCCACCCACCTCTTTTAATTTTCCCCTTAGAAAAAGAGGCTTAGGGGAACTGTGAACACTCTCCGAGAGAGGTGGATTCGTGCATTGCAACGAGTGGACACCGGCAGCCACAAAAATGGATGGTCCATATCTCCTCCTAAAGAGTATGCGGCTGACGGACAACCCCCCCCCCCCCAATGATTAGGTCTGTGGGATATCCCCGCAGGCTCATTTGGGTAAGACACGGAACTCCTCTCAAAGGATGCTGACTGAGTTCTCCCCACAGGCCAGGCTGAACCTCATCTGGAAGTGCACTGCAGGCTAGGACACTTTGTACCCAATCCTGTTTCCTTCCTTTCCTCACAGATGTCAGGCCCGCATCGAGGGCTGTGTCTCCAGTTCTGTCCCCTAAGGAATATCGAGCACGTCTAATCCCATCTTGGGATCTGCTTCCTGGTCGACTCGGAGTAACACGGGAGCTCTGTAGTCGGGCTAGTATCGAGTGAAGAATCGCTATGTTGAACGAGGCACTTTTGTGGCTAGAGAGAATTTTTATCATTACCCACTCTGCCCAAAATAGGTGTCATTATTACCTCCTGCCAGGAGTTGAGTGATTGAGTGGAGTGCGCTAGCTCCCATCTGAAGCACTAGAAATGATGAATGGGCTAAATCTGAAAGCTGTGTGTTATCAGCTCCCTTTATCCACTCAATTGCTACTGGGTAGACAGCGTGAATACCCGCACACTTCCTAGCGCACATCGCCAGGAGTGCTGGGACTTGGAAACCTCTTCTGTGTTTCTATGAAATTAGCAGAGCTGAATAAAGCATTGGTGGTTTGGGACCTAACCAGAAAAACTAGGCAAGCACCCTAGTTACAGTAGGAAAGCTCCACGCTGCAAATCAGAGCAGGCCAATAAGTGACAGACCGCTCATCTTAACTCCCTACCCAGTGAGGCAAGCGGTGCTGGCCGAGCCACACTAGGCAGCTGATTTTTAATAGCCTTCCTGGGACCCCTTGGTCACACCTGGAGGCTTCTCGGATGTGCCCTAGAGTGTGGATGAGTGATGGAAACCAAACAGGCTGTCTCTCTCAGGGACTGAACACTCCGAAGTGTGTAAGCGGGAACTCCATCACCTGGCCCTTGTTAACCGACACCTCCAGTATCCTGGAGGCGGGGCTGGGCAGCTGCAGCTTCTCAATCAGGGCTCGTTTTCTCTCATCTAATGACTAAGGAGAGCCTCAAAGTGACAGACAAGAAGCAGGACAGGGATTGCCACTCCATTATCTAGAGAAAGAGGGTTCATGGAGCACGTGCAGTCAGGCCCTGTTTTTCTCATTCCTTGCTTGTTTGCCTAACCGTCAAAAGCCTTCAGTCTTCGGGTCTTTTATTTACTCTTTAGTATTAAGATGAGCACAGCTGGCTGGGGATGTAGCTCAGTGCTAGTGTGGGCAAGACCCTGGATTTGATCCCCAGCGCTACAAAATAGAAAAAAAAAAAAAATAAGATGCTGACATCTACTTTTACATGTGTATGGCCATATATGTGGGGGGATGCACCTGTGTGGAGGCCCACGACTGATGTTCAATCTTCCTTGACCGCTTTCCATTTTATTCATTGAAGTGGGGGCTCTCTCTTGAACCCAGAGCTCACTGGGACAGATAGCTAGTCTAACTAGCCAGCTTGCACCAGGAATCCCATCTCTGCCTTCTGAGAACTGGAATGACAGGCAGGCCATCATGCCCACCCTGCATTTGTATGAGTGCTAGGTATCTGAGTTCTCACACTGTGTGGCAAGTATTTACCAACTTTGCCATCTCTCCAGTCCCTGATCACATCTATTTTATCAACCAAAGCAGAGAAGTCAGCTGGTATTGGGTATTTCTACCCTTCACCTAATCTCCCTTTAAAAACCAATCACTTCTGACTTACTGTCCCTACAGGAGTGGGTTATAGCATCTTGACAAAGGCAAACACCCAAGACATGGGAGTTTAAGCTAAGCTCTCTTTCTCCAACTTCAGGTAATCAATCGCCAGGGGTCATCCCTTCATAGATTCTGAACTCCCCACTGGGCCAACTGAGGCCTCCACTGAGATTGTTTTTTGTCCCCAAAGCAATGTCTAATAACACCTACCACTAATCTTTACCTGGAGCCAGCAGCCTGAGAACAGCAGCCTGAGGTTAGGATTTTATACCCAGCTGGCAATGAAGAGCCCACGGCGGTGTGGGTGGCACAAGGAAACCGGGGTGAAGTGGACTGAATACCAAAGTGGAAAGTAAGGCACTGGCTGGCATGGCAGGTCAAGCATTAAGAGAAATATGGACGACACCGTAACAATATGAAATCCAGTGGCTATATGGCTAAACACAGTTGCCCTGTAGAAAAGGCGATGGAAAAGTGAGATGATTAACAACAAAGCAAAGCTAAGCGTGAAAACTGAACAGCCTCTTTCATGACATGAAGAGGAGCGTTGGATTGACCAGATGACTCAGTGAGTAGAGCTGACACACAGGCCTGACAACCTGAATTTGACTCCTGGATCCCACAGGCGGCAGGAGAGAATGGGCTCCCTGGAGTCATACTCTGACAGGCATGCCAAGTCTCTCTCTCTCTCTCTCTCTCTCTCTCTCTCTCTCTCTCTCTCTCTCTCACACACACACACACACACACACACACACACACACACACTAAATATTTCTTTTTTTTTTTTTTTAAGAAAAAAACAGGTCGGGCGGGGTGGCTCACGCCTTTAATCCCAGCACTCAGGAGGCAGAGCCAGGCAGATCTCTGTGAGTTCGAGGCCAGCCTGGTCTACAGGACAGACACCAAAACTACACAGAGAAACCCTGTCTCAAAAAAAAAAAAAAAAAAAACAGAGTAAACCTAGATCTTAATAAGAGCAGTTGAATTTCAAAGAGTGGAACCCTGGTCAGTGTCTTAGAGCTTCTTTCTATGGCTATGAAGAAACACCATGACCAAATGCAGCTTAGAGAGGAAAAAGTTTATTCCACTTATAATTTCAGATAACCATTCATCATTGAAAGCTTTGAGGACAGGAATTCAAAACAGAGCAGGAACCTGAAGACAGGAGCTGATTCAGAGACAGTGGAGGGGTGCTGCTTACTGGCTTGCTCCCCATGGCTTGCTCAGCCTGCTTTCTTATCGAACCCAGGACCACCAGCCCAGGGACGGCACCACCCACAGTGGGCTGGGCCCTCCCACAAGAATCACTAAGAAAATGCCCTACAGTTTTTCTTACAGCCAGATCTTACAAAGGCAATTTCCTTTATTACAAAGGAAACAAAGAAATATTTATTCCTCAGTTCCTTCCTCTCAGAAGAATCTAGTTTATGTCAAGTAGACATAAACTAGCCAAAACAGTAGGTTTGCTTTGCCAAGGTCAAACTCGGGTAGAAAAGGATGGGGCAGTTACATGTAGGAAACACGAGTTCTTAAAAATGTTGAGGCAGCCTACTGATCCCTACAAGACAATGCCTGCTTCTTCCAGGAAAAAAAGTGTGTGTGTGTGTGTGTGTGTGTGTGTGTGTGTGTGTGTGTGTGTGTGTACATGTGCAAGCACACACACACACACCCCTCAACATGCGCTCTCATCCTCCCTCCTGGCCGCCATGTTGATATGGTTTAAGTCACAGCATAATCCAGCAACAAGTAAATATAAACACTAAAGTTTCCTTATGTGGAAGCAGCCCTCAGGGAAGTGTTAAGACAGGAGCAGACGCTTTGGGGTGCTGGGGTAGGGGATGGACACGCCACACAGGAGCTGTAGGACCTAGCCAGCACCTCCTGGCAAGAGTGCAGAGAGGATGCAGGGGACTGGGTTCCAAGGGTGCTGGATCAAGAAAGGGAAACATAAGGATGAAGAATGGAGAGCTTATTGCTTCAGGAATACTCTCTGGGGATCCGTGATATAAGTCCCTGGCAAGCATCCCAGGCAATGGGCCGCATTAAGTGAAGCAGGCATACAAATATTGCCACGGCAGAAGATGGAAAGGGGAATTAAAAGCCTGGGAGGTGGAATATCTACTACACGAGACTAGAAAACCTACCTAAGACTGTTTCTTGGGAGAACTCGGAGAGGTTGCACTGCTTCCCATGAATCACTGAGAAGTTAGTGGTGGCTGTCCCCTGTGGGCCGGGGCCAAGAGCAGAGACTCCTCTCCCCTGTGGGCCAGGGCTGACTGCAGAGACTCCATTGCAGAATGGAGCTCATTGGCAGAAATGAAGAAAGAGATGAGGGGACCTTTCTCCTACCCTGTCCTCAACAACAACAAAAAAGGCCAGGTGGTGGACAATGCTTAACTATCAGAGACCCCATGAGTGTAATAATCATAGTGAGTGCTGAGCTTGAAGAGACGTGCTGGCAAGGGGTGGACATAGGGTTGTGAGACACAAAGTTATAGAAACTATTACTAGAACATGGGATCCCTAGGAACAGCTACATTGTCCATTTGGCCTGTGGGGCAGAAGGTGGGAGGCCCTGGACACTTCCCACCCCTTACCACACATAGAGGCCAAGTTTGGGAGCCCAGATCAATACTGCCTCCGGGAGAAGTAATGAAAACGAGTGAACACAGATCAAAGGGTTGCAGAGGTCCTGGTCT
Organism: Peromyscus eremicus; assembly: GCF_949786415.1. Lineage (NCBI taxonomy): Eukaryota > Metazoa > Chordata > Mammalia > Rodentia > Cricetidae > Peromyscus > Peromyscus eremicus. The sequence continues at coordinate 84,633,485 of NC_081425.1, read as the reverse complement.
ACCCTTGACTTCACTTAACTCACTAGCCTGGTTTCTGCAAAAATGAAAACTGAGGTAGATCCTAAAGCTTCAACGTGGACTACTATAAAGTCAGCCGATTGGTTACCCCGACCGATTGCAACTGCTATGCCTGGAGTAACTTTGCTGATGGGGCAGACTGAGAGGGCCTCGGGTATGTGGTAAGAGCTGGTCATTTCAGTGTCTTTCTCTTACAGAAGTGACGGTCAGAAACAGCTCGAGACCGCTTAGAACAAAGAACAGTATTCATAACCTTGTCTATGGTATATGTTTACAATCTTGACCCTCAGCCGTACAGCTCTCCTACCAGCCTACCAGCCAGACCAGCCTGAAAATCCCACAAAGCATCATGCCGATTACTGTGTGTTTAACTGCCCTGCCAGTCTGGCCGGCTGGACAATTGCCTAGCACATTAAGACCTTAAGCAAGTAAGTCCTCCAGAGGGTAGGGAGACAAGTACTACAAATACTTGAGTCTGCCCTCCAGTAAAATCAATTACCTTTGGTATGCCAACATGTATCCATATTAAGGACAAATGACTGTATCTTGTACCTCCCACTAAAAATAAAAAAGGAAATTTAAATTTAAAAGAAAGAAACCATGCTCAGTAGGCTTCTTTGGGTTTGAAAAACCATACTGCATACCATCGATGCTACTGTAACCCCTGTGCCGAGTGATGTGATTACTAGTTTTGAAGAATCCAGCACAGGCAACAGTCCTGTGGCAGGTCCAGGCTGCAACAGAAGCAGCTCTTCCTCTCTGTCCGTACAACACAGCAAACTGAAAAGCCATCGGAAGGAGTTTAGGAAATTCACAGTGGGGAATTCGCAACAGAAGAGCTTCAAGTTCTAGAACAAGGCGACACCCTCTGCTGCAGAGCTGCATCCACTTTTTCAAAACCTGTTTCTGGGATGGTAGAGACGAAGCATCCAGGGATGCTGCTCTAAGTGGAATTCTATCTAGAATCCGGTATGAACGGAGTTCTGTGAGACCCGCCCAATTAGAAGGTTACAGGTCCAGCGGGAATCCACTGAAGGATAGTAGTGCGTCTGAGAACGGATGCAAGCAGGACCGGAAATCATAGGCAAGCTGCGTCAGCAGGCACAGCAGAGCCTCCTCAGACTATCCTGCTGCGCCAGGGGCCTGGCCCTCCGATCTGCAATTCCTCATGCAGGGCTTTTCTTTTATGATCAGGGAAAGCCCAGCTCTGGTTATTGGTCAGCTTGTGATTCAAATGCAGAGTCTGGGTGTGAGGGACACGGAGGGCAAAGACGAGCCAGCAAGACCCTCTCTCAAAAGGAAAGAAAAATAGGTGAACGAAAGTTTTTAAAAGGCTATATGTGCATCTCATTCACAGTAAGAAGATCGTAATATAAAATGGCAAGTGTTCCAAGGTTAGACTAGGATATATACCTTGGTCCAAGGCCAGACTAAGATAGATACGTTGGTCAGTGGCCAAGAATGGGGATGAAGACAAAAGTTTGCATCTAACCCTCAAAGATAAGGAGGCTGCTGACAATGTGTATAGACTTCATCATCTTCAGCTATGGTGTGCTGAGAGGCAAGCCCCATACCCACCCAACCTTGTACAAAACGTTAGCCCAGAGTAAATTAGAATGACCTCAAATTTTGCCTGATAAAAAAAATAATTACATTGTGACATTTTAAAGAGAAAACAAGCCTGTTAAAACACAGCCACTGATTCAACATGACTGAGTCTATATTAAATTTAACCTGCTAAGAAGCATACAAAATCTTGAGGCCATATGATTCCTTTTTTTCTTTTACTTATTTATTTTATACACCCATGAGGAAGAACATGCATGTGCCACAGTGCTTGCGTGGAGGCCAGAGGACCGTGGCAGAAGTCTGTTCTCTCCTTCCACAATGTGGGCTCTGGGGATTGATCTCAGAGTTGGTGACAAGCTGACCCCCTGAGCCATCTCCCTGGCCCAAGGCCATGTCTTATCTGTCACTCTCATTGTCTCCTCCCCTTGATTTCCTTTTAGGACCCCTGGCTGAATGGGCCTGGATGCTAGTCACATTACCCAGGGTCCCAGATCAAGCAGCCGCTCCTGACATACTCTGAGTAAGGAAGTAGGCATGAGAATAACTCACACCTCAACTCCAGGCCTCCAGGCTTTCTTTAGGACTAATATCATAGATGAAGAGATATAGGGATATAAAGAAAAGAATTCTGCCAGAAATGATAAATGTTTGAAGAAATAGAAATGCCAGTCATCCTAATGAAATCATTACAAATGTTGTGTACGTGTGTGAGTTATCAGTCCAAATCCCTATAAATATGTACAAATAGTAAATGTCAATTAAAGTATGCAAATGAAAAAATTTTAAATAAAAAGACAACTTTAAAACAAAAAGAGTTCTAGACAAGAAATAAGGTCAGTTTGAGGTCCAGTGTTTACAAACTGGACTCTTAAGCGTATTATTTTGTCTATATTTCCCTAAAGTAAGAACACCAGCTCTCCCACCCAACAGTATTCTCTGAGGACCAAGTAAGATAGTATATGGGGAAACACTTTGTAAATTAGAATGTATTAATACTTCCCAAAGTGGTTTTTGTTCTTGGTTTCTTTTGGAGACAGAGTTGTTGGGGGAAGATTTTGTTTGGATTTGGTTTTGGGTTTTCTTACTCAGAATCTTTCCATGTAGCCCAGGCTGGCCCTGAACTTACAGCAATCCTGACAAAGCTTTCCACGTACCAGGCTTATAAGCCTGTACCACACATATGGCTAGGTTCTATTTTTATTACCTTGAAGGGTGTTTCTCCTTCACCATTTCCCTGTGTCTTAGAGTTTCTATTGCTGTGAAAAGACCCTATGACCCCAGCAACTCTTACAAAGGAAAACATTTAATTCGGCTGGCTTACAGTTTCAGAGGTTTACTCATTATCGTCATGGTGGGAAGCAAGGTAGCGTTCAGGCAGACATGGTGCTGGAGAGGTAGCTGAGAGTTCTACACCTTGATCCACAGGCAACAGGAAGTGAGTGAACTGTGTACCACATTGGGTGCTAGGTTGAGCCCCAGACCTCAAAGCCCATCTCCACTTCCTGTAACAAGGCCACACCTCCTAATAGTACCACTCCCTGTGCCCAAGCATGCAAACACATGAATCCATGGTGGCCATTCCTATTCAAACCACCACACCCTGTAAGATTTGAAATGTTCCTGACCTCTTCTGCCGTCTGTCTCCAGCTGTCCTCTGGGCATCTCCAATATGTCTCACATATTCCACACGGTTCTATATGCACTGCCTTTTCCTGGTCACTGTTTCACACATACAAGTCTTCTCCACAGTTGGAAGATAGGTTGGTCAGGAACAAAATCATGTCACACTCTGAAACCTCCTTATTTAGCTGAACTAAGGGTAAGTCCCCAGTAAATAAGAACCCAACTAGCTGATCCTGAGGTATATATAAAAGAGCAACAGCCATAGGCTAGCCACGAGACTCCTGAAAGAGAACAGTATGCAGTGAGGAAGGAGGACCTGCTCACCAGAACAGAAGACTTAGAAAGCTGTTGTGGTTAAGGCCATGTTTGTTGGCACACAGACAGACAGCCAATAACCTGCAGGTCAGTCCAAGCCTAGGTAGACATTTAGTTATCTTAAGAGTACCATTGCAGCACATCAGGAAGAGACAGGCTTCCTGGCATCGGGCGTCTACACGGGCCAAGGTTAAACTGGATTCCTATCCCACAGGAGACAGAAAAATCTATCCAGATAGATTAAATTTTCTTAAGACTGGGAAAGACAGAATTAAAACTTTAAAGGAGATTATCCTCATGTATTTGGGGCAGAGGAAGTTTAAAGAAAATGGACATGCACTAACATTTTTTAAAGATTTTTTTTTTTTTTCCGAGACAGGGTTTCTCTGTGTAGCTTTGCGCCTTTCCTGGAACTCACTTGGTAGCCCAGGCTGGCCTCGAACTCACAGAGATCCGCCTGGCTCTGCCTCCCAAGTGCTGGGATTAAAGGCGTGCGCCACCACCGCCCGGCCTAAAGATTTATTTATTAGGTATACAGTGTTCTGTCTGCATGTATGCCTGCAGGACAGAAGAGGGTGCCAGATCTCATTACAGATGGCTGTGAGTCACCATGTGGTCGCTGGGAATTGAACTCAGGACCTTTGGAAGAACAGTCAGTGCCCTTCACCGCCGAGCCATCTCTCCAGCCCTAACATTTTTAAACATCTGAAATTTTTTACTGCATAATTCATGTGGCTTAGTGGTAAGAATGCCCAACATGTGGGAAACCCTGGATTTGATGACCAGCACCACCAAAAATAAAATAAAATTAATGATTTGTATTCATCAAGAGTTCACAAAGAAAGAGCAAGCCATAAACTGAGAGAATGCCTTTGCAACATTCTGAAAACAAAGACTTTGTATCCAAAAATATATAAACAACAACAAACAAAAGGCCATTGGTCAGCCTTGACAAGATATTCAGGGAAGGCAGAGTTGGGGACCTTAAGTTCTGCCAATATAGAGGTGTTGGGGTTGGCTTGCTGAAGGTAGAAGCATTCCACAAAAATGTCGACTACCAAAGCATCCGAGCAACACCAGGACGTTAGCCAGAGCCTAGTGGAGCACCGTTGTGTTTCTAATATATGGCAATTAGTACAGGGAAATCTACCCATAAATGATGAAGCATCCAAGAAATCACATGGGATGATGACGTGATGGGAATGTCAGCAACAACAGGCAGCAGTTACCCTCCTTGAGCTTGATGGGTGTCGGCAAACCCTGGCCAAACCCAGCCTAGCACCAGTTCTTAGAAACACAGACACATCTGTTCAAAGAGTCGAGTACAATGTAACAGAAAAGGTATAACTCACAAAGCCTGAAATTCGTATGCCTTGGCCCTTCCTAGTGCTGACCCTCAGGCTAGAGAGGCAGAGGAGGAAAGCCATGCTATGAAATTGCAAGGACAGTAGTCACGGACCACCAGCTTGAGCCATGGTAGGGCTGCTCCAGATCTAGCTCGGCCATTGCCGTTTCCAGAGATACTGCTCAAGAGAGAGGGCTGAGGGGTGAGGAGTACCTGGCTGTGCCCTTGAATCTTCCCACAGGCAGCACCTCCCACTTACCAACCCAGCAGAGACAAAAGCCAGAAACACACAGCCTGGGGTGACAGCCGCCTGCAACACAAAGCAGAGCTGCAGGAAGCGAGCCATAGATCCCAGAACAAACCAAACCACAACTACAAATACCTCGGAAAAACCTTTCCACCTCTGCACTAGAAAACAAAACAAGTGTGTGTTACAGCCTTGTTAGTGCAGGTGGGAATAACGCTGGAAACTACCAAAGTCTCCAGCGACAGGACAATGGCTAAAACACTGTGAGAGCCCCTGTAATACAGTACCGCACAACAGTGGGAATACATGAATTCATCGAGATAGAACATTTTAATCGTGTGTATGTGTGTGTGCAAATCAATAGACCCCAAAATGTACTGCATGATAACTAGGCATACTAGGTAGCACAACCATAAGCCCAGTACTTAGAAGGCAAAAAGATCATGAGTTCCTGGGTTACGTAGTAAGAACTTGCCTCACGGGGCGGCGGCGGCGGCGGCGGTGGTGGCACATGCCTTTAATCCCAGCACTCGGGAGGCAGAGCCAGGCGGATCTCTGTGAGTTCGAAGCCAGCCTGGGCTACCAAGTGAGTTCTAGGAAAGGCGCAAAGCTACACAGAGAAACCCTGTCTCGAAAAACGGGAAAAAAAAAAAAAAAAAAAAAAAAAACCTAAAGTTCAAAACACACAACTAAATAATACATGATTTTTACAGTTTAAATCTATAAAGAAATGAGGAATAGAAAATCCCAACTGGGCAGTGGTGGTGCACACCTTTAATCTCAGCACTCGAGAGGCAGAGGCAAGTGGATCTTTGTGAGTCCGAGGCCAGTCTGGTCTATGGAGTAAGTTCCAGGACAGGCAGGGCTGTTTCACAGAGAACCTCCGTCTCAAAAAAAAAAAAAAAACAAAAGAAAAAAAAATTCCAGGCAATAGTTTGGGGGCAGGTGGGGGGTGGGCACAGAAGCAGTAGCCTTAACAGTATTAGCTAACTAAAACTTGGTTACTAAGTAATTATGTACTGAGTCCATCGACATTCATTTTAGTATTAATCTTTACAACGTAGCCATTTTTATGCTTTCATACTTACATCTGTAATTCTGTCTTTCCGATGGGTATTCCAAAGACTGTGCTAAAGGAAAACTATTCCTTTAGGTTTGAAGACATAAAGAGAAGGCTTTATGACAAGACCTTTTGTCACCAAGACACCCAGCAGACTGTCCCCCACCCTAATAATGTGGACAAAATGTGTCTTGAGACTCCACTCTCCCTGGGGAGATGAGATCTAGAAAAGCCCAGACACATTTTGGAAGGGAAGTAGGGAAGATTTTAAAAGAGACAAAAGTGTTGCCGTGGGAAGTCCCTGTGTGTCATACGCTGCTGCAGAGGCTGAAGGAGGCAGCAATTCACAATGACAGTGACACACATGAGGGGCTAGGGTCCGAGTGATGTAAGGCGGAGATGGGGAAACCAGGATGTCTGGGAAGAGGAAGCAACACGGAAGAGAAGGTTTTCAGGACCTTGAAGACGGCATTAGGAACTTTTGCCTATTTTTTTAAGGGTGTGTGTGTGTGTGTGTGTGTGTGTGTGTGTGTGTGTGTGTGTGTGTGCCTGCAGAGACCAGAAGAGGAAAATGGATCCCCTAAAGCTGGAGTTGCCCATTGTGAGTTGTGAGTCACCCAGTGTGTCTGCTGGGAACTGAACTTGGGTCCTCTGAAAGAGCAGAATGCACTCAGTACATCTCTCTGGCCCCAAGATACCTTCATTTTCTGACATTTGGCATAGCAGTTCTTTTTTTTTTTTTTAGGCTAATTTATTTATTATATATACAGTGTAATGTCTGCATGTATCCCTGCAGGCCAGAAGAGGGCACCAGATCTCATTACAGATGGTTGTGAGCCACCATGTGGTTGCTGGGAATTGAACTCAGGACCTCTGGAAGAACAGCCAGTGCTCTTAATCGCTGAGCCATCTCTCCAGCCCCTCATTATATGATCTTGAACAGACCAATTCAAATCCTATCCCAGGTTCTACTCTCTGGAACAAGACAAAGTCCTGCTTTCAAGGGATAATTTTCCCTCTCCCTGAGTCTATCAATAGCAAATAGTTCAACAGTAAGGGTCCTCCTCCATTCAAGCCTGACTGTGGATGGGCCCATTCTTGTGCAGACCTGGTGCGTATATCCAAAGCTACTATGATTTTGTGATTGGAATGTCTACGTTTTGCTCAGAAAGTGTTATTTCACAACCCTTCTTCTTTTAATAAATGTTTTTTTCAAGATTTATTATGTAGACAGTGTTCTGTCTGCATGTATGCCTATGCACCAGAAGAGGCACCAGACCTCATTACAGATGGTTGTGAGCCACCATGTGGTTGCTGAGAATTGAACTCAGGACCTCTGGAAGAGCAGCCAGTGCTCTTAACCGCTGAGCCATCTCTCCAGCCCTTCACAGCTCTCCTTATTTTCTGCTTTTTCCATTCTTTTCTCCCTCTCTTCTTCGATGTTCCTTGAGCCTTAGGATGGTATAAATGACCTGTATAGGACTCAACACCTTATGCAGTCATTAATATCTGCACTCACCACCATTTGCTAGAGAGTATTTTCTCATTAATACCAACAGTAATGTTTACCTATGGGTATAAACATAAATCTCTAGAGGGCTGCTTGGCACACTACATCAATTTAGCTAAACAACTTAATTCAGATCCCACCTAGGATCTGATCTTCCCCACCAGGAATTTTGTTTTGTTTTTTGTTTTAACCAGGTTTCTGGTACCAGACATATATTTCCTCCAGAGGTGTTAGCCTCAAATCCAACCAGAAAGCAGTTGGTTACTCCCATACCTGTAGTCCTGCTATAGCACAAGTGAGCACATCTTGCTTGGCACTTTGATCTCTGGAAACCAAATAAGCAATAATAACAATAACAAAATATCTTTACTGATTTTTTTTAATCCTAAAGAATGATCTCTCTTGATACTGCATTTGGGATCAGAGGTTATTTTAACACTTGAAATTTTGAAAAATATTGTATCACTTCTCCATGACCTTCATGGTTTCAGAGGTGAAATCTGTTGCCCTTTAAAACTGTTTTTACGTGGTTTCTGTGTGTAACAACCCTGGAACTCGCTCTGTAGACCAGGCTGGCCTCAGATTCATAGAGATTTGCCTGCCTCTGCCTCCCGAGTGCTGAGATTAAAGTCATGCGCCGCCACACCTTCATTTAGACTACTTTTAAGATTTTTTTTTCTTTCTTGTCTTTTTTCAGAAGTTTAATTATATGTCTTGATAAATTTCTCTTTGTGTTTATTCTATTGGGGTTTACTGGGTTCTGGAATATGTAGGTTTTCTACATATTCCAGAACCTTTCACCAAACTTGGTAAATTCTTAGTAACTGCTTTTACTTATAAATACACTGTCAACAATATTCCCACCTTTCTCTCCTTATAGGACTCCTATGTACAAATGTTCATTATTTTGTTAATGTTCCATAGATCTCTAAGGCTCTGATAAAAAAAATTTTCAGTCTATTTCCTTCTGGTTTATCAGATAACTAAATTCTATTGGTTTATCTTCAAGTACATTGGTTGTATTCTCTGCCATATCCACCCCAGTACTCAATCTGTCCAGCAAAAATTTTATTTTAATTGCTAGATTTTTAAATTTTATGGTTTCTATTTGAATCTTTTTTGTAACTTTCTTTGGGGACATTATTTAATATTTTTGCTTGTTTAAAGAGCATTTGCAATTGATTGTTAAAGCATTTTTATGATGGTGACTAAAATCCTTGCCAAATAATTCCAACAACTGATTCATATCAGTATTGGCATTGATGCATTAGCTGAGGGCCTTTTCTTATTTGAATTGTGCTTTTCCTAATTTTGGGGGTAATGCATAATTTTTTTCACTAGATATTTTGTTTCTATTGTTTATTAGATGAGTTTTGATTCTATCTAAATCTTGTGAAATTTAGTCTCAGTGAGAATTTGGTTTTGAGAGCCCTTACGGCGCTGTTCTGGTCTGCTTCGTTCTTCTGATGTAACAGGGTCCCTGCTCAATTCTTGCTGGTGCCATCTGTAGAAGCAGAACGCAAGTCTTTCAGCCACCTGCCATTGCAGAAGAATCTTCTGAGGCCACGGGGTGGGATGGAAGCCACTGGCATTAAGACTCCTGTGTCGATGGGTAGAAGGCAGGGAAACCCATGGAGAAGTGATACGGAAGGACAGGAGTCTCCAACCGTCACCGTTTTTAAAGTTTCCCACGGAGTTAACCAATCTGTTGTGGGTAATGCCTTCAGTGTATGGCATCTTGGGAAATGCAAAGAAAAGACATTGTATTTCAGGTCTTGGCAAGGGTGAAGCATAGAGAATATCCTAAAGTTGATAAGACCTGCGCATGACCTAGGGTTCAGAACAATGATAAGACAGCTCCAGTGTTGAGCAGGAGAACATAAGCACTCAGAAATTCACAGACCAAAAGGAGGAGAGGGGTCAAGTCAGCTTTCTGTGTGTCTCTAAGAACTGTACAACAGTGATATGTGAGCTTAGGCAATTAGATGGTAAGAGGCAATTGATCATCTAGAACTGTCATTCTCTTGTATAATGCAGTTGACTACAAGACTATTATGTGAACGTTTTTCATGGGTACAGATGATAATAGGAAACATTAGAGATGCTAGTTTCGGATGCTCTTAAAGTCCTAGGAAATCCTCAACTGTGCCAAAATCCTCAAGCGCTTCCCCTGTTTTTTCCCCCACTAGTTTTGGGTTTTGGGGTCTGTCAACTTGTGTTGGTCATCAACTTGGCACACTTGAGAAGAGGAAGTCTCAGTTGAGAAATTGCCTCCATCCGACTGGCCTGTAGTCATGTCTGCAGGGCATTTTCTTGATTGCTAGCTAATATAAGTCAATTAATAAACTGTGGGCAGTGCCAACCCTGGGCAGGTCAGCCTATATGAAAGGTAGCTGAAAAAATATGCAAGCCCCCCTCCAAAGGAGAAAAAATAAAGGTAGATGAGCAAACCATTAAGCAACCTTCTTCATGGTCTCTGCTTCAGTTCCTGCCTTGGATTCCCTTGAGGATGGAATAGAAACCCTTCCCTCAAGTTGGTTTTTCTCAGTAACAGAGAAGTTTATTAATACAGAGTTTTACATGAAGGTCTTTGGTCCATTTTGAGTTGGTTTTTGTGTAAAATGAAAGATAGAGCTCTAATTAGGACCTTCTGCATGTGGATATCCAAATTCCCCAGCACCATTTGTTGAAGAAGCTCTAGTCTCTTAGAAACAGAGAGAGAGAGAGAGAGAGAGAGAGAGAGAGAGAGAGAGAGAGAGAGAGAGAGAGATTTTTTTTTTTTTTGGTTTTTCGAGACAGGGTTTCTCTGTGTAGCTTTGCGCCTCTCCTGGGACTCACTTGGTAGCCCAGGCTGGCCTCAAACTCACAGAGATCCGCCTCCTCTGCCTCCCGAGTGCTGGGATTAAAGGCATGCGCCACCACTGCCCGGCAAGAGAGAGAGACTTTTTAATTTAAAAATCATCTTTAGAGAATAAAGGATCTGATACAGTCAGCAAGCTATTTGATACACTGGTAAAAATCAAACAGAATTCCAGATTACTGAGCTAAATTCAAAAACTGCCAAGTTACACTCTTTAAAAGAAATGGAAGGTGTCTTCCTGCTCACCCCCAGAGAAAAGGTAGATCCAGCCCCTGTAAAAGTCTGGGGTGGGCTGAACCCATCATAAGGACTGCAGACCATGTTATACAGCAGAAATGGCTCAGGGGTGGTGGTGTGAAGACAATATCAGAGAAAATAACTCAAGGGGAAACAAACAAGGAGACACCAATCACTGACTGTATACAGGGTGCCCCAGTCTGTTCCATTAGTATGCCTGGATAATGAAAAGAATGGACTCATTTGGAGAATGATAAATAGAACAATCATGAGCATTTGCAAAGTATTGATTTCCTTGGGACCTCCAAGGTTTTCCTGGTAATAATGTAATTTATAATCAAGCCGCTCCCATGATGAGCCTGGTAGGCATTTCCTACACAGGTCTGTGCTATGCTACACATCTCACGAAAAAGGAAACTGGAGAGAGAAGACGCAGGCTTCATCGAGACCACATGGAAATGTTCTAAATGGCTAGCCTCTAGAGGATGCTAGAACAAATGGCTTCAGATTACATGATGGGCCATGGTTAAGGCATTAGCTGCCTCCAATCCACCCTCCAATCTAATTAAGTCTAAATAAGTGTTGCTAATATAATTTAAAATATGGGCACAATTGTCAGATGGTTCTTGAAAGAAATAATACACAATGTAGAACAGTAATTTAATAAGGATAAAAGCAAGCACTTACTTACTATATACCAGGCACTATTCTAAATATTTTACATATAATTCCTCGTTAAGTTTCACAAGTACCACTTGATGACCATTATCTCCATCATTTGCAGAACAAAACTGAGGCAAAGAAGTAACCGAGATAATGGAAAGGCCCAAGAATAAAAGCTGGACAGTCTAGCCCCAGAATCTTAACCACTGTTCTATGCTACCTCTCAATACATCCAGTGATACCAGAGTATATCTTTAAAACTGAGATTTTTCAGAGGAGTGAGAAAGGCATTCAAGAATATTTTTCCCTCATTTTGATCAAAATAAGATCAATATCTTTCCTCCTCCCCCTGCACCTTCTCCTCCTTCTCTTTTCCCCTTGAGGTGGGCTTTGCCCAAGCTGTCCTTCAACTCTTAGTTCAAGAGATTCTCCTGACCTAATATTCCAAGATCTGGGATTGTAGGCATGGCACCATGCCCAAATCATTTCATCTTTGAGTTTGAAAGGGGAAAAAATACATTCAGACCTTAGAGACTTGGAAGTTTTGGGGTGATGGTTGTCTTCATAAGACTGTGAGCTACATGTCAAAACTCAGTGGAAATGAACACTCAGATATGTTCAGTTCATTTTATATAAATTTTACATCACAAGGAAAAACAAATATTCAAGTAGTTGGTGCTGTAAAAGTAATACAGTACTGAGGGAAAAGAATGTATCTGTAATTGACTTTGAAAAGTATCCAAAACTACTATGGACTAATGATCGGATAGAGGGAAGGATGGACGCCCACGTATGTGATGGAGTACAGTAACAGCTTCAAAACAGAACTTTGGAAGAATATTATTATAATCACCACCTGAGTCAAGAACTAGTTTTTCCAGCTACATAAGAAACTCTTCCGTGTGCCCCTACATCAGGCATAGCCGTTTGCTCCCTCTTAAGAAATGGCTTTTGTGCCATTTTATTGGTTTACCATCCACGCATGCATCCCTAAACACAGTGGTAGCTTGGTTTGATCCCTTTTAAACTGAATACATCTTCATTCAAGCCTTTCTGTTTCTTGCAGTGTATCTGTTTAAGGACCGGGGCTATTGTTACCTGTGATGTTTTCCCGCACTATTGACTTTGATGGCTACATCTTTCTGGTACCTTCCAACATTGCCCTCTGTTCTCTATATTGCCTGAAAACGAGCAACTGAAACCAGATGGATAAGAGTCAGATTCCATCCCTTTGGCAAAATTAGGCGATGGTATGTTCTCACCATCTCACATGATGTCTGCTTTCCACTTTTTCTAAAAAATTTTAAAGGTCAGTGCTTTCCCTACATGAATGCATGTGAACCACATATGTGTCTGGTGTCCACAGAAGTCAGGAAAGGGCATCAGAGCCCCTGGCTGGAGTTAAGAGCCTGGGAGACAGCACTTGGGTGCTGGGAATTGAGCCTGGATCCTCTGCATGAGCAACAAGTGCTCTTAACCCCTGAGTCATCTCTCCAGTCCTCGATTTTTTTTTAAATATTGGCAGTTGTGTTGTGTCAATATTAATTGAAGATGTGTTACATCTGTTTATGCTGTGGAACACTTGTTTAATGATGCAAAGGTGTGTTGCATTCTTTTATCTTGCATTTGTTTAACTCTGTGAAGCTGTATTACTTTGCCTGCCTAAAGCACCTAATTGGTCTAATATAAAGAGCTTAATGGTCAATAGCTGGGCAAAGATAAAAATGGGTGGGGCTGGCAGGCAGAGAGAATAAGTAGGAGGAGAAATCTGGGAAGAGAAGATGGGGGATCAAGAAAAGGAGAAAGAGAGAGGACACCAGGGGCCAGCCACACAGCCAGACACGGAATAAGAAAGAAAGAAAAGATATACAGAAAAAGGTAAAAGCACATAGGTGGTGCTGGAGAGATGGCCCAGGGTTAAGATCACTGGCTGCTCTTCCAGAGGTCCTTAGTTCAATTCCCAGCAACCACATGGTGGTTCACAGCCATCTATCATGAGATCTGGTGTCCTCTTCTGGCAAACAAGCACACATGCGGACAGAACACTGTATACATAATAAATTATTTTTTTTATTTTAAAGCCTAGAGTCAAAAGGTAGATGGGATAATTTAAATTAATAAAAGTTGGCTAAAAACAAGCCAAGCTAAGGCTGGGCATTCATAAGTAAGAATACTATCTCCATGTGATTATTTGGGAGCTGGGTGGCAGACCCCGCAAAGAGTAAAGAGTAAAAACAACCAACTACACAGATTCATTTGAGACTGGGCAACTGCTGTGGATATCGCTCTGTATAAATAAAATGTTGATTGGCCAGTAGCCAGGCAGGAAGTATAGGTGGGACAAGTAGAGAAGAGAATTCTGGGAACAGGAAGGCTGAGTCAAGAGATGCTGTCAGCCACCACCATGAGAACCAACATGTAAGATACTGGTAAGCCATGAGCCATGTGGCAAGGTATAGATTTATAGAAATGGGTTAATTTAAGATGTAAGAACTAGATAGCTAGAAGCCTGAGCCATTAGGCCAAACAGTTTAAATAATATAAGAGTCTGTGTGTTTATTTTATAAGTGGGCTGCAGGACTGCTGGGGATTGGCGGGAGCTGGTGGCGGGAACTAGAGAGAAATTCTCCAGCTACAGGTGATACTATCCTAATTCTATTCCATTGATTCCCTTTAATAGTCAGTTATAAGGTTCAAAAGGGAAAGGGAAACCATGGACTGTTTTTACTTACAGTTTTAGAAAAATAAACTGATATAAGTTATCCAACTAGTCTTTCTTTTAAAATACTGTGAACTCCTGGGAGTTTTGTTTTGTTTTTTTCTGTTTGTTTTGTTTTGGGGTTTTTTTTTGTATGTTTGTTTATTTTGTTATTTGAAACAGGGTCTCACTATGTAAACTAGGCTGTCCTCGAACTCATAGAGATCCTCTTGCCTCTGCTTCTGGGTGCTGGGATTAAACACCTGTGCCACCACACCCAGATGAAATCCTGGGTTTAAACATCTTCATTAAAGCTCAGCTTGTTGGTGTGTAATCTGCAGGAGCCTCTTTCAATGGCCCTAAATCTTTTGCCCACAACTCCAGCCACCTTTGCCAACTTCCCCACTGTGTGATAGTCAGAATATTCTGGTTCATCTTGTATAATTAATTCCCACTTTCAACCTGGAAGTAGCCACTTTTCCAAAAATCCCTAAGTTTTTTGTTTTTGTCTTTTGGGTTTGTGTGTGTGTGTGTGTGTGTGTGTGTGTGTGTGTGTGTGTGGTTTTTTTTGAGACAAGGGCTTGCTATGTAAGACATCATCATTACCATGTAGATGAGATTGGCCTCATTCGCCGTCAACCTGTATCCTCCATATCCTCAGTGCTGGGATTATAAGCAAGCTCAGCCATGACCAGGCAGAACAAGGCATTTTGAAACTCTAAGCTGGGAACTAGGGTTATTTCCTAAATGTGTTACTAGGGACTTTGTTACTAGGGACATCCTTGTTCTCCATGATTCAGAAGATGGTGGTTAGAATGTCTCCTCAGATCCCCTGGAACTGGAGTTACAGACAGTTGTGAACTGCCATGTGGGTACTAGGAACTGAACCTGGTTCCTCTGGGAAAGCAGAGTGCTCTTAACCACTGAGCTGTCTCTCCAGCCCCCTCCAGAAGATTTTTTAAATAAAGGTCCATGAGAACCATTTTCCCAGGTTCTTGCAAGTTGATCAAAATTCATGTCAGTCTTTCTGCATATGAAAGCCCCTCCTTCATATGTTCCCTCCTGGAATATCTTCAGTATGTCATTTCCTTTTATTCTGGCATACAGTCTTGTCATCAAAGGATGATAACCATCCAATTTTCTTTGTTTCATAAGTCACATGCTATTTGTGCCTAAAAGCTTTCAAGAAAAAAGTTTGTTTTCTTTGAAACTCGAGAACTGTTCTGTAATCCATCTTGGTGTTGGCATTCTGGGTCAACATGCTCAGGTGCATTGTGTGCTTTGACAGGCAGTTCAAAGCACTCCAGTGAATGCTTTGGGAAGTTCTCTCTCTCTCTCTTTTTTTTTTTAATTAAAACTGTTCAGCCAGTAGCTCAGGCCTACCACTGACTACCTCTTGCACTTAAACTCAGCCCATTCCTGTTAATCTATATGTCGCCACGTGTTCCATGGCTTTTACCTGTGTACCATTACATGCTGCTCCCTGGTGGACTGGCATCTGCTGACTCAGCCTTCCTCTTCCCAGAATTCTCCTCTCTGTTTATCCCGCTTATACATCTTGCCTGGCTACTGGCCAATCAGCATTTTATTTATCAACCAAATCAGAGCAACATACATTCACAGCATACAGAACAACATTCCCATCATTTCCTCTTTTCTTTCTATTTAAAAGGAAGGTTTTAACTTCAACATAGTAAAATTATATATAACAAAACAGTTATCAAACAAGAATTACAATATCTGGTCTATTTATATTTGGCAAAATTAAAGAAAATATCCTATCTACCCTATATTTGTGAGTCTAAAGTTTCATATCTATCTTATCTCTTATTATAACCATGGAAAATTATAACTATCTAATCTTCAACTACATCAAAGACCCCAGAAGGATATAATATTATCTAAGTAAACAGGAAGAGCATTGTAAGCAAGGGAAGTTCTCTTGACTCTTGAGTTTTTCTACTGGTTCTGTTCCCTTCCCTCCATCTTTCCTCTCCAGAATCTTCTACTACTAATGCATAAGTTCTCTTATCTTCTGTATCGGTCACTTCTTGAAAACGTTTTTAATTGCTTCACTTCCTTTTGGTTTTTAAATTGTATTTCTTGGGCTGTGAGATGCCTCGGTGGGTAACGGTACTTGCTGCCAAGCTTGACGACCTTAATTGCATCCCAGGGACCCAGTGGCGGAAGGAGAGAGCCAACTCCTACCAGCATTTTTGTAGTTTGGATATGAAATGTTCCCTAAGGTTCATGTATTGAAAGCTTGGTCCTCATCTGCTGGATCCAATCATTGAGAGGTGACCGGACCACTGAAATTGTGACTTAAACAGTGAATTAGTCCCTGGTGGCACTACTAAGAGGTGGTAGACACTGGGAGATGAGGCCTTGCTGGATGAGACAGATACTGCGAGCAATGTCTCCTCTCTCTTCAAGTCTCTGCCCTCATGAGGTAAACAGTCCTTCTTTGTCACACAATCCTGCCACCACGACGTTCCCTCGTCACCACAACAGCATCACAACGCAGCCAGCTGGCTGTGTCCTGAAACCATGAGCCGAGAAGGTGCCCCTCCTTTTGTTTTTCTCTGGTAATTGTCACATAGTCAAAAAGCTGAGTGATATAATATTTTTCCTATCTTTTATCATGTTAATGCTGCTCAGTTCTTTTGAAATACTGGTACTGCGCTCTGTCTTTTCAGCATGCATTCCAAAGTATTTTGTCCATGCTGCCTCCTGATGCCTGAAAACGTTGAAACTCGGAGAGCCTGATTGGCTCTGAGGACTGCTCCACAGAGGGGAGGAGGAGGAGGGATCCAACTCACCCCGGTGCGGTAAGGCCATGTGACAATGCAGGTCGGGGGGCCGCTATAGACCTGAGCAAGAAGCTACTGGTTCTTAACTAAATTGACAAAGTGGTCAACTGACTTCTCAACATCTAAACGTGTACCCAGGGACAGCTCTCTGCCTTAATCAGAGAAGCTTCTCCTCACAGTGATCAGCAGTGAGTGCAGAGTCATAACTGCCCAGGATGCAGAGGGTAAGTGATGGTTGTTGGCCCAGGCCAAACAAGGCATTTATCCCAGCCCCTCTAAGGCTCAGGGAACACTGCAGAAAGGGCAGGAAGTATGCAAGATCTAGGGGAAAGAACTATGAAATGGCCTTCTCTAGACTTAACACAACGACTGCAATTGTTCATCACAGCACTTGCTTTCTTAAGCTGGGCCCCTACAAGACTGGCCGTGAATGAGTCTGAGAACGAGAAGAGGCCCGCGAGGCCCTCCCTACCCTTTACCTTGGAACTATTCACTGCTGATAGACTTCGGGAGAGAGGGAGTTGTACCCACTGCTGAGCCTACCAGGTTCCAAACATCCAAACCCGTGGTCACACAGAAGGCCCTGGTTAAACTGAGGTTAAACTCAATTAAACAAAACAAAATGAATATTATGAAAGTGAGAAAGAGATTTGTGGGGAGGAGGGGGAGTTGGTGGGGTAGTAGAAAGGTGGGGACAAAGGGAGGTAGTAGGGAGAATAATTAGTATGTATTATATACATGCAGGTAACTGTTTGAAAGCAGATTTAATTAACAAAAAAAATAGTGGTTTACCATTCAAGTCCACTTTTAAAAGTATGAAAAACAACATAATTTCAAAAACATATCTGCAGGCTATTGTTTCCTTTGGAGAAAAGTAGGGAAAAAAAGTAAAAAAAAAAACCATCCAGTCAACTTTAGGCCAAGAATTCCAAAGTAGGCCATCCTTGCTCGAGACTGGAAGGTTGTTTCAGGGAACTTTCCCTTTTCACATTTCAAAAGCAAATAAGCTATCAGTGTCAAAAGAAACTGCTCCAAACAACACTCTATGAAAATCACAGTGTCAGCTCAGCCTCTGCTTTGAGGTCCTCCTTACAGATGAGAACTCTCTCTGACTCCTTCATGCAAATCAGAGAGATCACTGACGTTATGAGTTAATATGAAAGGGCATTTCAGAGACAGACACTATTCAGCATCAACACTGAACATACAGCTCTGCTTTTATTGAAATGTTTGATCAATTGTTTGATGTCAAACAATAATATTTAATTAGATATGTCTCTCTTGACATGAAAGGAAATTATAGAAAAATTAATTTAACGACTTCCTATCAATAAAAAAAAGAACTTTGCCCTCAAGCTGTTTTAATCATCTGACTTTTAAAATGCAAACTAGACTTTAATCCCACTCAGGAGGCCCAGGCAAGGAGATCTCTCTGAGATCAAGGCCAGCCTGGTCTATGCAGCAAATTCCAGAACAGCCAGAGCTACAAAGAGAGACCCTGTCTCAAAACTAATAAATAAATAAAAATAAAGTAAAATGCAAGCCAGAGCTAAGGAAACATCTCAGCAGATGAAAGCATTTGCCTCTAATTCTGACAGCCTGAGTCAAATCTCAAGAACCCACGGTGGAAGGGAGCACAGACTCCCAAAGTTGTCCTCTGCCCCCCTATACACACACACACACACACACACACACACACACACACACTCACACAAACACCAGCTCCCACGCACTAACAATAAATAAAATTAAGAGCGTTGATACAAGCATCTCCACAATTATTTTCCACTTTCTTCAGATTAATAATGTACTTAATTGTGATAAACTTAGCAACTTACATTAATATACATATTAAGACAAGTGCCCATGAAAACAATCATCTTGCATATGATATAGAAAAGTCCAATCTTTTGATTGGAGGACACAAATCTCTGAACATTTGTATAAACAAATCCTACTATTACAGTAGAATCATAGGCCAGTAGTAGTAGTAATTAGAGTATATCATATGTTGACAATGCTGCCTTCAGCCTTGCCACCTAAATAGAACTTTTGAAAAGTCAGAAAACTCCTCGTGACTTTTTTTTCTTTTACAATCATTTCCTGTGCCTTCCTACTCGTGCCCAAGTTCATTCCCAAAGAGTTAGCACAGGCTGCAGCACTGTCCTTGGGCGACAAGGCTCTAAACAGGGTTAAAGGAAGCACCGATAATGTCCCAGCACTCGGGAGGCAGAGCCAGGCGGATCTCTGTGAGTTCGAGGCCAGCCTGGGCTACCAAGTGAGTTCCAGGAGAGGCACAAAGCTACACAGAGAAACTCTGTCTCGAAAAACCAAAAAAAAAAAAAAAAAAAAGAAAGAAAGAAAGAAAGGACCCAGAGGAAAGAGAAAAACTAGAGAAAGATCCAAGGGGAGTCTGGGAAAAGACAAAATTGGAAGCAAATGTTTGGAGCCATCAAAACGTCACCTCCCCTTGCTGAAGAGACTTCTGCCGTTACTGTGACTATTCTCTGGATATGGAGTCACCATTTACTCTGTCACTGTGTACAAAGCACTGTGGTCCCCAGGAATCCTTTGTTCTCCTGACCACTCTCCCAGGGAGCCATTCCACTTAACATCACAGATTTACTTATATGTAAAGTTCAAAGCAGTGTTATCCATAAGGTCCAAAAAGTATCGACAATTCTAAGACCCATCAGCTAATGAAATTATAAACAAAATTTAGGGTATTTATCCAAAAGACTGTTATTCAACACTAAATAGACAAGCATTGAAACGTAATAAAACCTGGTTAAATTTCAGAGACTATTCTATGTGAAGAGGGTGGTGAAGGAGGATTGCCTATACCACAGGGCGGTTTATGTAAACATTCTAGGGTTGGCACATCTGTAGAGAAAGAAAGTAGATTAGGAGTTGCCTAAATCTGGGAACAGCGAGGGGAACTGGGAAATGATTTCTAATAGGTCTGGGATTTCTTTGGAGGTGATGAAACTGTTCTGATATTGATTGTAGGGATGCTTGCCCAATCTGTGAATATACTTTAAAACATTCAATAGGGGCTGGAGAGATGGCTCAGTGGTTAAGAGCACCGACTGCTCTTCCAGAGGTCCTGAGTTCAATTCCCAGCAACCACATGGTGGCTCACAACCATCCGTAATGAGATCTGGTGCCCTCTTCTGGCCTGCAGGGACACATGCAGGCAGAATACTGTATACATAATAAATAAATAAATCTTTAAAAAAAATTTAAAAAATATTCAATAATACACTTAACTGGGAATATTATAAGGCACATGAATCATATAAGTCATAAACACAGTATTTTTTCAAATCACGGATTGAATAAAGCCATCATCACCCTTGAGGAGAGGGGGTTAAGACTGACTTGTTTAAGCTTAAGAACTGGCCTATTCTTGAGACACTTAAAGAGTGCTAAAAATAAGAGAAAGTGTTCGTTTCTCTGCTGGGACTGCCAGCTAGAGATCTGAATGCTAGTAATCTCCATTAGTTAGCTGAACCCTTGAATAAAGAAATCTTGAACTATGAGAGGCACAAAATCGCTTGTTATGAAAATGCTATGGATGTGCTTCTGAGCAGACGCCTTTGTGTGCATCCTCCTCCCTATGCTCCGAGCTCACCTAACCCATCACCAGGGAGCCTTAACTCCTCAACTCTTCTCCCACCCGCTTCCTTTTCTGCATGTCCGGCTTCCACCACACACTGTCAGCCAGGTCTCCTGTCTTCATCATGTCTGGATGACTGGAACTGCTCCTGCTAGGTCTTGCTGCATCCATTCTGTGCCCTCTCCAGCCCCCACAACCACATTACCATCAGAATAATCTCCTTGAAACAAGGATCTGCCAGTCCCCACCCACTAGCCCTTCTGTGACTCCTTCTATATGCCAGAAATTTCATCCCAGCATGTTTTAAGAGGAAGACTAGGTGGAGGGATCTAGTGGAGAATGATTATGTTACTGAGGACACTGACTTTGGAAGGGTAAAAGTAATACTCCTGGGGCCCATGAGTTATTTCTCACAAGAAGGTGGTTAGAAAACCGTGAGCTTATCCCTTGAATATATCTTTATGGCTTCATGTCCCACCATGTGATATCTCCCTCTTACACATATTCCCTCCATTCTGATGCTGCATATCATGAGATCCTCACTAGAGCCAAGATGATGCCAGTTCCATAGCCTTGAGTCTCTAGCACTCTGAGCCAAATAAACCTCTTCTTTGTAAAGTGCTCGGCCTTGGGAATTTTGTTATAGCAACAGAAACACACTAATACACTTCACTTCCATTTTTCTCAAAGGATGAAAGTTAGTCGGTTCATTTTTCTATGCCCTGGTCACCTGGCTCCCAGTCTCATCTCTATCAAATGTCTACCCACCAGTGATGCCCTGCCTTTATCCCTAGCAACATGAGATGACAGGCGTGGAGGTCTCATATATATCATCTTTCTCACATATCCACACTGTCCTACACTGTTCTCTTCATGGAACTGCTCTTTCCCCAATTCTTTCTACCTACTGGTAATGCCTAGACCAATGGTAGCTCATTTGATTGCCTTTAGGGTGGTAGCTGGGGTGAGGAACTGGCTAGAAAGCAATGCAAAGGAACTTTTTTCAGTGATCAAAACAGTTTGCATCTTAATTGGAGTGGGATTTTCAATATTCATTGAACTACATTACGATTTGCACTTTGCTTAAATTTTTTAAACGTTAAGAAACAACAACAACAAAAAGACACTTAGAAAGCATCATTTCCTAAAACAAGTTCCCTCAAGGCCCACACCTAACACAGACTGAGTTAGACATCATTCCTCAGTGGCCCCATGGCACCCTATGAATACTTTTATCATAGAGTTAACTGTCCTACTATAGGACACAGCTATAGAGTACATAGTACATATAGTACACAGTGTCCTACAGTAGTACACAGTATACATAGTACACAGTGTCCTACAGTAGTACACAGTATATATAGTATACAGTATACATAGTACACAGTATATATAGTACACAATATATATAAAACACAGTATACACTGTCCTACAGTAGTACACAGCTACTGTGTCTATCTTACCAAACTATGACCTTTAGGGTAAAAAATAAGTCTTAATGGTTGTGTATTACCAACAACTATACCTTAATGGTATCTCCAGCATAACATACACACACACACACACACACACACACACACACACACACACACACACACGCACACACACACTGCTCTCTTTGTCTTCCTTTTAAACAATTTAAACCAATACTTGTGTTGTGGTTGAAGGAGACACCTTCCCAATGAAGTTGAGCTTGCCTGTTTATTCCCCTTACAGCGCCAATAAAAGTTCTGAACAGAGGCGCCTAGAAGTGCAGCTGTGCCCCGTGAATGGCCAGCAGGAATGATAGCAAATCGATTTGCCAGGGGGGAAAAAATTCCTCTTGCTTCTGATTTAGACAATTCACCCTAATCTCTTCAAAACACATGTCTAAGGGAGCTTTATCATCCCTATAATTAACTTAATTTAGATAAATATTAGTCACCAGAAATGTTACTTTATAAACTTAGCTATGGTTGAACGCTCCAAGAAGGCCCTAACGCGCTACAGGAATCAATGCAATGTTAACAAGATCTGACAGCTTAGCGGGTGCTCCAAGGAGACCGGGATCCTAAAAGAACCGTGGCACAACGGCGTTCTGTCCCCTCAAGGTCATCATCCTGCCACTGGTTCACATATTTATCGATCTAGATGCCTTAGCCTAGGTTGACACCAATTCCTCCTCGTATCGTGCCCCTTCCCTTTGCCCTCCCCAGTGAGCACCTCTGCCCCGAAAAACCTGTCAAGAAAGAACTGAGACCTCTTTGGTGGCAGAACAGACTGAGACAGGCTAGTCTCATCAGCAACTCTAAAGATCCAAAAGCTGAAAACTGAAAGGGTAATTTGATGTGAACTCATTTGGCAGCGCACCCTGACCTGAGTTAGCATGAGATTCTTTGTGTAAATTTAGTATAGAAAGACCATTTGGTACAAATATTCACCACTGTCCAATTACAGAGCTCTGTCCCAGACCATGTTGGCAGTATTACATACCAAATACTGTATGCAACATATCACCTTCCCCAAATCCAAAAATGTCTGAATGCCAAAATACTTCTGGCATCAAGTGTTTTAACTATGTGATTATGAGCCTAAGCCTACTTGAATGCCAACTGAATTGATTTGTTGTAGGCATTCAATGGCATTTTTGTGACTTAGAAAAGTCTGGTGTTTCCAACTTGACTGGTCTTCCTTCCATCCTCCTTCCTTTCTTTCTTCTTTCCTAGGTTTCCACCATTAAGCTGTGTCCCCAAACCCTGCTTGATAGTGTTTCTAGGAATGAGAAGCAAACCCAGAGACTCACGTAAGCTGCTCAAACACTTCCCCATTAACCTCTCATGCCCAAGCCAACTTGATTTTTTTTTTTTTTTTGGTTTTTCGAGACAGGGTTTCTCTGTGTAGCTTTGCGCCTTTCCTGGAACTTGGTAGCCCAGGCTGGCCTCGAACTCACAGAAATCCACCAGCCTCTGCCTCCCAAGTGCTGGGATTAAAGGCGTGCGCCACCACCGCCCGGCTCCAACTTGATTTTTAAATTTAGGTTCACCAAATGTTTTGTCGTTAAGATGACTGTTAGGTGATGGCCAGGTTTCCCTCCTACCTCCTGAAGGTGTGAGGGAGTTGAAATACAACCAGCACATACAACTCAAGAACCACATAGCCAAGCGACAATGAGAAGATAGGGGCAGGGGGACAGGAGTTCAAGGCCAGCCTCAACTACATAGCACATTCTAGACCAGCCTGGGATACTAGAGTCTCTCTCTCTCTCTCTCTCTCTCTCTCTCTCTCTCTCTCTCTCTCTCTCTCTCTCTCTCACACACACACACACACACACACACACACACACACACACACACACACACACACAAATTCTGACTTGGAGTTGCCTTAAAATCAAACCCTGACAGGAAGCTGATTATGGAGGCTCTCAGAAGGCTGAAGCAGGAGGATGAAAAGATCAAAGACAAGCCGGGCTACAAAATAAGACCCTGAAAAGACAACAACAAAAATTAAAGACTATGTCTTCATATAGGGTGTGGGGAGGAGGGGGGGTGTTTCCTGCATGTATGTCTGTACACCACGTGTGAGCCTGCTGCCTGTAGAGTTGAGAAGGGGGTAATACGTCCCCTGGAACTGAAGTTACAGTCAGTTGTAAGCTGCTGTGTGGATGCTGGGAATCGAACTCCAGTCCTCTGGGAGAACAGAAAATGCTGTTAACCAATGCTCTTAACCATTGAGTCACTGCCCTAGCCCCCAAAGGATATTCCTTTACATGATTCAAAAAAAATCAAAGTTTGTTTACAATAAATATCACAGAAATTAAATGTAAACAAATTGATTCAACTATATACCATTCAACTTGTAGAATGCCAATTTTAATTAAGATAAAATTCACATACCATAAGATTCACCATTTTAACCATTTTAAAATGTGCGGTTCAGGACAATCACAGGGTTCTGCAACATACACCACTACCCAGTTGCAGAACATTTCCTTCCCACCAAATGTAGTGTCACACTCCTGTAATTCCAGCACTTGGGAGCTGGAGGCATGAAAATCGAGAGTTCCAGGGCAGTTTTGACTACACAGCAAGCTGGAAGCCAATCTGGGATATATGGGATTTTGCCTCAAAAAAATTTTTTTTAAATCATCAAAAAGCAGCCCTGTACCATACCAGTCACTCCCAATTCCTCCTTCCCCATCCCCTGGCAATAACTCTCTGAAGATATGCCCATTTGGATACCTCATATACACTCTCCAGCCTTTCTGTTTCTCTTAGCATGATGCTAACAAGGTTCATCCACTGCCCACTAAAATGTCATGTGTCAGCGCTTCATTGCTTTTTGTGGCTGCATAATCAAATTATGAAGATGTACCACATTTTCTTTATCTATGCATCAAAATGTAGACATATGGGCTGTGTTGCCCCTTAGGCTGTTGAAAACAATGCTTCTGTAAACATCTGTGTACAAGTTTGTGTGAATAGGTATGTTTTCAATTCTCTTGTACATACCGGGAAGTGGAATTTCTATGTTATGTGGTAATTTTAACACCCTAAGGAACTGCAGATTATTTTCCAAGATGGCTACAACATCTTGTGTTGCTACCAGCAATGTGTGAAGTTCCAATTTCTTCACATCCTTGTCAGTACTTATAGTCTAATGCTATTATTATTGTTGTTGTTATTATTACTATCATCATCTTAGTGGTATCTCATTGTGATTTGTCTCAAAATAGCACTTGTCACACAAAGCATGATCAACAGATATTAGCTGCTATAATTTTATATATACATTATATTATATCATAAAATGTAAATTTTTAGTTATACAATGTGTATATTTATATATATAATTATAAATGGGTTTTTAGCAATTTTTAAAATAAATTTTGCCATGATCTTCTCCATCCTCTTTTGCCCACAGATTAGGCTCTATATACACAAAGGCGTGTGATAGTTCAAGATAAGATAAAAGGCCATGTGAGAAGTCTGGAGGGCTAGAGAGAAAATCTAGAAACATTAGAGAAGTTAAAGACAAAGATATGTTTTTCGGTCTTTGTCCGCTAGATCTAAGGTTCTGAGAGCGAGGCGGTTAACTTCTCCAGGAAGGTTTCATTCAATATCCTCCTGACCGTGCCCTTGTTTTCTGGGAAGGTAACACAATGTATTCCAAAAGAAATAAGAATCAAGAGACATGAGTCTGGGCTCTGATTTCCCCACTAACTCTGTATCCCTGGAGATTCACCCTGCTCCTCTGACTCTTCGTGTCCTAGTTGAGGGAAGTATACAGCGGGAGAGGAAGGGAGATGCAGGAAAGAAACCGAGTGGAGAAGGAAGAGAAGGTGGGAGGGAGGAAATGGGGCAGGGAGAAAAAAGAAGAGGACCCCAGTCCCCCAGTCCGGCGATCAGGCATTGCATTCTGAAATCTCTTTGTACTTCCACGGTAAGCGGTATTGTTCCAGCTGCAGTTCCTATGTACGCTTGCTAACCTTGCTGAGAGCGCTCCTGTCACGTTGATTTTAGTGAGCAACACAGAATGCCCCCAAATAATCTCCTCTCCTTGTGGAATCTCTGCCCGAGAATCAAGCATCCATACATCTGAAGGAGGGGCGGTTTCTATGTCAAGCTCAGAGGTAGGCATGAGTGTCGACTCCCCAGAGGCCGCAGGGAAGATGTGCAGAACCAATGTCCCTGGGACATGGCTGTGTGAGCCCACAGGTTGGAGGAGCTCTGTCATTGGAAGAAAAGAGGAGGCCGCTGCCACGCCACGTGGTGTACAGCCAGCCCGTGTGCATCAAGCAGAAAGCAACCAATTTTGAAAGTGTTTCTCTTCTTGCCGTTTGCCTGAGAAGGGGTATCTCTATATGCTGACAACATACTATATATGTAAAACTATCCCAGTTACTGGGAATACAGCAGGGCACAAAATGAAGCCCCTGTACCCATGAAGTCTACAGGTAAATGAGGAAGAAATACAATAAAGCCAATAGGTGTGTGCGTGTATACATGTAGGTGCATTGTGTACATATGTGTGTACACCTATGTGTGCACCTACTGAAGTATAAGCGTGTGTGTGTCCACTGGTACATGCTTTGAAAACAGTTAAAGGAACAGAAAGTGGAATAGAGAATGCGGGGAAAAGCTAGGAGCAAGTTGCTTCTATGAACAGGAAGGACATGTTGGGTGCAGATATAGCTCATTTGGGAAAGTGTTGCCTAGCAAGTACAAAGCTCTGGATTCTGCTTTTTAGTACCTCGTAAACTAGGTATGTGATATACACCAGTAACCCCAGCACTTGGGAGGTGGCGACAGGAGGATCAGAAGTTCAAGGTCATTTTTGCCTAGGTAGCAAGTTTGAGACCAGTCTGGGATACATGAGACCCTGTGTCTAATCAATTAATTAATCAGAGTAGTTAGAGTGAGGTTGCATTGATTAAGTAACATATAAATGAAGAATTGAACAACAGGGACCTGAGGCATCTGGAGAAAGAGCACTCTGGGCAGAAAGAACAGTAAGAGCAAACTGTGGGGTGTATATTGGAGAGGGGGAACTGTGAGGCAGCCACTGTGACTGACTCAGAGAAATCAAGGTAGCAACAGGAACGGTAAGATGGCGTTTGTGGCAACATCGCTCGCAGGGCCTGAAGGACCATGTACAGACTTTGGCTTTTATTCTGAGCAATGTGGTGATCTAGTGAATGATTCTTAGCAAAGAGAGTCATGACTCAACTTGTCTTTAAACAATTCCTAAAGCTACTAAGAGCATCCATAGAGGTAGTGGCAGAAACACCCGTCAGCAGTGTGTGCGTTACCCGATGGGCTAGGGAGATGGGTCTATGGGTAAGAGGGCTGGCTATGTGGACAAGAAAATCTGAATTTGAATCCCCAGCACCCACATAAAAGCTGGCATAGCCATGTCTGTAACTCCAGCGTGAGGGTGGGGAAGAGGAAGGGTAAGCAGAGACAGACAGGCAGGGGCAGATCCTGGGAACTCGGTGGCCAGCCAGAGTAGCTGAAATGACAAGTCTTGGGTTCAGTGAGAGACTTTGTCTCAAAAAAAAAAAAAAAAAAAAAAAATTGGATAGCCATAAAGTAAAAACCTGAATCCTTTCAGGCCTCTCTAAATTCATATTCACACACACACACACACACACACACACACACACACACACACACACACCATGCATGAAAATAGATAGGCCTCCCTAAGCTGCTTGGAAAGTGACGAGGAGCTGGATTCCGGGTAAATTTTGGAAGAAGAGCCAGCAGACTGTGATGTAGATGCAATGTGGGGCAGGGTGTGAAGAAGGTAAGCATGACTGCAAAGCTTCTGAGCTGAACAGCTAGAGAGGAAACTGTGTGGGGGAGGAAGACCTGAGAGGGCAGGAGGATGACCCCCGAGGTCAGTGCTGGGTACGCTGGTTGTGCAATGCCCTCTGGAAACAGAGAGCAGATGAACAAACAGTTCTGAAGTAGAGGGAAGTCCTCGCTAGGGGTATAAATTTAGGAACTGATGACATCATTTCTTGGCTAAGATCAAGTGTAGAAGTTGATAGCAAATGTACAGCACTTAAATCCACGAGCCCAGGGGTCCCCGGGGAGTGCTTGTGAAAAAGAGATCTCTCAGCTGAGGGGTAAAGGCTCCCCAACACTAAGAGAACGGGAAGATAAGGAGGACACATGGAAGAAGACAGAGAAATGTACCCTAAGCCAGGAGGCATGTGAAAGAGAGGATGCTCTGAAAGGCAGATGAAGGAAGAGGGCCTATCACAGACCAAGAGGAGAACTCGAGATCACGTGCACAATGACTCACTCCATTACAGAAGATGTCAGGAGGAGGCAGGTGGCAGTCTGTTTGTTGTTACCAGGAGCTGGGGCTAAGAACTAGAGTGATCCACGATGGATCTCAAGTTTCTTTTGGAGATTAGGAAAATGTTCTGGGGCTAGAAAGTGCTTATGTGACTGAAGTTTTATGAACAAACTAAAAATTTAGCTGGATGTGGTAGTGTGTAGCAAGGAGCCCAACACTCAGGAGGACCATAAAGTTAAGACTAGCCTGGGCTACAAAGTGAGACCTGACTCGAAAAAAAAAAAGAAAGAAAGAAAAAAAACAAACTACTAAATTACACACTTTGGAAAAGTGAGTATTATGGTATATAAATTAGATCATTCTTTTTTTTTTTTTTTGGCCCACTTACATACACTATCACATCATCTACAAATAAATATTCTTTGACTTCTTTCTTTCCAGTTTGTATCCCCTAGATCTCCTACAGTTGTCTTATTGCTTATGTAAGACTTCCAGATCTATATTGAATAGATATGGTAAGAGCAGACAGCCTTGTCTTGTTCCTGATTTTAGGTGAATAACTTTGATCTCTTTTTTTTTTTTAACTTTGCAAAAACACGAAGCCTCGGGTTTGACCATGGGCTTTAGCTCTGTAAATGCCAATGACGAGTCTGAAAAAGCGGGTGGTGGTCACTGGTTTGAAAAGAGGGAGGGGGAGAATGACAACAACAAAACACAGGTGTTAGCAGCTGGGGTCCCCTGGACATGCCTGCTGTACTGAAACATGGCTTTATAATGAGACTCACAAAGAAATCACAAATGAAGAGCTCAAAACTGAGAGAGGAGAGGAGAAAAAGTCACTATTTTGAGACTTGTAAATAAAGGGGGGAGATTATCTTGCCTCTTCAAGCATCTGAAGCGCTCCATGGAGTCCCCACTAGTAAATGAGGGTAAATGTCTCCTTTAAGAGGGCATTCTAGCTAATCTATGCACATCAGCATTTGAGGACCTGTAATGAATTAGTGCATCTATTCATTCATTCATTAATATTACTGATCATCAGCACCTATTAACATCTCACAAGGCCTTACAAGCTTCCTGATGGAAGAAGACACCACCACCGCTTCTGAAGTCATCCTGGCCCTATGCCTCCCCAAGATCACATGGTTTCCAGCTCTGGCTGCTTATCTGCCCCACAAGAATACAAGCAGCAGAATCCAGATCATGAATTGAGTCGTGGTTCAAATAGATTTTTAAGGAATTACCACAGGGGCTAAGGAGGTTGTTTGGTAAGTAAAATACTTGCCTTTCAAGAACAAATACCTGGGTTCAATTCCCCAGGAGAGCAGGGATGGGGAGGGGGGTGAATTGCAGGATATGATAGCCTGCATTTGTAATTCTAGCACTGAGGAGGCAGAGACAGGTGGATCGATCCCTAGACTCACTAGCCAGCCAACCTAGTCTACTTGGAGACTTTCGGGCCGTTAAGAGACCCTGTCTCAAGCTGGGCAGTGGTGGCACACAGGCCTTCAATCCCAGCACTTGGGAGGCAGAGGCAGGCAGATCTCTGAGTTTGAGGCCAGCCTGGTCTACAGAGTGATTTCCAGGATAGCCAGAGCTGTTACACAGAGAAACCCTGTCTTGAAAAACAAAAAAATAAAAATAAAAAAATAAAAAATAAAATAAGGAGGAGGAGGAGGAAAAAGAGACCTTGTCTCAAAAAAACAAAAACAGTTGGATGACACCTAAGGAATATTACCCAAAGTTGTCCTGTGGTTTACATATTCATGCTCACACACATACACACTGATATAGAGAAATAGAGGAGAGGCCCTGGGGAGAACAAGATCAGCAAAGGAGAAGGTACAAGGGAGTTAAGAAATGAGACCAGAGGAGGGCTGTGGGAAAGGGAGGATTTTCTGGAACAATGCTCTAGTGCAAGCATCAGGCAATCCCCCCAAGCACATCCAACTGTGTGTTCTTCCAGAAATGTTATGGCAGAGAAGGGGATTTCTTAGCAGGGAAAACCTGTCGCCTAGCTGGTTACACTCAAGGGATGCCAAGACATGAGCCTGAGGCACTTCCCATCCTCAGGGAGCTCTTCCTGGAAAGCATTGCTTTCTCTGGGGTCATGATTACTCTCCACCAATAACATCTCTACTTCATCAAAAACATCCACCACAGGACCTTTCTGTAATTCTTGAAAAACACATGTATCTTTTTAAAGAGGAAATAATAGAGAAAAAAAAGTCTATAATCCAGTTACCCAGATTCCATTTCTCTTTTTAGTAGATGTAATATGAGAAGTAGAAACCTCCCCAAACATTATTTTCTGAAGATAACCGTGACCCTTTATCTTTGAAGCAAATATTCAGACGCCTCTTATAAGTATTTGAATTAAAATTCACATACAAGCCCCAGGATACTTCAGTTCTCCACCTTGCCCTTTACGCTTCCAATCTTGGCAGTCCTTACCCACACATTGATTTCCATGGCCACAGTGCACTTTTTAAGAATGCTTTGAACTTTATCATATCTAAGTCTCATCAAAATACGGTGAGAAAAGAATATCTCTGTTTTGCAGATACGAAAACTGACCCAGAATGAGATTAAGTGGCCTGTCCCATGTCTCGAGGGAGATGGAAGTTGAGGTAACTTCAGACGCTGGTCTCCTCTTATTCACTGTACCACTGCGCCCCCTCGTGGCCCTCAGGTAACATCCCCCCCCCACCCCCAACAGCAGAGGTGCCCCCTTCCTCCTCATAGTCCTTCGTTTTTTAGGAAACACTTCATCTGAATTAAGACCATCCCACACTCTTAAGTTGTGTCTTTATCAGCTCCTCTGTCTGGAAATTTAGGGACGTCTCATTACAATCTTGGTTCTCACAACCAGAAAACTCTGAGATAGGAAGAAGAAAAAGAAGAGGAGGAGGAGGAGGAAGAAGATGGAGTGGAGGCACATGCCAATAACCCCAGTACTTGGAAGATGGAGGTAGGAGGATGAGGCATGAAAGGACAGACTCAGCTGCAAAGGAAATTTGAGACCATTCTGAACCACCGAAGATACTGTCAAAATGCACCGTTCAAGAAGGCCCTAGCTGGGACTGCTGTAGCCCAGGAATAGGGACTTTGCCTAGCACATGTGAAGCTCTGGGTCTAATCCCTGGGACCAAAAAAAAAAAAAAAAAAGGGAAAAGGAAGATTGACTTACACAGTGGTATGCTCCTGTATGTGGTGAAGAG
The DNA here is from genome assembly GCF_949786415.1 of Peromyscus eremicus. Lineage (NCBI taxonomy): Eukaryota > Metazoa > Chordata > Mammalia > Rodentia > Cricetidae > Peromyscus > Peromyscus eremicus. The sequence goes on along the minus strand of NC_081425.1, from coordinate 84,601,901 downwards.
ATAGAGGCAGGAGGGTCAGAAGTTCAAGGTCACCCTCCACTACATAGAGAGCTCTGGACCAGCCGGGGCTGCGGGATACTGTGTCTCAAAAATACAAGTGAACTCATTAAATTTTCCATTGAAAATACGATTCATAGCCAGGTGTGGTAGTGCGTACTTGTAATCCTAGCAGTTGGAGAGCAGAGGCAGGAGGATTATCGAAAGAAAGCTCAAGGCAGCCTACATAGGGTGTTCCAGACTAGTTATGGTTACATAACTAATAAAAATAATAAAAGAAATAAATAATAATAATAAAAATAGGCCGGGCGGTGGTGGCGCACGCCTTTAATCCCAGCACTCGGGAGGCAGAGCCAGGCGGATCTCTGTGAGTTCGAGGCCAGCCTGGTCTCCAAAGCGAGTTCCAGGAAAGGCGCAAAGCTACACAGAGAAACTCTGTCTCGAAAAACCAATAATAATAATAATAATAATAATAATAACTAATAAAAAGACTTTACTTTCAAAAATAATAATTCAATTTTAAAAGATACTTAAATTGAGATTTGACATAGATTATACAATAATTGCTTAATGTCAATTTCTACCTGCACTAAAAATCAAACCACACCAAGAGCCAGTTTTGCTGATGGTGAGGAGGGGCCATATGTGTACAGGATTCGTTATGTCAATGAGTCATTTATGTTGGGACATAAAATAAACCTTAGGGGCAGACAAGCTTTGCCGAGTGGCTTTGAGGCAGGGAAAATGTTCCCCAAAGCAAAGCCTCTCTTCTCTCACTTCAATCCCCCTGCTGTGGGATGGTCTGTGTGGCAAGTGTGTTGCTGATTGGTCAATAAATAAATCACTGATTGGCCAGTGGCCAGGCAGGAAGTGTAGGCGGGACAAGGAGGAGAATAAATCTGGGAAGTGGAAGGCTGAGTCAGAGACACTGCCAGCCGCCACGATGACAAACAGCATGTGAAGATGCCGGTAAGCCACGAGCCACGTGGCAAGGTATAGATTTACAGAAATGGATTAATTTAAGCTGTAAGAACAGTTAGCAAGAAGCCTGCCACGGCCATACAGTTTGTAAGCAATATAAGTCTCTGTGTTTACTTGGTTGGGTCTGAGCGGCTGTGGGACTGGCAGGTGAGAGAGATTTGTCCTGACTGTGGGCAAGGCAGGAAAACTCTAGCTACACCCCCACTCTAATTAAGGTGTCCTTTTCTGAAGAGTCCTGAGCCTTCTTACACAGGCTCAGGTCCCCATCCAGATGAAGGTGACACAGGAACCACCTTTAAATAACAGTAAAATACTACAACAGCTTTCTTTTCCACACAGATAAGGCACTATTAGGGGCTGGATAGATGGTCCAGTATGTAAGAGTACTTGCTGCTCTTCCGGAGGACCCAAGTTCAGTTCCCAGCACACTCATCAGGTAGTTCCCAACTACATGTAACTCCAGCTGCAGTGGCTCTAATACCATCATCTGGCTACCCACTGACAGCCACATACATGGCATACAGACACACACACTCACTCTTAAAGGTAAGGACTTCTCTAATATGAGTCCCTGTGGTGATATTTTATTTGTGCTGAAATGTGATATTTTATTTGTATGTTAATAAATAAAGTTTGCCTGGAGATCAGAGGTCATAGTCAGCCATAAACAGAAGTCAGTGATAGTACATGCCCTTAATCCGATCACATGGCAGGCAGAGTCTCTGTGTGTTCACGGACACAGCCAAGTGTGGTGATACACGCCTTTAATCCCAGTACCAACCATAGAGACCTGGAGGTCTGTATAGACAGGCAGTGAGGAGGAAGTGAGGAGGCTGGGCTTAGAGCCAATGAGAAAGCAGTACAGCAAGGTAATAAAGGCACAGGTTAGACAGGAAGATGCTCTCCTGGGAAGCTAAGGCGAGGTGGTAAGCTAAGGTTAGTTGGCGGCGATAGCTCTGATTTCTACGGCTTGCACCTCTGTATTTGGCTCTGTGTTTCTCGTGTAACAAGACTGTTTAAAAGCCGGGTGGTGGTGGCGGCGGCGGCGGCGGCGGCGGCGGCGGCGGCGGCGGCGGCGGCGGCGGCGGCGGCGGCGGCGGCGGCGCACGCCTTTAATCCCAGCACTCGGGAGGCAGAGCCAGGCGATCTCTGTGAGTTCGAGGCCAGCCTGGTCTAGAGAGTGAGTTCCAGGAAAGGCTCCAAAGCTACACAGAGAAACCCTGTCTCAAAAAAACAAAACAAAACAAAACAAAAAGACTGTTTAGAAATTTGTCTACAAGTCCCCCTCTCTGAGTGCTAAGAGGAAACCGAAGCCCGTGAGCTTGGAAAATGGTGCTGCAGAATGGAGACCACCCACTGGACAAACCTTCAGAACCACCCAAGCTCCTCCCACGCCATGCCAGCAGATGTTAATGAACAGAATAGAAGAGGATGTTGGATCTGCTTCTCTGACCAAAAATACTTGGTCGTCTTGTTGTCTCTCACTCTTGTTACGGGATACTCTCAACAAAACCCTGGATCGAAAGGTTGTAAAACCTGCTGGTTTTTATCTGATTCCCACTGACATATGCTTAGCTTTGTTTTGAAGACTATTATTTTATGTGAATTAGTGTTTTGCCTGCATGTATGTGTGTGGACTGCACATATGCCTAGTGCTTGCAAAGGTCAGAAAAGAGTGTCAGACCCCCCCTGGGAATAGAGTTAAAGATGGTTGTGAGCTGCCATGTAGGTGCTAGGAACCAAACTTGGGTCATCTGTGAGAGCCATAAGTGCTCTTAAGCACTGAGCCATCTCTCCAGCCCCTACATTTATCTTTTAAAAGGATGTTATTTAGAGAGCTGGGTGCATGTCTCTCACCCCAGCATTCAAGAGGCAGAGGCAGGTGGAGCTCTGTGAGTTCCAAGGCAGCCAGAGCTACATAGAGAGACCCTGTTTCAGTGTCTCCGCCCACACAAAGGGATGTTATTTAGCTTACAGGGGAGGGGGGCTATGATGATACAACCCCACCCTTCTTCAATGTCTAGTCTGAAAACAAACCTCAAACTCAGATTTTGATTCTTTTTCCTACAATGACTTCTTTCTTAGTCCTGACTCATGAGCATGAAAAGCTATTTCTCCAAGTCTGTCTGCTACAGAAGGCAGGCTTTGCTGGCCTGTCTTCCCCATCTGATTGCCCTGTTCCTGGCTTTTAGAGGGCCATCCTGGAAAATACGCCTAAGAAAAACTGCTGTCCCCTGTGCTGGACCAGCTCACTGGAGAGCTTCTCATTACCTAGCAAGATGCACTTGTCCTTGGCTAACAGATATCCTCACTTTTTAACACATATGCCTAGACTCAGCATTTTGTAGCTCTAACATCTGACATCCTCTCTCTCAGCAGCTGGCATGTGTTATGTGGCACTTGAGGCCTGTGGAGAGTATGGAAGTGTGAACTGCAACCCCACCATCCACTTCCCAGACAGAGATGAGGGTGTTTGAAGAGCTCCCCCACCCCCCAGCGAGGTGAGGGGTGGGTTTGCAAGAAGGCTGAACCATATTCTAGATACAGGCATTTCAGCAGTTAACCATGATTTCTACATGGTGCCGAGAGCTGTACAGATTGTCCTCTACTCATAGTACAAATCTACCGGTCTTACGGTCCAGCAATGGGGGAGAGCATCTCGTTATTGAATGAACCCTGGTATTAATTTGCTCATATTTTCCTAACATGGGCAAATTTTTCAATGTCTATGAAGCTAGGATATGGATATCTTTAAATCTGTAGCTTTCAGATGAGAAAACAGATCTAGAGAACTTCTGTGACTTCTAAGCTGCCAGCCATGGGGTGGAGGGGCCCAGTTCTGCTGGGTAATCAGTGTCAAGATGTTGTCTTAGCAGAGCACCTGTGTGGCCTGGACAGGCGTCTCCATGATGGGTAAGGTGACCTGCTGACATCCCACACAACCTAAGTCAGAAGCTCATTTATTAGTAAAAGGGGGACCTGTAGGGCCCTGGCCCCTGTTTTGGGTAACTGTTGCCTTGCCTGCTGACCTTGACCTTGATATCCTCCCTATGCTAATTCCCTCCAGGGTTTCACCCTCCTGAATACTTAAGGGAAGTTCCTTGTCTGTGTATCCTACATAATGGGTGTTAACAGCTTAGATGCAAGATTGTAAAACATCAATAGCAAACTTCTCCCATTGTGCTGTAAGCCTGTATTTAAGACCTCCTCCCAGCCGGGTGGTGGTGGTGCACGCCTTTAATCCCAGCACTTGGGAGGCAGAAGCAGGTGGATCTCTGTGAGTTCGAGGCCAGCCTGGGCTACAGAGTTCCAGGAAAGGCGCAAAGCTACACAGCAAAACCCTGTCTTGAAAAAAAACAAAAATTAATTAATTAATTAAAAAAAGACATGAATGAAATTTTATCATTTGTAAGGAAATGGGTGCAACTGTATATTATTATTAAGTGAAATAAATACAGACTCAGAAAGAAAAAAAAAGATGCTGTCTTAGTCTGTCAATAGGCAGAAGGGAAAAACATCCTTTCCAAGCATGTTCTGAGAAGCTGTACTCAAGAGCCAGGCATGGTGGTGGCATATGCCTGTAAAAGGCAAGAGGATCAGAAGTTCAAAGTCATCCTCAACTACATGAGAGAATCCAAGCCATTTTGTGCTATATGAGACCTTGCCTTTAAAAATTAAAGTAAAAAAAAAAAGTGGGGGCTGGAGAGATGGTTCAGAGGTTAAGAGCACTGGCTGCTCTTCCAAAGGTCCTGAGTTCAATTCCCTGCAACCACGTGGTGGCTCACAACCATCTATAATGTGATCTGGTGCCCTCTTCTGGTGTGCTGACAGACATGCAGGCAGAACACTCTGTACACGATAAATAAATAAATTTAAAAAAAAAAGAAAACAAATGCTAGAGAAATTGCTATCAGTAAAGCGCTTGACTCAAAAACAGGAAGGCCTGAGTTCAAACCCAAGAACCCATGCAAACATGCCATATGTGTGGGGGCACACGTGTGCATTTGATGGGGACGGGAGACTCCCTCAACTGGCCGGCTAGCCTAGCTTGGTGAGCTTTGGGCCAGGAAGAAACTGTTTCAAAAGACGTGGGTAGCACTTCAAGGATGACGCTAAGGTAGTTCTCTGGCTTCCACGCATGTGTGCATCTACGCACATGGTCTCCCACACATACACACACACACACCAACACATACACACCAACACACATGTATACCCACACATACATAAATATGCACATATGCATTTGTAAACATTTTAAAGTTTTGTTTTTACTTTATGTGTATAAGTGTTTTGCCTGCGTGTGTGTGTGTGTGTGTGTGTGTGTGTGTGTGTATACCATGTGCATGGTTAGTGCCGGGGGAGGCCATAAGAGGGCACAAGATTTCCTAGAACTGGAGTCGCAAACTATTGTGAGCCACCATGTAGGTGTTGGGAACCAAAGCTGGGTCCTCTGCAAGAATAGCAAGTGCCCTTAACCTCTGAGCCATCTCTCCAACCCTGCAATGCGCGTTATTAGAAAAGAAAAAACATTATGCAAGAGCATCATCATGAAGAGAATCTGTGTCTTTTTCTCTGAACTAAAAGCATGAAGAAAAATGGGGCTTGACTTTTCTGTGCTCAGTCCTCTCATCCTAATCCCTAATCTGTTTACCTGCTGCTCTCTCCTCTAGGAGGTAATCAGCCAGGCCAGAGGTTCTCAACCTGTGGGTCGCTACCCCCTTGGGGGGGAGATGTCACACATCAGATATCCTGCATGCCAGATATTTGTATTACAATTCATAACTGTAGCAAAATTGCAGTTATGAAGTAGCAACAAAATAATTTCATGGTTGGGGGAGTCATCACCACATGAGAACTGTAGGGTGGTGTTGATAGGAAGGTTGAAAATCACTCATCTAGACACTCAGCATCATTACCACTTCTTTTTTTTTTAAGATTTATTTTATTTATCATGTATACAGTGTTCTGTCTGCATGTATGCCTGCATGCCAGAAGAGGGCGCCAGATCTCATTGTGGGATGGTTGTGAGCCACCATGTGGTTGCTGGGAATTGAACTCAGGACCTCTGGAAGAACAGCCAGTGTTCTTAACCTCTGAGCCATCTCTCCAGCCCCACCATTACCATTTCTTTCTCTCTTTTTTTTTTGGGGGGGGGGGGTGTTTTGGTTTTTTGTTTGTTTTTGTTTTGTATTTGTTTTTCCACGATAGGGTTTCTCTGTGTGACCCCAGCTGTCCTGGAACTCAATCTGTAGACCAAGTTGGCTTGAACTCACAGAGATCCATCTGGCCCTGCCTCCCAAGTGCTGGGATTAAAGGCGTGCACCGCCACTGCCCGGCTCCATTATCGTATTGCTTTATAATTCTGGTTTCCTCTTTCTGACACTCTTTCCAAGTTCCTAATTACCTGACGGAAATTTTCATGAGCAGAGAAATAGCAAGAAGACAAAAAGCAAAGCTACTGGGTAATCACAGACTGGGTCAGCAGCCCCCAAGATAACCGGAGTTGACTTCAGCGGAAGTGCGGTGATCTTGTTACAGTTCAGCTACAGGAAAAAAACAGGTCTTCCAGGATCCTATGCATGAGCTTCTCAACAGCAAGAGAGCCGGAGACAAGGACCAGCTCCAGCACAAAGCAAAGCAGGATCCAGAGACAACATTCAGAGTTAAGTCAAGCAGGTTCGACCTTAGAAACACTTCCCAAAGTTCCTTTACCACCTGATAAAATCTTACAGAGACAATTTTTGTTTATTCCTCCTTTCTTGCTCCACAACCCAGTTTCATTACTTTGACAGCACAAAACTATCTTTTATACTTTGGTAGGCTATCCACCATGCAAGGTGGGATAGCTGGGGTAGTGTACGTATTACTGTGGAATGGACCTTTAGATCACCATGGTTTTATTTGCGTTGATTTATGAAGCTAAGTGACACCTTGGGAGCCAAAGAGCTGAGATCCCAGCTGAGCCCACGGAGAGTGAGGCAAAGCAATCTTGTGCGAGGAGCACTGCGGTGGGAAGATTGGCTCCGCCTCTGTGAAGACAGGTTGTCACTTTGCATATCAGAGCGTCTACTTTCTCCTTGACATCCTGGCCCTGCTCAGAATGAGCATGAAAGAAAATAATACATCTGGATAGCCTATGTATAAGTGAAGAATAGTATATGCCTATGATCGGGAATATACTGAAAATCACGACACCAAAAGCATGGTGCATTGATCATTGTGATAGAGGTCTGATATGCTTTATCAGTGTTGGAAATATAGATTCTTTTATCCATACAAAACTGAACTGCCTAGTTACTAAATGGCGAAACTTTGGACTCTTTATTATCATCCTTACTCTTCTAGATACTTTCAGAAAACCAGAATGCGTTCTGATAAACCTGGGAAAGCATGGGGGCATTGAAATGCCTCCTGGGAGAAATGCTACTGTTTCATTCGATGTTTGTTGCATACTCCTTTGCTTTGAGTGTGTTTCCATGTGTTGGATACTGTTTGAACCTGGCAATCTTAGAAGGTGGGGCCTAATAGGAAGAATTTGGGTCACGGATATGGAGGATAGGGTATGGAGGATATGAGTGATATGCGTGGCTATGAGTCTTACTTGTGGAAATAGGTGAGCGACCTGAGCATCCAGCCCTTTGTGCCATTCTTCCGTGTGCACACTTGTCACTCCATCTTTTTCACTGTGAACTGGGACGATGTGAGGCCCTTACTGATATGTCCACCCTAGCCAGCCTCCAAAAATACAAACCAGGATAACCCCCTTGTTCCAGGCCAGCCAAGGCTACATAGTAAATCCTGTCTCAAACAAAGCTTAATCCCTAAGGCAGTGTGGTGCTTGGAGATGAGGGATCTGGGAGGTGATAAGGTCATGATGTGGATCCTCATGAATGGGATTAGAACCCTAATAAAAAAAAAATTGGGATTTAACTAGGCAGTGGGTGGCTCATGTCTTTAATCCCAGCACCTGGGAGGCAGAGCCAGGCAGATCTCTGTAAATTTGAGGCCAGCCTGGTCTACAGAGCGAGATCCAGGACAGACACCAAAACTATACAGAGAAACTCTGTCTCAAAAAAACAAACAAAAAACTCTGGGATTTATTAGAACCCTAGTAAAAGAGACTTGAGTGGAACCTCTTTCATGATGCTAATAGGTTGACCCTCCACTAGTTTTAAAAAGAAAGATAAATTAATCAACTTTTGTGGTGATATTTTGTTTGTGCTCTAACAAATAAAGCTTGCCTGGAGATCAGAGCACGAGCTAGCCACTAGAGGCCAGGCAGTGGTGGCACACACTTTTTGTTTGTTTGTTTTGTTTTGTTTTGTTTTTTTCAAGACAGGGTTTCTCTGTGTAGCTTTGCACCTTTCCTGGAACTCGCTCTGTAGACCAGGCTGGCCTCGAACTCACAGAGATCCACCTGCCTCTTCCTCCCACCGCCCGGCTGGCACACACCTTTAATCCCAGCACTTGGGGACCTCCAACAGGGAGTGATAAGGCAGGCTGGAGACAGGAGCTCAGCCCTTTCAGTCTGAGGATTCCTAATGTGGAGAGTCCCAAAACAGCTTAGTCACACAGCAGCCATGACAGGCTTGGGGGCCTAGATACACCTTCTGTGACAGGCTTACTGGCAGGCAACACCCAGATTCAGGAAAAACCTTAAGCTGATACCACCCAGGATCCACCCAGGGATGAAGAAGTACCTAACATCCCAAACATTCCAACCCTTAGATAAGGATAACACCTAGAGGTAAGAAGTCTCTCTAGTGGCTCGCTGCTCTGCTTCTCTGATCTTTCAGCTTTCATTCTGAAATCTGACTCTGGGGTTTTTATTATTATGACCAATTAGAATTAGTGCTACAAACTTTGCCTCTGAAAACTGTTTTCTAGTACAGTCACCAGTTTGGAAGGACAGAATTCAAAGAGTGGATCTTTTTATAGTCAATGATAGATTTTTTTTTTTAAAGACCTTCTTATTCATATTAGGAAAGATGCTATTCAAACTTTAAAAAGCAGTAGGTTCCACTGAGGAGGAGAAAGGCTCCTTGCTCCTTTTGAAAAGGCACAGCAAAGTACAACATCGAAATTACCCGTCTGGGGGGGGGGGCTGGTGGAGAAGTGGGGGTTGGTCATGGCTGTATAGCTCATGGCTGTACTCCCAGCACCCAGGAAGCCGAGGCAGTAAGAGAATCTCAAGTTCAAAGACAATCTAGACCACAGTTCCAGCCCAACCTGAAGTACGGAGTAAGGCTGTCTCAAAAGAACAACAAAAGACTGCTTGTCAATTCAGTCCTGCTGATCTATTTTCAACAATTCACAGCTACAAGGCTCTGCTTCTGTGGTATGACAGATGTCTCCACAGCTTCCCACCCAGAGCTGTACCTCATGAGTTGAAGAATTGTATTTATGTAGGACTAAGATGTAGTTGAGTGGAAAGAGTGTCTACCTAGCACAAGAGAGCCTGGGTTCAATTCCCGGTAGCGCCAAAAGAAGAAAGGAAAAGAAAAATAGAACAGTTCAGTGGGTACAAGCATGACAACCCCAGCTCCCATGCAAAAAGCCAGGCATGGTGGTATGCACCTGTAATCCCAGCACTGAGAGGCAGAGAGTGGAGAATTGCTGTGGAATGGTCTGTATGTCAAGTGTGTTGCTGATTGGTCAGTAAATAAATCACTGATTGGCCATTGGCTAGGCAGGAAGTGTAGGCGGGACAAGGAAAAGAATTCTGGGAAGTGGAAGGCTGAGAGGGAGACACTGCCAGCCGCCATGAGGACAAGGAAGATGTAAGGTACCTGTAAGCCATGAGCCATGTGGCAAAGTAAAGATTAATAGAAATGGGCTAAATATAAGAGTAAGAGCTAGACAATAACAGGCCTGAGCTAATGGCCAAGCAGTTTAAATAATGTAAGAGTCTGTATGTTTATTTTATAAGTGGGCTCTGAGACTGGCGGGACTTGGTGGTGGGAGCTGGAGAGAAATTCTCCAGCAACAAATGGCGCCCAACGTGGGGCAAGAGTTTCCACCTAAAAACTGAGAAAAAAGATTCTAAAACGGAACTAAAAACAGCTTCCTAATTGTCTCTCTCAAATAAGCGGCAGCTGCCAGTTTGAGCTACTGGCGGGTTCCTAGCGTGCGCTCTCGACCTGCAGTATGGTGGGAATGAGGCCTCTACAAGTAGCACATTAAACTGTGTGGTGGATTTAGCCTTTGCTAGTACAAAACAAAAAAAGAGGTTTCTGGGCTACACGCTACTTTGGTAAAAGTGTAGACCCACTATTTCTGAGAGTTACGGCTCCCAGAGCTGGCGGAAAGCGGACCGCCGCCATGTTGGGAAGCTGAAGTGGGCGGAGCCAGCAGCCACTGCGCCGTTTCAGGCTTAGAAGGCTGCAGTTTAAAGCAATAGGCTCAAGCTAATATAAAAAAATAAGCCACGTAAAGATGACTACCACACAGAGAATCTGGATTATGTTCTCTTTGATATTCGTAACTGCAGAAAAACATTTGATTGTAAAAGCTGTTGAGTTATGCCAAAATGTATATTTTAAAGGTACCTTGACTTCAAAATTTGGATATAAGGATATGTTGCTTTGGAAAAGAGTCTCTGCTCTTGTTTCCACAGAAAGCCAGAGACTATGGATTTGTTCCAGATTAAGATACATCAGGTTTGACCAGCCAAGACCCCCTGAAAGGTCTCCAATGACACCATGGCCCAGATGATTCAACATCCAGAATGGTTTCAAGGCAACTGGCTCAGACGATACAGCCTCATGGACTACTCCATGATCCTAAAATTTTCTTCGTGTCCCCATAAGATACAGCGCCCCCCTCCAGCAGGAAGTAGTAAGAGAAGCTACGCCCAAATTCCCAAATATACCAAGCTGGCTTTAGAGATGGAATTGGCTCACTCCCCCTCTAAACCCAGACATATTGCTCAAAAAAAAAAAAAAATGGTTAAGAGATTCTTATGTCCCAAATCAGAAGAGCCCTCTGGTGTGGGACAGACAAAAACCAATATTTTTATTTAAAGCAGGTTGATTATAAATACAATCTCTTTCTAAAGAAAAAAAGGGGATAGTTTAGATATGATAGGATGAAAGGGTAGATTAATGAACCTACTTTTAAAGAGTAACAACTTGTTTAAAATGTTTTACATTGCTATAGATTTTAGTTTATTGATACAAATTTAAACTTAATTTTGTTATACTGTATATATATTTCTATTCTTGTTTGAGGTATTATGTTTATGTAACTCATTTAAAATTATAATGGATAATTAAAAAATAGATTAATAATTAGTCATCTATGATAATCATATTTGTAGCCATGTTAGTTAAGTCTTCTAGGTATACATAGTTATATTTCAGATAGATAGGTAGTCTTCAAACACTTCAAAGACCTACAGAATATGGCATTTAAAATGTTTTAAAAATTTAGACTTTCTGGACAGTGAGACATGTCTGCTCCTGACAGCACCGATTTACTTCAGAGAGGAGGATGGGCATCGAAGACACTCCATATGGAGTTTATCTTCACCTTGACAAAAATAGCCATTTGGGCAAGAAACTGTTCTTGCTTGGACTGCCTGATCAACTGGACATGCAGGACCCATACAAAGGTGACCACTGAACTTTGCTTGACAAAATGGTCCTTCAGGTTCCTGCTTTGCAGAGAAAACTGCCAGACATTCTACAGGACACAGAGAAAAGTGAATAAGAGACTCTAGGCCTGTGGGCTGAAGACAGATGCCCCAACTTTACAAGAGAACTTTGAATGACTGTCCAGGCTACCAGCTGTCTCTGTCTACCCTACAAGACTCCTAAAAGTTGCTTATATCCTTCTCCATTTCTCAGGTAGTAATATATCCTTCTGAGGTCTTTGATGTGGTTAAAGACTGGATACTTACAATTTTCCTTAGTTATAATAAAAGATAAGTTAGATATAAAACCTTAAACTTACAAATATAAGATAGATAGGATCTCTTCTTTAATACTGTAACTGTAATTCTTGCTTGATAATTGTTTTGTTATATGTAATTTTACTATGTTAAAGTTAAAACCTTCCTTTTTAAGAAAAGAAAAGGGGAAGTGCTGTGGAATGGTCTGTATGTCAAGTGTGTTGCTGATTGGTCAGTAAATAAATCACTGATTGGCCATTGGCTAGGCAGGAAGTGTAGGCGGGACAAGGAAAAGAATTCTGGGAAGTGGAAGGCTGAGAGGGAGACACTGCCAGCCGCCATGAGGACAAGGAAGATGTAAGGTACCTGTAAGCCATGAGCCATGTGGCAAAGTAAAGATTAATAGAAATGGGCTAAATATAAGAGTAAGAGCTAGACAATAACAGGCCTGAGCTAATGGCCAAGCAGTTTAAATAATGTAAGAGTCTGTATGTTTATTTTATAAGTGGGCTCTGAGACTGGCGGGACTTGGTGGTGGGAGCTGGAGAGAAATTCTCCAGCAACAGAGAATGCCAGGTGAATGGTGCTCACCGGCCAGCCGGCCTATGTAAGCAGTGAGTGTGAGGTCCAGTGAGTGATGCTGTCTCACAGAACAAGGTAGAGAGATAGAAGACACTGGAGACTGACCTCTGGCCGCCACAGGCATACCTGCACACACATGACACAGACTCATGTATACAACATATACCTACAAAGAATTTAAAAATAAAGAATTCTATGTATGTTCCATTATTTTTCTCTCGTCTCAGTTCTCAATAGATTCCTGAACTGTTGGGATCTGCAGAAAGAAAAAAAAAGCCTGACCAGTAAGGTTTTCCTGAGGAATCATTTTAATCATCTTTACTGAAAAGGAAATTTAGCCCAAGCAGACAAAGGGAAGGCTTAAAACTGTGCTTCATTACTGGACACTGAGAGGTCATCAATGGAAAAAGATAGGAAAAGCAGCAACTTTTCTGTTAAAAAGCACCCATTTAGATCAACAATACTTCGGACACAATGTCTAGACATTTACAGATAAGAAATTCCACTTTCAAGCCGGCCGGTGGTGGCACATGCCTTTAATCCCAGCACTCGGGAGGCAGAGCCAAGTGGATCTTTGTGAGTTCAAGGCCAGCCTGAGCTACCAAGTGAGTTCCAGAAAAGGCACAAAGCTACACAGGAAAACCCTGTCTCAAAAAACCAAAAAAAAAAAAAAAAAAAAAAAAAAAGAAAGAAAGAAAGAAAGAAAGAAAGAAAGAAATTCCACTTTCCCAACATTTCTTAAGACAAAGCTGCATATACTGCTAAATAGTTCTCTTAGGTTCTTTTCAGCATTAAACGTATTTTACTATAACATAAAATAAATAAAAGACTGAGAAATGTCTAAAAAGTTAATGAAACATTAACAAGTAACTTTTCCAAACTCAATAAGGCCCTTTTATGAAGAAATGTTGGTAGTTTTGGCCACTGGAATATTTGACAATAACTACCCTGTATTTTTCAATCAGAAAGACATTTATGATACATTTTAACATGTGGATCATAGAAACACACAATTCTATTTTATTTTTATTTTGACATTACCTTTCTATACCATCTGCTTCTGGATTGTCAGCAAAACTTTCCCTGGGGTTTGTGGATCTTCATCTTTGCTGAGAGTTTCTAGAGCTTCCCAAGCTGCCGTCCTAATGCAATCACAAAGTGAGATGACGGGCCATGGAGGGCGACACAAGAGAGCAGGTATTCTATTACATTTCTGCCCCAGATCATTGTTTCTAGAAGGTAATGCATGCATTTTTAATCCTTCTTCTGTTCCCGAGCAATGTAAAAAGGCCCACTCCTGACCTACTTCAATCTCCTATCACAGTAGCGCTGATGATTTTATTGTGCCAGGGAAACTGGTTATCCTGTGTTTTATAAGTCAGTGCCTTTGAATGGCAAAGCATATTCTATGTCCTTCTCTTAACTAAATGAATATTGAGATCTCCTTCAAGATGTAGAACAGGTACTTTTCCTTAAGCTTCCTCAAGGCTGCAGGCAATGTACAGATGAGCAAATGTTTTTTCATATTGTAATAGTGCCGCTGTGATAAAATGCCACTGCATTTGACCATTTCAGCAACTCAAAGTAAGCTTTAATATATCCTGTTTCATATTAATTTATGTGCAAGTGAGGGAACCCATGGGATAATGAATCAAGTTAAACAAAATATGGTTATTCCAGAAACCATATGAGTGGTTTGTCTGAGGAAGACTCCATCCAACACATCTTACGTCAGCTTGGTTCCAAGTAGACCTATGTTGGAAAATCCAGATGAAGACAGAAAACAAAAAACAACTGAGTGGGTAAAGAATGTGGCACTGTGGTTTTATCTCAGGACAGTAGAGTATGTTGAAGATAAATAATTAATCTCTATCTGAGATCCTGGACAAATTCAATCCATAGGCATTCAACAGCTTGTCAGTATGCCTTGGATCTGATACTCGGTCTTCAGTTAAAACTCATTAAGGGAATTAAAAACAAAAGTAAGACAAACCATGTTAATTTTGTTAGAAAAGCAAATACTGGTAAGTGAATAATGCCAATATAAAAGCTGGGACACAAGAGTGTAGCTGACACCTCCCGTGAGTCAGCGAAGGAGCCTGCAGTTTCCAGAACTGACGCAGCAGAAAGACACCTGTAATCAAATTCTTCCTATTGTGTTCACTCAGAAACACGTCTTCATTTGCCTAAGCAGAAGCCAGGCTAAAGGTCCTCTGAGAGTGGCTGTGGATTTGACAGAGACCAGCACATTTTAAATGACAACCTCCCACTCTACTTAGCAGATTGCTTCGCAATGCAAAGGCAAAATCAATTGCTTAATAGTGTAGACAGAAAAATAATTTTTTTTTTTCTCTTTAGCCACTTTGTGACTCTGCAAATTTGTGGCTGCAGCTAATTGTAAATACAGAGCTGTGCCTGGAGTTCTTTTCAGATCTTGACTTACTGTCAAGGCACAAAGCAGTATGTTCTGCTAAATCATATGCTTAATTTCTATTCTACTTTAGAGTGGATTGTTTGGGGGTGGCTTAAGACAGGGTGTCTCTGTGTAGCTCTGGCCGCTCTGTAAACCAGGCTGACCTCACTCAGAGATCCACCTGCCTCTGTCTCCTGAGTGCTGGGATTAAAGGGGTGCGCCACCATCACCCAGTACAAGTGGATTTTTGCTGCTGAGTTTCTAAACAATTTGAGCAGTAATAACTTCTTCAGATGGACATTAGGGTAAAAAGGAGACCTTACAGGCCTATCTTTCATTTATACAACTGTCAGAGAAGAACATTTCCTCGCCCCCAGCAGGTCCCTCCACGTGGTGATTCGGATCCACTGTCGCTACTTCCTATATTATGACATTCTTTCTAGCCCCACCATGGCTGCCTGCCCACACTAAAGGAAGGTGAAATAAGAAATGTGGAAGGCCATGGGCTCCTTGAAAACCAAGCCTGGAGATGATACACATCACTTTCTCTAACAGTCCACTGGCCAGAATTGGGTCACAGAGCCACACCTAAACCAAAGAAATGACCCAACACAATGGAAAAGGATAAGAGGGATTGTCCTTGAACTTCAAACAACCTCTGCCTCAGGCAAGTCAACCAATCTCATGCCTCTGGGCTCTTTTCTTTATAAACAGGTGACAGAATACACACAGTACCCCTATTGAGAGCTTATTAACATATGTACCTATGAACCACCTTGGTGACAGTCTGCCAGTTGGCTGTGGGGCTATTATTTAGGACATTTGCTGCAATACTGCTGGCAGAGACAGTATGTTAGATTAAGTAACTGTAAAAAGCACAAAACTTTCGACCTGAGAATATTATCAAAAGCACTATGTTGTGTGATTTTGTCTGGAAATCAAGTAAATCAAGTAAATGATGCTCTATTGTTGTCCTAGCTTCTTTCTCTTATCCCTACAGAAGCATCTGCACTTCTTTCCCATGTCCCAAACCCCCACCCACCGTGTGTGTGTGTGTGTGTGTGTGTGTGTGTGTGTGTGTGTGTGTATGGCGTGGACATGTATAAGTGTGAAAGTCAGTGATCCACTTGGGGCATGCTTCTGCCCGTGCCATATGCCTTGTGTTTGTTGTTGTTTTGAAACAGAGTCGGAGGTTTCAATACAGATCCTCAGCACCAGGGTGAAGAGAAAGGGAGACACTCGGGGAGAAAGGGAGACACACCCAAGAATGTGAATGTGGGCTTCTCAAAGGAGACGCACCCTCACCTGGTTTTCTGAAACAGAAAACCTTGCTGGCCTGGAGCTCACCTAGACTGGTCCGGCCAGCTAGCCCCAGGAATCTACTTGTCTCTGCCTCCCCATAACTGGGATTATAAGCACGAGTCGCTAGACTCATGCTTTGTTTGCTGTGTGTATTAACTGAGTTCTGAAATGGAACTCAGATCTATACATTCAAGACACACACTTTGCTGATCGAGCTGTCTCCCCAGTCTCAAAATGTGTATTTCTATTCCAGAACCAACAGTCTAGACCAGGTCACATATCAGAACTCTAATTCTAGAAAATACTTGGCATCTTAAAAAAAAGAAAGAAAAGCTTGGCGGTGGTGGCACACGCCTTTAATCAGAGGCAGGTGGATCTCTTTAATGACCTTTACAGTAATGAAACAATTACTCTTAAGTATCCGGTAAGGACTCAATTGTGAACCTCACAGTAAGCTTGCCACTACTTGGACAGCAATCACACAAAAGGAATTAAAACGGGTGTAAGGATTATGTCCTTAATTACGTCACCAGCCTGCAACAGGGTTAGGTGTGCCCTCTCTGTGCTCTCTTTTTCCACACTTTCTCCTTCTGTACTCTCTGTCTTTCTCTCTTTCTCTCCCTCCATCTCTCTCCCTCTCCCTCCCTCTCTCTCTCTCTCTCTCTCTCTCTCTCTCTCTCTCTCTCTCTCTCTCTCTCTCCCTCTCTCTCATTCTGCCGCTTAACCAACAACAGGTATCGGTGATGAACAGCAGCATGGAGGTAACAAGTTCCACTCGCGTGCAGCTAACGTAATTCAAGAGTAAGCCGTGCAGAATAGTAGCAAGATACATGATCCATCTGGACACCAGAGCTAAAAGATACTCATCCCAACTCAGCAAATGAATCACGATATGATGTTGGGAAAGTTAGCTTTCGATTCTCAAAAATGAAAACAGAAATAAACAGACACTTCTAGAATAAGCCTTTAAAAAAAAATCTAAGCTGGGGAACTGGGATGAAAAAATAAAGGGAAAAGAAGGAGAAAAAAAAATCACATGTGGGGAATGGACTGAGTGGTTATGTTGGGCTATATTAAAAAGTTTGCTTTTAGAAAGCATGCAACCTAAGAATAATAAATATGTTAATACAAGCAAATCAGGCACCTAGATAAGCAAATGCTTTGTTAGAGCTAAAATTACTATGTCTTCTCTCAGATTTTTGGGTTTTTTTTTTTTCTTTTTTTTTTCGGTTGTTTCAAGACAGGGTTTCTCTGTGTAGCTTTGCACCTTTCCTGGATCTCACTCTGTAGACCAGGCTGGCTTCGAACTCACAGAGATCCGCCTGCCTCAGCCTCCTGAGTGCTGGGATTAACGACATGTGCCACTGCCGCCCGGCATTCTGTCAGATTTTTGCCACACATCTGTGGCAAATAATGAACATAATGAACATTTCTGGGTGTGGTGATATTCAACTTTGCTCCCAGTACTCAGAAGCCAGAAGCAGGAGAAATAAGTTTACAGCCACCCTGGGCTACTTAGCAAGCTCCAGGCCAACTTGAACTACATATGGAGACCTGTCTAAAAAAGAGAGTGGAGTGCTTAGAAGGATGCCTCGGTGCTCGCCATACAAACAGAAAGATCTGAGTTCCACCCCCAGAATCCACATAAAAAAGACAAGCAAGGCAGCATGCCTATGACCGCAGCACTGGGGATGGGGAGAGAGGAGGATCCCTGGGGTTCAGTGGCCATCTAGTCTAGCCAAACTGGGGAACTCATGGTTCACTGAGAGACCCTGTCTCAAAAATAAAAGTTTGTGAGCAACTGAAGAAGACATCTGACTTCCACCTCTGGCCCCCACATGCATGCATATCCACTTGCCACATACCTGAACACATATGGGGGAGGACACACAGAGGAGAAACAGAGAAAGAAAAACAGTAAGATGTGGGAGGCCCAAAACAGCTTGACTACACAGCAGCCATGACAGCCTTACTGGCAGGCTACACCTGGATCCAGGAAAAGCCATAACTAGCACCACCCAGGAACGGGCCAGCACCTAAGGGGAAGTACCTGACATTCCAAACATTTCAGATGTCCCTGAGACCAGTACACACCTATTCCCCCCTTTGCCAAGACACCCCTAGACAAATGTCAGCCAATCAGGGTCCTGAACCCTGGAAATCCGCTCACCCCAACCTTTGCTATGATAAAAACCCTACCCCACCCAGAGGTGCTTTCTCCTCACACTGCTGCATTGGACAGACAGAGAGTCCAAGCTCAAGCTTGAAATAAAGGCTCTTTGCTTTTACATAGGAGATTCTTTTTGGTGGTCTTTTAGGGGTCCCCGAGATCTGGGCATAACCAAGAGAGAAGTGACAGAGGTAGAGACGGGGTGGGGGCAAGTGAGGGTTGAGGGGAGAGAGGAAAGGTAAGAGGTGCTCCCATGAGCAAGCACACTGAATGGAGCAGTATCTCCCAGGTCTTAGCAAGACCTTTGGATTTCACACTGGAGAACTGAGAAAGCTATGGTTCATTAACAAGGTTTTATATATACAGCGGTTAGATTTGGAACTAAAAGACAGTGCTCAACTTGTGTGATGGGTATTCCAGCATCTTTTATGGTAGACTCTATTATTTACCATATGTAGACCAGGCTGGCCTCAAAGTCACAGAGATCTGCCTGCCTCTGCCTCCCAAATGCTGGGATTAAAGGCACAAGCCACCATACGTGGCTCTGTCTCAGAATTCTGAGGAGTTAGAACTACAGTTGCACACCACTGCGTACAGTACAGATTAACCCCATAATTTTAAATGGCAATGTCCTGATTTCATTTCTGGTTGCTATGACAAAATATCCTAACAATGAAAACAAACATCATCACAGAAATGCTTCATGTTTTACCACAGAGCAGCTCAAAGTAGAGCAGGGGTGAGATTGACTGCCTCTTAGGTTTTCTTTTGTAAATCATTTATTTATTTATTAGAGATTTATTTATTTATTTATTATGTATATAACATTCTGCCTCCATGTGTGTCTGCACGCCAGAAGGCGGGGGGGGGGGGGGGGGGGGGGGGGGGGGGGAGGGCACCAGATCTCATTATATATGGCTGTGAGCCACCATGTGGTTGTTGGGAATTGAACTCAGGACCTTTGGAAGAACAGGTAGTGTTCTTAACCTCTGAGCCATCTCTCCAGCCCTATTTATTTATTTTTTAATTATTGAAGCCATGTATGGAGGCACAAAACTGTAAGCTCACCATTCAGTAGGTTGAGAGGAGAATCACAAGTTTGAGATCAATCTGATATATATAATAAATTCAAGACTAGATTAGCCTCAAAATAATAACAACAGGGCTGGGGAGATAACTCAATAAAAACCTACATTCAAAATGACCTACATTCTAGCTCCAGAACTCATATAAAAATGTAAGTTGTCAAGGCAGGCAGATCTCGGTGAGTTTGAGGCCAGCCTGGTCTACAGAGTGAGTTCCAGGACAGCCAGGGCTATTATTACACAGAGAAACTCTGTCTCAAAAAGCCAAAATAATAATAATAATAATAATAATCTTTGCCAAGCGGTGATGGTGCATGCCTTTAATCCCAGCACTTGGGAAGCAGAGGCAGATGGATCTTTGTGAGTTCGAGGCCAGCCTAGTCTACAAAGTGAGTTCCAGGACAGCCAAGATTGTTACACAGAGAAACTGTCTCAAAGCAAACAAAAAAGTCAGATGTGGTAACACATTTGTAATCCTAGCTCTGGGGAGGCATATAAAGGGGACTCCCTGGAGCTCACCCAGCAGCCGGCCTAGCCTAATTGGTGAGTTTCATGCTAGCTTGGGCTACACAGCAACACCTTGTCTCGAAAACAAAGCGTTTTGAAGAGAATTTTCTATTACAAAATATGAAAGCTTGGCCTGCTTCACAAGTTTAGCCTTGCTTGATTCGCAATAGTGGATTAAAAGGTGTTGCATTAGCTTTTCCTGGGGAGATGTGACCGAGTGTCTGTTTTCTCCAGGGTACAAACATTATACTGAAGAAGGGCTTCTCCCCAGGTCTAACTTGCTTACTGACAGGTGTATGGATGAGGGATTATCCACAGCAGCTCCTCCCTTGGGTTTCTGCCAGGCCTCCCAGGTGGTCTCGTGACCGCTAGTGAACCCGCCCTTCTCTCCAAGGGCGCGTGTGTTAATAGGCCCAACCTTGTGAGGAGCTCCGAGGTAATCATTGTTTGCTCTGACTTAAGATAGCAACAGCTCAATCATTCATGGGGGACATTTCACAACGAAAGGAAAGAGTGTGGATTATTTTAGAACACCTACATAAGAAAAAGGAAGCGAAAGACAGTAGCTCGTGTGTCTCTGAATTTAGTACCTAACTTAAAATAATATATTAAGGGCTGGAGAGATGGTTCCACTGTTAAGAGCACGTGCTGCTCAACCATGAGGGCCTGAGTCCAGATCCCAGCACCCAGGTCCAGAGGCTCACAAATGCCTCTAACTTACTAAGCTCCAAGGGCTTCAACACCCTCTTCTGGCCTCCACAGGCAGCCCTGCAAACATATGTTGGCATAAATTTATACAGACACATATGCACATATGTAAATTTAAAATTTTAATAACATTAAAATTAGGGTACAGAGGGTAACTGAAGGTACAGAAAGTAACGGGGCTCCTGCCCACCACCACTGGGTGAAAGAAAGATGCCCCAAATGTGGAATAAAGGATCCCAGAGATTCTAACACCAGAATCCTCCTGACTGGTGTGAAACTTTGAGCCACTGACTTCTTCTCTGGAGTCTGAATTAAATCATCAATTAAATGGTAGGTTCCCTCTCACCACTGGGCTGTGAAACAAACCTCAGTTTTTGTTTTGATTTCCCAGGGAACACCTATTCACCCAAAGCACCAATTCAGACATTACCTCCTCCTAGGAAGCTTTTCTGCCTCCGATGGGATTAAGGGCTCCACCCTCTGGAATTCGAAGAGAAATGTCTAGCACAGGGGTTATTTGCTTGCTTTCAGCTCCTCCCAGAGCCCAAAGAGTTGGAAACTCAGAAGTGGCCACTACTCTATAAATTCATTTAAAATACAGGTGAGGGAAGCGTGAATAAATAACAGGTTCCTTTCTCTGCTTTTGTACTTGCTCCACACACGATTCCATAAATGATCTTGGGGTGTAAAACCATAAGCAATACAAATATGTGGTGGTGTTTTGATGAAAATGTATAGTTTGTTCTTTAAAAAATGTTCAATTGCACCGAGGTGTCTTCAATAAAGGAAAACGCTGGTTTTTAAAGTAACTCAGTGAAAATAGGCTGGGCACTTTGTTTTACTTCTTAGTAGTACCTAACTCCTTAAGATGCCCAATAAATGTTTGGAGTTTGTTTTGTTGTTTTGAGACAGGGTTTCTCGGTGTTACAGCCCTGGCTGTCCTGGAACTCACTCTGTAGATCATACTGGCCATGAACTCAGATCTTCCTGTGTCTGCCTTCCCAGTGCTGGAATTAAAGGACTGAGCCACCACCGCCCGGTTGCTTTTTGTTTGATTTTAAGTGATCTTCTTATAAAATAATGGTGTTCTGCTGGGCGGTGGTGGTGGCGCACGCCTTTAATTCCAGCACTCGGGAGGCAGAGCCAGGCGGATCTCTGTGAGTTCGAGGCCAGCCTGGGCTACCAAGTGAGTTCCGGGAAAAAGCGCAAAGCTACACAGAGAAACCCTGTCTCGAAAAACCAAAAAAAAAAAAAAAAAAAAAGGTGTTCTTTAATCCGGAACGATCGAAATATTTACCTGGGACTCGGAAGAGAAAAAGCAAAGGGGTAAAGAAAGGGATAGACCAAGTCCTGGGTAGTTCCAGGCAAACTAGTTAGGCTGCTTTGAAACATTTTTTCAAAATTTAGCGTTGTTAACAGTGAAGGTGCAGTCTGAGGTCGGAGGTTAACATGCAGCACACACATACACACACTTTCTCGTTTGTTCTGAGTCTTCTAAACACACACACACACACACACACACACTTTCTCGTTTGTTCTGAGTCTTCTAAACACACACACACACACACACACTTTCTCGTTTGTTCTGAGTCTTCTAAACACACACACACGCACACTTTCTCGTTTGTTCTGAGTCTTCTAAACGGTCCGTGGAGACTCCTTCCCCCAGCAGCATTTCGATTCTGCGCCCGACCTCGAGACAGCCCCGGTGTCCGGGTCCCGAACACCAGGCAGGAGGCGGAAGCGCTGGTGGACCGAGCTCAAACCCCGCCAGGTGACCGAGGTCCCGGGACTACTTAAGCGCCACGGCGCAGCCGCGGACGGACGCCGGGACTTTCCGGCCGATGCGGCCTTAAGGAGGTCGGAACCGGGCTCCCAGGGCGTGGGAGCGGCGGAACAGAATAGCTGCAGTACCACCCTCCGTGAGGCCCGGAGGAGAGGCGGAAGCGGCGGGCTGACGGAGCTGGGGGAACTTTGCCTGGATGGCACTTTCCTGTTCTCGAGCCCGCCCCCGGCGGAGGGGCTCGGCTCCGGGATCCAAGATGGAGTCGTTGAGTCGAGCAGGGCAAGAGATGAGTCTGGCGGCCTTGAAGCGACACGACCCCTATATCACCAGCATCGCAGACCTTACGGGCCAGGTCGCTCTGTACACTTTCTGCCCTAAAGCCAACCAGTGGGTGAGTGAGGCCCAGCCGCGGGGGGATGCCAGCCTGGCCGCTGCCGCCTCTTAAAGGGGCCGCGCAGACAGTTCAGGATTGGGGGTGGGGGGGAGTGAAGCAGGGGACTAGGACCGCTAAGGCGAGGCCAGAACCTCTCCTAAAGGCCCGGGCAGAGCCAAAGGGGTGACACGCGGGATTGGAGGAAAGAAGCTGAAGAAGCAGGCTAGAGGCATAGCAGGGAAAATCAGATGGAGGGGAGGAATGAGGCAGGATCAGTCCTTTGGGGTCGGTTCTGGGGACCTGAGTGGTTCGCCTCCTTTACATGTTGCATTGGAAGGATATAAGACAAGTTGGATTTTAAAAGTGACTGAAGACCTATGTTTGAGACGTTGAGAAGTATTAGGTAAATTACATGTATTTAATTACAAAGTCCACCCCTCTCCCCCACCCGACCTAAATGAGATGATAGGGTTTGAAGCTTAAAAATCAGTTTCAAGAGTTAGTCCAGCTTCAATCGAACTACTCTTTATCTCCAGAGTTTGGGGAAAGATTGCAAGGCATTTTGGGAAAGGGCTACTACAGTAAGGATTTGATTCCGTGGAGCCCTTTTGCAGGGAAAAGACACCAGTGATACATCCGCTTGATGGCTCACATCTGAGTACTTTCTGAATTTTGTGAGTGGCGGTGGAGTTCCAAAAAAGTTACAGTGCCTATTCACTGAGTCTGGTTAGCCCCAACTTAAAGCACCTGGAGCTGGTCACATGATTTTCCATTTTCTTGTGCTTGACTCTTCCTAATTTATTCATTCAGCTGTAGAAGCTTCATGCTTTTAATGGGCAGCCGTTGGTTGGATAGACTTGATCAACGATTGGCGGTCACACTTCAACAAGTAACGAGGCCCTTAAACTAACAAAAACGCTGAAGTATTGTTGTAACTTTTTTTTTTTTCTTTTTTCTTTTTTTGGTTTTTTGAGACAGGGTTTCTCTGTGTAGCTTTGTGCCTTTCCTGGAACTCGCTTTGGAGACCAGGCTGGCCTCGAACTCACAGAGATCCGCCTGGCTCTGCCTCCCGAGTGCTGGGATTAAAGGCGTGCGCCACCACCGCCTGGCTTGTTGTAACTTTTATTCAGTGTGATACTGATACATAGATGTAATTTTGTGGAAACTTATCGTCACTTATGAAAGTTACTTGAGAAGTTTCCATAATTTTCCTCCTCCTTCTGGAAGAGAAAAGGATATAGGAAACCACCAAGAGTGAAATTATAAACTGTCTACCCTTGTACCTCTTTTAAACAGGGCCTTAGCTTGAAGTATTCTGCATCGTTTTTTCTTTGCTTGATCTATGTATGAATTTGTGAAATAGGAGCTGCAGACAAATGGTGAGAATTTGTAGGTAGCATTTATTACTATTAGCTATTCAGAGTTTTTCACAAAGGCTTACAACACTTGAGGATTTGAACCATGGAGTTCTGTAAAATGAAAACTAAGCTGCTGCTTGTTTATTTGGATCTTGATACATGGTGCGTCCACCATCTTTTCTCATAGTGAGTGGTGAGTTGTAGCTTTGCCTAATGTATTTCGGGAGGCAAGTTTACTTTTACTCTGAGACAGCTGGCTGCCATTTTCTTCTAATGAGAACATTTTTAAAGGCAAGAAAAGCCCTCAAGAAGGGAAAGTTTCATCGTGGCGTAAAAGACATGTATAAAAAACAGATCTTTATTTATTTTTAATTTTTTATCACAATAAATTGATATAACTAACATTAAATTTTGGCAATTTTTTGGTTACATTTAAAAATATCAAGATCCAATGTAGGCCATGAACTCCGGACTGATAGGATTATTTGACTTTAGAAAAAATTAAAAGCACCACGCGTGTGCCTAAAACCTGAGTAAACTTCTTTGTTTTTTGTTTTGAGACAGGGTTTCTCTGTGTAATAGTCCTGGCTGTACTGAAACTCACTTTGTAGACCAGGCTGGCCTTGAACTCACTGAGATCCGGCTGCCTCTGCCTCCCAAGTCCTGGGATTAAAGGCGTGTGCCACCACCGCCCGGCCTACCTGACTAAACATTGATACAACAAATGAAAGAATACTAATGGGTTGTATTTTCTTGTTTTATTTCTTGCTGTGCAGAAGATCAAACCCAGGGCCTCATGATGCTGTGTAAGCAGCATACCTCTACCACTGGCTTATATAGCCAGCCCAAGTTACAATTTCTTAATCAAAATTTCAGGTGCTTATTTTAAAAACCTACCAGAACTGCCTGAGTCAGAATGGTTTCTATCCATGATAATAGAAAAAAGTAAAAAAGTTGTGTTTGGTAGTAGTCCTTAACTGACCACAAAATGTGTTACTAATGAAAATAATCCTAAATTCTCCAGAGATGAAACAAAGTATCTTATAAGAAAATTTCTAGAGGGTTAGGGATTTGGCTCAGTGGTATACAGCTGTGCATCATTAGCCCAGGGCCTGAGTTCAACCCTGGTATCAGTTTACTTTCTTTTTCTATTAACTTTGATAGACTTAAAGTTTGGGTTTTGTTGTTTTTGATTTTGATTTTGTTTTTTTGAGTTGCAACACAAAATACTTTGACTTGATATTAAGATACCTGGTTGAAAGGTTTTAGCTTTTGCAAAGTTAAAGCTGGGGCTGGAAAGATAGCTCAGTAGTAGCTAAGAGCATTGAACCCGGAGGACAGATCAGCTCACCTGCATCTGTAACTCCAGTTCCAAGGGATCCAATGCCCTTGTCTATCTTCTGTGAGCTCCAGGCCTGCACATGGTGCACAGACATATGTGCTAGCAAAACATGCATGCACATTTTTAATTAAAAGTTAATACATAAAAATAAAAAGTAAAACTAATTCTGTTTGTTGTTTTGGGTTTTTTTTTTGTTTGTTTTGGTTTGGTTTTTTTTTCCAGGCAGGGTTTCTATGTGTAGCTTTGGAGCCTGTCCTGGATCTCACTCTGTAGACCAGGCTGGACTCAAACTCACAAAGATTCGCCTGGCTCTGTCTCCCAAGTGCTGGGATTAAAGGCGTGTGCCACCACCGCCCGGCTTGTTTTGTTTTTTAATGTTCCTTACTGTTAAAATAGAAAAATGCGCCGGCGGTGGTGGGCACGCCTTTAATCCCAGCACTTGGGAGACAGAGCCAGGTGGATCTTTGTGAGTTCGAGGCCAGCCTGGACTACAGAGTGAGATCCAGGACAGGGACCAAAACTACACAGAGAAACCTTGTCTCGGAAAAATAAATAAATAAATAAATAAATAAATAAATAAATAAATAAATAGAAAAATGCTACAGATGTAGACATGCTGGGCTGGACGTTGCGTACACTCATATAAACACCTATAGAGTTGAATGGATACCCAATATGTAAAGAACCTGAGGTACCCACATAAAAAGCTGGGTGTAATATTGTGCTCTTCCAATCCAGCACTAGGGAAGTAGAGGCAGGTGATTCCCTGGGGCTCACTGACCAGCAAGCCTAGCTTAATTGTCTGGCCTTTGGCCAGTGAGAGACCCTGACTCAAAAGAACAAGATGGACAGTTCCTGAGGAGTGACACCTGAGGGTGACCACTGACCTCTACACAAACATCTGCATGCACACACACTCACCCTCTCTCTGTCTCTGTCTTTCTGTCTGTCTTGGTTTCACAATAAATAAAACAAGTTGGTCTGAAAGCATTTCTTCTCCACTAAAACCATTTGCCATTGGTTTATTAGTGGAAAACTAACAGAATTATTGTCTGTTACAGGAGAAGACTGATATAGAAGGGACCCTATTTGTGTATCGAAGGTAAGTTTTTAAGTCTGTTTCTATTTCACTTGAATGGGGCAGTCTCTTGTAACATGGTCTGTTTCTGGTGTGCTTCTTTCTTTGGAGCCATCCTGTTTCCTTCCAGCTTCATCCATGCAGGCTGTGCACTCCCTACCCTAGCTGCTTCTCTACTCAGCCTGACACAGTTATCTCGGGATAGAAATCCTTTTCTAATAACGAATCCCAAAGAGAGGCTGCCCAGCTCTCCCATATTAAAGAGGATGAACATAGGAATGTCTGTGGATACAGTACACATTAGCTATAGTAGTTGAGACGTCAGTCTTGCTGACCTGCAGTTTCTAATGAGAGTTTGTCGTCTATGACTGGTTCTGCCCCTTTCCCATGTCTTCCCTAAAGTTCTGGGTTATATAGTCTTTATCATATCTATTTTAGTTTGAGAGTTTAGAATGCCTAGGTTATTCATAAATGTATATATATTTACTTTAAACTTCTGAAATTTCTTTAAATTGTTAATTTGCAATGGTTTACAGCATTACCTTGTTTGGACAGACCACAGGATATGACAGTCATGGGACACTTGTCTTTGGAGATGCCTATAGGGCTTGTTCTTAGAGGCACATCCCTTGTTTTCTAGAACTTGGAGTGGTGGCAGCAAGATGATTGTCTGGTTCTGTTTGTATTGAGTTGTGTTAAAGAGTGTGTTATGTTAGCTTGAGGAACGTTCAGTGCATTGTGTGTTGAATCCCCTTAGTAAAGAAACTAAGAGCATTCTTACTGTAGGAGTCAAGTCCATCTAACTCAGGAAAAAACATACAAAAAACTATTTAATGTAAGAAAGATTATTGCTGCTATGAATGGCAGTCATAGACATACTTGTACCATATTTTAAAAAAAATAGTATTTCTTCCAGCATATATGTATTACATGCCTATGTCAATCTTATGTCAGTACATGCTTATGTATACATGTATGGGGGAAAAGGCAAAGCTCCTCAGATGCAGGGAGCTTACATTCTAGTAGTGGAGAAAGATGGTAAATAGACAAACCGTAGGTAGGTATTGAGGTGAGAAGGTGACATTTGAGCAAATGCTTGCTGGAGATAAGGGGGTGGTGCTCATTTGGTCTTTAGGTGGGAGCACCCCTGCGGATGGTGACAGCCAGAGCAGTGGAAGCAGGAAAGAGATAGAGGAGCTGAAGTGGGGTGGGGACCTCGGTGACTTGACTGTGACACTGAGGAACTGAATCCTTATCAACACTTAGGAGCAAACGGGGGTGGGGGGGAGTGGGGGGTCTGACTTTTAAGAGTTGAGGCCTAAACCCAGGACTTGGTTCATGCTAGGCAAACACTCTGCCACTGAGTTATATCCCTGCCTTGTGTTTTTGTTCATGGTTTCAAATGCTAATTATGTCATGTGATGTGATAATGTAGGCTTTTTTTTTTTTTTCTTTTTTTTTTTTTTTTTAAGCGGAAAAAAAAGTAGATGCCTTTTTTCCAGATTGAAAGGTAACATGTTCCCTTTCTTTAAATCTAAGGTCTGCTTCACCTTACCATGGTTTCACCATTGTCAACCGACTAAACATGCACAACCTGGTCGAACCAGTGAATAAAGATTTGGAATTTCAGCTCCATGAACCATTTCTTCTGTATAGAAATGCAAGCTGTGAGTATATCTGTTTACATTGAACAGAGGTGCTTCAGGTTTAGGACATTAGAGTTTGGAGTTTCAAATTATACAAAATATGGTCTATACGCTATGATTATAAATACATACGTGTCTTGGTAAAAGATAAAACTCTTATAAATGTATCTATGTATGTGACTGTGAATTCATGAGTGCACACACACCACAGCCCATGTATGGAGGTCAGAGGACAACTTTAGTTCTCTCGTCCACCATGTCAGTCCCAGGTATGGAACTCACTCGGGTCGTCAGGCTTGATGGCCAGTCCCTTCACCAACTGCATCATCTTACCAGCCCCAAAAGCAAACATTTTCAGCTAGCTCTAAAATTGAAAAGACTTTTGCAAGTAACTAACTTAGGTTATTTTAGTTAACTATACTATCTAGCCCAATTGTTAGCATTGTATTTGTTTCTGTTATGAAATATTTAGTCCTTTGTTTTTGTTGTAGTGCCGATTCTTGTCAGTTCCTATCCCTGAGCAACAGAACTTAGTCCGAGAGACAAAATGAGAGCAGATACTCATGCTTTCCACAGGGAAAGTACTTTGCCATGGATGGTGGCACTTTTCAACCTACTAGTTTAATAGAGTGTTTAGTAGGTACAAATACTGTGTCAAAAGCTGTTGTGCTTTAATGATAGAAAGTAACCTGTGTGGGATACAAGGTAGTTTGGTCAACTAAGACTCAACAGTGCATGGCATGCTGTTGTTGGTTGGTTTTGGCTGGTTTTGGCTCTTTACTCTTTGGGGGTCACTACCCAGCTCCCAAATAAATCACACATGGAGACTTATTCTTGCTTATAAATGCCTGGCCTTAGCTTGTTTCTTGCCAGCTTTCCTTAATTTAAAGTATCCCATCTATCTTTTGCCTCTGGGTTTTTGTCTTTCTTTTACTTCTGTATATCTTACTTTGTTTCTTACTTCATGGCTTGCTGTGTAGCTGGGTGGCTGGCTCCTCCTTCTTTCCCAGATTTCTCCTATTTCTTCTTTCTGCCTGCCAGCCCAACCTATCCTTTCTCCTGCCTTGCTATTGGCTGTTCAGCTCTTTATTAGACCATCAGGTGTTTTAGACAGGCAACATAACACAGCTTCACAGAGTTAAAAAATGGCAAGATAAACAAAAATAACACACCTTAAAATAATGTCCCCAATAGCATATAGTTAGTTGGAGAGTTCCTAGTCCAAGATCTTTTCAAGCATTTTTACATGTTCTAATAGTGATTGAAATTCAGTCAACAAAGCTCAGAGTAACACTTTCAAAAAGTAGAATATACATGTTCTTCACCTCACATTGGAATTATTTGCTGACAAATCTATCATAAATTGAAAATTCATTAGTATACTTAAGCTACCAGATATCGTAACACAGTACACTGTATATTACTGGTTGTCCCCCTGTGATCCTATGGAGTGGGAGCTGTGGTTGGTGGTTGTATACAGCGCTGCAGTAGAGTTGCCCGTTATTCCTACTCTGAAGGCAAGGTACAGTCAACATACGGTTTTTATTCCATTCATGCTACTTCACAACATTTTGTAAGCAAAAGATCTTAAGTCAGATTATCATAAGTATGGGACCATCTGTTCAAAAACATATACTTAAAGGGCAAGGATATTGCTCAATTGTAAATGAATCCTTAGCCTTCATAGGCTTTGGGTTTGATCTCCAGCAACACACACACACAAAATGTGCATTGGATTCTGATAGTTCAGTATGGGTATTAGAAGTGTGGTTGAGGACAGAGGGGCAGTTTGTTTGTCTAACCCATAGGGTTATGAAAACAGCGGTTTAGAAAGCTGGAAGCCTCAAATTCATTCTTGCTCATTTTTAAGTAAGCAAAATAAGGTCTATCTCTTGATTTTTTCAGTAAACTGTTTCTCAGGTTTTTACATCCTCTCAAATTTTAAATCCTCCATACATATTAGAGACACTTTTTGAGCCAGGAATGGTAGTCTACACTCGTAATCCCAGCACTTTGGAGGCTGGATAGCCCGTGCTATAAGCTCATAGCTCAAAGAGTCAAACAAAAAAAGCATGTTATTTGGTACCTGTAAGTTCAGGATCTATGTGAACTAGTGAGAAAGAGTGGAATGTTACAAAGGGCCACTTTATGTTAAATTTCCATTGTGGGAAATTCTTCAAAAGAACACCTACTTTTTTTTTTTTTTTTTTTGGTTTTTTTCGAGACAGGGTTTCTTTGTGTAGTTTTGCGCCTTTCCTGGAACTCCCTCTGTAGTCCAGGCTGGCCTTGAACTCTGTCTCCCGAGTGCTGGGATTAAAGGTGTGCGCCACCACCGCCTGGCCACTAACTAAATTTTTAAGATAGTCACTGGGGAAAATCATCAAGGGACTGGAGCACCTGATTACCTGTAGCATAAGCCTAAGTCCTTCACAGTTGCAGTCTTGTGAAACTGACTTACACTGGGCATCCTGGAGGTGGAGCACACACTTATTCCCAGCACTCAGGAGACAGAGACAGGTGGATCTCTGTGTGTTCAAGGCCAGCCTGGTCCACAAAGGCCAGCCAAAGCTACATAGTGAGACCCTGTCTTTAAAGCCAAACTAACAAAAAAGCAAATAGAACCTACCAGAGTTTGGGCTCTTTGGAAGTGATTCTCTAGTACTTGTGCAGAAAAAATAAGGGAGATTTATAAGCAAACCAACTATCATCTGGCTTTATTATGTAAATACCCAGCAGCTATCTAGACTGTAACTGGGATCAACATAAAATTGTCGGGGTTCTGTAAGTTTAACCCATTACAGTATCATAGATTAGTAGACCTTAATCATCAGCAGTATTCATAGCATTAATTGAAATATTCTTGTGGAGAAAAGTGAACTAATGCTTTTTGTTTGTGATTTTGTTTTGTTCGTCTTTGTTTTTTAGAAAGCTTTCAAAGTATAGAAACATTTCCTTACTTGAACAGAGAACTCACTTACCCGGGTCATCCTATTGGGGGCGACATTTAAATAAAGGAGGAGCTGTATCCGAGGTGGCCCAACAGCATAGGGCAGTGGTTTTCAACCTTCCTCGTGCTGCGACCTTTGATACAGTTCCTCGTGCTACTTCATAACTGTAATTTTGCTACTATTATGAGTCATAATGTAAATATCTGATATTTCCAATGGTCTTAGGCGACCCCTGTGAACGGGTCATTTGACCCACAGGTTGAGAACCACTGGCATAGGGTGACGTGTGGAGTCTTAGGACTCTCCTGAGTGTACGATTGTCTAATGAGTCATAAACATAGAACGTAGCTCTGTTGGGTCAGGAAACTGTTGAGTTGTTTGGGGATTTGTCCGTTAAATAAATGCTAGAATCTGATTCTGTGTGGGTAATTATACCTGGTCCTGTAGCTGTTCTTTCCTCATTCTCCCGTGGGAGATGCCACCAAAATACCTGGCCCATTTAACTCAAATGATACTTTCATATCCAGCTTTTTCTCACTCAGGTTCAGTTTTAGAGTAAATGAGGGTGGGGAACAACCATTGAACTAAAACTTTTTCCAATTCTAAACTGTTGTATTTCTTTTTTAGCTTTTCTTTATACAAAATACTTGCTCACCTACTCCCCAAGGAAAAGGTCAAATCTTAGAAGATACTTTGATTGGAGTCAATGATTCTCATGAATCTCTGAGAAACACTGTATTTTCATTCTGTCTGGAGCCTTTTGGTAGCTACAGAAGGCTTTAATTGGACCTCATTGAGGGATTGAGGGGTTGCAGATTCTGCAGTTACTGAATAGCAGTGATGTTCCTGTCTCCATCTCTCCGATTCCCATCTTAAAAGATGAACAGACAAGATACTCGGGTGTCTAGAAACTTGCCCAGGCGTTATGAAGCTGCTGAGAGATGTAGACTCCAGCACCATTGCTCTGCAGAGCCGGTGTCCTTCACCACTGCCACCGTAGAGTTACACAGCTCACTGTAGAGCAGTGCGTGCTGTATGCTGGAACTCTGCATGATGGAAGGCTCCTCTACCGGCACTATCTAACACTGACCGCCTCCATATGTGACTGACTGCTGAGCACCAGGATGCGGCTAATAAATGTAAGGGATGACTTTTTTTTTTTTTTTTTTGAGACAGGGTTTCTCTGTGTAGCTTTGCGCCTTTCCTGGAACTCACTTGGTAGCCCAGGCTGGCCTCGAACTCACAGAGATCCGCCTGGCTCTGCCTCCCAAGTGCTGGGATTAAAGGCGTGCACCACCAACACCCGGCTGGGATGATGTTTTTTATTTCCTTAAGCCATTTGAACTTGCCATGTTGAACTAGTGAAGCCCACAGCACAAATGGTACTCCGGCGTACCATTTACCGTGTCCTGTTTAAACAGGACATACACGAAGGAGGCTTTTATGCCTCCCTTTAGTCATTCCTTTCTGAAATTTATAAATGATTTCTGCGTTCAAAAGCTGTAGAGTAAATCCCTAAGGAAGGCTTTACCATGGTAGCACTTCCTTAGAGTGGAGTTTGATTACAGACAGATGGAAGCTTTGCCATCTTACTGTGACCTTGTGTGAATCACTTAAACCTGTTAAGTTTTAACATCCTCGATTCAAGCCAGGTGATCTTATTAGTAAACAACTGTAAATACTTAAGTTTTAGCAAGATTCCCTCATAACCCAGGCCTGTAGTGTTTCCTTGATCACTTCACACAGGAACCAGTAGCAGCCTGCCTCTCAGGAAGTTCTCCCCACTCCTCTTCCCCTACTTTTTACAAGCCCAGTACTTTACACATGCTAGGCAAGTATTCTTCCCTAAGCTACAGCCTCAACTCTCTTTGTTTCTCTTTACAAATACTATGTTCAAACATTTTAGATACAGACAGGTTGAGATATACATTGAAAAAAAGATACATACGCTAAAATTTTTTTTTTCCTCTGAGACAGGGTTTCTCTGTATAGCTTTGCGCCTTTCCTGGAACTCACTTGTTAGTCCAGGCTGGCCTCGAACTCGCAGAGATCCGCCTGCCACTGCCTCCTGAGTGCTGGGATTAAAGGTGTGCGCCACCACCACCGGGTTAAAATTAAATCTTTAAGGCTACTTTTTATTCAAGTAATCAGATGTTAGCTGAAAGTTGAGTCCAGGGCTTTGTCCATTCTACAGTAATGGGTACCACTGAGCTACGTCCTCTGCTCCGCAGCCTTTGGTTGTCATTGTTGTTGTTTGAAACAGTGTTTTTTGTAGCACAGGATGATCTCCAACTCACTGTATGACCTTAAACTCTTGATTCTCTGCTGGAATTAAAGGTGTGCCTAGATTCCCAAATCTTTTTTTTAAATACTCAATAGAAACACTTCTGACAGATAGGCCATGGTGTTACAAAGTTCTTTTGCTATATGAAACATTAAGTACATAGCAGAACCGAAGAGGGAGTAGAGGACCTTTCCATGAACCAATACCAAAGTGAAAACGGAAAGCTTCAGTGAGAGGCCCGTGAGCTTAACACTTGCTGTCAGCTATTATGGGGTCCTTGGGATGAAAAGTCTCCTAAGTTAAGGATGATCTTATTTTGTGTGGTAGGATTGGGAGACAAGATTTCACAAATGTGGAAAGTTAGAGCTGAGAATCAGATCCCAGCCTCTAGCCAGATCTAATGCTCTATGCATATCAGTTAATTAGAAAGATATGTTTGTCAGCCTTGTGAGATGACAGCTAAGTGTATCAAAGTCTGAGTCATAGGTTCAATAGAAAATGTCTTCCCAAAAGATATAACCATAGGCCTTTCATCATAGAAATTCTGGGTCTGAGTTAAACTGCTAGGTGTACAGTCTTAGGCAGAAATTAGCATAAAATTAATCACTATCCAGTAAGTATTCAAAAATACTGGGCAGAAGCAATGGCAAGACTCTTTGATGTGTCTGTAACCCAGGCAGCCCACAAATGTCACATAAGCTTTGTGGTCCAAAGTTACAGATATGCAAGGAGGTAATTCACAATGAGTAGTGAGAGATACAAGAAAGAGCAGCATTAGACAGCCCTTCTCCGGAACTTCAGTTAATGGACTACCACTTGGAGAACTTAATGGGTGTACTATCAAATGTGGATTATAAATTAAAAAGAAATAACTTCAGAGTCAAATGCTATTAAAAATAACAAGTAGACTTGAAAAGTAACCAAGTAGAACTTACAGAAATTAAAATTTTAGTTACTAAAATAGACTACCTGGATTCAGCAACTAATTAACAACAGCTTTAAACATGCACACACGAGGCCAGGCTGTGGTGGCACACGCCTTTAATCCCAGCACTGGGAGGCAGAGCCAGGTGGATCTCTGTGAGTTCGAGGCCAGCCTGGTCTACAGAGCGAGATCCAGGACAGGCTCCAAAGCTACACAGAGAAACCCTGTCTCAGAAAAAAAAAGGGGGGGGGGGGTGGACAAACAACAACAACAACAACAAAAAAAAAAACCCATGCACACACTCATTGGTAAACTAGGAGGACTATGTGAGGAAATAGAGACTGAATCCTCAGAAGGGAAAAAGGAATGGAAGTAGGACAATTAGAAAGTCTACATGATGGGCAAGATTGTCAGGATGTTAAAGTGATTCAAAAGAGGCAGTATTTGAAGAAATTATAATGGAGAACTTTCCAGAATCTATAAAAGATGTAAGTCTTAGGTTTAGTCATTGGGGTAGGCCCAGGCACAATAGGAATAAATGTTCACCCTGCTGCATATGGCAGAGACGGAAGAAACCAAAGGTTGCTTGAGGTGGGCTCAAAAGAGCACCCGTCAGACTGACTACTACGACTCCGGGGGAAACAACGAACCAGTGAGGAGTTCAGGAGAGCATTCCAACAGCAAAGCATTCGTCTCTGGGAGAGCCCAGCTGGAGGAGCTTCCAGACCTCCTGTGCAGGGCACAAGCCACCAGCCGCGTGTGGCTGTCGAGCCCTGAAATGGTGCTAGTGCTGCTGAGTTTTCAATTGTAGTTCATTGTCATTACTAATCTTTAATTTCAATTAATTTAAACAGTAGCATCATTCCAAAGGTACAGTTTAGAAAAAAACTGAACACAGAAGAAATGAGATAAACAATGGCGAAGAAAAAGAGAAGAGGACAAAGTGGAGAGAGAGTGGAAGGTGGCTCAGCAGGGAGGAGAGCTGCTTGTTCTGCAGAGGACTGCATACCCACCCACAGACACACAGCACACATGCAGTTAGAATAATGAAAATCTTTAAGATTGATGAGCAAAGAAAAAGTCACATCAAGATAGGCAATGGCTATATAGAACAATGAAATGCCCAGTTTCTTCTAATAGAAGTATTAGATAAAGCCAAGCTGAGCTTTGGAGTGTAGCTCAGTGGTAGAACAGCTGCTTTATTGCTTAATGTGCTCAAGGTCTGCAGCACATAGAGAAAAGTTGAAGCAGTCACATGAGTTTTCACACTGAAAGCCTCCCAAGAGAGAGGATAGTGAAGCCAGGCATCGTAGCTCACACCTGTAACCCCAGCGCTCCTGGAGGCTCAGGCCAGTGATTGCTGAGTTCGTGCTGTAGTTGCTATGACTGCCTGAGCTGCAAAAGGAAACCCTTTCCAAAGAGAAGAAGAAGGGGAGCGCACTGGCGCACACCTTGATGCCAGCACTCAGGAGGCGGAGGCGGGTGGATCTCAATGATGAGTTCAAGGCTACCCTGGTCTGCAGAGCAAGTTCCAGACACCCAGGGCTACAAAGAGAAATCCTGTCTTGAAAAACCAGGAAATTAAAAACAGGGAAGCATGAGAGAGGAGAGGTAGGGAGGAAGGGAAGAAAGGAAAAGAAAAAGATGAGGGTAGCTGAGTTGATGAGCGGTGAACTTTTAAATGAGATGACTGATTCGTTGTGGGCCGGGGGAATAGCTCAGTGGTACAGCAGTTACCTAGCATGCACAAAGCCCTTGGTTTGATTCTGAGTACCACAAACAGTAAAGATCCAGGATGGCCACTGCAGCTACCCTGTCTAGAAAGGAGAAAACTAGAAAAGGAGAAAAAGTAAATAGAAACGCCAAGATAAAATGGCAGAATAAGTAAATCGATAATTAGAATAGATGAATATGGAATTGTCATGTGTTGTTGAAAATGGTAGGTGGGGTGGGGCGTAGAATGAGCTGTATCAGGCAGATTTTAACCAAGAAAGGTTGAGGTAACCAGAATACGTAACTGACAGAAAATTATCAGTAGGGATACAAATGTGAACAATTTTGAACTAGTTTGTACTGAGTATATATGAAAGTTATAAACTGAATGTTAGAAATGTATAATTGCAAGTTTCTATAAGGTTATGGGATAGTATAGTTAGGCTATCCAGGACAAGAGGTTAGGAAAGAAGAAAGGAAATCTGAATAAAGATGAAGGAAAATAAAAGAGTAGAAATTGATTGGAAAGCAGAAACTGCATTGTGAGAATAAATGCACAAAACCTTATCTGTAGATAAAATGATTGGCCCATCAACAAAAGCAACCAGAAGAGGTACAGTGGACATGTAGGAAGGTAGACCTGAATGTATTTTTTTTCATGCAGTTTTTAGAAACAAGCAGTGAATTTTTTGCCTGAGTTTAAAACTTAGATGAGAGGGGGTTTCCTAGAAATGTCCCATTTAACAGAAGTGTCCTCAGGCCTAAACAGATCTAAATGGACTCAAACAGCACAACAAATGGTCTAACAATGTAAAATCTCCCCATCACGTCTAAAGAAATTCCCAGAGGCATGTTCTGTTTGGTGGGGGTACTAGGGCGGTTAGTTCTCTGTGTAGACCAGACTCTGAAAAGGCAGGTTGAGGTCTCGTACGTTTCTGGTCTGTCACTACAGGAAGCTTGTTTGCTTAGGCTGTGCTTCTGTGGTGAGGAATTCATGCTTTATTATCCACTCCTTGCAGGAAGATGCCTGACTATTTCTCCCAGATCATATTTTCCCCCAGTGTCAAGTGTCCATTGATTACTACTTCCGTGGACACCTTAGCGTTACAGTGATAACCTGGGATCAGTTTTTAATGCATTTGCTTACCTATTACTCAATAATGAAATACCATCAAAAATATACTATAGGGTTACGTTCTGAGCAACAACAACAACAAAAATAGAAGAAATAAGCAACTTTTTTTTCTTACAGCTAAACTGTTTATAATAACCCAGTTAATTGCAAATACTAAGTTTGTGATACCTGCAAGCTTTGTAGAATCAATTCTGACATTCAATCGTTTTCTTTTATGCAAACTAGCTTGTATTAATTTCCTCTGACAGAAACTATCTCAAACTGCTTTTTACTTTGTTTTTACCTAAACAAAGATGATTATTTAACTCAGATGTCAATTCAGTGATATTTATTAGATATGTCATCTGCCTAGCACCTTAATCAGATGCCATGCCTTATAAATTTTAAAATTTTTATGTACTTTCAGAGAACTTTATTTTTCTTGGTCCTTAAGTTCTATTTTCTTGGAGAACTGTAAGTAACGGTTACTGAAATGATTTGGAGCTTCCAGTAACTTGTCTGTCTTCCTCAGAAGGGTTAGAGTTCTCAGTGAAGCCAGCAAGGGCAGCTCATGCACTCTGAGGCTGAGACAGAAGGATTGACTAAGGCTGAAGCCAGCCTGAACTCCACAACAAGTATCAGGCCAGTAAGGAACACACACACACAGATTCTTAGTAAAGTAATGCTACTTCATGAAGGCTGGAGCTATACATGTTTAATTCTTAAACAGCTGTAGGAGAGTGGCAAAATCTGATGATTTAAGGTCTGTAACTAAAAGAGTTACCAGTTATAAACTTGAAGGATTAGCCTTTTGGTGCTAAAATTCTGATGTCAGGTGTGATATTTTGCATGTTTTTCTTAGTAAGTTTCAATCGCATACCCATTAATTAGAAAAAATGTCTTTACAGATTTTTCTGTTCTCCTAACTTTATTCTGTTCTGGGGAAAGTGGAGTGGTAGTTTTAACCAAAAGAGGAATGACTATTTTGTGCACTTTATTAGAGTTTTTACTGGAAGGAATTATCTAAAGGAAGATAGCCTTTCAGCTCTCCCCCACTCACCACCTGAACGTGGCCTCCCGCTGAAGGCTGCTTCCTCATTTTAAGATGTTTTCTAGAATCCCAATTGAACAAAGTCCTTCTCTGGTTCCCCAAGAACACCTGGGTGTGTCCTGATTTTCATCTCACCTGACACTTCTAAGCAGTAACAGATCTGTGGTTTGTATGAAGCAGTATGAAAATAATCATATTTAGATAAAACCCAATCTGGAGTTTATCCAGAGTTTTAATGACATACAGCTGCTAGTCTTATATGTTACTCCTTAGCCTTCCCAACAACAGTCAGTTACCTACAGATATAGCTGGTAGTAAAAACATTACTGTTTAACTCACCTGAAAAGGCCTGGGAGAAGTCCTCCTTGGTTTCCACTTCACTCACAACTTTGCCTTTATACCGGGTATCAGTCTCTTGGGAGAGAGCATTTTTAATTAAAATTAGATCACTAGAAAAGGTTGGAAGGCTCATTTCCATAGTGTTGAAAATACAGCTGCCAGGTGGAAAGTTCTAGTGCAGAAATGCTGGAGCGCTGCTGTTCTTGTCTTTCTCCGTGTCCTTTCTCAGTTCAAGGGCAAGGCAGAGCAGTCGAGATGGTGGGTGCTCTTGGCATTTGGAACAAATCTTCAGACTTAAAGCGCAGTGCAAGAAGTTTCCTTGCAAGATGAGTTTATAATTTATCAAGTCAAAAAATGTGAGTTCTACCTCCAGACTGAAAAAGGAATTTATAAACAATAAAAAAAAAAAAAGTCCAGCAGTTCGTTCTTTGTGATCTCCCAGCTCAGCACACTGCTGCTCGCAGCCTGAGGAAAGGCAGGTGGTCTCCACCAGCTGCAGGCTGAGGTTGGTATGATTCTGTAATCAGAAGGGAAAGAGGACCTGTGGCAGCTGCATTAGCCTGCCTCCAGGACCAAGATAAGGAAAGTGCCTCCTCACTCTTGCCCCAGTTATAGATTGAAGAAGTAAAACCTCATGAGAACATACAGAACTCAGTCTGGGAGCTGATGGAGCTGTGAGGTCAGCCATTGTAAAACTCTGTATTGCTCTGTCTCATTGTATTCTGGTAGAAGTGCTGCCGGGCACCCTCTTGGTAAGTTTTTGAGTCCTCGAACATTTCAGAATGTCCAAAATGGAATATTTTTATTATAGCTCACTAATTACTGGCTTTTTCTCCCCTAAGGTAGTTTAAAAGCTTTTATCTTTATGTTCCAATGTTATCTTAGTTGTTAGATAATTATATCTAGTTTAGTAAATACTTTGAATTTTTTCTTTTGAGAAGTCACTAACCATAGTCACATATCTAGATGATAGAAATATGTCACATGTGCCGGGCGGTGGTGGCGCACGCCTTTAATCCCAGCACTTGGGAGG
This sequence comes from Peromyscus eremicus, assembly GCF_949786415.1. Lineage (NCBI taxonomy): Eukaryota > Metazoa > Chordata > Mammalia > Rodentia > Cricetidae > Peromyscus > Peromyscus eremicus. The sequence goes on along the minus strand of NC_081425.1, from coordinate 84,562,272 downwards.
CAGAGCCAGGCGGATCTCTGTGAGTTCGAGGCCAGCCTGGGCTACCAAGTTAGTCCCAGGAAAGGCGCAAAGCTACACAGAGAAACCCTGTCTCGAAAAACCAAAAAAAAAAAAAAAAAAAATATGTCACATGTATATAAATGTATGTCGTGTTTACGTAATGAAATTCATCACTGCTATAAAATGTGAAGCACAAGGTAACCACTAGCCCAAGAACTGAAGCCCTGTGGAGTGGGCAGCATGAACTTCAAGACTGAGCTCTGCAGGTTCAGTGCTCTGGGAATCTAAGCAGATCTCAGTTACAAAAAAGTCAATATTTCCAGGCATGGCCAGCTGTGTCTTTTTAGTTAAACACAGGATAAGCATTTGCTACCAACGTATAAAAATTACATATTTGATTCTTAAGCACACACCCCTGGATTTGTTGTTATTTTAAGGTAGAAACTCACCTTGGAATCTATGTAACCAAGGATGACTTGGAATTAGTGATCTCCTACCTAAACCTCCCAAGTCCTAGGATACCAGGCATGCACTACCATGCCCTGTTTGTGTAGTGTTGGAACTGGAGCTCAGGGCTGTGTGCATACTAGGCAAGCATTCTACCAAATGAGCTACAGGTACGTCCCCACACACCTGGATTCCTTGACCACAAAGTGCTAACATCACTGCAAATACTGATCTGAGCCAAAGTTCTGGGGAAAACAAACATGCCCATTGCTAATCACACAACACTCTTGAGATCTTATATCCTTTTTTTTTTTTTTTTTTTTGGTTTTTTGAGACAGGGTTTCTCTGTGTAGTTTTGCGCCTTTCCTAGAACTCACTTGGTAGCCCAGGCTGGCCTCGAACTCACAGAGATCCGCCTGGCTCTGCCTCCCGAGTGCTGGGATTAAAGGCGTGCGCCACCACCGCCCCGCGAGATCTTATATCCTATAGGCACTTACGCTTACAACTCTGAGTTGGATGATCTCTTAATAAACTGACAGGAAAATGTATAGGAAAGCAGAAGTCAAGGGAAAAAGAGGAGGTTTGTGTCTTAAACCATAATCAACCCTATATCCAGACGTTCTAACTGTAGATTCCTGGAAATCGAAAAACAAGAATTCAGACCTATAAATGTCAAACGCCATTTCCCGCTCTTTACCTTTCCCATCCAATATGTTAACGTGGTAGATTGGTGGAGCATAGAGTAAGTAGATGGCTGGCAGGACATGCTCCGCATTGTGTCACACCCGTACTCAGACATAGCACATGTTTGGAAGCCCAGCCTCGAGTGGTGAGCACTGTTGATAATGGTGCCTGTAGACCTGTATCAAGTGAAAGCTTTACTGTGCTTCTCCCCTTTATTTGGAGTTGCCCTTCATTTAAGAAGAAACTTTTGATAAATGGGAGCCAGGCAATGGTGGCACATACCTTTAATTCCAGCACTCAGGAGACAGAGGCAGGTGGAGCTCTGAGTTCAAGACCAGACTGCTGTACAGAGCAAATTCCAAGACAGCCAGGGCTACAAAAAGAAACCATGTCTCAAAGAAAAAAACAAAACAAAAAACTTTGATAAATGGAAACATCAGACATAGTATTGTTGAACTTGTTTTCCTAATTCCCAATTCAGTGACCATCTCACTGACCTGAATCCCACTCTGAGATCACATTGCTTCCACAGTATTTAATTTTGAGAGGGTAACCCTTTTAAAATAAGCTGAGAAGCTTGCAGAGTATAGTTTTTTAGGTCATATGGTTCAAATCTTCTACCCAGTGTTCAATAAGTAGATACTCAGACTTCAATTTTAGGATTTGGGCTCTTCTATCATATTAGTGTGCATTGTTCTGGGTGATTACTGTTTAGAAAAAGAGGTCAGACACACAGCATCCTCTCATCTACCTAAGTGTTTGCAGACTGCCAAGTATCTCCTGGTAGAATCAAAGGCCAGTCTGTCTTTGGTTCTGTACAGGGGCTGCCAGGCTTACTCCTCTCTGAAAGGAAATGATCTGTCAGTGTAAAGACATGTGTTTTCTTTTTCTTTTTTTTTTTTTTTTTTTTGGTTTTTCGAGACAGGGTTTCTCTGTGTAGCTTTGCGCCTTTTCCTGGAACTCACTTGGTAGCCCAGGCTAGCCTCGAACTCACAGAGATCCGCCTGCCTCTGCCTCCCGAGTGCTGGGATTAAAGGCGTGCACCACCACCGCCCGGCTGACATGTGTTTTCTTACTAGCTGGAGCAGACGTCTGTTTATGTAGCTACAGTGTTCCATTTTTGATTGTTAAAGTGTATTTGACTATGTTGAAAGTCCATTTTCTTGTTTTTGCTTCCTATTGTAGGAAATCTTCATACCTGTAAGTCTTATTTATGTATGAGTGTATGACTCTGAGTTTATATGCATCATGTATGTATGCATGTTCCCTTGGAAGTTAGAATCTGTTAGAGCCCCTGGATCTAGAGTTACAGGCAAGTGTAAGGGTCTTAGGAACTGAATTCAGCTCCTCTGCAAGAGCAATACGCCACTGAAGTCATTTCTCCAGCCCTTCTTTATATCTTTAGAACTATTTCCACTTTGGAGGTTTGGTTTGGTTTGGTTTTCATGGTACTAGAAATTGAACTCAGGAGACACCCTCCCCCTTTTGCTAGGCAGTTGCTCTACCACTGAGCTACAGCTCCAAAATTAATAGCTCTTTTTTTTTTCTTAATTCTTTGTTTATGGTGTGCCTGTGTGTGTGTGTGTGTGTGTGTGTGAGAGAGAGAGAGAGAGAGAGAGAGAGAGAGAGAGAGAGAGAGAGAGAGAGAGAGAGAGAGACACAGAGACACAGAGAGCGAGACTAAGACCAAGACCGACCATGTGGGTAATGTAGCAGTCAGAGGACATCTTGCAGGGAGTCAGTTCTCTTCTACTATGTGAATTCCAGGGATTGGGGGATTGGGGTCATCAGGTTTAGGGACAAGTGTTCTTACCTACTGAGCCATCTCTCCAGGCCCCCAGAAGTTTTAGAACTCTTAACACTAACACCAGAAGCCCTCCTTTTCACTTGGCTCTGTATTAAGAAAAGTACCACCAGCCTCCTCAAATCCTTTTAGAAAATAGGTCAGGTATAAATGATAAATGAGTCAAGAAGACAGCATGGAACAAGAGTGTGTCACAGTAGCTCTAGAACTCTTCAAAGACTTTGGTAAAGTCTTCAAATTACTTTGAATTTCCTTAATCTTGTGTATGTCATATACAGCTTAAATAAAGCTGAGTAAAATGTAATATCAAATTTTAATAAGTAGGTTATTACAGGGCTCTTTTGATAACTAAACACTTTCCCCATCAGCTTTTAAGTTTTTCTAAATTTTAGATAATCCAAATGCTCTTAACAGTTTTTTGATTTTTTTTTTTTTGTTGTTGTTGTTGTTGTTTTTTCTCGATTTCCAAAGGAAAGGGCCCCAGTTGAAAAGTAGGAGAAACACTTGTTTGGGGCTATTTTGCCTCTTGATATTTTTCATAGAAGTACAACAGTGTTACATTATACTCCCTACCTTTTCAGTGGCTGCAGTTATGTCTAATTGTCTTGGGACCAGCCGTCAAGACATATGGTGGGTATCCACCAACTAATTCCCTTTGATCTTGAGAAAAACCATTTATAAAACAGGTACAAATCACTGTTTGCTGTGGCAGAGTAATGCTGCTTTCCCAGAAGCCTGAGTCTTGTGTGGGACAGTTAATGAGGGGAGATTATTTCAGGACATCTCAGCACCGATTGTTGGCAGCATGTGTAGGACCTTCAAGTGTAGGTTCTCTTAAGAATACTTAACTTGGGTTTAGAGACAAGGTCCTCTGTGGTCGCGGCTATCTGGCAGACTTATCTGGTTTTCCTCACTAGTGGCAGTGACAGGCTCAGTGGCAGCTCCCTGAGCTTTCTTGCCAGTTGCGTGCACTGAGCTTTTGATATGTTGGCAGACAGTACTGATTCTTGGATGCGTCTCTGAACCTCTACAGGTCTGCTTCTGGCAGAATCGAGTGTGACTCTTATCCTTTGCCCATTAAGCTATCGTTCTGGCCTCCTTATCTGTTTCTTCTGCAAACATGCCTTTGAAAGTGTTTGGTTCTTTTTTGGCAGTTTGTTTGATAATGGACAAGTATAGAAGCAAGTGTCTTATTTCTAAATTACATTGGTTTCTTGAAAGAAAAAGGGATAACTTAAATGAAGATTTGCCTTAAGCTGGCAGCTCTGGTGAAATTACTTCAGTTTTCAATTTGAAATTCTAATAGTTTAATTTGGAATCCCAGAAAGAGCTTTGTGCTCCTCTCTATACCTGATGCATTGCATTTTAACGCACTTTGTCAGCCCTGCAGCTCACGTGGCTGTGTCCAGATGGAGATTGTGTAGTATGTGAAAACCGGAATCTTCTGTATTTGGGCTTAGTGTTTCAGGTCTTCTGAGCCAAGGTTGGAAAAAGGGATATTTAAAGAAAGGTGATTGCCTGTAATTGCCATATATGGAATCTTTTGAAAGCCTTAGTGTGATTTACTCTAAATTAGTGTTGGGGTAAGATTTAGCTTTTAGACCCAGTAGTAGATAATGTGAAATCATTCTCTCTCTAACAAGGCTACTTCTGTGTTCTTCCATTGAGATGTCAAAGCTGAGTTAATTTTTTAATTTGCATTATGTAAAACATTACAAAATTCCTGTTCATTGGAAGCACATGCAGTGTTTTGAAATTCTGTGAATAGAAGAATCGCTTTAAACAATGGGTCCCAGGCATGGAAAGCAGCCTCATGTTCGAGCACCATAAGGATCTGTGGCCACACGGGGCTCTGAAGGTTTAGGCAGTTTTAGTGTGGTTGGAGATTTTCCGTGCCAGAACAAAGAACCTTGTCAATAGGGTAGGGAAAAGAGAATCTTGTCCATGTTCTTCATTTATTAAAGTGAAGCCATTTGCTTACTCTATTTTTTTTTTTTTTTTTTTTTTTTTTTTTTTTTTTTTTTTGGTTTTTCGAGACAGGGTTTCTCTGTGTAGCTTTGCGCCTTTCCTGGGACTCACTTGGTAGTCCAGGCTGGCCTCGAACTCACAGAGATCCGCCTGGCTCTGCCTCCCGAGTGCTGGGATTAAAGGCGTGCGCCACCACCGCCCGGCTGCTTACTCTATTTATTAATATCTTAATTCACACAGTAGTAACAGTAGAAAAATCCAACTTAACCTTTGTGAAAATTAAGCAGCGGATTGTCACATGACTTGCCGTGAAGTCTTGCAGAAGAGTGGTCTCACTTAGTTCAAGATGCAACAAATAATTTGCCATCAAAATAACTTTGATTAATTGGCTTTATAGATTGATATATTCTAATAAAATCTTTACAGAGCTTATTTAATATTTATTTAAAAAGGGTTTTTTTTTAACTTTACTAGAAACAAGATCTCTTTACATGGCCCAGGTTGGCTTCAGACTGATCCTGCATTAGCTTCATTGTGAATTATTAGGCACATATCATGATCACACCAGGCTTTTTTGTTTTGTTTTGTTTTGTTTTTTGTTTTTTCGAGACAGGATTTCTCTGTGTAGCTTTGTGCCTTTCCTGGAACTCGCTTTGTAGACCAGGCTGGTCTCAAACTCACAGAGATCCTCCTGCCTCTGCCTCCCGAGTGCTGGGATTAAAGGTGTGCGCCGCCGCCGCCGCCGCCGCCGCCGCCGCCACCACCACCACCACCACCACCACCACCACCTGGCTGCAAAGGTTTTTTTGTCCGTGTCTCTCCCCCCCCCCCCCCCCCAACGGAGCTGAGGACCAAACCCAGGGCCTTGTGCTTGCTAGACAAGCGCTCTACCACTGAGCTAAATCCCTAACCCACGCCAGGCTTTTAAAAATGCATTTTTTTAATCATGCACAGCCACTTTTTTATTTATTCTAAAAAATACATTTTAAATTTATTTAAAATTCATTGAAACTAGTAGATTACATGAAAAACTTTTTAAAGAAAAAGGTTTGAGGCTAGCCTAGGATATATAGAAAGACCCTGTCTGGGGGAAAAAAAAAATTAACCCTCCCACCTCATTTCTGGTAATATACTGTTTATCTGCCATTATTACATGTGTGAGTAAAGTTTAATAAAGGACATTTTTAGTAGTCAAATAAAATAAAATTTATTGAAGCCAGGTAAGATGGCTTATACCTACTCAGTGCTTGGGAAGCAGAGTAAGGAGAATCAGAAGTTTGAGGCCAGCCTGGGATACATGTCTAAAAAAAAACAAAATAGTAAATAAAAAACAAAATACAATTTCTTATGCTTACATTTATATTTTCTTAGTTTGTTGGCACGTGCTTGTGTGTGTTGTGAAACAGGGCCTTGTATATCTCACGCTGTCCTCAAACTCTCTATGTAGCTGAAAATGGTCTTGAATTCCTGTCCTCAAACTCTCTATATAGCTGAAAATGGTCTTGAATTCCTAATCCGCCTCCACCTCCCAGTGCTGGGATTACAGACATTCACTGTCACAGTGGTAGGGACCAAACCTAGGACTTTTCAAATACTAGGCAAACACTCCCAACTGAGCTATACCCTCAACTTCTTGTTTCTTTACACCATGGTCTTGCTGGTGTAGTTCAGTCTGTCCCCAGATTTATGACCTCCTCACTTTAGCCTCCAGAGTGCAGGATTACATATTTATGCTACCATTCCTAGCTTTATGCTATCCTAAAAAGTGCGATTTTTGACTTAATTTTTTTTCTTTCTTTTTCTCTAGTCTTTAAGTGTAATTCACATTCACTATTTTATAGAGCTGAGCGTGGTGGTACATGTCTGTGCCCCCAGCACCCAGGACCCCCTGGTCTACAGATGAGGTTCCAGGAGAGCTGAGACTGCACAGCGAAGCCCTGTCACTACTATCACTGCCATAAAGAAGTGTTATGGGGCCGGGCAGTAGTGGCACACACCTTTAATCCCAGCACTTGGGAGGCAGAGGCAGGTGGATCTCTGTGAGTTCGAGGCCAGCCTGGTCTACAGAGCAGGACAGCCAGGGCTGTTACACAGAGAAGCCCTGTTTGGAGGAGTGGGGGTGGGTATGGGGTTGACAAAATGACTCAACATATAAAGGTATTTACTGCCAAAGCTTATGATCTGAGTTGAATCCCCAGAACCTACATAGTAGGAGAGAGCCAACTCCCTGTAAGTTGTCCTCCAACCTCTGTATATCTAGGTGCCTGGTGTGGGGTGGCAAAACAGGTGCTCTAGGAATGCACCAGCCTGTGTTGTAGCTCTAGTCCTAAAACTAATCTTTTTCTCTGCTTTATTAATAAACCACCTAGTCGTCTTCTTAGACTCCTGTTTTCCAACCATAAAAGTGCATATCAACGACTTGAACAATCAAGCAAATGATTTGTCTCTTCTTGATAAGTACAAATATAAAACCTGGAGATAATACGACACACTGGAGAACTCTGAAGGCTAGCCAGAAGGTGATGGGGGGTGTGACAGATATCCAGACCAGACCAGCAGGAGGATGTCTCTCTCAGTCTTAACACAATGCAAGCCGGCCTAGCAACAGAAGGTAGCCCAGGTGGACTTGGCCTCCCTTGGACTGCATGGAATTTGTGCCAATAATACTAGACAAGCCAAGTAAACCTGGCAGATTGGAAGCTCTGCTAAGAAGAAGTGACCACCAGGGTTGTTCCCCCATCCCAACCCCCACACCCATCCACGGAAGAAGTCAGGATAGGAATGGCAGAGGGCTATGTCTCCATTCTGGCCTGGAACATAGTTTTTAAGCCATGGTAAATGCTTGCCTTTCTGTGCAGCACTGGCTGAGAACTTACTAAATTCCCACTGAAAGAAATTAGAAATAACCAAGTGTGCTTGCACATGCCTATGATCCCATGCACATGGAAAATGAAGGAGGATTGGGAGCTCAAGGCCATCCTGGCCTATGAGGAACCTTACCTTAAAAAAAAAAAAAAGACAAGGGAAGAAGAAATGCAATATTAACTCAAAGCATAAAAATTAAAATTTAATTAGAAATTAAAGATGAGAACACATTTCAGCGAAATTGGAGAAAGTGAAGGAAAATCGCTGAAGCAAAAAGCTTGTTCTGTGAAATAAAGACAATATAATTGATAAAATGTTTAACAACGCTAACGAGAGTACAGGCATACGTTGATAGATGGACATAGTACCACATGCTTGTAATTCTTGGAATGTGGATCCTGAGACAAGAGGATTGTGAATTCCAGGTAGCATAGGCTACAAAGTAAGGCCCAGTCTCAAAGAACAAAATCAAATTTGTCTCTGTTGGAGGGTGAGGGGGATAAGAAATTGCAAATCCTGCGACTGTCTAGATACATGACTTTTTTCTTTTTTCTTTTTTTTTCTTTTTTTCTTTTTTTTTTTTTTTTTTAGATTTATTATGTATAGAGTGTTCTGTCTGCAGGCCAGAAGAGGGCACCAGATCTCATTACAGATGGTTGTGAGCCACCATGTGGTTGCTGGGAATTGAACTCAGGACCTCTGGAAGAACAGCCAGTGCTCTTAACCACTGAGCCATCTCTCCAGCCCTAGATACATGACATTTTAAGAACAACTTCGCATTTATCAACTCTTGGTGACTTAGAAGAAGTAGAACAACTCCCTTTAAAACTCACAAACTGTGGCATTCAACCAAGATAAAATAGATAGCCTGAGTACTGCTGAACCACATTAAAGAAACTGTATTTGTAACTTACATGTTCCTGAAAAAGAAATTCAAAAGCATTGACACTAATGTTAGTCTCCCGAGAGTAGGAAAAGAAGGAATGCTTCTCAGATGTTTCTGTAAGACTGTTATTACACTAATACCAAAACAAAGAGGAAAAAGAAAACTACTAGCCTATGTGTTTTTATAAACATAGACTCAAAAATCCTCTCCTAAATACTAACGTATCAGGTCCATTAATACATTTAAAAAGTTTACTCAATGCCCAAGGGAGCTCTATCCAGATAGGAAAAGTTGATTCAGTATTGAAAATTAATAAATGAAGTCTACCAAGTCAATAAACTAAAGAAATACATGGTGTTTGTTCTTATTTTGAGGCTGGGGCCTTGCACAAGCTATGCATGTGCTCCACAATCCAGTAGCACACCCAGCCTTCATGATTACTTTCTGAGGAAAATTTTTTTTTTTAAGATTTATTTATTTATTTATTATGTATACAGAAGAGGGCGCCACATCCCATTACAGATGGTTGTGAGCCACCATGTGGTTGCTGGGAATTGAACTCAGGACCTCTGGAAGAGCAGTCAGTGCTCTTAACCACTGAGCCATCTCTCCAGCCCCCCTGAGGAAAATTTTTTAAAAGACCAACAAAATCCACTGTCCATTTATGATAAAAACTCGAATTATGAATAGAAGTGACCCAGTACCTTGGTGAAGCATACCTACAAAAACTTACAGCTAATAGCCGGGCAGCAGTGGCACACGCACGCCTTTGATCCCAGCACTGGGGAGGCAGAGCCAGGCAGATCTACCACGTGAGATCCAGGACAGGCACCAAGGCTACACAGAGAAACCCTGTCTCGAAAAACCAAAAAGAAAAACCAAACTTGCAGCTAATAGCGTGTGTGTGTGTGTGTGTGCGCGCGCGCGCGCTAAAGGACTAAATGCTTGCCCTCTGAGATTAAGAGCCAGGCAATGATGTTCATCCAATTCTGTTTAGAATATCACTGAAACTTGTGACCACTGTGATGAGTCAAAGCAAATACTTATAGGAATTCAGTCTGTCCCTAATCAAACGATATTGTCTATACAACTCTTTGAGCTGACAGAGTTTGGTAGTCTCAAGATAGGAGATCAGTTCACACAAATCCATTGCAGGGCTGGGAATTCTAGTATAGTTAAGAATGTAGAAAATAAATCAACATGTTCGAAACAAAAAACAGTGCCTTAGTCTGGGTTTGGTGACACACACGTGCAGAGGAAGGAGCAAGAGTTTTGAAGTCAGCCTGAGCTACATTGCAAGACTGTCTCAGAAACACCAGAACGCTGCCTCAAAAATAAAACGTAAAGAAAATCTCCCCATACATCTATACTACACTAATCAAGACATGGTAGAGATAGACAAATGGAAATAAAGAACTCAGAAACATGCGTACAAAAAAGCTCCACTGGTATTTACAAAGATAGAAGAGATTCCTGGATAGAATGAAGCTGTCATTTCTAAGAAAAAAGGATGTGATGGTTAGTATTGGTTGTCGACCTGCCAGGACCTAGAGTCACCTAGGAGACAAGGCTCTGGACATGTCCATGAGGAGTTAGCTAGATTAGGTTAATTGGTGTGGGAAGACCTGCCCTAACTTCCAGACAAACTAATGGAGCTAAGCAGTAGCATCCATCCCTCTGCTTCCTGGCTGTAGGGGTAGTGAGACCATCTGTCTCAAGCTCCTGTCCCAGTGAGTTACCTCCAGGATGATAGACTGCACTCCCCGAGTGGTACATAAGAACAGTCAGGGGGCATTCCCCAGCCATGTGTTTATTTTGACTTGCATCTTCAGTATTTCTACACATCATATCCAAAACCTGCTTTAAAAGCTTGTTTATATATTGCCATCTTTAATGATAAAAGTAATTTATCCTGCAACAAAGATTTTGAAGTCCTTAGTTATGTGGCTCACCATTCTGGGAATAAGAAAAGGTGGCAAAGAAGTGTGACTGACTGATGGCGAGTGTGAACAGTTGATCAGTTATTTAAAACTTCCTGTTAACTTTTTCATTGTAATTAAGACCTTTTCGTATTTTTGTGTTTGGAATCATCAATACTGATTGAGTCTTAGTTCATTGGCAGCCTTTCTTTCTTGATAATATATAAGTAATGGTGCATCTGATTAATAGGTTTTCTCCGCCGACACAGTAAGCCAGAACAAGCCAAATTGAAAAAGTATAGCAACAGGTTTATTTAAGCAAAGCAACTTTTGGGGTGGGTTCTCTAGTCCCAGAGATTGAGGCTGGAGAAGCCACACTCCTGAACTAAAGCAGAGAGATTATATAGGCTGTAGATACAGGGTGATGATGTGTCCACCACAGGCTGGGTTTGTGCCCAAGTATGGTCAAAATCTGAACGCTTTAGATGGGGACTTGGGCTGCTGGTGGCAACATGGGAGGAGGTTACAGTAGTTGCCAAGAATTCAGAACGGGGCTTTGGTGCCTTTTCTTTGTTAGGAGATTCTGAGAGGGCAAAGTTTGAAGAGAGAGAAACAGCAATGAGGTTTCGGGATCAAGCAGGAGTGAGTGGAGGTTCCAACTGAACATTGATATTTAGTGGCAGATTATGATGTTTAAAACAAAGTGTGTGTGTGTGTGGAGCGGGGTGGGGGGTGGAGGGGTGGGAGGGGGAGGGTTATGTTTTACTGTGGATGAACTAAGTACCACTGAACTATATCCCTAACTGGTTTTTAATTTTATTTTGAGACAGCCTTACTTTACTTAGTTGCCCAGGCTGGCCCTGGACTAGCATTTCCTCTGCCTCAGCCTCCAGAATAGCTGGATCGTAGGCATACGCTACCACACCTCACTTGGCTTTTGTTGTTAATATCTCGAGTATTTTACCTGTCCTGGTGTTAATGGACTTCTGGGGGAGAAGTTTTGTGTTTCATTTATTCCTTTTTTTCTTTAGAGGGATTACTAATAATTTGAGGATCTGATGGTAAATCCTGTATTATGTTGTTCATGTCCTCAGACTTGAAAACCTTATGCTTATCTCTTTCTGTTTTCCTTTGTTTTTTTCAAGTGTCGATATACAGTATCTGGTTTTATGACAAGAATGACTGTCACCGCATAGCAAAACTCATGGCTGAGTAAGTATATCTATTTTATAGATTAATGAGAGATAAAACATTACTCCGATCCCAACTTCTCTTCAGTACTAACATCTCCTCGTTAACTTACATCCCTCTTAATTTCCTTTTTATTGCCAAAAGTTTGACAAAGGCAGATTATTTTTTCTAAAAATTACCTATGATCCTACTAATCAGTGTATTTACAAATGTCTGTTCCCTTTTAATCTGTGTTGTGTATACATTAAATTGATGTGTGTGATTGTTATCTACAAATGTAAGAACATTTGTTTAATGATTTAATGTCAACAGCATTTTTTCAGGATATTAAATTTTTCTTTGTAGCATTTATCCATTGTATCCAGTCCTACAGACAGTTCAGTTTAACAGATGCTTAGCTGTGGTTACAGTTGCCAAGATGCCTGGCAGAGAATATGAGGTACGCCAGGACACATAGGCTGACCACCATATACAGTAACTATGCCAATTTCTACTGTAATGAATGGCACTGTGTTCGGTAGCTCGATACAGATTACATATCCTTTAGATGAAGTTGGTTTGAGCACAGGGTGGGTTTAGCAAGTCTCAGTGTACAGTTTGTTTTCCAAAAGATATTTAAAACTCACAATCTTGAAGTCTGGAAAATGATTTCCACTAGATCAATGATCTAAAGGATGACTTCTTGTCCTTGTGCTAGCCTGTAGAAGCCACCTCTTGAGTGACCATAGTGCAAGGCTGCCCATCTTAATTCTGGGAGCCCAGGACACTATAGTGCGAGACAGGGCCTGGGACAACAGCACTAGAGCAGGGTGTGCAGTGGGTGGTGTCTTCTGGCACAGGTTGGCTGCTGCTTTAGCATTTGCTCTGAATCTGCCGTGAGCTCTTGTTCCTACCAAATCCAAAACCTCTGTTACTCCCTTCAAGGTGTGTATTTGGGGGAAAATATTCTTGATTTATTTAACTATAAGTTTGAATTAATCATCTTGAAAGTCTAATAGTTAACCCAGTAACCTCAATTCTAGGTGTGCTTACATGTCTTTAGAAGGTCCACATACAAAGGTCAGGTTATAACCCAGGACTGCTGGAGTGTCCTAACTGAACGTGTATCCATCCACTCACTGTTCTGTCAGCTGCTCTGGCTGTAAGGTACTGCTGGTTGCACCTTGGAGGGCTTTGCTGCCTGTAAACTGACAGTCTTACTAGAGAAGTGTTGGCTTTCTTAAGCACACTTCCTTTTAAAACATTTTATCTGTGGAGTTACACTACTTTTCATCAGTGGCATCCATTGAGTTTATAGAGAGAAAAGGTTTATTCTGCTCATGTAGAATGTGGTGTGGTATAGACATAGGAAGTCAGGAGCATGGGCTAACATGGGAAAAGGACCTTGCTGTATTGTAGTAATGAAGTGCATCATCACATGAGAACACAAACATGCTAGCACTGAGCTCCTGGGGCCCTGCCTCATGACCTCAGCCAAGGCATTTATTTGATCACGAAAGTGGCAGATGTATTTAAACTTTGGACTATATTAATACATTGATATTTTCTCCTGCCAAATTAGAGTCTTTAGTCCCAAACGAGAGATTCTGTCTGTTTGAGTCCTAACAACTACTGAAGGAAAATCATCTTGAAGTTTCTTCTGAGGGCCTTGGCAGCATTCTACATACTAAAAACCTCAGTGGTAACTAGAGCTGAAGACTGAAGGCCCATCTGAAGACTGTACTGAGCCCGAAAATAGATACGGAAATAGAAATGGGAATCGAAGGAAGTACTGAAAGTGATTACAGATGTCTGTAATCCCAGGGTTGAGGTGAAAGGATTGTGAGTTCAAGATCAGCCTGGGTGACATAGCACATTTCAGCTATGTAAGAAGGGAGGGAGACCGTGTGTCCCCAAAAGTGTGCCCAGTTGATAGTGACTTTTTGAGTGCTTGGCCTATTTATATCTGAAGAGAATGCCTCACAAACATTGCCACTAACTCTGGGATAAATGTCTCTGGTCACCAGAGATTGAAGAAAAAGGAGAAGAGGGGACAACGGTCTTTCACTGTTGTCTGTCTGCCTCCATATACCTCTGTTCTCTATGTCAGTCAGTATCACCCCACTGACTAATGCTGAAACTTCCACATCTTGTGCTTTTTTGGGGTTTTGTTTGCTTTTTTGTTTTGTTTTGTTTTCGAGACAGAGTTTCTCTATAGCTTTGGAGCCTGTCCTGGAACTCGCTCTGTTCTGTAGACCAGGCTAGCCTTGAACTCACAGAGATCCTCCTGCTTCTGCTTCCCGAGTGCTGAGATTAAAGACGTGAGCCACCACCGCCCAGCTATCTTGTGAATTTAAACAAGTGACTTTGGGCAGGCGATGAAGTTCCTTGGTAAATGTTCTAGGCAGGCACTGGGTTTAGTCTCCAGCACCACAATAAATAAAGCGTGTCTGTCAGTCCACATTCTGTTAGATACAGTTCTTATAACCTCTTTGATGGATAGCCACAATATAATAAAAATTCTTTAACTTAAAGCTGAGAGGCCATGTGGGAAATTTGAGTGACTGCCTAAGCCTTTATCTATTTAGATCTAAACTTCGGATGCTCTCTTTGGTCAATGACAAAATTCTAAACTTAACCTTAAAATTTAGAATGTTGAGGCTGGGCATGGTGGCACATGCCTTTAATCCCTGCACTCAGGAGACAGAGGCAGGCTGATTTGTTCCAGGACAGCCAGGGCTGTTACACAGAGAAACTCTTGAAAAACCGAAAAAGAAAAAGAAAAAAAAAAAACTTTGAGTGTTTGCTCAGAAATGGCTGAGCAAACTTTGTAGAGCTTGTGAAAGTATGTTCTGCTCTTGATCTATCTTAGGTGCATGTTTTTGGACTTTGAGAAGGGAGAGAGGCAAGGGTGCCTTACTTTTCAGTTGTTGTAAAGAGGCATCATGATGAAGGCAACGTATAGAAGAAAAATGTGTCCTGGGGCTTCCAGTTTCTGAGGCTGGCTCCCTGACCACCATGTCAGGAACATGACAGGCATGACGCTGGAGCAATGTGGGCACCTTTGTTTGGTTGGTGTTGGGGTTGGTTGGTTTTGGATTGGGTTTTTGTTGTTTTTTTTGTTTTGTTTTGTTTTGTTTTGTTTTGTCTTGTTTTTCGAGACAGGGTTTCTCTGTGTAGCTTTGCACCTTTCCTGGATCTCGCTCTGTAGATCAGGCTGGCCTCAAATTCACAGAGATCCTCCTGTCTCTTGCCTCCCGAGTGCTGGGATTAAAAGCATGCACCACCACCACCCAGCTGTTTTGCTTTGTTTTGACTGAGGGTCTCTGTGCTTGCTAGTTTTATGTCAACTTGATAACAAGCTAGAGTCATCAGAGAGGAAGGAGCCTCAATTGAGGAAATGTCTGAGTAAGATCAGGCTGTATGCAAGCCTGTAGGGCATTTTCTTAATTAGTGATTGATCCCTGGGCTGGTGGTCCTGGGTTGGTTTGTCCCTTTTTTTTGGGGGGGGGGTGCTTTTTTGTTGTTTGGTTTTGGTTTTCAAAACTGGGTTTCTCTATATATGTCCTGGAACTTGCTCCATAGACCAGGCTGGCCTTGAACTCACTGAGATCCACCTGCCTCTGCCTCCCAAGTGCTGGGATTAAAGGCAAGCAGCATCCCCTCCACGGCCTCTTCATCAGCTCCTACCTTCAGTTTCCTGCCCTGCTTGAGTTCCCGCCCTGACTTCTTCTAGTAAAATACAGTGATATGGAACTGTGAGCCAAATCAACCCTTTCCTCTCCAGTTTCCTTTAGTCATGGTGTTTATCACAGCAATAGGAACCCTAAGACAGTCTCTCTACATAGCCCTGGCTGTCTGGAACTCACTCTGTAGACCAGGCTGGCCTCAAACTCACAGAGATCCACTGCCTCTGCCTCCCAGATGAGTGCTGGGGTCAAACGTGCACCACTGTGCTCAGCTGAGAGTTTACATTTTCTCCATAAGCACAAGACAGAGCACAAGCTGAGAGTGGGCTTTTGAAACCTCCGAGTCCACACCCAGTGACACACCTCCAAGGAGGCTAAACCTCTTAATACTTCTGCCTTAGTTAGGGTTTGTTTCTATTGCTGTGAAGACACACCATGAACATGGCAACTCTTTTTTACTTTAAGATTTATGTATATGTGTGCTCTATCTGCATGTATATCTTTATGCCAGCAGAGGACATCAGATTCCTTTATAGATGGCTGAGAGTTACATGTGGTTGCTGGGAATTAAACTCAAGACCTCTGGAAGAACAGCCAGTGCTCTTAGCCACTGAGCCATTTCTCCAGCCAAACATGGCAACTCTTATAAAAGAAGGAAAACATTTGATTGGGGCTGGCTTATAGTCCATTATTGTTATGGTGGGACGCATGGCAGCATGCAGGCAGATGCGGTACTGGAGAGGTAGCTGAGAGTTCTACATCTCGATCAGCAGGCAGCAGGAAGAGAGAGTGACACTGGACGTGGCTTGGGCTTCTGAAACCCCAAAGCCCACCTCCAGTGACACACTGCCTCCAACAAGGCCATTCCTCCTAATAGTGCTACTCCCTATAGGCCATTTTCATTCAAACCACCACACCTTCCCAAAGTTTCAGCAACTGGAGCCCATTCAGATACATGAGCCTGTGGGAGTCATCCTCACTCAAGCTGCCACAGAGAGCATTGTCCGTTAAGTTTGACCTAGAAGAGACCTTCAGGCCAGCCCTCTTTCTTGTGAGTTTCTTCCTTACCACCATGGTCTGTTCTGTTCTGTGGGTAAACAGTGGGGATTATTAGAGAATACTGTTTTTCAACCAGAATCACAGATCCAGTCCAAGTCAGGGAAGGGTTGACCACCAGCTTGGCCAAGCTAGGTGGCAAGTAAGGAAGTAGGTAGAAAAGCCTATGTGCTGGAGTCCTTTCTTGTGGTGGGCTAGGGTGGTGTGGCCTTTAGCTGAGTATTAGATACGCTACTGGTGTTGATCGGATTCTCGTATCACTGCCCAGTCTTTTAGTCTACTATGAAGCCTGTGTTGCTGCAGTTCTTGTTGTGGGAGTAATCACCTTCTTACAGGCTAAGATTCCAGAAGGAAAAACTGCATTACTCTAAAGCAGCAGAGGTTCGGGGGATGTGGCTCCGTGGTGGAACACTTGCCTAGAATGTAAGACAGGCAAGAACTTTATAGTCAAATAGAGTTTGAGAACGTCTACAAGTTCACCTTTCTTACAGAACCACAGAACATCTTAGCATGCGGGCCTAAGGATTTAACAGTTGATATCTGAGCACAAGGACCTGAGGTGTAATCCCCAGCACTGGTGGTGGAGACAGGCAAATCCAGAGCTCACTGACCAGTTAGCCTAGAGGAAACAGGAGCTTCCCAGTTTAGGAGAGACTCTCTAAGAGAGCCTCTGCATGAGCATGCATAGGCATGCTCAGTGACACACACCTGTAATCCAGCACTGGTGAGTCAGAAGCAAAAACAGAAATTTAATTAATGAATTAGAATGGGAGCCAGAGAGATGGCCCAGTAATGGGGAGCACTGGCTGCTCTTCCAGAAGACCCAAGTTTGAGTCCCAGCACCCATATGGCAGTTCACAAGTTCTAAGTGATCCAACAACCTCTTCTGGCCTCAGTGGGCACCAGGCACACATGTAGTGCATAGACATGCATGCAAGCAAAACACCCTTACACATATGATAATTTTATATATAAATTCAGAGTGGCAGCTGGGTGTTATGGTATATGCCTATAATAACAACACTCAGGATGCTTAAGCAGAAGTCTTTGGAGGCTAGCTTCAGCTACATAGGAAGCCTATCTCAAAAAAAAAAAAAAAAAGCTCATAATGATTCTGATATCTTGGTGTGTGTGGGTGTGTGTGTGGGTGTGTATAGGCCAGAGGACAAGTTTGAGTGTCATTCTTTTGGTGTTACCCTTAATTTTATTTCATTTTTGTATTTACTTGTTGTGAGATAGGTCTCACTGGCCTGGAACCCAGCACATAAGCTAGGCTGGCTGGCCAGTGAGTCCTAGAGAGACCACCTGTCTCTGACTCCCTAATGCAGGATTACAAGCATGAACCATCACGTTCTTTTGTGTGTTTGTGTCTGTATGTGTGCGTGCATGTATGTGTGCGTGCATGTATGTGTGCGTGCATGCAGATGGAAGCCAGAGGCTGATGTCAGGTGTCTCTGTCACCCTCACCTTTCTGAGACAGGTTCTCTCACTGAACCTGGAGCTCACTGACTCACGTAGATTGGCCAGCCAGTGAATCCCAGGGTCTGGTTCCTCTGTCTCCACTTCCTTATAGTTAGATTCCAAATGCACTCTGCTGCTCCTGTCTTTTTATATAGGTGCTGGAGAGCCAAATCCTAATGTTTTCACAGTAAGCACTTTATCGTTTTAGGCAGCTCCCACCCTTTTTTTTTTTTTTTTTTTTTTTTTTGTAAATTCTGGAACTCTAACTCAGATCCTTGTGCTTGCAAAGCATGTATTTGCATAGCAGCTGAGCTATCTCTCAGGAGATCTTGGCTCTATCTTTGTAAAAAAATGGTATTGTCTAACCTAGTGTCAGTGAACATCATTGCCATACACACACACACACACACACACACACACACACACACACACACACACTAATTAGTTTTGGGCAGGCTGTCTTAACGGACACTAAGTGACCAGCCTTAGGACTGCTCATGTTCCTTCTGTTACGCACGTCCTTTCAAAATAAGCCTTTTGCTGCTGAGCTGTTTGACTTCCTGTCATCGTTGTCTGTGAGTTCTCAGGTAACAAAACTGCCAGGTGAGACTTGCACCCATAAAATCTCATGGCAGGAAGGCCTATTCACTGCAGTATGTGACTAAAATCTGAATGCATTGATTAATTAGTTGCATTATTAAAATCTATACATTTTACATAAACCTAACATTTTACTGAAATTACTCAATTGCTTCAAATCTTTTTTTTTCTTTGGTGAAGGATACAAGGAGGAACCAAGGGTGTTATTTAAAATATAAGCCTGTAAAAAGCTGTGTGTGGCATTCTTAACTTGTGGAATTTAAAGTGAAGAATTAAATAATGCCAATAAAAATACAGTACATACCCATAACTACCCTAAGTTTGGTTACTAGTTTAGTGCAGATCCTTTTGTCTGGTTATAGAGAACTCAACCCCCGTTTTCAAGACTAGTTCACAGTATGCTGTTCAATTTTCCATGTCTTTTTCTTTCTTTTTTTTTTTTTTTTTTTTTCCCGGTTTTTCGAGGCAGGGTTTCTCTGTGTAGTTTTGCGCCTTTCCTGGAACTCACTTGGTAGCCCAGGCTGGCCTCGAACTCACAGAGATCCGCCTGGCTCTGCCTCCCGAGTGCTGGGATTAAAGGCCTGCGCCACCACCGCCCGGCAATTTTCCATGTCTTATAATGTCCATTTACCACTTAGTTCTACTGGTTTTGAGTTACTTGTAGGAGAAAAGGAGATGCTTGAATGGGTTTCTTAATCTACCGTCTCCAGAAAGGGATTCCATTTGTCTTTCTCAAGGTAAGGAACTGTTCACTGTTATGGCTGAGATGGTGACATGGTTAAGTAATATGTTTTCTGGAATTAGGTAACCAAGGCCTGTTATCTATTGCAAGGACAATGTCATGTGACAATCTTACTTTATCCTTGGGAAGTCAACAAGAGAGTACTGGAGTCCAGTTGTGTGATGTGGCCTTTCTGAACCCTGTTTCTCCTCCTCCTAGTGTGGTCAAAGAGGAGACACGGCGATCCCAGCAGGCTGCTCAAGAGAAACAGAGTCCCAGCCAGGCCAACGGCTGCAGCGACCAGAGGCCCATCGACATCCTGGAGATGCTTAGCAGAGCCAAGGATGAGTATGAGAGGGTAAGGCTCTCTGGGTACTGCCCAGGGCATACCAAAGGAGAGGAAGAGGCCTACTGGAGTCTTAGAGACCGACCAAGTTACTCCAGCACCCACAGCAGTCATTAGTATAGAAAAGAACAAAGTCTACGATTTCAAGCCTGCCAGACTTAGGAGGCTCTGCTTCCCTCAGAGTACCTGGTTAGGGAGGAAAGCTTAACAGTCATTTTCTGTTCTGTAGTCATTGTAGAATTACTGTGGGAGAAAATGGTCATGGAGAGCAGAAGCTGGTGCTCAAGCCGGCATCTCGGGGAAAGTGTCATGGTGTCTCTTTACCCCTGCAGTCCTGTTCAGTGCTAGATGGCCTTACGGACTTATGAAAACATTGCTAGTTTGTGCCCCATAATAGTAAATGGCACATTTGTGTTCCATAACTGAGCCCATCATTACCCAAATGTGACACTTTTCTGAAATTCAGTGTTTTCTATCTCTTGTTTGTTTTGAAGTGTGGCTTTTTTTGCTTTTTGGGGTTGTGGTTTGGGGAGAATTTTGTATCTTGATTTTTGTTTTGGTATAATCCTGACAGTGGAGCTTCTTAGTAAACCAGGCTGACCTTGAACTCACAGGGATCCACCTACCTTGGCTTTGGAGTGTTCGGATTAAAGGCATGTGCTATCACACCTGGCTATCTATTCAGTTTTACATTGTATTCTTTTGGTTTTGGTTTTTCAAGATAGGGTTTCTTTGTGTAGCCCAGGCTATCCTGGAACTTACTTTGTAGACCAGGCTGGCCTCTAACTCTGAGATCTGCCTGCCTCTGCCTCTCATGTGCTGAGATTAAAGGCATGTGCCACCACCAACCAGCTAAATCATGATTATTAAAAAATGAAGTTTGGGTTTTTTTTTGTTTGTTTTTTTTTTTTTTGTTGTTATTGTTTGGTTTGGTCTAAAGGCTAACTTATTTTCCATAGATCCCTTCTCGTAGTAATACCTTGTACTATTATCGTTACCTCTGTGTTCACATGGGTGTACTGATCATCACTACCCTGAGTGGTGACTGGATCAAAATACCCATTAGACAGAAATTGATACTCTTGAGTAGGACAGGTACTGAAGAAGTGGTCTTGGCTTACTTGTCTGGCCGAGAAGCAGAAACCACAAAAGGAAAGAAGGCTGCTTTTCTCTTTGAACACTTTTCCTAATGTTGAGCATTCTACCTACCATTGCGCTCAACCCCTAGACTCCAGAAACTCTAGTGTCAAGTGGGCAGTCTGAAAATCTGATATGGTTTCTATTTTCAATTACTGCAAAAGCAAATCATGCAGCCAGCATCTTCTATTGTAAAAAAAAAAAAAAAAATGCTGGAATACATAAGATATTATCCAAGGTTAGATTCATCAAGTGAAATGTTTGAAGATTTGTGAAGTCTTTAACATTTTACTTACAGGGATTTGTTGTTTGTTTTTAAAAACCAAATAAGCAGAGCTTCCCTATGACAGTTCTGCTTGCTTTCTTGTTTACCTGTTTTGCTGTATGGAGCTGATGTGAGAAGTGACTCTAGACCTGGATCTTAGTGTTTGGATGAACTCTCCCCAGCAGCTGTAGGCAGGTCCCTCTGTTTCTTTTGGATAGACTTGAGAGATTGGCAACCAGGGACACAGGGAGGATAAGCAAGCCTCAGGTTTAATGAGATTTAATTCCAGTTCTAAATCTTCCCTGTTCAGTCAGCTTATATAAGATAATCATCTCTTATCTCTTTTGTATTCTCTCTCTCTCCTCTCCCCCCGCCTCTCTGCCTCAAACAAACACTGTACACTACCACACTGGCGCAAACCCAGCATTATGCATAGTATTTATAAAGGTTGAAACTTAAAACTCTGTAAGCATTTCCTCTCTACAATCCTTGTAGTTTATTTTTTACCAACTTTTGTATTTCATGTAATGAAATATAGCTAAAACCACAGACCTTTACAGCTACCCAATTGGCATTGCTTCTAGCTACAGGACATGATCCTGGATTTTGATTTTTTTCCGAAGTTTTGGGGGGGCGGGAATTTTTAAGAAAAATTTTTACTTGTTCTTCAAAATGTAGGAATACCATTATTTTTCTTAGGCAAGCAATGCATAATATTCTAGGAAATTTTATGCTCAATAATTAGTAAACGAAAGGAAGGGAATACAGTGATTCTGCCAGCTAGAAATAACCATTGATAATACTTCATTATGTGTCCTTCCAAAATTCTGTCCAAGTGCGTGTGGTTTGTGTATGTTCGGATTTGTTTGTTTATTTTTCAAGACAGGGTTTCTCTGTGTAGTCATGGCTGTCCTAGAATTCACTCTATAGACCACACTGGCCTCAAACTCACAGAGATCTACCTGCCCTTGCCTCCTATTGCTGGGATTATAAGCGTACACCACCATTCCCAACTGGAACTTTACGTAAATAATACCCTAGATTTCTCTTAATTCTTTTTTGGTTTTTCAAGAACCAAATTCCTTGAACCTCTGCTTCCAGGTTTCTCTGTGTAGCCTGCTCTGTAGACCAGGCTGGCCTAGAACTCATAGAGATCCACCTGCCTCTGCCTCCTAAGTGCTGGGATTAAAGGCATGGGCCACTACTGCCTGGCTTAATTCTTTTCCTTAAGACTTCAGCAATACATAGCCGGGCGGTGGTGGCGCACGCCTTTAATCCCAGCACTCAGGAGGCAGAGGCAGGCGGATCTCTGTGAGTTCGAGGCCAGCCTGGGCTACCAAGTGAGTCCCAGGAAAGGCGCAAAGCTACACAGAGAAACCCTGTCTCGAAAAACCAAAAAAAAAAAAAAAACTTCGGCAATACAGTCCTGGAACTAAGTCACCATATATCACATTAATCTTCTCCTGAGATTAATTACTTGAAATAGAATTAGTAGATGAAAAGGTTTTTCCTTAGGCTGGTTTCCAGCTCATTGTTGTAGCAAAGGAACCCCTTGAACCTCTGCTTCCAGTTTTCCAAGTGCTGTAATTACAGGTGTGTGCCACTGCACCACTCTATAATACTGGGAATTGAACCTCCTCAAAGATTTTACCAAATTCTGTAAAATTATCCTCCAACAAATTTGTGTGTGATTGGACATATCACCTCAATTTTGTGGCTGATTGCCATCATTAACACAGAAAATAAACCTTCAACAAAGGCCCTATACAAGTACCAAAATGCCCTAAAGTACTTCAGAACAGTTAGTGAGGTGCCCATGAGGTGCCCATAACCTCAACATCATCTCACAAGTTCTATTTAAGGATTGCAAAGTCTAGTAACTCAAGAGCCACATGGGCCACAGTGGAACTGAGGCCCATTCATTGCCTGCTCCCCAAGTGAAGGGGTCATTAGAGTACAGCCCCAGCAGTGATTACCAGGTGACCTACTGAGTCCAGATCATCTAGCCTCACTCTGAAAAAATGACAGATCTGGACTTTTAGTGACGCTCCCAATTTTTAGTATTTCTGAGCATTATACCTTCTGCTTTTAAGTACTTCAACAATATTATGTCCCTCTGATATTCAGTGCCAATCATTCCCTATAGTGGGGTTGATAGTGATTGATGATGAATGACCCTGTTCAAAAAGCAGCATGTTGCCGGGCGGTGGTGGCGCACGCCTTTAATCCCAGCACTCGGGAGGCAGAGCCAGGCGGATCTCTGTGAGTTCGAGGCCAGCCTGGGCTACCAAGTGAGTTCCAGGAAAGGCGCAAAGCTACACAGAGAAACCCTGTCTCGAAAAACCAAAAAAAAAAAAAAAAAAAAAAGCAGCATGTTAGGAGATTAAAATATTTCATAGCCTTTTACAGATTGTTTTCACCCTAATTCAGTTGAATGACACTGGTTGGATGTGTTCTGGAGCTAAGCATAGGAGCATATGCCTATGATCCCAACTCTTGGAAGGTGGAAATGGGAGGATCAGTGTTCAAGACCAGCTTTAGTTACATAATGAGTTTAAGGCTAGTCTAAAGGAACCCTGTCTTTAAAAAAAAAAAATCTGAACTAATATGAGAATTATCATTTGAGTAGGAGAAATGTAGCATTCTATCCATTCATTTAATATTTGAGGCTCTAGTCCTCTGTTGAGCATGTTTCTTCTTTTGTTGTTGTTTTTGTTGTCATCCTGACGTAGACAGTACTTAACAAAAGCTGGAACTTTTTTTTCTTCTTCTTCTTCTTCTTCGTCTTCTTCTTCTTCTTCTTCTTTTTTTTTTTTTTACAGGGTTTCTTTTTGTAGCTTTTGGTTCCTGTCCTGGATCTCACTCTGTAGACCAGGCTGACCTCGAACTCACAGAGATCAGCCTGCCTCTGCCTCCCAAGTGCTGGGATTAAAGGCATGCGCCACCACAGCCAGGCAACAAATCTTTAAAATGTGACTTAGGTTTCCAAAACATCGTAATTGCATGTTCCTCAGGGGTCATCTTTAAGGAGTCTTGTGTGTGTTATGTTGCATTGTGTTTATTTTGCAGTTTTGCTGTTTGAGCCCGGGACCTTGGGCGTGCTTGGTAGGCACCCATCAGTGAGCCACATATCCAGCCAAAGATTCTTTTTAGCAACCAAAATATTTTCACTTGCAGTGTCACTTTTTTTGTTTGTTTTGTTTTGTTTTTTCAAGACAGGGTTTCTGTGTAACAGCCTTGGCTGTCCTGGAGTTCACTTTGTAGGCCAGGCTGAACTCGAACTCACAGAGATCTGCCTGCCTCTGACTCCTTGTGCTGGGATCAAAGTCATGCGCCACCATGCCTGGCGCAGTATCACTTTTTAGCAAGTTCGAATTGAAGTGGTATTGAAATGATTGGGTGTCCATATGCATACACGCCCACACAAAATGAATCTTTACTCAAAATTCAGCTCAGACTGGCCCGTAAATCTAGAGGGAGAAAAACATCAGACTGTTCACCTGAGGACTGGAGCAGTGGTTCAGTCAGCAGAGTGTTCATTCTGCAAGCATAAGGACCTAAGACTCCCCATGCGTACCCTTGTGTTGGGTTCAGGACAGTGCTGGGGAGGCAGAGACTAGGGGATCTCTGGGGCTTGATGGCTATCCAGTATAGCAGCATCTGTGAGCTCCAGATTGAGTGAGACAGCCTTCCTCGATAAAGAGTGAGTGAAGACATCTGACATCACCCCTCCCCCCCCCCCCCGCCGCCTCCACATGCACCCAGAAAACATCTACATGCACCCCAAAAAAAAACCGAGTCAAGTGTGGTTGTCACACCTGTGACCTCAGGACTTAGGAGGCTGAGGCAAGAAGATCAATTTAAAGTCAATCTGAAATACATAGCAAGACAGTCTCAAAAAAAAAACTTTTAGAAGAAAATGGTATTTACCACTGTACCCTGATTTGTCTTTGCTAGGTATCTCCTCCAGTGAAATGAAACTGTGGTCTACACGAAGTTAGTTATTCAACTGTGTTCATAATTGAAAACTGAAAATGGGGCTGGGGAGATGGCTCAGATTGTAAAGGAGTTTGTGTGCAAGCATGAGGACCAGTGTTTGGGTCCCATCACCCCATAAAAAAGCATGGCTGTGTCAGCCTGTACCTCCAGCTAGAGGGGATGGGGGTAACAGGAAGATTAAGGATTTGGGGTTAATTAAAAATTAAGGGTTTGCTACCAACCTGTTTAGCCAAAACAGTGAGCCCAGGTTCATTGTGAGACCCTGTCTCAAGGCAGTGACCCAAGATCCTCCTCTGGCTTCTTCCACATGGGTGCTCACCCATGCATACACACGTGATTACTACACATAGACTAATAGTTTAAGAATGAAAATGTGCTGGAGAGGAGGCTCGGTGGTTAAGAGCACCTTCTGCTCTTAGAAGACACTGGTTCAGTTCCAAGCACCCACAGCTCACAACATCTGTAACTCCAGATCCAGGAGATCCAGTGCCCCATTCTTACCTCCCTGGGTACCAGGCAGATACATGATGCACATGTGTGGAGGCAAAACAGTCATACACACAAATGAAAAATCTTTAAAAATGAAAATAATCCAATCCAAATGGTATATGCTCAGCATTTTAAAAGGAATGAGCCATTGGTTCTATAATGAGCTCGCATGAATCTTAACAGTTTTATGCCGTGTCAGAAGCCAGTACTGTGCTTATATTCCATTCCAGTTTATATAGCAGTTTTCAAAAGACAAAGCCATGGCAGAGAAGAAACCACTGATTTCTTGGAGTGCTCAGGGGCATGACTTTAGTGGGCATCCCAGGAGAGCACCTCTGCAGTGTGCGCTCTGCATCCTACCTGTAGAGGTGGGCATCCAGGGAGAGCCGTGTCTCCACAGTTAAAGGTGTCCAGTGTCACTTCAGTCATGGGAAAATCTGGTAGGATAATGGCATCTTTTCCTGAAAATAAATGAGGGATAAAACCATAGTAGTTGGACCTACCATGTATAAAATAGATTCTCCACTTTATAGAAATTTTGTTATAGAAGTTATGAGAATTGATAGAAACATGAGATTTTTTTGCTTATTTTTTGATTAAGGAATTTTTGATAACTTCAAATGTGAAGGTTTTCGACAGCAATCCTTTTTCACATGATAGACTTTTTCTTTTAATTCTTTTCCAAGAATCAGATGGGCGGCTCAAATATCTCCAGCCCTGGGTTACAGCCAAGCACTCAGCTCTCCAATCTGGGAAGCACCGAGACACTAGAAGAGACACCCTCTGGGTTACACGATAAGGTTCGTACAGTTAAAGGCCTAGCCTTGTCAAGTAACAAAGCAGTGACATTTTATAAGGATTTGAACCACTGTGCAAGCTGGTTCAGCACTTGTCTGTCAGATCGTGTGTGTGTGTGTGTGTGTGTGTGTGTGTGTGTGTGTGTGTGTGTGTGTGTGAGACACATCATAATGACATCATAATGACATAACACCCAGCTCTAGACTATGCAGCAGCCTCCTGCTCTTGGTACTGCCTTCTTTCTCTGTGCTCAACTAGACAAGGAGGATGACCCCAATAAAACATGCCTTTGATGACTGCTTTTACAACTCTTCAGCAGTATCCTGTCTCACTCATAGTCACGGCCCACAAGACTGCACCTGGCATCTGGCCCCTCCCTCTGCCAACAACTCCTACTGTCCGCTCACCTAGCCCCTGCCTCGTTATAGGACTCTGACCTGGTGTTCCCCTTGGCTTGCAGGACTTTCTCCTGGTCTGCAGTATCCTCCATTTAGTCAGGCCCTTCTGTCCTGCTTGCTTTGTTTCCTCACTGACTTTAATTAGCTAGCATAGTTTGATTTGTTGTTGTTGTTTTTCACTTCTCATGCTAATGAGGCCTGCAGTTGTTTGCTTATTTGTTTCTTTGAGACAAGATCTCACTATGTAGCCCTTGCTGACCTAGAACTAGCTGTATAGACCAGGCTGGCCCCTATCTTTCAAGTGCTGGGATTAAAGGGGTGCACCATCACACCCACCCAGGACCAGCCATTTTCTCTCCCTGTTCAATGCTTTGTCTTTTTGGTTTTTTGAGTCAAGGTTTCTCTGTAACCCTGGCTGCCCTAGAAGTCACTTTGTACCACTGTTGTGTCTTTAGCACCTAGAAATATAAACATTTATTGAACTGATTTGTTCTCTTTATAATTGATGATCTGATAAAAACAACAGATATTAAGTCATTAAATTTTTTTCTGTTTATTTCTTTGTATTAATTGTATTTATATTAAATGATAAGTTGGATAGAAAGAGCCAGATGTGGTGGTGCACACCTGTAATCCCAGCACTTCAGAGGCTAAAGCAGGGAGGCCAGTCTGCTGTATTACATAACTTTCCCCAGCCACCTTGGATAAGGAAAGCCAATCTTATCTCAATAATAATACTAAATAGGGCTGGAGAGATGGCTCAGTGGTTAAGAGCACTGACTGCTCTTCCAGAGGTCCTGAGTTCAATTCCCAGCAACCACATGGTGGCTCACAACCATCTGTAATGAGATCTGGTGCCCTCTTCTGGCCAGCAGTCATACATGCTGTGTACTAAATAAATAAATCTTTAAAAAAAAAAAATACTAAATAAAAATATGAGCATAATACAGAAAGATTCCATGTACTCATCTCCTATTTCCCATTGATAACATCTTGTAAAGTGTGGTATACCATCACATCCAGGATGTCGACACAAGCCACACACCATCTTGCTCATAGTTTCTCGTTTGTATGTGTAAGTGCGCACTCGGCCTGTAGTAGTATCCTGTGGATAGCTTTTCTGTACTCACCACCAGTCACGGTAGCTACTGTCTCAGCATCAGTGAACACAGAGTCCTGTGTGTGGCCCTCTTATAACCACACTAACTTCCCTGTCAGGCCCTCTTCCTTCCACCGTCTTTTCCATTTTCTTATATTTTGTTTTTTTGAGACAGTCTTTCTATATAGTGCTGGCTGTCTTGGAACTTGCTATGTAGACCAGGCTAGCCTCAAACTCAGAGATCTGCCTACCTCTGCCTCCTGAGTTCTTAGATTGAAGGTATGCACTACCACGCCCAGCCACCACCACCCTTTAATCCCTGCTAACCACTGATCTGTTTTTCCAAATCAAGCATGTGAATGTTATACAAATAGAATCATAGTATGTAATCTGAGAGTCTTTCTCATTAAGCATAATTCCCAGAGACCTGTTGAAGTTGCTGTATGTGTCGAATTTGTTTGCTTCCACCTCCCCTTGAGAGGTTTGAACCATGTATGCTAGACCAGTGCTCTTCCTCAGCTCAGCATCCCAGCCCAAGTGTGTTCCTTCTGACTGCTCTGTAGAAGTTAATGAGAGAGTAGTTCATAGTGAGTATCCCGTACCTGAAGCATTTACGGTTCTTAGGGTTTCTTCAGATCTTAAAACATTTGCATATAGAAGTGAGATATCTTAGAATGGGACTGAAATCTAAACCAGAATTTTACTTGCTTTTCATATAGATGTGGCTTGATGGTAAAGTTACAAAATATTTTTCAATGTGCTTTTAACTGTGACTTATCATATGAAGTACATTTTTTCATCTCTGGCCTCACATTGGGATTTAAAATATTTGGGTTTGGGGAGCATTTTAGATTGTGGGGTTTTAGATTAGGAATGCTCAACCTTTATAATCTAGTTTAACCATTTTGAATCATTTTCCTATTAAAGGATATTTAGGTTATATGCAGTTTTTTGGCTATTAAGAGTTATCTGAGTATTTCTAAGTTTGCATTATACATGTTAACAAGATTGTTATGTTACAATTATATGTATACCAATGAATCATTTGTTTTTTCATTTGTTTTGAGAAAGGGTCTCATATAGACTAGGCTAGCCTCAAACTTCCTATATAACCTAGGATCAACCTTGAACTTCTGATCATCCTGTCTTTATCTCCCAAGGTCTAGGATTACATTCCCAGCTCCACTAATTTGTTTGCCTTAGGGGAGAGTGTGGGAAGTGTGCGCATATGTGTACTACACATGTGTGCATGTGGAGGGCACAACCACCTCAAATGCGATTATTTGCGCCCCATCTACCTTTTATTTTTTTGGTGGTTGGTTGTTTGGTTTTTCAAGACAGGGTTTCTCTGCATAGCCCTGGCTGTCCTAGAACTAGCTTTATAAACCAGGCTGGCCTCGAACTCACAGGATACTTCTGTTTCTGCCTCCTGAGTACTAGGATCAAAGGCATGCACCACCACCGCCCAGCTTATTTTTTAAGCAGAATTTTTCATTAGCCCATGGCTAGCCAGTAGTAAGTCCCTGTTACCCATCTGTCTCCACTTGCCTAGCACTGGGATTACAAGTATGCAAAGCTGACCAGGAAAATCCCAACTTTGAAAGCTGTTTAGGCTACATAGCAAGACTTTGTCTCAAAAACTTGAAATAAAGAAAATTGTACCTTTTTCCAGCTAAAATCAAGGAATTCTAAAGTATTGAGATTTGGATATTGTCAAAAGCTGTGTGATTGTCTAAAACAAATATAAATCCTTAATCTGCCCTACACAGAGATACTATATCTATTTAGTAACACTGCCATCTAGTGCTCACGCGGAGATCTTGTATCTGTTTAGTAACACTGCCATCTAGTGCTGAGTAGCAGATGCTGCTGCCAAACCTTACTATTGAACCCCATTTCATGAGGGCTGCTGAGATGATTGAGGTCTGTACGAGTGGTGCCGTGCAAGCATAAGGACCAGAGTTTGGATTCCCAGCACCCACATAGAAAGCTGGGCTCAGTGGCACTCTTTTTTTTTTGTTTGGTTTTGTTTTGTTTTGTTCGAGACAGGGTTTCTCCATGTAGTTTTGGTGCCTGTCCTAGAACTCACTGTAGACCAGGCTGGCCTCGAACTCACAGAGATCTGCCAGGCTCTGCATCCCAAGTGCTGAGATTAAAGGCATGTGCCACTTCTGCCCGGTGGCACTCATCTTTTAATCCAGCATTGAGGAGGCAAACACACACAGAGACCTCAAACGCTCCTTGGGCAGCCACTCTAGCTGAATAGGTGAGTTCTGGTTCATAGAGGATGACATCTGACATTGACCTCTGTCCTCCACATAACATGCACATTACCTACATGTGCACACGAGTATACCCGAATGAACTTGTCTGTATACCACAAGTACAACTCAAAAAATGAATTTCACTTTCATAATTATTAAATTCTCTTGGTACTATTTCCCTGGTGTGGTTTCTTTTGTTTTTTCATGCGATTTAATTATTCCCAGTCTTTAACATAGAAGTATGATTTCTTACCTGAAATTTCTGCAGACTAGCCCTAATATTTCATTTTTCAAAATAGGAATCTCTAAACATTAGTATATATATGTAACAGTATGATTTTTATGCTCCACATTAATTTATATTAATGAAAATATTGCTTTCCAGTACTTTCCAAAACAAAAAACTGGTTTTGTTTGTTTACATTCACTTGGACAGAATTGCGTTAGCTCCTAGGGATAGGCTCATCTAACCAAGAACTCAGTGGGTAGCTGAGGGTGCCTTTGAACTTCTGATCCTCTACCACTGTCTCCTGAATTCTAGTATTGCTGTTGCGCTCTACTCCCAGCTTGGTGCTGAGTAAAATTGTTAGGCTTTTTGGTTTGGTTTGGGTTGGTTTGGGTTGGTTGGTTGGTTGTCCAATTTGGAACACACTATGTAGCCAAGGCTTACCTTAAATTCACACTAACCCTCCTGCTTCCACTCCCCATCCTGGGGTTACATGCATGAACTACCACATCCAAGTTCTTTTTGTCACACAATCGTGAACCATTTTGTTTTATCATAAAGAATTTTTTTAATTGTTGGGCATTCAGCAATCAGGAAGATGAAGCAGGATTGTTAAAAACTCAAGACCAGCCTGGATACATGCCCCCAAAATATAAAACATCCCAAGATCTGAGGTGTACATAGCTTGGTAGTAGAACTGTGAAATAATTGTTACAATTGTGTATATGGTTATGTAATTTTTATATTTACAATTGTGTTAATTTTCCAGTTAATACTTGACTTGAACCTTGATATTTTTTACTTAGATACTGGGCTTTGGAGAAGTAAAAATACGAGGAAAATGAACCATGTGAATTATTATTATTATTCCTCTTCTACAATTTATTTTATTTATTTGTTTGTTTTTGGTTTTTCGAGACAGGGTTTCTCTGTGTAGCTTTACGCCTTTCCTGGAACTCACTCTGTAGCCCAGACTGGCCTCGAACTCACAGAGATCCGCCTGGCTCTGCCTCCCAAGTGCTGGGATTAAAGGCGTGCGCCACCACTGTCCGGCTCCTCTTCTACAGTTTATAAAGTGAGTTTTAGGTCAGGAATATGTAGAAAGACCCTGTCTCAAAATACAAAAAAAGAAAAGAAACATTCCAGATTTAGAATCTCACTTTAACTTTAAGACCACAGCAAAAAGATGACGAAAAATAAAAACTGTGCGTATGCACGTGCGGGGCAGGCTCACCAGTGAGCTGCTTCCTTAGCTCCAGTCTTCAGTGAAAATGTTTTCGTTTGCTTCAGGATTCTGTGATTGGGGGGATGGAGCAGGAAAGGCTGGTAATAAATGCTTAAAATTGTTTTGGGTATTAGGTTCGTGTAGTTCAATGCTAGCTTTTTGTCAAGAACAGTAAAAGTGAATTTCTTAGAATTTGGTCCCCCTGTCTTGCTGGCGTCATGTGCCAGTGTGTTAGTAACAGTGGGCACTTAGGCACATTAGAGCTTTATTGTAATGTAAGTGCCCCTTGCCTTAGCCACGTTCACCAAGGGGAACAAAGTAAACTAAACGATTACCTGGAACTCGACAGTACAGAACTTAGTTATTAGCAGATTTCGATCCTCGGACCTGGAGAGACTGGTAGAAGCTGTTTGAGCTCTGCTGCGTCTTAGGTTACCCCAGGCGGTTTTCACACTCTGTCCTTGCTTCTACATGCTTCTGCATAATGAGAAAGAGTTTGGGTTACATTGATTTGCAGGGATTTCTTTCATTTTTGTCGTTGGATCTGTTTTTCAGTCGGCTCCATCTGGTCACAAACATCTGACAGTAGAAGAGTTATTTGGAACCTCTTTGCCAAAGGAGCAACCAACAGTTGTGGGTCTAGAGTCAGAAGACGTGGAGAAGCCGCCCGGAGATGGATTGCAGAAGGAGCCCAGCTCATTCCTCCCCTTTCCCTTTGAGCAGTCAGGGGGAGGGCCACAGTCTGAAAGCCTGGGTGTCCGTTCTGTGGCTCACCACACAGTCCAGCCTGAAGTCACCGCCCCAGTGCTCATCACGCCTGCCTCCATTGCACAGTCGGGGGAAAAGCATGCCCCAAGCTCCACAGTCCCACTGAGCCCTGTCCTCAGTCCTACTCTGCCAGCCGAAGCTCCTGCCACACAGGTTCCTCACTTACCTCGGAATAGCACCATGATGCAAGCAGTGAAGACCACACCTAGACAGAAGTCTCCTCTTCTGAGCCAGCCAGTTCCTGAGCTAAGCCCCTTCAGACCCCCGGTGAGTCTGTCGAGCACCGTTGGCACGTCCCTCCCCAACATTGATCTGCTCCAGAAACTCAGGTTGACCCCACAGCATGACCAAATACAGGCCCCGCCGCTTGGAAAAGGTGCCGCGGCACCCAGCTTTTCATCAGCAGCTGGCCAGCTGGCCACCCCTGAGAGCTTCATAGAGCCCCCCTCTAAGACGGCAGCAGCAAGAGCAGCGACCTCAGCCTCCCTGAGCAACATGGTGCTTGCTCCAACCCTTCAGGTAACGATAGGAGACCGTGGGGGGACGAGGGATGAGGGAGAGATTTTGTGCATTGGCCAAAGGTGTCTGTGTGTGCCCACCCCCACCCCCACCCGCCCCATGGTCTGAAGTAACTGAATTTGCTGTGGAAACAAACCTGGGGGAGTTGGCATTGAAAGATGAGTAAGCCGGGCGGTGGTGGCGCACGCC
Source organism: Peromyscus eremicus (assembly GCF_949786415.1). Lineage (NCBI taxonomy): Eukaryota > Metazoa > Chordata > Mammalia > Rodentia > Cricetidae > Peromyscus > Peromyscus eremicus. The sequence goes on along the minus strand of NC_081425.1, from coordinate 84,529,280 downwards.
TTTAATCCCAGCACTCGGGAGGCAGAGCCAGGCGGATCTCTGTGAGTTCGAGGCCATCCTGGACTACCAAGTGAGTTCCAGGAAAGGCGCAAAGCTACACAGAGAAACCCTGTCTCGAAAAACCAAAAAAAAAAAAAAAAAAAAAAAGAAAGATGAGTAAATTGTCAGTTAAGGAGTTTGAGCTTTGTTCTCAGGCCTCAGAAGGCACAGAAAGGTTCTGAATGAAGAACGCCTTGTTGGAAATGACAGAGATGGAGTCAGGCCGTTCATGACAGAGCAAGCTGATGGTCACTTGGGCCTGAGCAGTAGGGGCCTGGGTTGGGCAGTGTGGACAAGTGGATTTTTAAAATATCCAGTCAGTAAGGCTTCATGGTAGAGTGGTATAGAAGGGAGAGGAGAGATTTGCCCTTCAAAGTAATTCATAGTGGCAAGTTCACGAGTGAGGAAGCAAGCTGAGTTCAGAGGAGTGGTAGTGGTCACGGCTGGAAGGGGGTCGAGTGTGCTGCCCTGGGACCCTGGCCGCCCTTCAGCATTTGGGTGTGACCGCATAGAAAGGGAGGAGCATTCTACTCTGCGGGCAGGGTTCTGCTCGGGAGGTAGCTGTCACGGCCCTGAAGTGCTCCTCATACTTTCTTTTGCTGTGAGAAAACACCAGAAGAAGCGTATGGAAGTGTCCTTGGGTTTCTGTTCAGGGCAAAGGGTCTGCTCCTGGCTCAGTTAATCTGGAAGCTCAGGCAGTGATCCTGCCCTTGCCTTCCCCAGGTTCAGCCCCAAAAGACAACACAACACTCTTGCATGCTTCCTGGCAGAAACCACTTACATATGTGTAAATACTCCTTTAGAGGGAGTAACTGGTTTTAAGATCTTGCTTTTGCCTGGTATAGTGGCACATGCCTTTGCATAACAAACTCCAGGCCAGCCAGGGCTATCCTGTCTCAAAACAAAAGACCTTCGTCTACATTGAGTTCTCCTGTGTGTGCGCTGTGTATCACACATCTTTCCCAAAGGCCCCGATAGTGCATGCCTGTAGGAAGAAAGCTGAAGCAGCAGTCTCAAGCTAGAGACCAGCCTGAACTACCCTTGTCTCAGAAGAAAAAAACAGAGAGAGGAAAGTCTCTCTTCCTCTCACAAAAGTGAGCATTTAAAATGTGACTTAGGATGAAGGCTGTTCAGTGCCATCTAACCAAGTTCAAACAACCTTTGAAGAAGTAGGGGCTGGGGACATAGTAGTAGAGCCACTTGCCTGTCATGTGCAAGGTCCTGAGTTCAACTTTCAGACTGCAGGGAAAACGTGTTAAATCATTTGATCAATACACACTCAGTGGCAAGATAGGCCTGGGCTATCCCCAGTTTTGACAGGTGATGTATTTTCCAAAGGCAGGCACGGTGGCACAGACCTTTAATGCCCTCACTTGGGTGATAGTGGCAGGCAGATATCTGAGTTCAAAGCTAGTCTGGTCTGCAAAGTGAGTTCCAGGCCAGCCAGGACCACAGAGAAACTCAGTCTTAAAAAAAAAAAAAAAAAAAGGTGCCACGTGGTGATGGATCACGCCTTTAATCCCAGCATTTAGGAGGCAGAGGCAAGAGGATCTCTATGAGTTCGAGGTCAGCCTGGTCTACAGAGCAAGTTCCAGGATAGCCATGGCTACAAAGAGAAACTCTGTCTCCAAAAAACAACAAATTCCAGATGCTTAAGAGGCTGAGGCGGGAAGATTGTAAATTCAAGGCCAGTCTCAGCTCTAGACATACAAATCCCAGGACTGAGGATATGGCTCACTAGTAGAGTCTGCCTGCTTTGCACGAGCTCTGAATTCAGTTCCCATCACACTTCTTGGGGTCGCCTGAGGGGTTCCGGCTGCACATCTTCCCGGGGGAGCTCCCCAGGAGCTGCTGTGCAGAGCTCTCGTGTGGAGAGCAGTCCTTGGTTGCATTGCCAACAGGTCTCTCAGCCTCTAGACCATTCCTTGTTGAAAACATAGATGTGTCACCAATAACTCATGAAACTTGCTGTATCTATTCATCTTTTTCTTCCCATTAAACATTTCAGTCTATGCAGCAAAACCAGGATCCTGAAATATTTGCCCAGTCTAAGGTGTTACCCAGTGCCATCCCGGTAAGGACCCCCTCCCCCAGCCCACCCCCGTGTGTGTGTGTGTGTGTGTGTGTGTGTGTGTGTGTGTGTGTGTGTGTGTGTGTGTATACACATGTATGTATACGTGTGGAGGGCCAGCACTGACTTGGGGTGTCTTCCTTAGTTGGGCCACCACACCCATCCAGAATCTTTCCATGCTCCTGGGGATCCAAACTTAGGTCTTCACAAGCTAACCTAGGGCAGACATAGCCAGCCCCAGGCCATTTCTCCAGCCCTGAGACTTCTCTGAAGAGCACCTTAGTGAAAACCTGTCTAGGTGTCCCTTCTGGGCCTGAGTTGCTGTGGCTTAGAGACCTTATATTAACTCTACGGAGATGTCGGCCTTGACTGTAGCGAGCAGGTCAGCCACTGGGTGGGCCATCATGCCTCAGTTGTAACTGGGTGGGTGCTGGGCACATATCAAGCTGGTTTCTTTTGTTTGTTTGGGGTTTTTTTGGTTTGGTTTGGTTTGGTTTTTCAAGACAGGGTTTCTCTGTGTAGCTTTGCGCTTTTCCTGGATCTCACTCTGTAGCCCAGGCTGGCCTCAAACTCACAGAGATCCTCCTGCCTCTGCCTCCCAAGTGCTGAGATTAAAGGCGTGCGCCACCATGCCTGGCTTAATCTGGTTTCTATAAGTAAGAGATCCTCCTAGACCTGGAAAAGCAGAGCATCCCAGGAGACAACCAGTATCCTTCCACAGTCCCTCACTTATGACAAAGCCTCCTGGGCCTGCATACTTCATTCCTTCTTTGTGACGCGCTCGCCTCATTTTTACATCCACCAACCCTGAAAGACGCAGTTCTTCCATGTCAGTTGCCCACCTGCTGGTGAGCCTGTATCCTCTCCTGGATTTTCAGAAGTTAACCTCTGTCTGCTTTAGGTTAGCTTTTCCTCTTGTGGTCAGTAGAAGCTCCCAGCCCAGTCTTAGACCAAAAAAAGCAAGCGAAGAGCTGGAGAGTTGTCTCCGTGGCAGCTACTGAGTAGCACTGGCTGCTGCTCCTTCAGGATCCAGGTTCCGTTCCCAGCACCCACTGGCAACTGTCATTCCAGCTCCAGAGGATCCAGCGCCCTCTTCTGGCCTCTATGGGCACTGCATGCACATGGTGCTCTGGCATACAGGCAGGCAAAGCACCATACACATAAAATCTTAAGGAAAGGGGCGGGCGGGGCGGGGTGTGCTAAGTGCCTCGAATAACAGATCTCAGATTCAGACAGGGTGGAAAGTGAAGACCGATGCCGAGGCTGTCCTCTGGCTTCCATACCTGCTCCATGGCACTCATGATGGAATACACAGATTTTAAAAAGAAGAGAGGCTGGGAGTGATGTGCACCCCTTTAATCCTGCACTTGGGAGATAGAATTCTGGGCCCGCCTAGTTAGTCTACTTAGTGAGTTCTAAGACAGCAAGGGCTGCAGCCCTCTCTAAAAAGAAAGAAGAGCGGATAAAAGAGGCTAGTGTTTAACTCTGCTCCGCGACATCTCATGCTAATGGCTCTCTCACCATATGTCCCCTTCTGTGGGCCAAGGGTTTGCTTCTGTACAGCAGTGCGAAGTGACTGTTACTCTGTTGTTTCCCCGCAGATTGCAGGCCCTCCATTGGTTACTGCAACAACCACAGCAGTATCTTCTATCCTGCTGTCCCCCAGTGTGTTCCAGCAAACAGTTCCCAGGTCCACAGACCTAGAGAGGAAAGCAAGCTCTCCCTCCCCCCTCACTGTTGGAACACCAGAAAATCAGAGAAAGCCTTCCATTATTCTCAGCAAGTCTCAGCTCCAGGACACACTGATACATCTAATAAAGGTATGTAAGGTGTCAGCTTAGCTTTTCATTTTGTACCTCAATAAAAGTGTAAATTCAGACAACTGCCTGGGAGAAACCTCTCTCTTCCCAGGTATCTTCTCCTGGTGGAATGACAACTGTCAACTCCAGGACTGTTGTTGTGACTGTCTCTGGGGTGAGGTTTTGGGGGAATTAGCTACACCAATCATTTTTGTGTCTTCCTAAGTTGAAGTAAGTTCTGAAGCGGTAACTGACACTGTGTCTCTACCTCTCCCGTCTCTTCCAGAATGACTCTAGCTTCCTCAGTACACTTCATGAAGTCTACCTGCAGGTGTTGACCAAGAAGAAGGACAACCACAACCTATAACTGGAGTACAGTCAATGTGAAGGTCGAGGGTGCACCTCAGAAACAAGCAGCCTTCCTCATGGAACATCTCAATAGAACGTGGAGCTTTGAGAAGCCTGAGTTTGAGCCTTTGAGAGAGCCTTGTTCCTTAAGGCTGTTTTCTAGAGACATTCTCAGTGATGATGGAGGTTTCACTGTGAAGCATCACCAGCAGACCTTTGTTTGACAAAGACAGCAGAAAAGACCATTGTGTTGAGTTCCGTGGGGGTGTGGAATGAGGAGCCTGATTGTCAGCTTACTTTCCAGGCCTCGGGCGGGGCCACCAGCCTTGTAGCAGAGCCCAGTGGAGTCCAGGCCCTCTCTCCACTGCTGGCCCTAAAGCTCTAAACTGAATGTCAGCTCCACAAAGTAGCTTCGAGTTCTAAGGATCGGAATTAAGTTGGTTCTTTAGAAGGTATTTGTTCAAGTGAAGTATGTTTTCTATGAGCACCCCGCTTGGGCCTTAAACTTCTGGGATTTCTTTGTGTTTCGTTAAGTGTCCCCGTCCTGCCGTGGGCAGACTCGAGTGGAGCACGGCTGTTGGGATAGGCCGGTCTGGGCTCTGGTGGAGGAGGCTGGGAACCTTGGAAGCAGAGGCTGGGGCTGCCCAGATCCACATCCTACCGGAGGCTCCGCTCTTAATAAACTCTCCAGTGCTTTGGAAGTGTCAAGTTTGTGTGTGAAGCACAGCCTTATTTTCCTTTTCTGTCTAAACAGTTAAAGTTCTTGTTGATTGTTTTCCTTAACACTTTGACAAAAGGACCAGTGGACCAATCTGACAAAGCCATTCTGGTTCCATTCCTCAGATGTGCTGAGAGCAGTTCTCAAGCTATGCAGAAAAGGGGGCCGTCCTCACACTGCTCTTCCTTCGTTGTAGACTATGGAGTCAAAGAAAGTGGGAGACGCAGAACCTCACCAGTATATTCCTAGGCTGTGAGCTCTTGAGCCACAGTGTGAAACTGTAAAGATGCTTTGTGATGCTGCTATTGATCTGCCATGGTTTCTATTTATTCTTTTATGGCATGTAATGGTGTTTAGTAATATTTTAATGTAGAATTTGATGATTTCAGCAATAGTAATTTTGAGATATTCTTTGAATGAAAAGTGTCTTTGTTTCTATGATACAGGTCATTTTGTAGTATTTAACCAATTAAGATGCACTGCTTACTTTTCTGAGCACTATTTAGTGATGGGTAGGAACCCAGTTGGCTCAGCCAGCTAGTGTAAGGACTCTCTGTGACTGTGCCAACGGATGCGCCAGTCCCACAGGAATAGTCGCTTAAGCTTTAATGGGAACTCAATCAAAGGCTCATCCATTTCTTTCTAGCTGAAATTTTAGAGAATTACTTATTAACTACTTATTTTAGTTTGGTCTTAGTTTTTTAGGCTAAAGAATACTTGGATTGGCTCATGCTGATCTCAATATGCTTCCTGGACAATGTTTCTGCTTCTCAGTTCAGAGTCTTCTCTTGCTGTCTACCTAGTTATATGTGAAGTGTGCAGAATTCAGGGAAGCCTAGACTTTCTCATGCTCAGTTAGGGATAGTTTGTTTTCATGATAGTGTGTACATTTAGTAACCAAAAATTAATTGTTGATGCGTCATCTAAGGAAGGTAGAATTGTAGTAAACGGATCTGTTGTCACAGAACCACCGGACTGTTCTCCTAAAGTGAACACTCCTGTAGGTCTGGTCACCCCATGTGTGGTCTCAGTGGACATCAGGAAACAGATGAATCAAAGCATTCTTCTTCCAGTAGGTATTTGAGCTTAGCTGATGCTTTTGAGTGTGTGTGATATTCTGGGAGGGTGAAGATGGGTACCCTGAAGAGTGTCTGCCGTCAGATCTGTTGCTTCTCACCCTAGTCCTAGGAATGACTGACAGGAGTGCAGCAGAATCTCCTGGAAGGCTTCCTCAGTGTAAACACAGACTTCTAAGTGCCGAAGTGGTGGAGACTTGAACAGGGGAAACCTGTTTCAACTCCCAGATTTATATATTCCAAGCATTTACTTCAGATTCAGAAGCCAGAAGTTCCAGATCATGATTACTAGGAAGTCAGGCCAAGCGTGGCTAGTGCAGCTGGATGAGCCTGGCCTCACAGTCGGCTCCATTGCCTTATTGCTTGTTCAGGCGTGCGATCGAGAACCTCTGCTAGCCGAGCCTGCCTGTTTACAGTGTCTTTGCTGGAACCTTAGCTGAACTGAAAGCGACATTGGAGTTGCTTCTTGCTAGGTTGGCAGAGCCCAGGAGACTGCATTTAGGCCACTCTGTCCACCTGTGTACACATCCCATCCCCTCACCCCTGTGGTCAAAGGATCTGGGACGAGCAGCCAAGAGTTTGGAGTACCGTGTGTCTGGGACACGTGTCACCAGTGAGTGACACTGCTCTTCTTTTCGTTGTAGTTAACATTACGTTTTTTGAATGGATGCACACCCTAGCTGACCCCCATCCCTCTCAGACTGCCTTGTGCCCGGTTGTACACCTCTCCTGGGCCCCGTGACACTTGCCACTTGATCTACTTGACTCTGAGTCCCGTCAGGATCGGGAGAGGCATCCCCTGCAGTCTCCATATGGGCTGTGCACGGTTGGCCCTGGACAGCGGTGTTTCTTTCAAGGCCTTGGCCCAGGCTTGGCGTAGATACCAGTGACCAGAGTTTGCATGTGCGAGCGTTCGGTGTGTCTGTGGCCTGAATCTTCTTGTGGGGATTATAAAGCCATTGGCTCCACTCGTCAGTAGTCTTTGGAAACCATGCAGCTTTATTGCTTTCTTCCCCCAAAGAATGTTGGAGGTGTTCTCCCTTCAGTAGTGGAGGCGTAACTGCCCTTGTAATACTAACAATGCAATGTGAAACTGAAGGGGCCTAATGCTTACAAGGCAGAGTTAGCCATCACGCTGGAACTTGGAGGGAAGAGAAGGGCACAGCAGGACCCTGTGCGGGACAAGGACTGAGGCTCATGGCCTGAGTCCTGTGTCCTTGCGGCACATCCTCTGTGGGCCATGTGTTTCTTCTTGCCTGCCTTTGGTTTTCTTCAGTTGTGTTCAGAGTACCTTCTAGAACTAACAGTGCCCTGTTTTCAAGAATCCAGAGTGTTGGGGTCTGAGCAGAGCACCTTACAGTGGACTTCAAAGGCCACGCTTGAGAGCATTTCCACGAGCAGCTAGGGCCTCGAGCAGCCTGCTGGGTTTTTGGTTTGGGGTTATTTTGGTTTTTTTCTTAGAGTTTCAGCAGGAGAGATGCAATGTTTCACGTGGATTCAGATCTGACATCATTCTTTAAAATGCTGCATTGCAATATCGATCACTTCGAAATGGGAAAAATGCAGAGTTGTGTTTCCCTTTGAGCTGTGAATCCTGAAGAAGCGTGTTGGTGTCCGTGCTGTGAGTGGTCTCTCCTCGTACTGCTTTGGCCGTGTGGCGCTCCTGACTTCATTGTACCAGCTTCTCAGCTTCTCCGCGGAGACGAGAAGCCCACACCACCATGAAGCTTTTGTTCCATGAGCGCAATGCCGCCTCGTTCACCTTTTTAGTGGTGTGGATTTTAGACCATCTGTGTATGTTTGCAAATATTAAGTTATTACATGTTTTAAAATGAGCATTTTTCATCCTAAATTTTATATGTTTGCAAATATATTTTTTTAATAAAATTTCAAAACCAAGTTTTAGCACCTACTAAAAATTCTAATTGTGTTTTTATTTAATTTGTATAAAAGGGAATTTTCGAATGAGTTGTACCTCGCCAGAGCCATGTACTGCTCAGGTGTCATGAGGGCAGGGAACAAAGCAGCCAGAATCAAGACTACCACGTGTTTTCGGCGTCTGTTTCTCCAGAAAAGCAGCCCTCGGAAGACAGGGAGCACGTGTGTGGGGCTGGGCTCCGTGCCTAAGTGCTGCACGAATGTAAAGGCTTGAGCCTCAGACCCCCAGCAACTGGTTTGGTTTGGTTTTGTTGCCAGTGTGAGGACGTGCCCAGTGCTGGTGAGGCAGAGGCAGCCGGATCCTGGGAAGTCACTGGCTAACTGGTTTATACCGCTCCAGGTTCAGTGAGGGGCCCTGTCTCAGAAGAATGAAGTGGAAAAGTGATTTGGGAAAACAGGTGATGTCAGCCTCTGGCTTCTGTGTGTGCCCACAGGCATACCTGCACATGCACATACCACACAGGCAAAGGCGTGGGTTAGGGGAGGAAACCTTGGTGTCAGATACCCACTTAGAACAAAGTCAGTTTAGGAGTAAACTGCCTTTCTTTGTAACTAGAATCCTGATTCCTTTGTAAGGTTTGGTTTTGAATTCAACGCAGGGCTGTGTGTGTGTGCTAACCGGACACTCTAGCACTGACCCACACTCCACTTCCTAGGAGTTCCTAGGAGGTTGGTTTTTTAGCTGAAAATGAAAGCAATTTAATTTACAGTTACTCTTTATAGAGGTTAGAGCTACAGCTGGCCTGCTTGGGAATTGTCAAAGAATAATATGTTCTTGAATGTATTTTGTGCATTGAGGCACAATGTCAAGAGAATAAAGACAACCACTGAATGGAAGAAAACGTTTATATTTGACAGAAGTCTTGTCTAGAACTCTGCAGGCCTGGTAGCACACACCTGTGTCCCAACACTTGGCAGGTGGAGCATGAGTTCCAGGCCATCCTTGTCTGCATAGCAAGTTCAAGATCAGTCTGGGCTATATAAATGAAACTGTCTCAGGAGGGTAGAGGGGAAGAGTCATGAATCCAAAGGGACCAACCTGAGCTACGTAGGAAAAGCTTGCTTTGTTCTGTTTTTCTTAAAAAGCCTTTCTTTACTCCACCCCCTCACTGATAAATTATTCTAGGTTGTAGGTTCTTGGGTCATTCATGCTGCTAGTCATTAACAGAATTAGGTTGTAGATGCAGCTTAACTGATAGAGCACTTACTTCACACACACACACACACACACACACACACACACACACACACGGGCCTGGGTTCTATCCCCAGTACCACATCACATAAAGCAGATACATCTAATTGCAGCACTTGGGAGATAGATTAAGAAGGATCAGAAGTTCAAGGTCATCCCAAGCTCCATAGCTCAAGGCCAGGCTAGACTAAACTAGAGTATTCTGCTCACCCATTGCTTTTCATCTGTCAAGACATGGGGAGGGGTTGCTGGGGGAGATGGCCCAGTTGGTAAGGTGCCTACGACACAAACGAGGACCCAGTACCCAGTAAAAGCCTATGGCAGCTGGATCCCTAGCACTGTGTAGGTAGTGGGGGACAGAGACGTCTCTAAAACCAGCCAGCCTAGCCAGATTGATGAGGTTCAGTGAGAGACCCTGTCTCCAAAAGTAGTTTGGAGAACCAGCCAGATGGTTCAGTGGGTAAAGCACCTGTTGATGATCTGAAGTTTAATCCCCTAGACCTTCATGGCAGAAAGAAAACCACCTCCTCCAAATTGACCTCTGACCTCCACGTGTGTCATACCCACATACACAAATATGCCTGTAATTAAAAAAAAGTGGGACAGTGATTGAGAAAGACACTTGGTGTCAATCTCTAGCCTCCACACATATATGATAACACACATGTACACACAGACACCTAGGTGGGAGTTGAAGTCACTGGTTTCTTTGAAATTGTGTGAGAAACTAAATCCAGCAGAATCTGAATAAGCTGGAAAACTGGCTAAAAAATGAACAAGACGAGGTCAGGGACCTCTGAGCGGTTCCCTCACTGTTTGCAGATCTTGGTTGGACTAGGTGCTGCTGGGAGTCCGGTTTGAATGAGGAACATGAATCCACTGAGTCAGAGCTGTCAGGGGTGACTGGACTAGAGGAGAAGCTGGAGATGGTGTAGTTATGTAGGGTGAGGGAGGAGCCACAGGTAAAAGCAGGGAGCACAGCAAGAGGCAGTCAGGGCTGGGGAGCGGACTCCAAGGAAACAGTATCTGCACAAGGGTGAGGACCAGAGTTCATGTCCCCAGAACCCACAGAGATGCCAGGTGATCAGTGGGCATGGCTGCCCCTTGCCACTATTTGTAATGCCAGTATTTGGAAGGCAAAGATGGAGTCCTATCAGTGAGCTCTGTATTCAGAGGAGAGACTTTGCCTCAGGGAATAATGTGAAGAGCTATTGGGGAGGACTCCAGACTTCAGTCCTGAGCCTACACATACATATGACCACACACACATTCATGCGCCCCACACCATACACAAAAAAGCAAGGGGGGCAGGGGGCGGCACAAGTCATGGAATCTGACATTTCCATGTTCAGACAGTGTAATTTACTTAGTTCGTGTGGTGTGAGTCCTCACCAGGCTTCTAAACTGTATTGATGAAGTCAGGATTCTAAACCTCTTGAGAGCTTGCTGAATGGAGAGGTGCCATGGTCAGAAAGAACCACGGAGCCTGTGCTGTCCACACAGTGGTGGGATCAGCTCCCAGAGCCTCAAGAACCTTCCACACCTCACACACACTCTTGACTTCTCTGGCCAATTGAGCCAAAGGTAGAGACAGCTGCTAACAGGTTTTTAAAACCCCTCTGGGTGGAATGATTTGGGAGGAGGTAGTGCAAGATTAGTATGATAGCCCCATTAGGTGGTGGTGGGGGGATTGTTTCAAAGGAGTTTGAACAAGTTTAAAAACCTAATTCCACGGAAATCTTTAAATAATGTTTGTTGTACGTGCTTTCTGGGTATGCATTGTTCTTCAACCCCTCCAGCCCTGAGGGATGATTGATTATTCCAGGGCAGCCTAAGGAGGCGCCCCAGGAAGGGGTGGGGACGGACTGATAATCAGCTCATCAGTCTGAATAGGGCTCCAGACAGCTTACGGTATGTGCAGCCAAGAAGCAGGCCTCCTGGAGATCTGCCTGCCTCTGTCTTCCAGAGTACTGCCTGCTAAAAAGGCAGGCACCACCACTCCTAGCCCTTCGCCCCCCTTTATAACAAATATCCAACCATTCCCCTTTGGTATTCTGACCTGGACTTCATAGAAAATACAACCTATGGCTCCACAGACTATTTTTAATTTAGTGATAAGGTTATTTAATGATCAAATGCTTTTTTATTAACTATTCCATTGGCTGAGCAGTTACACGAAATTTTCCTAGAGGTCTTCACTGTGACACCTCCCTCCCTGAAATGCTCACTGCTCAACCTACACCTCTCTGGGACCCAAAACACTTGGGAAGTCAGCCCCTGTGCTAACTGTCCTCTCACCCAAGCAAGCACCTCTTGGGGAGTTCACTGTACCCCACTTTGCAAAAATTCATCCCAGCTGGGCTTGTTAACATTTGTCCTTCGCCCCCACCTGGCATAGGGGGGCCAAGCATCCAGCTGCTCTCAGCACCTGCCACGGCTGCACATTGCCTGGGGAAAGGACATGGAGCATAAAGAGACCTGAGAAAACTGGGCTCCGTGTACGCAGCTACGGGGAAGTCCTCAGCCCTCCCGAGTAAGGCTTCCCAGGTGCAGCCCACTGAGGAGGCAAGCCCACAGCTCTGTAAGTAACTTCCCCTAGGACCTGTAAAGGAAGACCAACCAATTCACTGGTTCCCTCAGAGGGAATTTTGGTGGAATCATGCCTCAGTTTGTCATTGGGACCTTGGGAAAAAGTAGTTGACACAGCTTTACGGCTCTCTCGGGGAAGGAATTTTAGCAATGAGCCCCACCCCATACAGCCCCAAACCAGGCTTGGTCTCTCATCACCTAAACTAACCTGGGGCTCCTGCCCAAAAGCAGAGTGAGAAGCTGTTGGACTCCAGCCCAAGATGATTAGATTATTAACTAGTTCTCCCGGAGGACTTCGGAGTCCTTCCTGATGGACATCGTGCTGTGACGGCTGGAAACCCAGCACCTTTGATCACTTTCCCAGACTCCGTCCTGGAGAATGCAATGGATCAGTGGGCAAGCAGGTGGACACGCACAGAAGCTGCTCGCTGGTCTCTTCATCATAGGTGCCAGCCATTCTGTGCTTGGTACCTCGTCCATTAGCCCATGCACACACATCAGCCTGTGCACTCCATGGAGGACCAGACCTGAACCCCTCTGCTCTTGTGGGTGACATGAATAAAGATGCCAGGTAGAATGTATCAATAGAGTGAGCTTCACGCTCAGGATATGTCAGCCCATCTTACAGATGAGCGAACCACTGGAGGGAGGTCTCTAGAATCGTATCTCTAAAGGACAGCAGCATTGTTTCCTGACTGGTCAATGGATATAGGCTCAAAGGATTATTTCCCCTCTTGTTCTTTAGAGATGAACATGTTGCTGAGATAAAGGATCCAGCTGAGCTGTTAAAAGAGCTTGCCGAGAATGAAATGACCAGTCCTGGAGCAAGTTACCTGGGCCACAGCACTGTATCCATATAATAGTTGCAGAACTATCTGCCCGAGTGCAGAGTGCTGGGGGTGAGTCCACTGGAAGAGCGCTTGCCTACTGTTCAGGAAGCCGTGGGTTCAAGCTCAGCGCTGCATAAACCAGGCACAAATCTCTCTCACCTATAGGCCCAGGACTGGGAAGGTATGGACAAGAGGATCAGAAGTTCAAGGTTATCCTTAGTTGTATAGAGAGTTCAAGACCAGCCTGGACTACACAAGTTTCTATACCAAAGGAAAAAAAAGAAAGAAAGAAAGAAAATGATCCACTAGATTGAAGAGGCCAGGGTATTTTACAGTGAAAATTTGGAAGAAAGCACAAATCTCTTTGATTCAACCTACGTTGACTCCTTAAGATGATCAGTCTTCACTGCTTGTCGCTCCTTGATTGGTTTCAAAGCAGAGAACAGTCACCTTAATTTTTTTACCTATTTTTATTTATTTGTATGTATGTGCGTGCACATACATGGGCCGTAGGCACGTGCCTGTGTACATGTGTGTGATGGGATGGGTGCCAGGCCATTTTGTGAAGTCTTCCGTGAGTTCCGGGGATCCGACTCAGCTGCAGGGCTCACACGGCTCGCCCTCCACCCGCTGAGCACTCTTACCTGCCCTGCTGTCCCCCCAAAGGCGACACGTCAGCATACAGAAGAGTGGGGGCCAGTGCTTTTTCTTTTTCTTTGTTGGTTTAGTACAAAATTCTCAATTAAAATAAACTCCTAAATGAGCATGGTGTTTCAGGCCTGTCATCCCTGCCCTACGGAGGCTGAGGCTGGAGGATTGCAAGTTTGAGGCCAGCCTGGACTACATAGTCAGTTACAGGTCCACCTGGGCTATTCATTGAGACCCTATTCTTTTTTTTTTTTTTTTAGAACATCGCTGTCTTTAATTTCATACACACGTATAATATATGGTGATTACATTCCACCTTATTTTTTTTTAATTTATTTATTTATTATGTATACAGCATGTATGACTGCAGGCCAGAAGAGGGCACCAGATCTCATTACAGGTGGTTGTGAGCCACCATGTGGTTGCTGGGAATTGAACTCAGGACCTCTGGAAGAACAGCCAGTGCTCTTAACCTCTGAGCCATTTCTCCAGCCCCCTCCACCTTATTTTTTTAAATGAACATAATATTTGCAATTGTAACCATTTTTAAGTTCACAATTTAGTAGCATGAATTACATTCAAGATATTAATTACACTCATGATATTCATTAATTACACTCATATTAATTACATTTGTGAGACCCTATTTTTTTTTCTTTTTTTTTTGGTTTTTCGAGACAGGGTTTCTCTGTGTAGCTTTGTGCCTTTCATGGAACTCACTTGGTAACCCAGGCTGGCCTCGAACTCACAGAGATCCACCTGGCTCTGCCTCCCGAGTGCTGGGATTAAAGGCGTGCGCCACCACCGCCCGGCTGAGACCCTATTCTTATATGTTTGTTTTTATTTTTTGAGATAGGGTCTCACTATGTAGCCCTGGCTGTCCTGGAACTTGCTATATAGACCAGGCTGGCCTCTAACTCACAGAGATCTGCCTTCCCCTGCTTCTTGAGTACCATCATGCTCAGCTAAGCCCTTTATCTTAAATAAATAAATTAGAAATAAACTCCTACAAAAGGGAAGTGACTGCAGCCATGGCTCAGTATGAGCATGCCCGCCTGGGAAGGATCCAAGCATCTCTCCCCACTCTGCACCCTGCGGCTACATTTATGACAGCTCCCGTTTTTTTGTTTGTTTGTTTGTTTGTTTGTTTTTGTTTTGTTTTGTTTTTTCTCTTGTCATAATTATTCCCACTTATTCCTCACAGGGGTATTTCTTGGGAGGCATTCTCAGCCCTGAGCCAGAGCATCCTGCCGACACATGGGCCAGAAGGGAAACTGAGACCTGGGCAGGAGACTGGTGCTAACCCAGCCCTCAGCCATACATAGCCTTGGCCATTTTCCAATGCAGCACTTTGATAGTTGAAAGGAATTTATTACCCCAGCCCCTCCTCACTCACGACAGCTGGATATAGGTGCAGTTGGGTGCAGGAATTTTATTGTTGTTATTTCAGAACTGGCCAAGGAGTAGGTGTGATGAAATCCCACATTTTGGAGACGTAAAAGCAGGAAGATTGAGAATTTGAGGACAGCTGGGCTTCACACATGCACACACACACACACACACACACACACACACACACACACACACACATAATAAATAATATTTTTAAAAATTAAAAAAAAACACCTTGCTTGCCATGGTCACCTCCTCCTTGGAGCTTTCCCTAAACTGCAGTCTCAACAAGAATTCTTTCTAGACCACATCATGTTGCCTGGACACATGCTCTCTGCAGACCTAGCACCCGCTCGGTGCTCAGAGCCCAGGCAGGCTCCTCCTGCTGCTTAAGCATGTGGCAGGCACTTTGCACACAGACCTTGGGAAGTGAGTTCCTGAGTCGGAAATCAAAGGGACAGTAATGGCAGGCCCGTGTCGCGATCCTGCTTGGGTGGCCAGCTTCAGCAGCACTCTTCTGTGGCTCACAGTGGCACCTGGCAAATGCTTGTACCTGGTCCTAGTTGGAGGCTGGCGGAATGCCGTTGCCGGACCTAGAGGTGGAGGTTAGGATTCCGGATGGTGGGACAAAGAACCTGAGCTTGGAACTTGATGTCTCTCCTTACTGTTCCTGCCCCAACGTTACGAATAAGATACAGTCAGTGGCTTCCAAGTGTCCCAGGGGTGCTTGTGGGTCGGAGCAGTTGAGCCCCCCTTCCTGACTCTTTCCCAAGCTTTTTGGCACAGCCCGAAGTAGCCATGCTGGGTCAGCTGTTCAAAAACCAGCCCAGGAGAAGATCCACCTATAAAACAAAACAAAATTCTTTTTTTTTTTTTTTTTTTTTGGTTTTTCGAGACAAGGTTTCTCTGTGTAGCTTTGTGCCTTTCCTGGATCTCACTCTGTAGCCCAGGCTGGCTCTGCCTCCCGAGTGCTGGGATTAAAGGTGTGCGCCACCACCGCCCAGCCAAAATTCATTTTTAAATACATTTTTTAGATTTGTTTATTTTATTTTGTGTGTATGAGTGTTTGGCCTGCATGTATATCTATATACCACATGTGTGCCTAATGTGCCCAAAGGTCAGAAGACAGTATCTGATTCCCTGGAACTGGAGTTAGGGATGGTTGTGAGCCACTACGCTGGTGTTGGGAACTGAACTCGGGTCCTCTGCAAGGGCAACAAGTGTTCTTAACCACGGAGCCATCTCTCCAGCCCCCAACAAAACTCACTTTTCTATCCATGGGAACATTACGAATACTTCCGTCACCTCTTCCTGCACAGGGTAATCAGGAGCTATCGGAAATGACAAGGAAGAAAATCCTCTCTACTGTTACAGCCCAACCTCCCTTTAAAAGTGCCCTGGGTAGCACCGCTGATCCCCAGCCAAGCCTTGTGTAGCATGGCGCCCTGGGCAGAGCCCACAGAAGCTGCCTGCCCTCCACCCAGGGAGATACCCATGCCTGGGGCAATGCCGGGCAGGACTCGGCTTCTGAAATTACAAGTTAGAATGACTTGGCACCTTTTCTGTACATTCAAGGAAGCAAGGCCAGCAGTACTGGGCTGGGCTTACGGGAATGACTCAGAGGGTCAGCCACACAGTCTGGACATGCAAGATCCTGTCTGTACAGCCCCTCACCCTGCAGCCAGCATGTACGTGTGTGTGTGTGTGTGTGTGTGTGTGTGTGTGTGTGTGTGTGTGTGTGTGTGTTGTGTGTGTCAAGAGCGCATGTGTTACAGGCATAAAATCCCTACAGAAGTTTACCCAATGGGAAGCGGATGGTTGATCTTCCTCTGTACCAGGAGTAACCCAGGAGCAGAGAGCAAAGGGGCAGCTTGGGAACACAGGTTTCTATGCCCAGCACTCAGGAGGCTGAGGCAGGAGGATTGTGAATTCAAGGCTAGCCTGGGATATGTAACAAGACCCTGTCTCAAAAACAGACCCTACAGGAAATGGACTCTAACAGATTTGTTGCAGAAAGGAGACCCAATGCACCTGAAGGCTGGCTGGCGAGCTGGAAATCTGTGAGGAGCTAGAAATCTGTGAGGAGCTGGAAATCTGTGAGGAGCTGGAAATCTGTGAGGCTGCTGGCCTCTCCGCACCGAAGCTCGTCTCCACAGAGGTCCTCTCACCCAAACAAGTCAGAGTCAGCAGATCTTCTGGGATCTCTCCTTTATTTAATCACATCTACATGACAGACAGAGGCTAAGTTAAGTTAGTGTTTCATTGAATAACAGGGAAACAGACCACGTATAAACATACTCACACATGCACACATAGACATGCACCCAGGCACACGCACCGGCACGTGTGAATAGTCACATGAACACACACGTGCGCATGCAGGAACACACACACACACTTGCATTCGACTTTAAAAATTACATTTATTTATCTCGTGCATGCATATACATGCCACAGCACACATATAAAAGTCAAGAGCAACTTGCTGGGGTCATTCCCACCCTCCACCTTGTGAGTCCTGGAGACTGAAAACAAGCATCAGGCTTGGTGACACCTCCTTCACCTCCTGCTCCATCTCTCTGGTTCCAATAAAACTTTATTTTTAAACAATGAAGGATATGACTGTAGCTCAAGGGTAGAACTCTTACCTAGAATCCCCAAAGTCTTGAGTCTGATCCCTGGACCCCAAAAATATAAAAAAGCAAGAAATGTCAAAAACCTCCCTGAGGTTCCCCCTCTGCACACACTCCGCAAAGAGGGTGCTGTGGCAAGGGTTGCTGAGGTCCTGAAGAAACTGGGATGCTTAAGGGCTGGGCTTGCAGCTCAGTGGCAGAATGCTTATCCAGCATGCACAGAGCTCAGGGTTCGAGCTCCGGCCTGAGGGGGGTGGGGCAAGTCAAGAAGGGAAGGAGACAAAGAACTCGGGATCCTCATCCACCATCCGTGAAATTATAAAATAGTAGCCGCTTTGGAAAACAGTTGGGCAGTCTTTCTAATAGTTAAAAGCTACAATGGCAGCCTGGTTTCGGGGAGTGTACACCCCTATAACCTCAGCACTGGAAGGGTGAGAGCAAGGAAATCAGTTCAAGTCTGAGAAAAAGAAAGTACAAGGGCTGTATGACTCAGTGATTTCAGTCCTCGGTGTCCACCCACGGGAACTGGACACAGCCACACACACATCTTCCCACCACCATCCAAGTCGTCATTGGTGGATACGAAACAGCACGCGGGGCGCTCAGCGTGTGGCTGGATAAGCCAGATGTGGCCTCGCCACACTGTAGAATATTACACATCCGTGAAAAGGAGGAGGGTACAAACACGTGCTGTGCTGTGGATGGACCTTGATAGCATCACTCTGAGTGAAAGAAGCCAGACACGTCGTGTGTCTTCTTTGCATAAAATGTTCAGAATAGAGATGGAAAAGATGATGGCCACGGAGGCCTGGGGTGGAGAGAAGAAAAAAAAATAGAGAATGGCTGCTGATGGGCCCAGAGCTTTGTGGGGAGGGAGTATAAAAGCATCTTAGAGAGTAAAGATGATGGTCGCACAGCTCCATGAACGTACCTGAGGGACATGAAATCTAGCTGGTGTCTGTTCCCAGTTCTGTTCCTTACAGCTAAAACCACTGGAGGGCCAATGGGACAGACAGCTGGGAAAGGCGCTTGCTGCCAAGCCTGGCAACCTGGGTTGATCCGTGGGAACCACGAGGTGGGATGAGAGAAATGGATCCCAAAGTTGTCTTCTGACCTCCACACATGCACCACAGCATACACATCCCCTCTCATAAATGTAACAATTTTTAAAATTAAAAAAATAATAACAAAAGCCACTGGAATTTGTTGATGGATAAGAACAACTATCATTGGGGCTGGAGAGATGGCTCAGCGGTTAAGAGCACTGGCTGCTCTTCCAGAGGTCCTGAGTTCAGTTCCCAGCACCCACATGGTGGCTCACCACCATCTATAGTGGAATCTGATGCCCCCTTCTGGCATGAAGGTATACATGCAGAACACTCATACATAAAATATAAAAATAAACTAAAAGATTTTTAAAAAGAATAGCTATCATTATTATTTTTGAAAAATATAGAATGCTTTGTGAATTTTCACATCATCCTTGCATAAATAAGGGCCATGCTAATCTCCCTGATTTGGAGTTACAGACAGTTGTGAGCTGCCATGTGGGTGCTGGGAACTGAACCTGCGTCCTCTAGAAGAGTAGCCAGTGCTCTTAACCACTGAGCCATCTCTCCAGCCTGTGAGCACTATTCTTAAACACTTCCTTTGGATCCAGCAAAATGGTGAAGTGGGTAGAGACGTTTGGCACACAAGCCTAGCTCCTGGATTCCATCTCGGAGCCCACATAGTGGAAGACAACGGTGGAAGCCGAGAACCAGCCCCCACCCCCACCCCGCATACACACACACAAATAAATAAACATACATTTTTATCCTAATTTAAAAAATAAAGATCCTCCAATAACAGCTGAGTTTATTGTAGTGAGGTGTCTCAGGGTGGAGCCCCAGATAACGTCGGGTTTGGGGAACAAATGATTACAAGGTTAAGTGTTAGAACTTCCGCCCTCATCCACCTCTCCTCTTGGAAGTGGAGAGGAGGCTGGAGACCAAGCTCTACCACCTCTCTCAGGTGCTGAGGTGATACAGTTCAGTGACAGTGCTGGCCTGCCATTCATGAGGTCCTAGGGTATATCCCCAGCAGCACAGCAATAAATAATACTCTTAAAAAATCCAGAATCTCTCTCTATAGCTTTAGCTGACCTGGAACAATCTAGACAGACCACCCTGGCCTTGAACTCAAAAATATCTTCATGAATACTTTTTTTTTGGTTTTTATTTATTTGTGTGTTGTTGTTTTGGTTTTTCGAGACAGGGTTTTATTGTGTAGCCCTGGCTGAACTCACTTTGTAGACTGGGCTGGCCTTGAACTCACAGAGATACACCTGCCTCTGCCTCCTGAGGGCTGGGATCAAAGCCGTGTTCTACCATCACCTGGTTGTTTTATTCTTTAAGATAGCGTCTCTCCAAATAGTCCTGGCTGTCCTAGAACTCACTATGTAGACCAGACTGGCCTCAAACTCATCCGTCCGTCCACCTCTGCCTCCTGAGTGCTGCACCACCATGCCTGGCTTTGCCTGAATACCCTGGAGGGCTGGGTGTGTAGCTCAGTTGGTAGAGTGCTTCCCTGGCATGCATGAAATCCCTGATTGTGAACCCCAGCACCCCATAAGCCAGGCTCGGTGCTGTGTTCTGGAGGTAGAGGCAAGAAAGCAGAAAACCAAGATCATCCTTGACTACACAGAGAAGTTGAAGCCGGCCTGGGCTACCTGAGACCCTCCCTCAAACAAAATTCAACAGGGACCGTGAGATGGTTCAGTGGGTAAAGGCACTTACCACGGCCCAGCGATCTGAGTTCCATCCCCAGAACCCACATGAAGGTTGTTTCAGCTCCACAAAAGTTGTCCTCTGACCTCTCCATTGGCCTTCAGGTATGCACACATACACACAGTGCATAGGAACATGCTACTTAATAAAGTACATTTTTTAAAAAAGTAAACTTGAGCACTTGGGAGGCAGAGGCAGGAGGATCTCTGTGAGTTTGAGGCCAATCTGGTCTACAGAGAAAGTTCTGGGACAGCCTGGGCTATACAGTGAAACCCTGTCTCAAAACACTCCCCCCAAAAGTAAACTTGAATAAAATTTTAAATAAACATCCTTGAACAAGATTTGATGAGTTTCTGGGTTGCTGAACATATGGATGCTGAAAGTGGTGTCTCCTAGAGGGGGCGTGGGACCTTCGCACCCCAACTCCTCACCTTGCCCTATCCATCCCCCCATCTGGTGTCCATCAGTATCCTTTGGACAAATGGAAGAAAAGTGTTCCCTTGAGTCTGTGAGCTATCCTAGTAAATTAATCCATCCCCTGAAGGGGTTTGTGGGAACCTCAAATCATTGCTGGTTGGTCAGAAGTTCTGGAAATCCAGACCTGTGAACGGAGTGGCCTGGGACTGAACCTGTGAGTTCAGACACTACCCCTAGGTAGATGAGTCGAAACTGATTGAATTGGAGGATTCCAGCTGGTGAGCACGGCTGGATTGCTGGTGGGAAGAAATCCTCACACATCTTAGTGAGCAGCATTGCTGGTGGGAAGAAATCCTCATACATCTTAGTAAGCAGCGGCCACAGAAGCATGGGAGGAAGTCTGGGGATAGGAAAACGCTTTGCTTGGATTCTCCCCCCAGTGTTTAATACTCCAAATCACTGAAATGTACACCCTCGGCTACATAGTAAACTCAAGGCCAGCCTGGGCTGTGTGAAAACCTGTCTTTAGAAACAAAATAAACATCAAAGGGTGACTTCCATGGTGCGTTTGCTATACCACAGTGAGACTGTGGTTTAGACGAAACATCAGAAAGAGTCAACAAATGAATGAGGAGAAAATGAGAAAACCGTATGTGCCTGGGTGAGCTGGCTCCCTGCCAAGTCAAGGAGCTGCAGCAACTCTCGGCCATGTCCAGGTTCCTTTTCCCGGCCCTTGCCTTCCTCTCACGGGGACTGGCCTGGCTGCTGCCCAGGGCCCAGAGCCTGCAGAGGTCCTAGAACCAGACATCTGTAAAGTGTTCCTGGTTGTTTCTGGCCACGTGGCATGGGCTAGTTAATTCTGTTAGCTTGACACAAACTGTAGTCATTGGGGGAGAAGGAACCTTCATTGAGAAAATGCCTCCACTACATGGCCTGTGGACATATCTGTGGGATATATTTTTTTAAATTAACGATTGGTGTAGGTAACTTTTGGTTAATGGTAAATTTCTTTTTAATTAATGATTGGTCCACTGTGGGCAGCACCATCATCTCTGAGCAAGTGGTCCTGGACGGTGTAAGAAAGCCAAACTGAACAAGCCTGGGGAGCAAGCCATGGAGAGCAAGCTTGCAGGCAGTGCTCCTCCATGGCCTCTGTTTCGTTCCTGCTTCCACGTTCTTGCTTTGAATCCTGCCTCTGCTTCCCTCCATAACTGACTGTGATCAGAAAGCGTAAGCCACATAAACCCTTTCCTCCCCAAGTTGCTTTTTGGTCATGGTCTTTAACACAGCAACAGAAACTTAAGAAGGATGTGACTCCAACAACTTCCCCACACCTACATCCCACTGCTTGAGAAGAGCATTGACTGAACTTGCTGGCAGGTTTCAGACATCACGGCCTGGTGGTATTTGCTTCTGCCAGATAGAGACTGGTCCCCCAAGGCTCTGAGCCAGCCCACAGGACCTGACACAAAAGGGGAACCCAACCTTTGCTACAATGAGCATTGTGAGGAATACCCATCTTACAGATGCGAAGACTCTGACACCCAGTGATGGCCAAAGAGCCATGCAACACGGAGTAGGCTTTCGGTCTTCACTCTCTTTGAGAACTCTTCCCACCCAGGATGGGACCTCACCAGTTAAAGGCAAAGGTGATCGAGCTAGCAGAACCAGCTTTTCTGGAGAGCTCTTTGCCAAATACATCCAGAGCTCTAGAAGGATCACCACCCTTTGACCCAGTAGTTTCTTGGGCAGGGCTCTAGTCCATAAGATAAGGCATGCCACCCAGACAAAGATGTACATATGTACCCGTCATGGTGAAAAGTGGAAAACAGTCCAAACATCCCTGACATGGACACAGCCTCGTGATTGGATAGCACACGCCCACTTAATGTAATATCTTTGTGGCTAGTGACATAAAAGACTTGGCTGGTAAAGGTGCTTGCCACCAAACCTGACCACCTGAGTTTGACCCCTGGGGTTCACAGGGTAGCAGGAGAGCACTGACTCCTGCAAGTCCTTTGACCTCTACTGTGGCATGTATGTGCCCCTCCTGCACACACCAAATTAATTAAATTAATTTATTAACATACTTTAAAATTTTATCATGTCTTTGAAGAATTTTTAAATACCAGGGAGGAAATATAAGAGAGATGACATGTTCTAATGATCTTGATAATTTTTTTGTTTTTGTTTTTGTTTTTTTTTCGAGACAGGGTTTCTTCGTGTAGTTTTGGTGCCTGTCCTGGATCTCACTCTGTAGACCAGACTGGCCTTGAACTCACAGAGATCTGCCTGCCTCTGCCTCCTGAGTGCTGGGATTAAAGGTGTGTGTCACCACCGCCTGGCCTTGATAATATTTTTAAAGAGCCGCAATAGCAAATGCACACAGAACAGTCACTACCCATTTTCAGCTTTGCATGGCCATCTGAGGTGCATAGGTACCCCAACTCTATTCTGCAGTAATTCCTTAGCACAACCTAAAAATCGATATTTTATTTGTCAAATGAACAGGCTAACAGTGGTCCTCTTTGAATGAAATTATACATTATTTTAGTTTACTTATGATGAATTTTCTGTATTTTCTGGGTATATGCATGGTTTCATTTTCTGTAATGTGCTGGGATTGAACCCAGGGTCTTGTGAGGACTAAGTAAGCACTCTATCTGAGCTACAAACACAGCCTTAAAAAAATTGTTTTTAGGCCAGAATGGCCTCCAACTTTCTTTTATTTCTTTGTGACGGGGTCTCACTATGTAGCACAGAGTGGCCTAGAACTCACTACACAGCACAGGCTGGCCTTAAACTTCCTATAATCCTCTCACCTCATCCTCCAAGTGCTGGGGCTGTAGGTATCTACCGTCATTCATGGCTCTTTACCCTTAATTTTTTTTTTTTTTTTTTTTTTTTTTTTTTTTTTTTTTTGCTGTTACACATCTGTAATGCAGCACTTAAGAGATAAAGGCAGGATGATGAAGCGTTCAAGGTCACCCTCAGCCATATGGTGAGGTTGAGGCTTGCTTGAGTTGTATGAGACACTATCTCAAAATAATAATGAGGATGATAATAATAATTTTTTCTCGTGAGTCAAGGCCTTACTAAGTTGCGCAGGCTGGACTTGAACGCAATGTGTGGACCAAGAAGGCCTCAACCATCTGGAATTACAGGCCTGCCTGGTTCATTTTTCAGGTTTTTACAGCAAGAATATCTGACTTTTATAATCAGAAATTTGAAGTGTTTTGTTTGTTGGTTGATTGGTTTTGTCTTTGGGTTTTTTTTTTTAAAGCATAATTCCATCCAAGAGAAATTAGAAGTGGTCTCCTTCCTGGGGCCCCTTATCAAAAGGGGTATTCCAGAGCTGAAGAGAGAGGCTCAGTGGTTAAGAGCATTCACTGCTCTTGCAGAAGACCCAAGTTCAGTTCTCAGCACCCATCTGGTGGCTCACAACCATCTGTAACTCCAGTTCCAGGGGATCCCAATTCCTTCTTCTGGTCTCCTCAGACACCAGGCACACACATGGTACACATGCATACATACCCACAGGTAAAACACTCATACGCATAAAATAAAAATAAGTAAAACTTCTTTTTTTTTTTTTTTTAAGAGAGAGAGATCACAAAAATCCTCTGGAAGGAAATTCTGGTATTGGGGGGACAGTAGATTTATAAGTCAGTCTACAGCCTCAGTCAGGTGCTCTCTGTGAGGCACTGTGGGGGGCAGTGCTAGGCACTTATCCCAGAAAGACTCATCCCAGGGCCATGCTGGCCCGGAGCCCTGGCTAGGAGTCAAAGGAAGTGTCCCAAGGCCATAGCCATGGAGATTGGCTTCAGTACAAGGCCTGTGCTGGCTTGGGGCTCCCAGCACCCAGCTGAGGCATGCCCCAGGAGTGCACACGGGCCCAGGGCTGCCAGAGCAATGCCAACGCTGTCACTCAGGAACGCAGCTGCTAGAGGCCATTCACGCCCCATCGGTGCCCACTCAGTAGATGGTGGATGGTGAGCGGCAGATGTGTCGGAGCACATCAGGGTAGCTTCACCCTGAGCTGCATCCGGACAACCGAACAAGGGCAGGGGCACATCCACAGCCTAAGGCTGTACTCTCAACCCCAAACATCCTAGGCAGCAGCCTGACTTATGAAACACAGTCGCAGCTTTACATAATCCTGAGGAATGGAGACGGATGGTTACCAAGGCCCCCAGCCTCAGCACTAGGTTTTTTCAAGATGGAATTTTCTTTTGCTTTCTTCTGATTATAAAAGCCAGTTGTGGCCATTGCCACCAAATCCCTGAAGAAAAAAAAAAAGTAACGGGCAAAGAAGAAACTATACATCTCTCTCAGTCTCACCCTTCCAAATCTTTCTAGCCTTTCTGATTTCTGCTGAGTCCATATGAATGGGTGTGAACATGGCACACACACACACACATACATGTGCACACGCATGCATGCTTCATTTTTTTAGTGTGTATGTGTGCATGTGTGCATGTGTGTGTGTGTGTGTGTGTGTGCATGTGTATGTGTGTGTGTATGTATATGTGTGTGCATGTGTGTGTGTATGTGTGTGTGTGTGTGTGTGAGTGATTTAGAGGTCAGAGAGCAGCTTGCAGGAAAACAATTCTCTCTCCTTCCACCGTGTGGGTCCTAGGCCTCAAATTCAGATTGTCAGGTTTTCCTTTTTCCACTTAGTCAGCTCTCCAGCCTCCCTCATCCCTGTAAATGCTTTTTAAAAAAGATCTGATTTGATTTTGACACAGAGTCTCACTATGCAGCCTGCTTGTCCTGAACTCACTGTGTAGACCAGGCTGGCCTCCACCACACAAAGATCCACCTGCTTGTCTCAGGTCCTGGGATGAAAGGTGTGTCCACCACACCCAGCCCCTTGTTTGTGACAGATATCTACCTGTTTTTCTGTCCCTTGACTTTATTCAGGTAAAAGCGTGCAATGGACATCTCAGCTTTTTTTTTTTTTTTTTAACCTAGGTAACCCAGTCTGGCACAGAACCCCCATCCCTCTGTCTCAACTTCATAAGTGATGAGATTGTGTGGGTGCCAGCCCTCTGAACCCAGCAAAGCACTGTGTCCAGGAGTACCCAGTTCTACCACCCTATGTCTTCCTGTCCGAATCCCAGGACCCCAATACTATTGCCTGAGGGTCTTGTTACCAATGCAAAGTCCTAGGCCCAGCTCTGTAGAGACAGGTCAGAAAGTTGGATGTGATGCCAAGCAGAGGACTGTCACATCTTCTGGAGCCACCATGGAGCAACATTTCCCTATGGGTCTTACTTTCTACTCCCCAGTCCACATGCCTTAGAAAGACTCCTTCTCTCAAGAGATTTGGAGCCAGGCAAACGTGCCTATAACCCTAGCACTCAGGAGGTTTGGGGGTTTAAAGGCCAGCCTGGGCTACATACTAAGACCCTGTTTTTAAAAAGAAACAACTTTAGAGATTTGGTCTTCCCTTTGGCCTCAGTCCCTGCCCTGTATCACCACAGATGCCCGTACAGGGGAAGCATCCCTCAGGACCACCTCTTGGCATAGTTCTGGGTCAGTGAGCATGAGCTCTGCCAGGTCTGGGCTGGGAAGCCTGAGCCTCCATGTCTGAGATTCCAGTTCAGGCCGATAGCAGGAAGGCTGGACTCTGGCTTCACCCAGGGCCTCGGCCAAGGCAGAGGCTTTGTAGGAGGCCAGGAAAATGCCACGGTAATACCACAAGCACTGTTCAGGGAAGAGCAAGTTAGGGGGCCAACAGGAGAGGAGGCCAACAGAAGAGGTACCAGACCGCATCAGAGACACAGTTACAGCTGGCTAGTGGGTTGTGCGTCCTGCCGGGGTGTACGTGAAAGAGGGCAGGGGGTGAGCGTGAGCCAGCATTTGACAGTGCCGGAGAATGGGAGTGAAAGAGAGTGAGAGCATAGAAAGTGTGTCTATGTGACAGAGCATGTGAGAGTAAGTGTGTGGGAGTGGGAGAGAGAGTAAGTGTGTCAGACAATCTCAGACCTAGGCTTCCTCCAGCCTGCTCCAAGTGTGATATTCTCCCCCAACTAGCTGCCCTGTACAGCCTAGATGAGCAATGCTGGCCTTTCCTGCTGGGGTGAATTCAGAGTTCTGTTCTCCACATCTCATCAACCTTTCTGATCCATCATCACTGTCAAGCAATGTCTCCTATAGCCATCCCAATAACAACACCAGGGTGCATGCTGCCCACTCAGCACCCCTAGTAGCCTCCAAGTACATCCTAGTGGTTGTGATGTCCCTGGAGCCAGCTGGGGGGGGGGGACTGGACTATGAGCACTTGCACCCTAAGGGTGCCTGCCCTTTGCAGGAGATCCTGTGTGGGTGCTGAGGGACAGCTCACTTCAGTGTGTGGCTCTGCTCTTGGGTTGCCATGACCTCTGCTGTCACCTGACGCTGGCAACAGGACATCTGTGCCACTTCCTACCTTCCAACAGAGCACCTTTGTGTCTCAAGGTGAACAGGTTAGAATGGAGGGCGTGAGCTGGAGGACCAGATTCCCTCCGGTGACATCTTCCTGACACCTCTCTTTGGGTGCAGCTATGACACTGGCTGGCTGTGTTATCTCAGACACTGGACAGTGATGCTTCCATTTCACCGGCATTTATTGGGCCCCTATTATGTACAAGAGGTCACTGGAGTCCGAAGGGTTAGAGCCAGAGGCTGGAGCTCTCCTCCTCTATTCTACTGGAATAACTGACATAAGGTAATTTGGTGGTGCACGCCTTTAATCCCAGCACTCTGGAGGCAGAGGCTAGTGAATCTCTGTGAGTTTGAGGCCAGCCTGGTCTACATAGTGAGTTACAGGCCAGTTGAGGCTACATATAGTAAGACCCTATCTAGAAAGAAAGAGAGACAGAGACAGAGACGGAGACAGAGAGACAGAGAGAGAGAGAAAATGAAGCTAGAAAGCAGTCTTTCTTCAGACCCTGGCAATGAGAAACACCAAGAGAGAGCCAGAGAAGGGCTTTACTGGCTCAGGGTATAGCAGGGACATTTCTCTAGGTGGGAATGGGTTTGGTGGGTTTTTGTTTTTGACACAGAAGTGCCTTACGTAGCCTAGGCTGGCCCCAGTCCTCCTGGCTCAGCTTTCCCAATGCTGGGATTAAGGTGTACACCAGCATGCACAACTGAGTTTCATGTTGTTGTGTGTGTGCTTCTGTGAGTGTACGTGCACATGTATATGCACATGTGTGCAGGCCAGAGAACAACTTCAGGTTTCATGCATCCTGTGCTGTCCATCTGTTTTTAATTTAATTTTATTTTTTGAGACAGTATCATGAACCAGGAGCTTGTAAGTAGGCCGGCTGCACTAGCTGGCCAGTGAGCAGCCTGAAGCCAACTGTCTGCCTTCCCAGTGTTCTGATTTCAAAGTCACATGAGACCACACCAGGCTAAATAAATCTAGGTTCTCATACTTGGGTCCCCTGAAAACAACAGCAGTACTCTTAACAACAGAGCCATCTCTCTATCCTGGATCTTAATGTTCTTAAAGCAAGGTGTGGTGGTTTGAAGAAAAAAAAGGTCCCCATAGGGAGTAGCACTACTAGGAGGCGTGGCTTTGTTGGAGTAGGTGTGGCCTTGTTGGAGGAAGTGTGTCACTGTGGGTGGGCTTTGAGGTCTCCTATGCTCAAGCTACACCCAGTGTGGAAAACAGTTCACTTCCTGTTGCCTGCGGATCAAGATGTGGGACTCTTAGCTCCTTCTCCAGCACCATGTCTGTCTGTACACCACCATGTTTCACCATGATGACAATGGACTAAACTTCTAAACTGTAAGCCAGCCCCAATTAAATGTTTTCCTTTATAAGAGTTGCTGTGGTCATGGTGTCTCTCCACATCAGTAGACACCCTAACTAAGATACAAGGCAAGGCGCTAATGTGCTAAAATAGACAGGGGTGGATGCCACAAAAACAAGAGAATGGGAGGGAGGCTAGGGGGTGTATGGGCTGAATTTTATTCCAACCGTGGAGGGAGATCACTGAGGAAGCAACAGAAGTTTTCTCTGGCAACCACAAGGAATGTGAATAGGAGGCTCAAAGAATCTGGGGTGTAAGAGGAACAGGGGAGCAAGAAGGGAGCTGGAAGCCAGGTGGAATCCAAGGTCTTGCTGAGATGTCTCTGAATAAAGACCCATACCCATGGACAGCAGATCTACCCCAACAAACAGGACACTGGCAACAGCCAGCCCAAGATTCCGATTACAAAGCTGGCCTTGGGGAAGACCAAATGGCTGAAATCCAGGATGAATTGAACCCAATTAATGTAGAACTGCAGGATGAAACAAGATCTTAGAAGCCAATGATGGCCAAGATCCTAGATTCCCAGAGTGGAGGTAGGAGCATTTCACTAGAGTGGATACATAGAAATTAGCATCCTTTCATTAATTGTTATCACATACAAGTATAAATATGTATTCCGAAATATAACCTAATTGGTTAGAATGTTACTCGAATGAGTGTTTTCAGGGTTAGTTGCTTGTAGATCTTTTTTTTTTTTTTAAAGATTTATTTATTTATTATGTATACAGTGTTCTGCCTGCATGTACACCTGCACGCCAGAAGAGGGCACCAGATCTTATTACAGATGGTTGTGAGCCACCATGTAGTTGCTGGGAATTGAACTCAGGACCTTTGGAAGAGCAAGCAGTGCTCTTAACCTCTGAGCCATCTCTCCAGCCTGCCTGTAGATCTTTAAGTAGTGTTGAAAGAGAGCAAGGAGAGATATATGGGAGAGTTTGGAGGGAGGAAAGGGGAGAAATGTTGTAATTATATTATAATCTTAAAAAAAGACATTCAGATATACAGAAATGAACATTCAGAAATAAAAACATATACCTCTCTAACTTATTTTACCATTCCCAAATAGATAGCGATAATTTTCCATTGAAAAGAAGAAGATGATGAAGATGAGTCCCCGCTGTGCCATTGAAGAGGTGGAGAAATGGAGAGCTGGGCTGGGAATCACTGCCCTCAGGGCCACAGGGTTGGCAGGCCCAAAGGGTTCCAAGGTTTGCCTCCTTGACCAGTTAGCAGCCTGAAGATAGAGGTGGCACTTGCCAAGGCTCTGACGGTGGAACACTCTGAGGCCACATCACTCCAGTCCCAGGTCCAGTCCTCAGCAGACAGGAACCAGGAGAGCCAGACTCTATGGGCAGGGCCAGCAGAAGCCAGAAGCTATAACACCACACTCAGTCTGATTGGGACACCTGGGAAACAGGCCAGAGAGGGAGCACTTGGGGGCGGGGTGCTCACCAGCACAGGACCCATTGTTTCATGACTGTGAATTTGAGCTATGTGGAGGACACAGAGAGGACCTGGCCTGAGGCTGTACTGGTGGCCACTGCCTCTGCCCAGCACGCATTCACAGGCTTGCCTTTATTTCCTCTCTGTAAAATGCAGCTTCCTCCTCCGGAAACAGTACTGACCTGAGTGTGAGAGAGATCCAATGAGACCGGGATGGCAATGCTTTCGATTACCTCCACTCTGGGATCATTCCTCCAAGGCCCAGCAGGTCTGGTAAGAGCAGTAGGTGCTCCTGTCCCTAGGACCTAGAGGCAAACCCACTAATCTCAACCGTAGGCCATACTAGTGTGAGACCAGCCTGCTCTAGTGATTTCTCAGTATTACCATTGCTGGCAGTGTATAATCATTCTCATGCCCTGTACAGGTTCCTAAAGCCCTGGGCTCTTTTGGAGCTGAGACAGTCTGTTGCTGCAGACCAGCTACCCACCAGCTCTGTGACTTTAATCGACCTTGCCAAGTCTTTTCCTTAGGAAAGTGTAATTACCGATGAGTATCTCTCTTCTCCCAAAACAGCCGGCGAGCTCTGAGCCACGCTTAGAACCTGGAGTAGTGGTGAAGTTACTTTGTTGAAATTGTTAGCGTCGGTGGTTAATTCCAACAGAGCCCTGTGCCCAGACAGACACCCCAGGCCTGGCAGCTTGTTGTCCAGAAAGTGCGGGGCGGGGCTGAAGGCCACTCGTCGGCCTGGGGTGATCCGGCGCCCCGCCCCGCCCCCGCCCCGCCCCCTGGGGCGGGTCCTAAGGAGTCTTAACGCGCCCGCCCGCCTCACCGGGCCTCGGCCGCTGCTTGTCACCGCCTGAGCCGCCACCGGCTCTGCGTCTCTATCCCCAGAGTCCTCGTCCTCGCCGGATCGCGCCATGGAAGGTTACCACAAGCCAGATCAGCAGAAGCTGCAGGCCTTGAAGGACACGGCCAATCGCCTGCGCATCAGCTCCATCCAGGCCACTACCGCGGCAGGCTCCGGGTGAGCGCACGGATCTGGCGGGGCGGGGAGCCGGGTCCCACGGTCGCGCTGGCTCCGTGTCGCGCTGCACGATGTCGCCACGAGGGCGGCGGCGGGGGCGCGGTCAGATGGCGGAGTCTTCCGCTGCACCGGAGCGGCCGGGTTCCGCCGCGTGGGCCTCGGCCTCGCGAGCGCCTCCAGCCGGCCCGGGTTCCCGGCTCCCCCTGCACCCCAGCGCGCCTCCGAGCTCCGCGGCTGCACCCGGAGGCCACCATGACTGCTGGCGGGAGAGCCTGGCGCACGTGGGGGCCCCATCCCTCTCCACCAACCTGTTGGCTCCACTGACTTGCAGAGGGGGAAACTGAGGTTCCGGATTTATATCAGTTGTTCAAGGTCACAGCGAAAGCTGGCATTTCAGCCCTTGCACTGTAAGCGGAGAATGTGTGTAGAGCCCACCATTTTGCAGGAGACTCGGGGCCCACCCTTCCCCGCATCTCTAACCATGCTCTCCTCCTCGACACTTATTCCTACCCCTACCTTCTGTGGGTTGGGGTCCTGCTTTGGATCCCGGCGCCGCTGAGGACTTCAGGGTGGGGGCGGGGAGGTGACTCGTGTTCGCAACACCCTGGGCATGAGAAGGAAGAAGGGAGACTAAGATCAGACCCGAGCCAGGAGGTTGGAGGGCGAGGCCGGGAGAAGGAGGTTTGCCAAGCTTGTAGAATGAAGGCGCGGGGCCCACACGGAAAGGGAAGTTCTGGGGTAACGGTGTTTCCACACTGGGTGGTTTCAAGAAATTCTGAGGTTTCTGTCGGATTTGGTGTGAGACCACTGAGACAAGGAGGTGTGGGCTTCGCGGAATGGTTTGGGGGGACTGGGTTGGGAGTGTTCAGAAACCCAACTAAGCTGTGAGCTTAGAACAAAGACCAGAATTCTGGATTCTGGCCAGTTCCATACAGGATATATTATTAGAATTAATCTCTCTGGCCTTTTAGCGTGGGTTCCTACTTACCCTTCGTGCTTTTGAGACGGGGTGTTCTCAGAAGGTTTGGGCTGGGAGCCCTTTGCCACTGTACTTCCCATGCATACTTTGGACCCGTTATCTCTCTTGGGTTTAGATCGCTGACTGTGGTGTAGGGTGTTCCCTGCCCAAGTAGAGAACTGACTTCCTTTCAACACGATCTTCTCCTTAGCTTAGCACAGAGTAGGTCTTCGTGTCCTATATTGCTTGTTCTCTACTGGCCCCTACGATTCCCTTCAGGTCTGAAGTCTAGCCAGAGAGGCGGAGCAGTTAACTAACTGCTACCTCTGCAGCTGCACATTCTACAAAACTGATAAGCATTCAGACCTTGCCAAGATCAGGGAGCAGCTAGGCGGGAATTCCTGGAGTAACACAGCATCCTTGATTCCTTCCTGATAATCAGTTTACACATGAAGACGCTGAAAAGGAGTGTGTTACGTCATTTGCCCAAACTGGTAGTCAGTGGCTACTTAGTATGGCCTGGCATGGGGCTGGCTTCTCAGAAAGTTCTCTTGGGCGCAGGGCGGATAGCAGGCTGGAGAATGAATGAAGGGGCAGAGGAAAGTCAGGTATAGCTTGGAGAGAAATTAAGTAACATTTTCAGCTGTAATAGGGCTTACTTCCAAAGCAGGGGTGGTCTCCAGGGGAAAGTGTTGCAGGTGGCTACAGAGTTACACCAATGTTTTACATTGTAGCCTTAGGAATTCCCTGGACTCTGAAAGTATCCATGTGCAAAATGACAGAGGTGGGTATGTAAAATACGATGTGTGTGTGTGTGTGTGTGTGTGTGTGTGTGTGTATGTGGTGTGTGTTTGCATGTTTGGGTATATTTTAGGTGCAGAAAAGTACTACTTGGGAAAATGTTTTTTCAGCAGGAAGTAACATTGCTCCTCAAGCCCTGTCACAAGAATGATTTTGAAATGTGTGTGCAAAGAGGGTATGTGTGTACAGAAAATATTCCAGGAAGGCTTGATATGAGTGTGTTCTGGCTCCTGAATGTTTATTTGGAGGCTCACTGCAGTGAGTGAGTTCCATCAAGGCAGGTTCAGTACTGAAGTTCTGACCCAGTCAGGAGCAGATAGCCAAACTGACCACCCAATCGATATGTCCCATTTTCTGGGACAATTTGGGATCTGGTAGAGAGAGAACACTTTGGTCCAGTCTTCAATGGCCACCCACTGAGGCTGGACATCCTATCAGTTAGGGTCCAGGTTGCTGATTTCAGAATGGCAAGCGGTCCTGAGTGGACCGTATTGTCTCATCAGCCCTGTGAGCAGCAGGCCTCATCAGGCCACAGAAAGTCAGCACACTGGCCTCTGTGTGGGGAGTGGGGTGGGTGGAACATCACAGAGGCCTTTCTGTTGAGGCAGCACCCACAGTGGCTGGACTCGCTGGGGTCATCTTCCACGTGCCGATGCCGCTGTGGCAGGGGTCCAACTCATCCAAGCTTTAACAAAAGGAAACTCCAAAGGCCTTGTCAGAAGTGGCCGGGTTGCTGAGTTTAGTGGTGAAAGTTCTCAGCCCTCACCTTGCAGGGCTAGACTGTGTTAGCCAATTGCAGCCAAGTGTCATCTGCAGGAGCACCCCAGTCAGGCCTGACTTACAGGGGAAGTAGTCTGTGCTTTCAGGGAGTCCCTTAGTGTTTCTGACTCCACAGCTTTGGAGAGAGTACCTGGGAGGATAGGGTAGGCCCAGACCCGGCTTGTGAGCACGAGGAAATAGATCTAATCCTTCTCTGTTCTGAGCAGTGATGTCCTTGTCAGGAAGACCCTACTGTTCTCAGTGCCTCAGTTTCTCCATCTTTAAATGATGGGATCATAGAAAGCTGGTTAGTCTTTTTTTTTTTTTTTTTTAAACTGTAATAAGATACATGAGGCACTCTAACTTTGCAAAGAAATTTTTTTCATTTATTTTGGTTTTAAAATTTGTTTATTTTGGTTTTATTTTGGTTTTAGACTTATTTTGTATGTGTGTGTGTGTGTGTGTGTGTGTGTGTGTGTGTGTGTGTGTGTGTTTTGCCTGCATGTATGTATGTGTACATGTACATGTCTGGTGTCTATGAAAGTCAGAAAGAGAACATTGGATCCCTTGGAAGAGGAGTTTATGGGTGATTGTGAGCCATTGGGTGGGTGCCAGGAATTGAACCTAGATGCCTGGCAAGAGCAATAAAGTAGTTCTAACCCCTAAGTCTGCTCTCCAGCCCAAAGAAAAGGTTGTTGGTTTTTTTGGTTTGTTGTTGTTGTTGTTTAAACTTGTAATTTTAGATGGAGAGAGTCCAAACACGTGAGGGTAAGGCTCATGGTGGGAATATGAGAGAAGAAGAAACACAGCTAAGCAGGAAGTCGAAGAGCATACACCCTCTGCTCCCCCAAGGACCTTCCAGTGTTCCATACCACCTCTGCACCCCGGTCCAAACCTCCAACATGTAACACATAAATAGCATCCAAACCATGATTTTCAAATCAGGTCCCTTAGGAGTGAGGCTGAGGGTTTGGGGTGAGCAGACCCTGGGGTCTCACTGCCTGCTCTTGAAGTGGCTGGAGCTTTTCCTGTCCCCCAACTCCGGCATTCAGGGGCATTTTGACCAGATGTGCAGAGGACCCTCTCAAGACTCTAGCCCCCTGTGTGGCTTCAGCCTCATGGGGCAGAACAGGGCTCCCAAGGGCCAGCTTCTTTTAGGCTGCCTGGGGACATCTGACTCCTCCTGCCCCTCCTGGCTCTGACTGAGGCAAGAGCGAAGCGGTTGAGATTGCCCCACCATTACCAGCAGCAGCAGCAGCCATGTTTCTCAATTCAGGGTGAAGACACCTGGCAGCTCTTGAACTACTGGGCTCTTTGCCTGGGTGAGCCCTGAATCAGCAAAGCTAACGGCCAGTATTCCTTAAACCTGGGAACAAAGGGGCGGGCGCTAATTGGGGTCTGCTGGAGATCACCTCGTGGCTTCCTGTGAACTCAAACCGACTCCTAGAGTTGGCCTCTTGTCTCCAGAGCCTGGTCCCATGGAATCAGGAGCAGTTCTCTTCCCCAGGGTGTCCAGGACACCCCTGAGACCAGGGACCTGGACAGAGCTGGGGCTGTCGTATCTAGAGGTGAGGTCGAGCAGAGCTCACAGTGGCGTCTCTTGCGTAGAAGTTGGCTGCATCCCTGCATGGAGAAGCGTGTGATGGCTGAAGGCGGTACAACTCGTCTGGGAAGTACAGACACCCGAGAACTTCCTCCACTGGCCTTTCTCAGCACTGCCCTCCTTCCAGAGACAGATCAGTAACTGCCCCGTGGAGGGACACTTTGCAGAGTGAAAGGTTTTGAATGTACACGTCTGACTTGTTTTGTTTTTGTGGTATTAGGGAGTGGACCCAGAGCCAGGCATGTACTCTCTACCGCTGAATTGTATTCTCAGCTAATTCTGAGATTTTGTTGTTGTTGTTGTTTGTTTTTCAAGACAGGGTTTCTCTCCGTATCCCTGGCTGCCCTGGAACTCACTCTGTAGACCAGGCTGACCTTGAACTCAGATCCGCCTGCCTCTGCCTCCTGAGTGCTGGGTTAAAGGCATTCGCCACCACTGCCCAGCTAAGATTTTTTTTTATATCTATGGTAATTTTAGTGAATTTATTACCTTTAATTTTAGGACATGCCCCAGCCTCTGAAAGACCTCTCTGCCCATCTGCAGTTTCCTCCCTTCCCACACTGGCTCAGCTTTCCTGTCTCTGTAAATTTAATTCTTCTGGATATTTTATCATAATGGAATTGGACAGAATGAGGTCTTTTGGGTCTGGCTTCTTTCACATGGCATAATATGTAGATTTGTTCACATGGTAGCATGGCTTTTCATGCTTCATTTCTTTTTACAGCTTCCCTTGTATGTCACACATTTTCTTGCTTTTGTCCTACCCCTGCTGGTGACTGGCACTGGGTCTCTGGACAGGTCACTTGACTTCTGAGGACCCTGACAGTCCCAACCCTAAAATGAGAAGCATGTTAGACCTGATATGTGATAATGTCAATATAGATATTAACTGGCTCAGGAGAGGTGTCGTCAGACAAAGATCTGAAGGAATGGTCTGAGGTCCAGGATCAGATTCATTCTGGGTGGGAATCAGCTCACTGTTGACGGACTTCCATCTGATACCCTGAATTTATTAGAAACAAGGCTGGCCTGAAACTCACTTTGTAGAGCAAGCTGGCCTTGAACTCATGGGAAACAGTCTTGCCTCTACCTCCCAAGTGCTGAGGTTACAGATGTGTGCACCACACTCAATTTACCAAATATAAGGGGAGGGGAACATGTGCACAAATTAACCAAGTGTGGCAATACACACCTGTAATCCCAGCTCCGTTTGGAGGACCCCAAGGGCTCACTGACCATCCCGTTTAGCTAGTCGGTGGGTTGTAGATTCAATGAGAGACCCTGTCTCAAAAAATAAGATGGGATCGATGGAGGGAGGCGATTTCTTTGTCCTTTTCCTTATCTCCCATTCTCCCATAAAAACACCCCAAATGCCCCTTTATTCTGTTTTATAGTGTGTATACACTGCATTTGTATGTATTCACAAACAATGTGGTCGTCTCTGTCATGTCTCTGGTGTGCTTTTCTCACATGCTGTGTTTGTGAGGTAACGTTGATGTTGGGTCTGTAAAGGGTAGGTCCCTCGTTACCTCTGCTATCTGTGTTCCCTTGTGTTTCATTCATCTGTCCTGTTGATGCATGCAGCATTGGTTCCAGACCATTTCTTGCTGTTTAACATGGGAGCCTTCTTGTTTGTCCCCCAGGGTACACATGGAACGTATGTTTGCGTTCTTCCGTGTGTTCCTGTGTGTGTAGGCTTGCTGGGTCTCGGGGAACAGGCCTCTCTGACACAGTCTTTCTATGTGGTCAAAGTGGCTCACGTTTTCTATCTTTTTTTCCGGGTACATTTGGGTAAACTACATTTCCCCAGAACTGTTTTGTTTTCAAATCTTTTTATATCAGGTAGGTCAGAATAGTCACCATATATTTGTGCCTTGAGTCCTATTAAGAACAAAAAAACAAGCGGGACAGTGGTGGCACACGCCTTTAATCCCAGCACTCAGGAGGCAGAGCCAGGCGGATCTCTGTGAGTTCGAGGCCAGCCTGAGCTACCAAGTGAGTTCCAGGAAAGGCACAAAGCTACACAGAGAAACCCTGTCTCGAAAAAACAAAATAAAAAAAAAAAAAAAAAAGAACAACAACAACAAAAGAACAAAAAAACAAAACAAACAAAAACAGGGTCTTTACTGGAGCCCAGGCTTTGAAATGGCCGTCTGCCTGCCTGCCTTGGGCTCCGGAGTGCTAGGGTTACAGGCATATGTCACCACGCCTTGCTCTCACTGCTGTGTCTGATACTGCTCTTCTCATAAGAAAATGAGTCACAAGTTGGCTAGATTTTCGGTGTCTCCCCACTCCTCACACCACCCTTGTGAACTAGCTTTTGGTCTAGAGGTGTATGTAGTGTGCTGTCAGAGGGCTTGTTCTCCTTGGCAGCCTTGGGTTTGATCCCGGAACTGGCCCTGCCAAAAATAATAATTTAGAAAGAACTAGCTCTGGGCTCTGGTTCTTTATAGTATGTATTTTCTTTTCTTTTCTTTTTTTTTTTTTAAGATTTATTTATTTATTATGTATACAGTGTTCTGTCTGCACGTATCCCTGCAGGCCAGAAGAGGGCACCAGATCTCATTACAAGTGGTTGTGAGCCACCATGTGGTTGCTGGGAATTGAACTCAGGACCTCTGGAAGAGCAGTCGGTGCTCTTAACCACTGAGCCATCTCTCCAGCCCCATATTTTCTTACTGTTTCATGAAATTCTAGGGTTTTTATTTATTTTGTTGTTTTACGTGTATGAATGTTTTGCCTGTATGTCTGTGCACCACATGCATGTGGTGCCGACAGAGGCCAGAAGAGGGTGTTGGATCCCTGGGGTTGCAGATAATTGTCAGCCTCCATTGTGAGTGCTGGGAATTGAACCTGGATCCTCTGGAAGAGCTGTGAGTGCTCTTGCTCTGAGCCACCTCTTCAGCTTTTGCTTTATTTTTAATTTTTTTTTTCTGGGCTGGAGTGTTAGTTCATACCTTACAAGCTTTAGGACCTGAGAACCCCTCAGAGCCTGTGGACGTGGTGGTGTATGCTCATAATCCAGTGCAAGTGAGGCAGAGACAAGTGGATCATGGGGCTCAGTGGCCACCCAGTCTAGCTTAATTGGTGAGTCCCAGGCCAATGAGATTGTCTCAAAAATCAACCAAGGACCGGCGGTGGTGGCGCACACCTTTAATCCCAGCACTCGGAAGCCAGAGGCAGGTGGATCTCTGTGAGTTCGAGGCCAACCTGGTCTACAGAGTGAGTTCCAGGCCAGCCTGAGATGTTACACAGAGAAACCCTGTCTTGAAGAACTGAAAAGTAAAAAATAAAAAAATAATAAAAATCAACCAAGGTCACAGCACCTGAGGAAAGACCACCAAGACCATACCTTGGCTCCTTCATGCACACACATGTGTACCTGAACACATCTTTTTTCTGCTCTCTTTAAGTTCAGTCCAGTTTTTTTGTTTGTTTGTTTGTTTGTTTGTTTGTTTTAGTACCCCCTTGGGTGCCCGAGTCTTTTCTTTTGTAGATTTAAGCATTGGAGGCTGCCATGGTGAGGCCATGAGTGCTTGGCCTCTCTGGTTTGTTCATTCACCTTGAGGCCCCTTGGGGGATCTTCTCTGGCCTTTTTCTACTGGGAAGCCCAAGAGTAGGAATGAATGTTATAGGGGTGGACGCCCTCCTGGAGAGGGGACCAAGGAAGCTTGTGTGTGATCTGGAGAAGGCCAGTGTGTGTGTGTGTGTGTGTGTGTGTGTGTGTGTGTGTGTGTGTGGTGGTGGGAGAGACATTATTGGGACCTGGTTCCAAACTGCACTCTTTCTGGGTAGACTGAACTGATTGAGATTGTAAATGGCCCCTTGGGCCAAGGCAGAGTTATTTGTTTAACAAGCAGCCGAGTGTACTTGTAACTCCTGTGCAGCACACAGAACAGGCAGTAGGGTGACTATCCCCACCCCTCACGCCACCTCTGCTCAGATGCATCTTCAGCTATGTTTTCCATGGCACCCACAGGTATCTGATTCGGGCAGGCTGGATTGCAAGGACAGTTCGGTCTTGAAGCCACAGGTCCCTGTGCTTCTGGCCCCACAGGTGTTCTAGAAATTTGGGCTTAAGAGTGGCCATGTCTCCTCGGTGCTCAGCACTTCACAGTTTACAGCAAAGATCCTCTCTCGATCTTTGGCTCATTGCTTCTCTCTTGCCTGGAGTGATGGGCGAACCAGAGTCCTGGTCTGTAGGTGAGCAGTTGAAGGCCCTGAGAGGTTTGGCACCTTGTGCCTTCAGCCACTATTGTTGCTGGTTGGTCTTTGGTCTTTTGGGGGATCCTCCACCCAGCTCCCAAATAAATCACACACATGGAGGCTTCTTCTTACTTATGAGTGCCTGGCCTTAGCTTGGCTTAGTTTCTAGCCACCTTTTCTTAACTTAAATTATCCTTTTGCCTCTGGCCTTTTCCCATTCTCTTACTTCTGTATCTCACTCTTAATCTGTGGCTTGCTGTGTAGCTGGGTGGCTGGACCCTGGAGTCTTCCTCCTTCTCTGGCTCCTAGATCTTCCTCTCCTCCCAGATTTCTCCCTCTATATATTCTCTCTGCCTGTCAGCCCTACCTATCCTTTCTCCTGCCTCGCTTTTGACCAGTTCTTTATTAGACCATCAGGTGTTTTAGACAGGCACAATAACACAGCTTCACAGAGTTAAACAAATGCAACATAAACAAAAGTAACCCAATCTTAAAATAAGCCACTAGTGGCAGTGGCCAATCCACTTTGTACCTTTGCATTGGCTCTCACTGGTTCCCCGAGATCCCTTCACAGCATCCCCATTCATAAACAAAGAAGCAGAGCCTCCTGGAGATGAGCTAAGTCACATATCCCACATGATGCAGCCCATATCCACACATCCCGCCCCCGCTGAGAAAGCACTTAGTGGGTATGAAGACTACATCAGCAGCTGGCCAGATGTGTTGTAGGTACCCTCTTCAGGGGCCTAGCAAGGAAAGCATAAATCAATAGTTTGTTCCACATATCAACTTATGGGATCTCCTGTAACTCCTCACCTTCCTCCATGTCTGCTGTGTGTGAGCTTGGGCACTCCTCTGCCACAGACGTCACTCCGCCATACAATTTCTCTGGGTGTCCTCCTTAGTTATGGCCATGCCAGAGTGTCACCCCTTGGTCAATAGGCAGAGTCCCCGTCCTTATCTCTCTTCTTGGGGCCCTTCCTTCCCGACTGGGGCTTTCTCATAACAAGCCATGCCATTTCCCGTTCCCTACCCCCCGAAATTTTATTGCATTCATTTTTTAAAAAGATTTATTTTATTTTTAGTTGTGTGGATATGGGTATGCATATGTGAGTGCGGGTGCCTGTGGAGGCCAGAAGGTGTCAGACCCCTGGAGCTGGGGTTAGTTACAGGCAGCTCCTCATGTGGGTGCTGGGATCAGAACTTGGATCTTCTGCAAGAGCATTTAACTGCTGAGTCGTCTTAGGACTGGGGCTGTACTCAGAGGGTAGGAAGGGCAGTTGGCCTGGGTGTTCTCAACAGAAGTGGGAGCTGGGGGCAAGGGGTGAGGGTCCCGCTGAGACTGACAAGAGTCTCTCTTTGACATGTCCTCACCTCCCTCTTTTCAGGTGTAGTGTCTTTCCCCCATGACCAGGAGTTCATAGAGATGGTGAAGTATGAGGCTATCGTGTGTTGGGAACGTGGGAACTAAACCAGCATGGACAGTTCTGGATTCCTCTACTAACCTGTCTATTGCTGGGAGCGATTTACGGCTAACTTGATGGGGAGCCCCCAGAGGGGAGGAGGCTGCTGGTGTGAATCCCACCCAGGGTTGCATGTGCCCTTGGGCTTGGTATTGGCATGTTTTAGTGTGAAGCGCCTCGAGCAACAGCGTCAGGGCTGAGCCGAGCTGCATGTGTGGGAGGCCGACCTTAATACAGTGTGGCTAGGCAGACTGCAACTGGCCGGAGCGACAGCCTCTGGCCTCGTTCCGGGGTAGGGACCGGGTTAATCAAGTGATCCTGTGAAGCCTGGACTCACATAGCCTCTAGGATATAATCCTCGTGCTTTCTAAAACCATTCAGTTGTCAAAATAAGACTCTGAAATAGAGACCCTACCACTCCAGAACTGGAAGGGCAGCTTCCTGCTTTTGCCAACCCCACCTCAGCTCTTATCTACCGGCAGGCAGGAGGGGTTTGTTATTTTTATAATGATAGCCTTTGTGGAGATGAGCTTGTGTGTTGCACGTTTCTGTATGCTAGCCTTCAGAGTGTCCATTCAAAAAACAACCAGAAAACTAAAGTCCGATGTTTCAGTTTGCAAACCTTCCCTTACCCCTCTGCCCGTGGCCCCAGTGGACCCCGGAGTGGGCAGACTGCTCCTTATAAGCAGGTGGCTTCTGGGCAGTCTCTTTGGGGTGTGGCTCCTTGACCAGTTAAGCCCTCTAGGAACTCCTAGGTAGGGACTAAGCTCCACCCCCCATACTGGGTACTCTTGGCATGGGATGGCAGTCCCTGGTACCCAAGCCAGTCTAGATCCTAAGCTACCAACAGTAGCCTCCTTGAAACATATACTTTGTTTCTAAGTAGTGGGAGCCCATGGCTCCCTCCGATGAGCCCTGCCTGTGTGTGTTCTCCTCAGAACAGGCATCCCCAGGCCCCGACACGTGCCAGAGTGGATGTTGTAGGCCAGGGTCTGTGGCCAGGATGCTCATGCCTGTCTTCTCTCCTTGGCCACAGCCACCCCACATCATGCTGTAGCGCTGCCGAGATCATGGCTGTCCTGTTTTTCCATACCATGCGCTACAAGGCCCTGGATCCCCGAAACCCTCACAATGATCGCTTTGTGCTCTCCAAGGTAAGAGCCCTGCTGCTAGCCACACCTACCTGGGGCCGGGCCCTGTGGGTTCCCTGGAATGGTGGTGAGCGGTAGCCCAGCCCCAGCCCACCCTTCCTTCCCTACCTGCTCAGCCTACTCCCCGCTCTGTGCCTTGTGCTGAACTGACAAGTTGAACTTGAGCTAAGGGACCAAAATGAACAGGTACGGTAGCCTGGTACATCAGAGACTTCACAAAGCGGGGTAGGGGGCAGAAGGACCTGCGCTTCTCTGCTGGGTGTGTGCTCAGTTTTGATGCTGACAGGCAACACTGAAATCCAGGTCTGGAGATCCTGTGTCGCCTTCCGCCTGAGCCTCTCTGTGTTGTGCCAGCATTCTGAGGGCCAAAGCTTGCTCTCCTTGTGAGTGACAGTCCACTACAGTTGGGGAGGGCCGACACCCCGTGTTTCCTCTTCTAGTAAAAATCACAGCCGCCAACCATACCACAACTGCCCGAAATCCACCTGTCCTCTGGCCTGGCTCAGCAGCCTCTGGTTTCCCGGGGCAGGCTGTGAGGCTTAGAAGTCTGTCCAAGTCTGTCCCATGCCAGCAACCGGGATTAGGGTGGCGGCTGCCTGCTGGGGTTTTGGACTTGTCCAGCTGCACAGCTGTGCCCCCTGCACCTGTCATGGTGCCTACCCACTTTGGACTGTGGGAACTTTGGGCTGAAAACCAAGCGTCTGGAGAGGGTTGAAAGGGGAGAAGTAGCCTTCACTGGCTTCCTCATCTGAAATGGATATCCTGGCTGGCCAGCTCGGCCAAGGCCGGGAGCAGCATGTGCAGTGGAAACGGTCCCTGCAGTTCTGCCTCTGACCTCCTTGTGCCCCTCCCCACAGGGCCATGCAGCTCCCATCCTGTATGCAGTCTGGGCTGAAGCTGGCTTCCTGCCTGAGGCAGAGCTGCTGAACCTGAGGAAGATCAGCTCTGATTTGGATGGGCATCCTGTCCCGGTAAGTCACCCAGCAGGGAGCCTCCTGGGCCTCTGCCTCGTCTCCCTCTTTCCTAGGCACGAGGGAGAGGGGAAAGGCAGAGGAGCCGACTATGATGAGGAAGGAAAAGAGAGAGGTCCGTGGAGAGCCAGTCAGGAGGTGATGGCAGAGTGCTAGTGGTACCTACCTAGGGAAGGAAGTGCTTTGTCCCTTGGTGCCAGGTTGATCCCAGCACATACTGATGTATCACAGGCACACTGTGGTCTAGGTGTTCACGAGAGCCAAACACTCTCTATTATCTGTTATAATCCCTGTTACCCATCTCTAGCTGCTTTATGTGATCAGCTGTGTTTACAGAGGAGGCAGTTGAGGCCCAGAGAGGTTTAGTTCCCACCCTGAGGTCACACAGTTCACTAGAGGGCAGGGTTTAGAACTGAACCCACTCCCAGAGTGACTTTGCTGTCCGAATAAGAACTCAGTCTCCAGAAGGACCTTCTGCAGGGGCCCTTCACTGGCTTTGGGTGGGGATGCTGCCCTGGCTGCCATGGCCAGAGAAGCCAAGACCCTAGGGGGTGAGTTGGAAACGCTCTTTCCTGGCCCCTTGAATAACTGTGGATCTCTGTTACGACAGAAACAAGCCTTCACCGATGTGGCCACTGGCTCCCTGGGCCAGGGCCTGGGAGCTGCTTGTGGAATGGCATACACAGGCAAATACTTCGACAAAGCCAGGTAACCCAATGCTCCCCACTCCTACCCTTGGTAATTTTTTGAGGGGGTTCCTCAGTGGCCCAGGCTTAGCCCCTCCTACATTGCCCCGGCTCCTCTTCTTGCCTGACTGGGGCTGAGTAAAATCAACAACATGTGCCCCCTTCTGCCCTCAAAGCCCTGAGATGGTGAAGTGGCCAGCACCTCCTTTCAGATGAGACCAACTCAGACATAAAGGACCCTCCCAGAGTCTGGCTGTCTGGTCAGGTTTGCATCCTGAGTACATGGTGCTACCACGTGCCCTCAGTCTGGTGCCCGGCTCCTGAAAGTGTCAGAGCAGCCTGCCTCCCCACCCCCATGTCTGACTGGGTACCGGGAAGCTTGGCCGGGGCGACTTGCCTTTGTGTATGAAGAGGATTAAATTATGTTCTGGAGGGCAGGGTCCTCGAGGCACCTCCCATCAGCTAGTGTAGAGACTGAGGTGGGTGGGTGGGTACAGCCTGGTGGATAGCTTAGCTATTCTGGCCTCAGGAGGTTTTTCGAACTCCCAGTGCCCTTGGGACAGATTTCAGCCACTTGATCT
The DNA here is from genome assembly GCF_949786415.1 of Peromyscus eremicus. Taxonomy (NCBI): domain Eukaryota; kingdom Metazoa; phylum Chordata; class Mammalia; order Rodentia; family Cricetidae; genus Peromyscus; species Peromyscus eremicus. Next base: position 84,485,365 of record NC_081425.1, on the reverse strand, counting down.
GCTGTGGACAGGTTGCGCCTAAGAAGCAGAGTGAACAGGCTGCTAGGAGTAACCACTGGTCCGAACAGTTCCTCCAGTCCACCGTGTGGGAGCAAGACTGAGTGCTGGGTTTCACCTGGAGAAGCCCCACTGAGGGGAGGGGTGTGAGGGGTCACTAGGAAGAATACTTACCTAGATCTTCTGGTCTGAGTGTCCAGAGGCACACCCATCGTCCCCAGGTGCCCTGAGGGCAGGGAGTTTCCTAGGAGGGCTGGAGGGGAATGGCCTACAGCCAGGAACATCACTTCCCTGTAGGCCAGCCCTGCTGAAGAGAGGCCACAGCCAGGTCCCTCTGGGCACAGGTGGCTGTAGGAAGCCTGACTGCCCCGCCCCCATACCGGGAAGCACCTGCTGTTCGCAGGAAGTTCTTGGGCGTGGGGCTTCTGGATCAGCTCTCTGGAGAGACCCAGCCCCTCAGTCCAGGGTCACCCCCAGCACAGCCTTGGCCGCAGTTCCTGACTGAGCTTTAGGGCGAGCAAAGCTACACCCAGAAATGATTCACTCTGAGAAGAAGTGTCGCAGAGGATGAGGTGTATGCTTAAGAACATTTTATCTGGCCTAGAACCAGGGATGTGAGTTAATTATTCCCTACAGCTGCTTGAAATAATTCCCTGTGAAGGATCGTTTTCTGACCTCAACATAATAGAGCAAACCAGTGTAGGGAGAAGGGCTTTAGTGGGTTCCCAGAGGCTGTGGTGGCTTAGAGCCAGGGTTAGCTGAAGCCTGGGCCCTCAGACAGTACCGTGTAGGGGTGGGGTTGTGGGGGGTGAAGGGCCAGGGCACCAGGAGATTATCGGGCCCATCCAGGCACCCAGAGCTAGCATGCTGATGGAGCCAAATGGGTTGCTGGCATACTCTCCCTGTAAGCTCTTTTAAAAGTTTTTTGTTTTGTTTTGTTTTAAAGTACATTTATTCATCAACAATGATACAATTTAAAAAAAAAAAGTTTCTCAGTGTTTTCTAATTGCTGGTATGTTGCTCTTTGAGATTCAGGGACAGTAAATCAATGTCCCAGGGTTTTCAAAATTATATTTTAGACGTATGTCTAACAGTCTTCATGCTCTTGTTATTTGAGTTGCTAAAATTCTTGTTTACAAGAATAAAATACACTAAGTTTAGTAGCAGTTAGAAAAGAACACATCCTAGAGAGATAGTCCATGGAAAACAAAATTTAAAATTCAGGTCCCCTAGAAGATAACAGCCACTGTGCGGTTACATGTGGACACTGCCTACTTAGCACTGAGTTACAGAGCAGGGAAAGGAAGGAAGGAAGGAAGGAAGAAAGGAAGAAAGAAAGAAAGAAAGAAAGAAAGAGAGAAAGAGAGAGAGAGGGAGGGAGGGAGGGAGGGGGAGAGAGAGAGAGAGAGAGAGAGAGAGAGAGAGAGAGAGAGAGAGAAAGAAAGAAAGAAAGAAAGAAAGAAAGAAAGAAAGAAAGAAAGAAAGAAAGAGTGTGTGCATGGCCTTAGCTCTCCTTTCCTTATTTATCATTTGTAGTTCTCACTGCTGTGGCTAACCTTCAGTTTGTGGTCCCCTTGCCTCAGTTTCTTTCACAAGTGGCTGGAATTACAGGCACGCATCAGCAAGTCTGGCTCCCTTTTCTTGATTCTTAACCCCTTTCCCTAATTGAAATCTAATAATATGTTTCTTCCACATTAAGTCTTCATAAAAGGATTTACAAATTTGTAACCCTAATGTAAGTTCACATTCTGCTTTTTAAAACGCTAACCTTTCCCCTCAACCCCTACCCCACCCCGCACCCCACCCCCCACCCCGGTTTGTCATAGTGAGGAGGCGAATGTGCATATGCCGTGGCGAGGTGTGGAGGTCAGTGGATAACTTGAGGACAATAAGGGACTTGGGGAGCTGGACTTCGGTGGTCAGGCGTGGCATCGGGTACCTGCTGAGCCCTAAACATCTAAACAGTCTACCATGGCCATTTCCTCAGGGTTAAACTAACAAGAGATGCTTTAGTGTCTCTAATGTCCTGTCCTGTGGGTACCCTGTGTCACTTAGCCAGTCTTTTGTTGGACGTGCAAGATGGTTCCCGTGAGCGCGGGCCTTTCTCTTAGTTCCCGACGCCACCTTACAGCCCCCGGCCCTTGTTTATTGTTTCCTTCTAATCCTGTAGAGCTTTCATTTCTGTGGTCTAAGGAATGGAGTAAACGGAATCTATCCCGGTTAACATTAAGCTGGCATGCTGGACAGTGCATGCCTTTGATCCCTGCACTCAGGAGGCAAAGCATGTGGATCTCTGTGAGACAAGGCTGCATAGTGAGACCCTGTCTTAACTACAAAAAAATGAATCACACACATTAGGCAGGCACCTCTACCTGAAACTAACAAGTTTTTAAAGACTGGCCTACGTCTTTGTGATTTTTCAGCACGTCTCACATCTTTGGGTTTTTTTGCAGGCAGAGTGAAGGCCTTGTCTATACTGGGTTAGCATTCTTCCACTGAGCTACTCCCCCAGCCCCAACATCTTTGAATTTTTTTGAACCCTGATGTACAGAGTAAGTCTAGTATTGACAATGCTGTCATTGACTACCGGGTGCCTTCTTAATTCACAGCCTCTGGAGAGCCATGCTGACAGGTACTTAAGTGGATCATAGTGTAGTGCCAGTCCCTAACATTTGACATCTGGCATCTCCAGCTAGGGTTAGCCCGGGCTTCTCTAGGCCCCCGCATCTATTCACAGCCTCATTCCCAGCGTCTCAGGACCTTAGGATGCTCTCCTCTCCTTAGTATTTTGACCCTGTGGGACCAGCCCTGTCTCTGATCTGAAGTACAAGGCTATGTTGTAACCCAGCTTGGTTCCAGTCTGACTTTGTGGAAGTGGATTGGACATGGGACACAGCCATTCCACCTCCCTAGAAGCTCTGGAGGTCAGGATCCCCACATGCCTATCTCTCTGGCTCTTATCATGGAGGTCCTTTTGGGGAGCTGCTGTGTCAGACCAGAGCTCCTTTGGGGTGTCTGGGCCCTAGTAGCCTTAGGAAGAGAGAAGATGGCTTGAGGAAAACCATGTTCCAGAAAAGCGTGTGTCTGAAATGTGGGCCCTCCCATCCAGGGTACCAGTGGCCCCACCTAGTAGACACCTCACAAGAAAAGGCCCAGGCAGGGAAACATGCAGGAAGTTCTGTGGCCTGGGCCTGTGGAAGTGCTGAGTCATGCTGACAACTCCAGCTGCCTAGCTATGGGCCTGTAGTCAGTTGGAGGGCCTTTCTCTGTGAGCCCGGCCAGGCAGAACCACACAGCTGAATACTGGGCAAGGTGTAGGGGTACCCACCTCCCCATCCTGACACCCCTCCCTCCCTGTGCATTTCTATACAGCAAGGAGCTGACAGTCCAGGACACAGTCCGATATGTAACTTCAGACACAAGTCCTTTGACTGATCTGAGTGTTTTCTTGGCCTCTGTGGATTTGGGGAATTCCTCTCAAGGAGGTCACTCGGCTCAGGGCCCAGCACCAACCATGGGGCGGGCCCATGATGGAGGCAGTTACTCTTGGCTACTGCTACAAGACCTCCAGATCCTCACCTCCTTTTACCCCACCCTCCAACAAAAGCTCTGCTCTCTCAGTAATGTACCCTGATTTCATACTTGTACCTTGACACCCTGCTTTGAGAAGACCGCCCTTGCCGGTGTGGAGGGGAGAAAGCTGTGCTGGAGGAACTTGCAAAGAGCCTCCCTGTGAGGCCCTACCTGGTCCCTGTGCTGAGCAGCTCTGCCTCGTCTCTTCCCCCAGGTTGACTGAGCCCAGGTTCCCAAGGTCCCGTCTATCCAGTCTTTGTTGGGGAGGGGTGCCAACCCCCCAAGTCCTTCAACCTCTCTTACTTCTAACTCTTGTTTCAACAGCCCCAACTCTGATTCATACTGGCCAGATCCCCATTATCTCAGCAGCCGGTCCTGAGGCTCCTGGCAGCTTGCTTGTGGAGTGTGGGCTGGCCTTAGGGTCCCAGTGATGACATTGACCTTGTCGTGTCCCTGCTGCCTGCTCTACATGGCCATATGTGGCTGGCTGCACCTCTGTCCGGGTTTCTTGGGAGGGTGGTGTTGAGGGCCTCACTCTCCCAGGAGAGAGGGACCAGCCCTCCCATGAGCTTTTGTCCACAGCTACCGAGTCTACTGCATGCTGGGAGACGGGGAAGTGTCCGAGGGCTCTGTCTGGGAGGCCATGGCCTTTGCCGGCATTTACAAGCTGGACAACCTCGTTGCCATTTTTGACATCAACCGGCTGGGCCAGAGCGACCCAGCTCCCCTGCAGCACCAGGTGGACATCTACCAGAAGCGCTGTGAGGCCTTTGGGTGTGTATGTATATTAATATACCCAAAAAGGTGGTGGTGAGGGCCTAGCTCAGTGGTAAAGCCCTTGCCTAGCATGTACAAGGCTCTGGGTTCAATCCCCAATGGTGGTGGGGTGGAGTAGAGTGTTAGGGTTCACAGGGCTGTCCCAGCTCCTTGACAGAGGTTAGATAACATGGTTGAGCGTATAAAAGTCTACAGTATCTATGGAGGAATCAGGTGCACACTGAGCCAAACATTTTATGAATCTAATAACACGTGGGCTCCAAGCTCGGTGCATGGTCTCCAAAACATCTCTTAGGAAATGAGTGGATCAGGACGAAAGGACGGGGCATGAACTAAGCTTTGAATTATTTGAAAGGAGGGAAATTAAAACTAAGCAAAGGAAGCAGAATAATGTAGGAGAAAGGAAGAAAGTCCAGATTGGAAACAGTCGTGTCTTAGACTTTCCAGCTGGAGTTCGGCCATGGGGTGGCATGCAGGCAAGCTCCCAGATGCTGGGCCCCATCTTTCCCTGGGGGCTTTTCAGGGTCCTCTGGCACCTGGCTGCCCCTGACCCTGTGCCACCTCTGTCCCCAGTTGGCATGCCATCATCGTGGATGGTCACAGCGTGGAGGAGCTGTGCAAGGCCTTTGGCCAGGCCAAGCACCAACCAACAGCCATCATCGCCAAGACCTTCAAGGGCCGTGGGATCACAGGTCTGTGTGTTTCCCCATCCCCACAGAGACCCTTGTGCCTGGAGAAATGCCTGTCATTTTCCTAGAGTGACTGACTGGTCTCAACTGAGCTGTATAGACAGGCAGACGCTTCCTGAGTGAAACAGCCCCTTAGTATATGGTGTCACTCAATGGACTGTCCCTGCCAGCTTCAGCCATCTGCCCTGGGTTCCAGTGTAACGTGGCACTGTGCAGCCCCGAAGCTCCTGGAAAGACCTGAATTCTCCCCCAAGGAAGCAGGGCCCTGGGGTAGTGCCTGGCAGAGACCTTCCCCAGGCCTCCGACAATGGTTCCCTGCTTGAGAGTGAAGCAGGCAGGAATAGTCCCTCCCCGACACCCACGGCTGAACTCCAGATCCCTTGAGGATAAATGGAAGGATCAAGCTGTAAGTGATCAGAGACAACGAGAAATCTCACCCCAGTTCTAATGGTTGTGATAAAAAAAAGACAGAAAATGGAACCGGGGGTATGAGGCACATGCCTGTGACCCCAGCACTCGGCTGGTGGAGGCAGAAGAGAACAGGGTGACCCTCGGCTACTTAACGAGTTTTGTTTTTTTGTTTGTTTTTTTTGTTTGTTTGTTTGTTTTTTTTTTTTTTGGTTTTTTTTTTTTTTGGTTTTTTTTTTTTTGGTTTTTCGAGACAGGGTTTCTCTGTGTAGCTTTGCGCCTCTCCTGGAACTCACTCGGTAGACCAGGCTGGCCTCGAACTCACAGAGATCCTCCTGGCTCTGCCTCCCGAGTGCTGGGATTAAAGGCGTGCACCACCAACGCCCGGCTACTTAACAAGTTTTAAGCCAACCTGGTTATGTGAGGCTGTGTCTCAAAAGGAAAGAGGGACTGGCAAGATGGCGTGGTAGGTAAAAGTGGTTGCTGCCAAACGGGATGATTTGAGTTCATCCTTGGAACCAACATTGAGATTTAGGTTTGGAGGTGCCTCAGACTGCCTGGTACTGACTGGGAGGGTTGGTCTGTCTGTTCTTGGATCTGCTTAGGCTACAGTGACATAAGGTGACCTCAGAGGGTGTTAAGCCTCACTGGTCCCCAGACGGTGAAGCTCTGAAGGGATGGGAAGACCTCACTCTGCTCACAAATGTGTTGGATAAACTTAGTAGTTCTCTCTCCTTCTGGTCGTCCGCTTCGTTTTCCGGCAGGGGTTCCTCCCAACTCCCCCCAAAACTGAGTCTGAGTTCTCTAGCATGGGCTGCAGAGTCTGGGGCAAGGGCCTGCGGGGACAGTGGCAAAGGGGACACACATCTGCCCACACGTGGCTCCTTCTCCTCCTGTTCATCTGAGCCATTTCCCCGAGTGGTGGGCGGGCATGCAGAAGTTCTCTTCTGTGACCCTCTTTTCCTGTCCCTAATAGTGCCGGGTTCTTCTTTTCCGTGACACCGCCATTCCCATGATTTCCCTCTGTGGATATTCCTACCTGACCTTCTGTCTTCTCCAATACCCGCAGGGATTGAAGACAAGGATTCATGGCATGGGAAGCCCCTCCCCAAAAACATGGCTGAGCAGATTATCCAGGAGATTTACAGTCAGGTCCAGAGCAAAAAGAAGATCCTGGCCACGCCCCCTCAGGAGGATGCCCCTTCAGTGGACATTGCCAACATCCGCATGCCCACCCCACCTAGCTACAAAGTGGGGGACAAGGTACCTAGTTGGCTCTTTAGTGATGGATTGAACCGGGATGGGGCTGGTTCTCTGGTTTCCCGGGGTCTAGGCCTTCTGGAAAGGAATGAGTCTATGGCAAACAGGGAAGCTGAGGCTCCTTGTCTGCTCCTGATGCCGGAGTTACGTGCCCGTAGAGGCTCAGAGAGCGCAAGGGACTTGATCACATAGTAAGCTTCTAGTTTAAAAGATTGGAGTTCAGGGCTCCTTCGTGGTCTGGTAAAGGCTAGGTGGAGCGGTCTTGGTCTATGCTTTTCTCTGAGTAAAGCTTTCTGACCCCAGGCCCTTGGTCTTCTTGTGTTTTGGCAGTTTCCAGGTCCCACTGGGCTCATTTTTTTTTTCTGTTTCCCTTTTTATGTTGTTGTTTTGAGTTTCTTGATGCCAAGTTTCACCGTGTATCCCAAGTTTGGCCTCAAATGGAACAAACTCTTGCCTTTGCCCCTAGTGCTGGCGTTACAAGCATGTGCTACTCCTAGGCCCAGCCTCCGTTTCCATGTTTATAGCCCCTCAGAAGCTTCAGACAAGACTCCAGGCCTCAGCCCTACACATGCCTCGGTGGTACTCAGAGCCTTTGTTCCTCCCTACAGATAGCCACCCGGAAGGCCTATGGACAGGCCCTCGCCAAGCTGGGCCATGCCAGTGACCGCATCATTGCCCTGGACGGGGACACCAAAAATTCCACCTTCTCGGAGCTCTTCAAAAAGGAGCACCCAGACCGTTTCATTGAGTGCTACATTGCCGAGCAAAACATGGTAGGTAGGCTGAGAGGCACAGCCAGCCACAGCTGCAGAACCACCATGATGGGGCAGCGGCAGGCTGATGCCCTCTTCCTCCCTGGGGCAACCATATTGGCAATGCCAAGTGTCAGCCATGGGCCAGCTCAGAGAAACCACAGGAGCAACTAGGACCCCACACTGACCTTTGACCTTGAATGGCCACTTTGGGGGTGATTATTCCCAAGGGACAGTTACATGTGGGAGGAGCTTGCATGTAGGACAGGTGTGGTGGTAAAGGGGACCTGCTGGCCCATAGAACCTTTTTTTTTTTTTAATTGGACTCTCATGTATCCCAGGCTGCCCTAGATTTCAGTGTGTAGCTAAGGCTAGCCTTGAATTCCTGATCCTGCTATATCCCAAGTGCTAGGATTACAGACGGCTACCATACCTGGTATCAAAGGAAAATGATCTTGGGAGAAGTTTTGAGGTGATTATTTCTAGTCATAGGAGTCTGGGGTTGGGAAACAGGTTACAGATCTACAGAGGTCTCGCGTGAATTAGCGTGCTAGGATCATAGGCTCTTCCACTTCCCACGTGTGGCCTCAGGAGGGTTCTGGGCTCCCTGCTTCTTCAGGGCTGACCCGCCCTTCCTGTCCCCAGGTGAGCATTGCTGTAGGCTGTGCTACCCGCGACAGGACGGTGCCCTTCTGCAGCACGTTCGCGGCCTTCTTTACTCGGGCCTTCGACCAGATTCGCATGGCAGCAATCTCGGAGAGCAACATCAACCTCTGTGGCTCCCACTGTGGCGTGTCCATTGGTGAGTTTAGACCGGATGCTAGCACCCACTACCTTCCTCAGAGCGGTGGATGTGGGAGGGGTTGGGACCAGGGAGCCAATCATCATCTTCTTCATCTTTTCAATACCCCAGGGGAAGATGGGCCCTCACAGATGGCCCTGGAAGACCTGGCCATGTTTCGGTCAGTCCCCATGTCAACCGTCTTTTACCCGAGCGATGGAGTTGCCACAGAGAAGGCGGTGGAATTAGCAGCCAATACGAAGGTTAGTCATGCAGCTGTTCTTTTTGAAGCTAGCTCTTCCGTAAAGAGGCAGAAGAGGAGGCCAACACAGAGGCAGAGTTGGTCACTGGATGCCCAGGGAGGCATTTCCTGACCTTGTTGTGGTGTTTGTATAGCGAGACTAGGAAGAACCAAACATACCATTCTTAGTACATCATGGCATCCAGTTGGACAGTGGACAATATTTGCCCTGCTTGAGTTGAAGAACAGAGTAAATGGTTCAGATCAAGAGCTGCCCTGCCACAGAGTAGCATATAGAGCTTCCTGTTTCTTGCCTGAGAGCAGGGCCCGGCCTTACTGAGGCATTCTGGAGACTAGCCCCACCGAGAAGTCAGGCCAATCAGTCTACTTTCTTGCTTCCAGTCTGAGATTAGCCAAGCTGGGAATGCTCCTCATGTGTTCAGAGGTGCCAGCCACAGGGAACAAGTCCCATCTCCTTGCTGTGGCAGCTGGGACGCAATGACTGTAGTTTATAATTAATTGATGGCTGGCAGAGTCTTGCACCTGGGAAGAGTGGCCATCTAGAAGACTCCGCCCTCTGTCACAGGACAGATCTAAGTGCTGTCCTGTATTTCTCAGTTTATCTGTTCCAATCTCAGGGCATCTGTTTCATCCGGACCAGCCGCCCAGAAAATGCCATCATCTACAGCAACAATGAGGATTTCCAGGTTGGCCAAGCCAAGGTCAGTGTGCTTCGTGTCTGAGAGAACCCCAGAAAGACGCCGACCCTGCTGCTACTCTCACTACCAGACCCTACCCTGGCCCCTAGTCTGAACTTCACTGTCCCCATGTCACCCCCAGGTGGTTCTGAAGAGCAAAGACGACCAGGTGACAGTGATCGGGGCTGGTGTGACTCTGCATGAGGCCTTGGCCGCTGCTGAGCTGCTGAAGAAAGGTAAGGAGGAAGGGACCAGGAAGGCCACGGACTGAGCGATGTCTACATGTTACACAGACTCTTATCTAGTTAAAGGGTGACCCTGAAGCCACCCTTTGAGTCATTACACCATGTCTAGCAAGTTCTGGGACATCTGATGACTTTAGTCCCAACCTGTGGTCCCAGTACATCATATCAGAGGCCTTGGAGCCCGACAGTGAGGCTGGAGTCACAGCTCAGCTGGGCTCTAGTTAAATAAATTACTGGCCATCATTGTGCCTCTGTTTCCCCGTCTGTAAACTGGTTCTTAACCTTTATGACTGTCCTGAGGACTTAGGTGTGACTTTGCATTAACACCATTATTACAGGTATTAATGTTAGCTAATGATATCGTAGGGCAGACATGAAGCTCCTCTCCATAGGATCACCAGACATGCCACATCTCATGCTGTGAGCACCAGGAAGCGAAGGGTAGTAGCTTGGTTTGGTGACTTCAGAGTGGCCTGTGCGGTATGGGGGCAAACAGGCCTGAGGCTGTAGCAAGCCAGGCCTGAGAGAGGTCCAGAAAGCCCCTCCCAGGCTGGGCGGCCGGGCGTGGTGAGCATCGAGCTTTTCTCCGAGAGGGTCGCTGGCTACAGCTCTTCTTCCTATCACTCCATAAACCTTTGTCTTAGATCAGACATCTGAAGCCCCCCTTTATCCTCAAAGGCATAGGAGGATGAGGACCCCCACATACCAATCTGTCCTTGGACAGTCCACAGGGCACACAGCTGACCAGGATCTCCCAGAGGGCGTTGGCAAGCAAAGTCTCGACAGCCAGCCCCCAGAGAGTAGTTCTTCCTTGGCCCACAGCTATGAGACAGTCTCCAAGACACCCCATTCAGGATAAGGGGCCGCTGAAGTGCCACCACAGGGCAGGGCACAGCATGCAGCCTTTCTCTTAGCCGTGTTCTGGTCTTCCCTCACAGAGAAGATCAGCATCCGAGTGCTGGACCCCTTCACCATCAAGCCCCTGGACAGAAAGCTCATTCTTGACTGTGCGCGTACAACCAAAGGCAGGATTCTCACGGTGGAGGATCACTACTATGAAGGTAATTGGGCTGTACCAGACTGGGTCGGGAAGGCTAGAGAAAGGAGCAGGGGCCCGGGAGCCAAGGTGTAGACAGGGCTCGGAATTCCTCTGAGGGCAGTCTGCCTTTGCCACTCAGCACTGACGGGGCTCGTGGATCTCAGCCAGCAGCTGTGAGTTAGCCGGGTCCCTAAGCCAAAGCCTAAGCCTCATAAGAGGCCGAGTCCCGACTGTACTGACATAGGGCTGTGGGTTTTCTGGCTACATGCAGAATGTCTTTTTTAATCCTTTCAAAGCATCTTCTACAAGTACATGCCACTTCTTTCTTAGAGAAGTCTCTGAGGAAGACATGAGCTTCTAAGGTCTAGTGCACAACTTGGGGTCAAGCTGACCTCCACCTGTACCGCACATGTGTGCACACACATACTAAATAAAGAAATAAATGGAGGAGCTGGAAAGGCTCAGCAGTCTTCCAGAGGGCCTTGGTTCAATCCCTGTCACTAACATAGCAGTTTAAAGCATCTATGACTCCTATTCCAGGGGACCAATTTAAAAAAAAATAAAATGTTCCACAGGCACATTAAAAATATTTTAATTACATAAAGTTAAGTGTCATGGCAACATCCCAGCACTCAGGAGGCAAAGGGAGGTGAATGTCTGTGAATTCAAGGTCACCTTGATCTACATAGACCAGCCAAAGCTACAAAGAAGAATGGATGCGGGCCTGGCTCAGGTGGTAGAGTCCTTGCCTAGGGTGCAGGAAGTCCTGATTTCTACCCCCAGCACTGCATAATCGGGCAGGTGGCTCACACACAGAACCCCAACATTCTGGAGGAAGAATTAAAAGAATCAGAAGCTCAGGATCATGGATCAGGCTTTTTCTTTTAGGCCACCAACCAGCTCCCAAATCATGACACAGAGACTTATTATTAGTTTTGAAGGCTCGGCCTAGCTTAGGCTCGTGTCTGGCTAGCTTTTTTAACTTAGATGAACCTGTTTCTCTTTATCTACCTTTGGCCTCTGGGCTTTTTACTTTTCTTTCCTTATATGTATATCTTACTTTCACTGCCTCTCATATCTGGCTGGCTGGCAGCTCTGGCTTCCTGCCCCCGGAGTGTTCCCCTTTTTCTCCTCATTCTCGTCCTCCCTCGTTCTTTTCTCCTTCTTATTCTTCCTGCCTGCCAGCCCCGCCTATCCCTTCTCTGCCTAGCTATTGGCCGTTTAGCTCTTTATTAGACCAATTAGATGCCTTAGACAGGCAAGGTGAGACAAATGCAACACATCTTTACATAATTAAACACACATCCTTACGTCAAACGCAGCATAAATAAATATAACATGCCTCAACACAGTTAAAGTAATATTCCACAGCATAAACAAATGTAACATATCTTTACATCCTTACATCATTAAACAAATGCAGCATAAATAAATATAACACACATCAACACAGTTAAAGTAATGTTCCACATCATAAACAAATGTAACATATCTTTTTATAGTTAAAATAATATTCCACAGAGGCTAGAGAGATGGCTCAGTGGTTAAGAGCCCTGGCTGCTCTTCCAGAGGTCCTGAGTTCAATTTCCAGCAACCATATAGTGATTCACAACCATCTATAATGGGATTGATGCCCTCTTCTGGCACTCAGGCATACAGGTAGACAGAGCACTCATATGTTAAAAATAATAAATAAATAAATATGTTTTAAAATAATAATATTCCACAGCAAGGTCATCCTAGACTACAGTCAGTTTGAGGCCATCCTGAGCTATCTCAAGAAAAAAAAAAAAAAGAATAGAGTAAGAGTGCACATTCTAAGTAATGGATTACTTATTCTATTACTGTGATGGATTAGTGATGTCTGCTCTGGCAAGGGGAGTGGAGCATATGCAATCTTTGACATTTGGGCTCAGACTAAGACTTACCTGACTTTCCTTTCTCAGGTGGCATAGGTGAGGCTGTGTCTGCTGCAGTAGTGGGTGAACCTGGAGTCACTGTCACCCGCCTGGCTGTTGGCCAGGTACCAAGAAGTGGGAAGCCAGCTGAGCTGCTGAAGATGTTTGGTATTGACAAGGATGCCATTGTGCAGGCTGTGAAGGGCCTTGTCACCAAGGGCTAGGAGGGCATGGGGTGCTGGGTGGGGGAGCTGCACATTCCTGCGAGGTTCTGGCAAGGTGCTCAAAGATGTACTGAGAGGAGACAACAAGACGTAAATATATGTTTTGAGAAAAATGAACCCTGAGACCATTTTTTTCTCTTTGTGAACATATCCAGTGCAGGTTGTGGGACGGATAAAGGGAGAGGGAGACAGTTGGTGCTCTCGGCTTGGGGTCGGGATCTGGTGTCCCCAGGAATCACCTTCCCCTGTCCAGCTTCTACAACTGCTCCCTGCCAGCCACAGCCAGGAGACACTGACTGCACCCTGCCATTTAGCCAGTAACTTTCCTGGATCCTTCATAGCCTCCTCATGTCCCCTAAGGTCCTGCAACTCTGCTGTCAGAACTTGGAGTGGAAAGACTCATTTGTTCCTAGTCTTTGTCCTTTTGGGGGACATGAGCCACTGGTAGGCTCCCTGGTTAATACTCCATGCCCTTGGGGAGGATGAGGCACATTTGTAGAGCTGTGCCCTTGTCTGCCCTTGAGTCTGGGCAGAGGAAGCTGGTCAAACTGATCAGCTAGTAAGCTGCTTGGCCAGATCTGGCTGTGCTGGGGGCTGTGTGGCACCAACTCCAGAAACAACAGGGAAAGTAGGTCTCAGGGAGATGACTGGGACTTCTCAGTGGGTGACTGGGTTCAGGGTGAACCCTGGGAGGGAGGCCTTGAGCCCCACATATCAGAAAAACGTCTTTAGCGAGAAAAGCAGGCAAGCCATCTCCCTGCCTGCGACAACTGAAGGATAGTGGGAAAGGGCTGCTTCTCAGCCAAGAGTTTGGAGCCCTGACATAATTACAGTGTTTTTTTCTTATATAGTTCATAACAACAACAAAAACCAGTAAACCTTAAAACCAGAAGTCCGGGGTGCTTGGTCACCACCTGGTGGTCATCTGTGGTACTACAGTGCTAAGCACACGCCCTGCATAGGAATCTGAGGAAGGAGACTAGGGAAGGCATCGTGTCCTGAGCTCTGGGCAGCAACTGCTCCCAGCAGGTGATGGAGGTGATAGTCGCATTACTGAACACCTCCAGTACTTTGTATGCATATATTTTATTTATTCCTTACTACAAGATAGCATTTTAGAGGTGTGTCTCAAAAGACATGCCTCTTGGTCTAATGTGGAAAGTAAACCAAGTACAACTTTGTTTTTTTGTGGCTCTTACCTTTTTTGTCCCTGTGGCCTCCTTAAAGGAGAAGCTATGCAGTCAGCCTTATGTAGAAGTCCTTGTCCTGGAGGAGCAGCCTACAGCTTAGTGCCCGTGTGTGTGTCTGCAAAGTTGCTGAGCTCTCTAGAGGTTCCAGGCCCACGTAAAGATGTTTCCAAGAGCAAAATGGGACAAGTACACTCCGCTGTAGGACCTAGGAGGCTCTGCTTAGCCTCCACCTACTGTGAGCTGAAGGGTTTGAGCAGGATTAACTAATGCAAGGCAGACGGATGAGAACTGGAGGTGCTAGGGCTTGAGCTGGTGCAGGGCTCTGAGAATGGATTTCATAGGTGCCTGTGCCAGCTGTCAAGTACAGTGAGAGCAGACTTGGATATAGATAGCTTTGAGGAGCAGGTAGGAGTGGCTAGACCACTTGCTAGCTTGTGTAAGGCTCTGGATTCAGTCCCTAGGCCAGCAAGGGGTGGGGTCGGGGGAACACTTGACTTCCAAAGCGGAGACAGGAGGGGATGCTTCCCTCATCTTCAGCTGCCCGGCCTCTCCAAGGCCCACACGCTCTCCAAGGAGTAGAGCTGGAGCAGGCAGGCAGGTGCCTGGGGAGGGAGCAGGCTAGCAGAGTTCCCAAGGCCTGTGGCACAGTCACTTAGATCCAGTCCTACAACATCAAAGACTCAGGAAACCATGACCTTTAGGGACCCAGGGGCTCTGAGGAGTGAGTGAAATTGCTGCTGCTTTTTGGCTGTGGAGGATTCCAGAGTGTGCTGGAATCCCAGACTCTTAGGCCTTGAGAGTCTGGGGAACCCTGCACTCCTCCTTCAGTCCCTGGGAAGGTAAGAAGCCTGGACGGAGCATGGAGGCATCCTTGTAGCTCCTGGGCCTACTCAGGGCCAAGGTTCCAGGCTGCACAAAGGCCCCAAGTCTGACTTCTACAGCAGTGAGAGCCTCCTGCAGCAGGCAGAAGGGAGCACAGCTCCTGTCCTCCACACCACCACACAGCCAGGCCATGTGATGTCAGGCCCTGTGACCTGGCTCGTTTCTAAGCCTCCAGCTGCACAGGTGGCAGAGCAGGGGGCCCTCACAAAGCTTCCACATCACAACTCAGGAGGAACAGGTCTGTGGAGCCCCACCTCCAGGGCTCCTGCTGCCTCATCTGTTAAATAATGACAGCTTCCTTCGGCCACTGGGAAGATGAAGTAAGAGGCATTAATTAATACCATTAGTGCATTGTCAGACAGAGAAGGGCTCAAAGAGGTTGCTTTTCCTAGCAGCTCATTCAAGGCAAGCAGCCTTTAGCACCAGGTTTCCTGTGATTACAGACATGGGGCTGTCTGCAATATGAGTCAGGCCCAGAATTCAGGAAGCTGCCCAGCATGCTTGGTTGTTAGGCATGATGACTGTTATTAACACAGCCCTGTCATGTGTATTGAGATCTAGTGACATGCTATACAAGTCACCCTTTCAAACTATAAGTCAATGGTTTTTTTTACAACTCATCAAGTTGTATAACATTTTTTATCATCTCTGAATGGGAAACATGTGTCCTTTACCTACCACCCTCACGGCTGGGATCCACACTGCTGACTGCAAAGCTGGGCTGATAATGTCCAGAAGTAGGGAGGAATCCAAAGCCACAGGAATGCCAGTCTTAGGCTCTGGCTGCATAATAAAACACAATGGAGGCTAGCAGCCACATCTGTGAGAGCCAGTGAAGGAGAAAAGGGAGAATAGGAAAAAAAACTGGGAGCTGGAGAGAAGGCTCAGTGGTTAAGAGCACTGGCTGCCCTTCCAGAGGACCTGGGTTCAATTTCCAGCACCCACATAGCAGCTCCAACCTGTCTATACCTCCAGTTCCAGGGGATCTGACACCCTCACATAGACATACGTTCAGGTAAAACACCAATGCACATAAAATAAAAATAAATTTTAAAATAGAAGCAGGCACACAAGCCTTTAATCCTAGCACTCAGGAGGCAGAGGCAGGTGAATCTCTGAGCTCCAGGACAGCCTGGGCTACACAGAGAGACCCTATCATGAAAAACCCAAAGGGTTTGCTGGGAGGAGCGTTCGGAACCCCAAACAGCCTTCATCCAACATGAATGATGGCTTGCCTGTAGCCACATAGAGTTTCCTTCCCTCCTGTCAACCCCCACCTATATGCTCCAGCACCTACCCTTTAGGTATGTGCAGTTAGGACAGAATTGCATACAGAATACTTCAAGGAGCACAATTGGGTGTGGCCAGACTTCCAGGTGGGGGTCCAGTGACCATCCCTCCCGCCTCCAACAGGCAGGCCCCAAAAGCAGGCATAGCTGACTGAAGAAGACGGCGACTTTACCTCAGAGGCCTGAGTGTTCAGGAAGAGACACTGCATGCTCCTGTGTGTGGAAACTGAGTTTAAATTCGTGTGCATATATATATATATATATATATATATATATATATATATATATACACATATACATACATACACACACATATATATTCACACACACACACACACACACACACACACACACACACACACATATATATATATATATATATATATATATATATATATATATATATATATATTCAGATGTGTGTTTATAGGTCAATGAGCTAGAAAAGGGACCCTAGAGTGGAAGAGCTCTTAAGGGAGGGTGGGAACTAGAGGAGATAATGGAATTGACGTAATAGAAAAGCAGAAGTGAGAATTAACAGGGGGAAGGGGAGGGAAGGGTCACGGGGGTGCAGTGGGCGAGAGGCGTGGATGAGAACAAAGGATGTGGCTTCTAGATAGGAATTTTGGAGCCTGTCACGTGGCCAAATGGCAGTCCCCAAGTCTGGCATCTCTAGGTTCGCCCATTTCCTCACAAGCCAAGAGCAGTCTGGAACTTGAGGTTTAAGAGAAAGGGGAACGTGTCTGGGGTTGAAATGGAGAGGGCAGAGTCTTCAAACACGAAGTGGGAGGCTGGGGAGACAGCTTGGTTGGGTAAAGTGCCTGCTGTGTGAGCATGAGGACCTCAGACCCCAGACTCCACATGAAAGCCAGGCGGTGTGTGTCTAACGCAGCACTAGGGAGCGGGATGGCAGGTCCCAGAGGTCTCCTGGCCAGCCATTCTAGTTTAAATGACAACTTCCGTTTCGGTGAGAGACCGTCTCAAAAAGTAAGGGGGAGAAGGGATTGTAGAAGACACGTGACACCAACTGTGGGCCTCCACGTGTACCCTTGCAGGTGAGTACACCAGTACATGCATGTGCGTGCACTCCTCCACACCCCCCCACACACACCAGACACACACGGACCACCCCTAACAGATGCAGACCCAGGGCAGAAGGAAGCCCAGATCCCATTCTTCATCCAGGCCCTAACTACCAAACAGCAATCATTTCCAAAATCAGTACCTAAAAGTCCATTTCTACCTCCATCTCCTTCTTAGACTCAAATGTGAGACTCTGTCCACAGAGTTGTACATGGATCACGTCCCCTGCAATGACTTCAGACCTGACCATACTCAATAAATGTTTTCTGCATATTTTCATAGAGGAAGGGCATTTGACAGAGTTTTAACAACAACAAAATATCCGTATCTCACACTTTAAATTCTAGAAATCTCCATCTCTACTGTATGTCCAAAAGACTGAAAACCAACACCACTCACCTTTAAATCTTTAATCCTAGTACTTGGGAGGTAGAGGCAGGTGGATCTCTGTGAGTTCAAGGCCAGCCTGGTCTACAGAGCTAGTTCCAGGACAGCTAGGGCTGTTATACAGAGAAACCTTGTCTCCAAAAAAACAAAAATCAAATAAACAAAAGAGAAACAAAGTTACCAGCTGGGCACGCCTTTAAATCCAGCACTCAGGAGGCAGAGGCAGGTCCATCTCTGAGAGCTCTGAGTTTGAGGCCAGCCTGGTCTGCAGGGCAAGTTCTAGGACAATCAGAGCTGTGCAGAGAAACCTGCTACACAGACAAACCCAGTCTCAAAAAAAACCAAAAATCCGAAATAAACAAAAAGCAGCGGAACGAAGTTACCCTGAGCTCCTCTTCCGCCCTGGGCCCTTTAACAGCTATCTAACTAAACTTCGGCATCTGATCTAACATTCTTGTGACTAACAGGCAAACTGCTAAGAATGCAGCACTGCCCGGAGCAGGCCTCTGGCCCTGACCCACCCTAAAGCTAAGAATACTAGATTGCATCTGAATTTTTTTTTTTTTTGGAGCCGAGGATCAAACCCAGGGCCTTGCGCTTGCTAGGCAAGCGCTCGACCACTGAGCTAAATCCCCAACCCCTGCATCTGAAATTTTTGAGAGAGGTTTCTCTAGCAGCCAGTAGCCTGCTGCTTCCTACCTACAACCTTGCTTCATGTACTGGCTTATGACTTCTTTTTTTTTTTTAAACATTTATTTTATGTTCATTGGTGTGAAGGTGTCAAATCTCCTGGAATTAGAGTTACAGACAGTTATGAGTTGCCATGTAGGCGCTGGGAATTGAACCCAGGTCTTCTGGAAGAGCAGCCCGTGCTCTTAACAGCTGAGTCATCTCTCCAGCCTGGGTTTATGACTTCTTTTTGTTCTGTGTCTGTGGACATTTTTTCCTCCATGGTGGAACACATTATTTAAAGTAATCGGAGCATCCAGGTGGCTGAGGCAAGAAGATCTTAAGTTTAAGGCTAGCCTGGGCTATATCATGTGATCTTGACTCCAAACACCATAAAAAAGCAAAACAGAACAAAAAAAAAAATAATTTGAATTCTTTTTTTGGTTTTTGGGTTTTTTTTCAAACCAGGGTTTCTCTGTGTAGCTTTGTGCCTTTCCTGGAACTCGCTCTGTAGCCCAGGCTGGCCTTGAACTCACAGAGATCCACTGGCTCTGCCTCCCGAGTGCTGGGACTAAAGGTGTGTACCACCACCACCACCACCACCACCACCACCACCACCACCACCGCCGCCGCCCGGCCCATTCGAATTCTTTTTTTTTTTTAAGATTTATTTATTTATTATATAAACAGTGTTCTGTCTGCATGTATGCCTGCACACCAGAAGAGGGCGCCAGATCTCATTAGGTGGTTATGAGCCACCATGTGGGTGCTGGGAATTGAACTCAGGACCTCTGGAAGAGCAGTCAGTGCTCTTAACCACTGAGCCATCTCTCCAGCCATTCGAATTCTTATCTGCCTCAGAATAAGCCATTTACTTGTTTCCTCTGAAGAGAAGTCCTTGTTTGAGGTCTCCAGTCTCCAGACCTACAGCTCTCCCCAACGGGGCAAACCTCTCCACAGTGTCTCACTATGTAGTCCAGACCGGCCTTGAACTCACAAAGATTTTCGGGCCTCTGCCTCCCAGGGATTAAAGGATTATGCCACCACACCCAGAAAGCTTAAAAAAAAAAAAAAAAAAAGGTGTGTGTAGGCATTTTTGTGGAAGCCAGAGGACAACCTCTGGAATCTGGCTTCTAGCGAGTGTCTCCACCCGCGGTTTCTCCACAGGACCACTGGTATTACAGACGCCTGCCTGCTTTACTATGGGTTCCGGGAATCTGAACTCAGGTTCTCATGTTTGCCTAGCAAGTGCTGTACCCACTGAGCAATCTCCTCAGACCCCAGCTGTCTCTTGACACTTCCCACACACAACACAAGCCCAGGGAATCTTCTAGAAGCTGACAGAACCACTCTCCAACTCCTACCTGGGAATGAATCCTAGCATCCAGGCAAGGCTGTGAGTGAGCTCCCACCCCCAGTCCACCTCCGCCCGCCCCCCCTCCCCCCCTCCCCCGCCTGCAGTCTCTGCTCTGTGTCCTGGCCCCAAACTCTCAGTTCCTCAGCAGTCTCTTCCACTTTCTTCTCAGTTTCCTATCCAGGCCAAGCTAAGGAAAGCAATAGTCAGTTGTCAGTTTGGTCACAAGAAACAAAAGTTTGCACCAGACAGTGGGGGGAGGGAGCTTGACCGTAGGAAAGGGTTTGGCGGAAACTTTTTTTTTTTTTCCGAAATAGGGTTTCTCTGTGTAGTTTTGGTGCCTGTCCTGGAACTCACTCTGTAGCCCAGACTGGCCTCGAACTCACAGAGATCCGCCTGCCTCTGCCTCCCGAACGCCACCACCGCCCTGCCGGCGGAAACTTCTTGAGGAGGGGGGATTGAAGCGAAGTCTGAAGGTAGAGCCTGGTTTGGATGAGAATGAGTGACGGGAGGATGGGAGAAGGGGGTGGGGCCTGCTGCAGGAGCACCCTATTTAGGAAAAACCAAACACCCAGTTTGCGTAGAGGATGTACACAAGCAGACTGAGGCTGGGAGATGGGGCCTTGGTGCAGGGAATAGAGATGCCAATCATATGGGAATGGGGAGTCCATCCTGGGTGGCCTCAGGCAAATCCCCCACCTACCAGAAGGGACTGTACTTCCCTTACACACAAGACACTCCCTCCCTTAGAGGACCACAGCCCTTGGATCCACCTGATCTCATAGTATGAATATGCTGACCCGTAGAGCAAAAGCAAGAAGAGACTCCCAGATGAGCAACCCAGAGTCCAGCCCTGGCTCCTGCACCCACAACTCTGAGATTCCAAGCAAGCCTTGTTTTCTTGGGTCCTCAACCAAGAACAAGAAGACATTGAATTCCAGGCTTCTGATGAGAGCCTTAAAGCTGCTTGTCCCAGGCCTACCTTGACTCTGGGGGATTCCCGTTTACCTTGCAGTTTCATGCAGATTTTGCTAGCATGGTGTCATGCCATGCATTTGTAATTCTAGAACTGGGCAAATCAGGGCAGCAGGTAGACTTCAACAATACTAAAAGTTCACGGTGGCCGAGAAGCACAGAAAAGAAATGTTCACCATTGCCAGTTACTAGGAAAATGCAAATCCAAGCCACCAGAGACTTTCGTCTCTGTTACAATGGCTATTTTAAAAGTAAAATTAGGCCTGGTATGGTGGCCCATCCCTTTAATCCCAGCACTGGGGAGGCAGAGGCAAGTGGATCTCTGTGAGCTTGAGGCCAGCCTACACAGAGAGTTCCGGGTCAGCCAGGGCTATTACACAGAGAAACCTTATCTCAAAAAGAAATCAACCAATTAGGGCTAGAGAGATGGCTCAGTGGTTAAGAGCACTGGCTGTTCTTCCAGAACTCCTTCCAGAGGTCCTGAGTTCAATTCCCAACAACCTCATGGTGGCTCACAACCATCTGTGATGAGATCTGGCGCCCTCTTCTGGCCTGCAGGGACACATGCAAGCAGAACACTGCATACATAATAAATCTTTTTTTAAAAAAAATCAATCAATCAATAAACAAATAGAAACCCTGTCTTGAAAAATCAATACATAAATAAAAGTAAAGGTAAAAACAGGGCCGTACCAGAGCTGGGACACTAGAAGGTGCTGCTGGCTCTGTTGTATCTGCTGTAGGAAGGGCTGGATGGTAGTTGTCAAGTGCTGAGCCCAGTAGACTACCCCAGAGCAGTAAGCCTCTAGCCTGAGAATGTGTTGAGCCGTAAGTATCTGGCTTCGATAAGAGCACTGGCCCATAGC
The DNA here is from genome assembly GCF_949786415.1 of Peromyscus eremicus. Lineage (NCBI taxonomy): Eukaryota > Metazoa > Chordata > Mammalia > Rodentia > Cricetidae > Peromyscus > Peromyscus eremicus. The sequence continues at coordinate 84,464,088 of NC_081425.1, read as the reverse complement.
TGTCCTCTGTGTAAAATTAGTTCTATTAAACATTGGAATGGTGGAAAATGGCCACAGAGGAGTCAAGATGTAACCCCATCTGTGAAGACTTAATACCTCTGAGACCATAAAAGGCGACGGCACCATCAGAGGGTTGGCACGATGGCTTGGCAGGGAAAGACATGTGCCACTGTGCTTGATGACTTGAATTCTGTCCCTGGGATCAACATGAGAAAAGGAAAGAACCCACTCTGAAAGTTGGCCTTTGGCCTAGACAAGAACAGCCTTTGTTGAGCTAACCTGATAACCTGAGTTTGATCCCTGGATCCCACGGAGTCTCCAAAGTTGTCCTCTGGCCTGTATATACACACCGCATGACATTCTTGGACCCCCTACACACATCATACATAACACACACACAATACTACTACTACTACTACTACTACTACTACTACTACTACTACTACTACTGCTACTACTACTACTACTAGAAATAAACGTGAAAGACGAACATTAAACAAACAAGCAAGCCTGCCTCAGTGACACACCTGTGATCTTGGCACTCTGGAGGGTGAGGTAAGATCTGAACTCAACGTTGGTGTGACCTACATAATGAGAACTCTCTCTCTAAAAGAAATTACATATATGGCTGGAGAGATGGCTCAGAGATTGAGAGCACTCACTGGCTGTTCTTCCAGAGGTCCTGATTTCAATTCCCAGCAATCACATAGTGGCTCACAACCATCAGTAGTGGGATCTGGCGCCCTCTTCTGGCATAAAGTCAGTAGAGCAGTCACACACAAAAATAAATTTTAAAAATTACATATGTATGTAATTTGTATGTATATTCAGGAAAATACTGCTTTCTACTCTAAAAAATGTAGTTTAAAAAATAACCCTTTACATCACTTAATTGTAGTCTTGGTATTATCCCTTACTTAATTTTTAAAATGATTACATTCTTTAGTTCATATAGAAAATAATGGAGGTTAAATTCCCAGCAACCACACAGCGGCTCACGCCCAGCTATAACTCTAGTCTCAGGGAATCCAATGCCTTCTCCTGGCCTCCACAGACACTCCGTGCACATGGTGCAAAGAAATACATGCTGGTAAAATACTCACACACGCAAAAGATAAAATAAATATTTAGCCGGGCGGTGGTGGCGCACGCCTTTAATCCCAGCACTCGGGAGGCAGAGCCAGGTGGATCTCTGTGAGTTCGAGGCCAGCCTGGACTACCAAGTGAGTCCCAGGAAAGGCACAAAGCTACACAGAGAAACCCCGTCTCGAAAAACCAAAATAAATAAATAAATAAATAAATAAATATTTAAACAAAACTCACAAAACAGTGGATTTCATTATGATATTGATCATAACGTTTGTAGATCATTATCATTTGATCATATCATTCTCCTTTAACTCTTCCTGCTTCCAACACTGGTCCACTAACTTGCAGCAAACAATCCAGCTTTTGCTTTCATTTCACACACACACACACACACACACACACACACATACACACACACGCATACATACACACGATTCTACATACAAGAGAAAATGTGCTATTTGTCTTTCTGAGGAAGATGTAGATGCTTCATAAATTTTCATGTTATCCAGCCACTCTAATCTTCTCTGGAGCATTCCATTTTTAATGTATGTACCTCAAAGTAAAGTGAGCACACCTTACTTTGAATGCTTTGAAAGAATTCTCTAATTTCAGCCTGGGGTTTGTAGCTCAGTGACAGAGCACTTGCCTTGAATGCATGAGGCCTTAGGTCTAATCCCCAGAACCAAAAACAAAACAAAACAAAACCCAGAACCCAGTTTCCTAATGGTTTTCACAGCTGCAGGACTACCTGGGCTATTTACCTCTCCCTGGGTAAGTTTTTGCAATGCGTTGTTCAGGGGATTTGTTCTTCTTATCTGTGGTAGTTTGAATGTAACCACCCTCCCCAAAGTTCATAGGGAGTGGCACTATTAGCAGGTGAGGCTTTGTTGGAGTAGGTATGGCCATGTTGGAGGAAGTGTGTCACTACAGGGGCAGGCTTTGAGGTTTCCTATGCTCAAGATACATCCCAGTGTCTGGGAGTCCACTTCCTGTTGCCTTCTGATCAAGATGTAGGCAGCACCATGTCTGCCTGCATGTCACCATGCTCCCCGCCATGATGATAATGGACTGAACCTCTGAACTGTAAATGAGCCACCCCAATTAAATGCTTTCCTTCATAAGAGTTGCTGTGGTCAGGTGTCTCTTCACAGCAATAGAAACCCTAACTAAGACATGATCTAACCTATGCTACTTTAGCTGCATCTACCCTAGGAACTCTTACTTTTATCTCTTCCTTTATTCAGGGATTATTTGCATTATATTATTTAAGGTGACAAATATTTGGTGACTTTCCAGAGATCTGCCTATACTGTCCACCATTTAATGCCATGTGGTCAGAAAACATGTTTCGTGTGACCTAAACCTATTGAAAATTGTTTTTTTGTTTTGTTTATTTTGAGGAGATTGACTTTGTTTTGTTTTATATTTGAGTCAGGGTTTCACTATGTAATCTGAGCTGTATATTTATGGAAATCCTCTTGCCTCCAGCTCCCAAGTGCTGAAATTACAGTAGTATAATCCATACCCGGCTTTGAGAATTGTTTTAATGACACATGATCATTAAAAGAATGTCAGGGCTGGTGAGATACCTGAGTGGGTAAAGGCACTTGCTACCCACGATTCAGTCCCGAGAACCCATGGAAAGGTAGAAGGAGAGAACATACTCTGGAAAGTTGTTCTCTGACCTCCACACATGTGTCACACGTGCATACACACACACACACACACACACACACACACACACACACATCCTGGGCATGAACACATATAAATAATAATTTTGAATTTAAAAAAATAAAGAAGCTGGAGGGATATTTCGGTGCTCTTCCTGAGGATGTGGGTTCAGCTGCCAGCACCTACATCAGATGGCTCAAAATCACCTGTAACTCCACGTATAAGGAAATTCAATGCCCTTGGTCTCTGTGGACACCTGTACACACATGCTTGGCTTCTGTAGGCACCTGTACAGATGGACTTGGCTTCTGTGGACACCTGTACACATGTGCTTGGCCTTTGTGGGCACCTACACACAGATACACACACACACACACACACATAATTAAAAGTAATTAAAATAAATCTTTTTTTAAAAAAATGAAACTATATATATAATATACACATATATGACTTTGCATAAGATAAGTGATTATTGAATAAATTATCAAATTTATGTTCCATCCCAGATAACCTTAATAATTTAGAGTCTAAACACATCTGAAAAGATTGAAGAAACTACCAGTTTTGCTTCTTCAAAAGCAGATTGCTTCCCCCGCTCTGAACTATTTTTCCCCCAGTTCTCTAGATAGAACCAGAGCCTTGTACACGGTAGGCAACCGTTTACCACTGAGCTACACCCCAGGTCCATCCAGCCAATCCAATCTCCAGGCCCTGCACAGAGGAAAGCCACAGACAAACAGATGAACAGTTCCTGTCCTCCAGGCCAACAACCCTCTGAATCTGGCTGATGAGGACAATGCAGTTTCCCATCTGTGACAGGACAATGCAGGTCTAAGACAATGCCTCGCTGCACTTGATTGCTTGTTTGTTGAGACAGGGGCTCGTATAGCCCAGGCTGGTCTCAAATTGTCTAATGAAGCAGACGATGACTTTCAACTCCTCATCCTCCTGCCTCCACCCCTAAAATGCTGGGATGATAAAAGTGCTCCACCACATCTGGTTTGCAGCATTCTCTAGCACAGACAACAAGATGAAACTTCTGAAAAGACGTCTACTAAGCCAAGAGAAAATAAAAAATGAATCAAAAGGAAATAAAGCTGTGGAATATCTTAAGTATAACATTAACTGGATTTTCCATACATTTTTATAAAGATTTATTTATTATGTAGACAGTGTTCTTCCTGCATGTATGCCTGCATGCCAGAAGAGGGAACCCAATCTCATTATAGATGGTTGTGAGTCTTCTCAGGACCTCTGGAAAAGCAGCTAGTGCTCAACCACTGAGCCATCTCTCCAGCCCTCCACACATTCTTAAACCTTCCAAAAAGAGTCTTTCCATGTACACACATCCCACCTGAGAAATCTGCATGCTAGCCCAAAATGGGGTCCTAATTTCCAGATTAATGTACATTTTGGTTGCATAAAATCTCTTCATTCTCATTCTCTCTCTCTCTCTCTCTCTCTCTCTCTCTCTCTCTCTCTCTCTCTCTCTCTCTCTCTCTCTCTCTCTCTTTCCTGCAGTTCCAAACATGACAGAGTGACAGGTGATAGGATGGAAAACTTTTAATATTTAAAAAAGAAATTAAATATTTTAATTCAAAGTTGTCAATGATGAAAACCTGGGAGACAGCCTACCTTAACAATTTCATTCCTAGCCGGGCGGTGGTGGTGCACGCCTTTAATCCCAGCACTCGGGAGGCAGAGGCAGGCGGATCTCTGTGAGTTCGAGGCCAGCCTGGTCTACAAAGTGAGTTCCAGGAAAGGCGCAAAGCTACACAGAGAAACCCTGTCTCAAAAAAAAAAAAAGTCATTCCTTCTCTCATTAACAAACCAAAGGAAGGTTTCATTCTGATGGTTCAGTCCGTCAGAGAGGGGAAGGCATGGTGGGAGGAACATGAGGTGGCTGGTTCCATTGGATCTGCGGTCAAATGCAAAGAGAGATGCGTGCTTGTGCTCAGCTCACTTTCTCCTTCTCGCCTGAGTCTCTCAGACCCATGGAATGGCGCCACCCTCCCTCAGAGTGGGTCTTCCCTTCTCGGTTAACTCTTTATAGAAACACCCTTACAGGTGTGCCCAGAGGTTGATCTTGAGTGATTGTAAATCCCACCGAGGGTGTCAATAAGACTTCAGCATCGCAGCTACATACTTCTAAATTATCACACGTGAGGGCTGCCAGTCTCTGCTGGGGAGAGCTCTCTCCCACTCCTCTGTGTTTCTCAGCTTCCTTTTGAGAAGTGGTTTTCAACCTGTGGGTTTTGACTCCTTTGGGAGGGTCGAGTATCAGACATCCTGCATATCGTATATTTACGTAACGATTCATAACAGTATCGAATTTACAGTTATGAAGTAGCAACAAAGTGATTTTATGGTTGGGGGTGGAGGTCACCACCACATGAGGAACTGTGTTAAAGGGTAGCAGCATTAGGAAGGGTGAGAACCACGCCTTAGAGTGAAGTGTTGTAGACTGTGAAATACTGAATGCTTGGGGACGTTTCTGGATCAGCTTGCTTTTCTTCTTATACTGGGGCATGTTGTTTTGCACAGGGCAGAGGCCACATAAATGGCTACTCAATAAAGTGGGTAGCTACAAAAAAGAAGAGCAATATGTTGATGGATCAATCTGAGAAGACTTCATGACTGTGGGTGGGAGAGTGACACACAGATGTGCTACTAAGGACTGTCTGACTAAGCTGCACAGAAACAGTTTTACGGCTTGTGTACAGTGTTCCAACAGTGATGGCATGTACATTATAATGTCATGTCATGCCATGTGACCTCTGGGGCTTGCCTGTGCAGTTCTAGGTAAGACTTCACTGAAGCTACACTATTAGTCCATCATCTATGAAATCATCGTTTCCAGTCTTTGTGTAGATTCCTGTTTCCATCTGGAATAATTTTTCTTTGGCTTTAACTCTTTTTTTTTTTTTTTAAGACAGGATCTCATGTAGCCCAGGCTGGCCTCCAGCTCCCTTTGTAGTCAAAGATGACCCCAAACTGGGACCCTCTTGTTTCCATCTCCTAGTGCTGGGATATAGGTATGTGCCTACATCCTGGAACCTGGCAAATTCTTAATGGATGCCATACATTGTCAATTTTATCTTATTGAGTGTTGAATAATTGTTGAATGAGTGCATTCTCACCATGTAGTTCTTGGCCAGGAACCTGCTATGTAGACTAGACTAACCTTAAAAGGCTTGTGATCTCCCTGCCTCTGCCTCCAAGTGCTAGGATTACAGATGGGAGTCATCACATCCAACTATTCAAATGTTTGGTTCGTTCATTCGTTCGTTCTTCTTCCTTCCTTTCTCTCTCTCTCTTCCTCTCTTCCTTTCTCTCTCTCTTCCTCTCTCTATCTCTCTCCTGCCTGCCTGCATTTCTTTCTTCTTTTTCTTTCTTTCTTCCTTTCTTTCTTCCTTCCTTCCTTTCTTTCTTTCTTTCCTTTGTTCTTTCCTTCCTTTCTTTATTTTTCTTTGTTCTTAAAGACAGGGTTTCTCTGTGTAGCCCTGCCTGTCCTGGAACTAGCTCTGTAGACCAGGTTGGTCTCAAACTTAGAGATCCACCTGCCTCTGCCTCTCAAGAGATGGGATTAAAGGCATGTGCCACCACGCCTGACTTTGAATGGTTTGTTTTCTAGTTCCATAGATATTCTTAAACTTCATTCTACAATATGCTTAAATTTCTTGGAAACCAATGGCTCCTTTGGGTTTTGCTTCTAAGTTTTATTAGGTAGGACTACAACAATATCTAGTCTAGAGTTAACTTTTATTCTGCTACTGTAGCAAAACTTCTCTGGGTATAATACACTATGACCCCTAAACTATGAGGCTTTCCAGTCTGGATGCTGCATCAGGCTCCACTCCCAGGCCCATGTGAGGTCTCAGGATTGTCCCAATTCCTTCAGATGACTCTCTTCCCTGGTACCAGGTAGTATTCTCAGCTGAGGATTTGAAGCGTGGCCTCTACAGGTATCTCGGCTTATCTCTCTTGTCTCCACAGTGAGGTCACTGTGGTCGTGTTCCTGGGTCTGCATCCATGTTTGCCTCCTGGATGTCCAAATGTATCCTTTTCTTGGGAGATCTACACTACTGTATGTGGTCCCCCTTCCCTGTTCACAGCCTGAGACCACTGATAAGCACTGAGACTGGGGTGACCATGGGTTGTTTCTGATCTCTTAGATAACACTGGCCTTGGTTGCCTAACACTAGGTGTGTTTAGAAGTGTTGTTTCATACATTTTTACAGGTTTTCTAATTGTTTGTTTGTTTGTTCATTCCAGGAAGGAAGATAAATATGATCTCTTTAATTCCATCTTAGCTGAAAGCAGGATTTCACATAATGTTCCAGACAGGCTTATCTGTAGAGACGGACGACATATCAGTGGTTGCCTAGCTCTGAGAGTACACGGGCTTGGAGGGTAAGGGGAGAAGGGTATGGGTTTACATCTTGGTGATAGCAATCTTCTATAACTGTGGTGACACACGTACAACTCTGACTAGACTAAAAGCCACTAGATTGGGGTGTAGTTGGTTGTTTTACTCTTTGTCTCTTTGGGAGACCTGCCACCCAGCTCCCAAATAAATACACACTGAGGCATGTTCTTACTTACAAATGCCCGGCCTGAGCTTGACTTGTTTCTTGCCAGCTTTTCTTAACTTAAATTATCCCATCTACCTTTTGCCTCTGGGCTTTTACCTTTCTCTATTTCTGTATATCTTTTCCTCCCTTCTTATTCTATGTCTGGCTGTGCGTCTGGGTGGCTGGCCCCTTCTTTTCTCACCCCTTCATCTTCCCTTCCCAGGTTCCTCCTCCTAATTATTCTCTCTGCCTGCCAGCCTTGCCTGTCCTTTCTCCTGCCTTGCTATTGGCTGTTCAGCTCTTTATTAGACCAATCAGGTGTTTTAGACAGGCACAGTAACACAGCTTCACAGAGCTAAACAAATGCAACATAAAAGAATGTAACACATCTTTGCATCATTAAACAAATGTTCCACAGTATAAACAAACATAACACATCTTAAAATAATATTCCACAACATTGGACTTTTTCAATTTTCAAAATTTATTTATTTTATGTGAATGAGTGTTTTGCCTATATGTATGTATGTGTATCACATGTGTGCCTGGGTCCTGCAAAGGTCAGAAGAGGGCTTTGAACACACGGGGACTGGAGTTATAGATAGTGAGCCACTGTATGGGTGCTGGGAATGGAACCTATGTCCTCTGCAAGAGCAACAAGTGCTCTTAACCACTGAGCCAAGTCTCCAGCCCCATTTTTTTCAGATTTATTTTATTTTATGTGCACGAATGTTTTGTCCACATGTATGCATGTGTATCACCCTGTGTATGCCTGGTGCCCACAGAGGTCAGAAGAGGGCTGACCCATATCTCCAGTTCCCAAATACTTTTTGTCTCTTTGAGACAAGGTCTCTTTATGTAGTCCTGGCTGTCCTGGACTGGCTCTGTAGACCAGGCTAGGCTGGAACTCCCAGAGCTCCACCTGCCTCTGCCTGGCAAGTGTTAGGATCAAAGGCATGTGCTACCACTATATCCAACTCTGAACTGGGCACCTTAAGTGAGCAGAGTATATGGTATTTCTCAATAAAACTATTGAGAAAAGGACCAAACAAGGAAAGATATACACCTGAATGAGTAGACTTGGAAAGACTTTAGAGTGTGGAGCATGTCTCTACTCAGTCTAGACATAGAGCGCATGCAGACAATTATTTATAGGAGGCTTGAAAATATATTAAATAAAAAAAATAATGTGTGTGGATGAGATGAGGGTAAAGGCACTTATTCTTTTTTTTTTTTTTTTTTTTTTTTTTGGTTTTTCGAGACAGGGTTTCTCTGTGTAGCTTTGCGCCTCTCCTGGAACTCACTTGGTAGCCCAGGCTGGCCTCGAACTCACAGAGATCCGCCTGGCTCTGCCTCCCAAGTGCTGGGATTAAAGGCGTGCGCCACCACCGCCCAGCTTAAAGGCACTTATTCTTAAGCCTGATGATCTGAGTTCAATCCCCAGGATTCATACAGTGGAAGGAGAGAACCAACTCCTGCAAGTTGTCCTCTGACCTCCAAACTGGACTGTGACACCTGTAGCCATACACACACACACACACACACACACACACACACACACACACACTTATTAATAAATAAGTATAAAATAATGTGAAATGAGCCAGGTGGTGGTGGTGCACACCTTCAGTCCCAGCATTTTGGAGGCAGAGGCAGGTGGATCTTTGAGTTTAAGGCCAGCCTGGTCTACAGAGTGAGTTCCAGGACAGCCAGGGCTACACAGAGAAACCCTGTCTCAAGAAACCAAACAAAAAAGAAAATAATAATAATGGGAAATGATCCTATAGTTCTCAACCTTCCTGATGCTGCGACCCTTTAATATAGTTCTTTGTGCTGTGGTGACTCCCAACCATAAAATTATTTTCATGGCTACTTCATAACTATAATTTTGCTGCTGTTATGAACCATAGTGTAAATATCTGTGTTTTTCAATGGCCTTAGGCAACCCATGTGAAAGGGTCATTTGACCCCCAGAGGGGTCATGACCCCAGGTTGAGAAATGCTGCTCTAGAGTTTGCTACTGTGCTGTTTCCTCCCAAGAGGAACATTCCCTCCCACAGTGAAGCTTCACAGGTATAGGAAACTATGAAACTTAGGAGGCCGGGGAACCTCAGAACATGTGGAAGACTCTGGAAGCTCAGAGACTAACGGAACTCACAAGGCCCCTCCCCAAAGTTACATGGAGTCACCTACTATTCCGTAGGTAACTTTGGGGATGCAGCCTGGGTGAGTCATCAGCCGTACTGGGATGGGATTCTGGTGGCACAGCTGACTCTGAGTCACCATGCTCCTGCAAGTAACCCCAATAAACTCCGGAGTTCACCAGGGCAGACTTGGGTGGAGTCATTCCTTTGGCCTGTCAGTGTCCTGTCTGAGGTGAGTAGGTGTTTGTTCACGTACCCCGGAAAAGTCACACAACTCAGGCTAGGGAAAGCCTGGGGGGGGGGGGGGGGTTGTGGGACAGAGACACGCCCCACAGACTAAAAGCAGGTGCTGGCTCTCAGTAAAGGAGGAAATGGGGTGTGTCTAGGGGCTGGCGCTGGGTGGGAGTTTCCAGGGAAGTTAAAAGGGCTGCAATTACATCCTCGGTGTTTTATTTCTTGGTCTGAGACAATCTTTCTAAGTTGTTTAGTATCTGAAAGTTTGCTTAACAATTTCATTTATCAGAAAGAGTCACTACCCCCCTCATGTCAGGGCCCCTTCCCTCTACGTGTGTAAAAGGCCCATGCGGGTTCACTTTCTTGTCACTGCCTCAGAAAGACCACAGACACACAGTACACTCTGCTGTGGCCTCTTGGGTTGAAGTTTACTGTTTGCTGTCTGGGAAAACCTCCGCTTCCCCATTAACCCCCAAGGCATTGATCTCCTCCAGCTTTGCTTAAGCCTTGAAGCAGACCTTTGAATTGGCAGAGGACTGGCAGCTGGGCTGGGGCATGCTTGCCCTCTGTCCCCAGGTGAGTCATGAGGCCGCTGCTGCCAGAGCTGAGCGCCCATGTGAGCACAGTCATCCCCTCTGATCAGAAGTGCCAGGCTCAGCTGGGCAATGGTGGTGGCGCACGCCTTTAATCCCAGCACTCGGGAGGCAGAGGCAGGCAGATCTCTGTGAGTTCGAGGCCAGCCTGGTCTACAGAGCGAGATCCAGGAGTGCCAGGCTCATAATTCCCACCACCTGTAGGTCACAATGCCCATCTCTTATCACCAACCCAGGCACTGGTTAAACCACTCTGGTAATTTAAACCTGTCAGCTCCCCTCCGGCCAGGACTGAAGTAGGGCTGCCAGTCCTATGCCCTCAGTGCCAGTACCTCACTCAACACTGTGGGGACAGGGGACAGCCACAGGGATGGAGGCACCTTCAGGGGCCACGCATTCACATTCTCACACTCAACACCTACAGCTCCCAGGCCTCTGTGTTGCTGCAGCTTCTCCACCCCCAACCTCCCTCCCCCAAACCTCCCTTCCCCCAAACCCCCTCACTCCCAAACCCCCCCGGCTGCTTTTCTGACCTCAGCCTCCTTCCTACTCATTTTTTTTTTTTAATGTTTCAAAACTTGGAAATGAAAAACAAAACAAAAACTTGGAAATGGCACATCCATAAAGAAAAACACGGAACAAAAGTGCCGTGTACAGAACTGTCATAAAAGGACCCGGGTAGCCAGCTGGCAGGTCAAGAGTTAGAACGGCTGTTCTTTAAAAAGCGCTTTTAAATCACGAGTCCTTTTGAACATAGACAAGAGCAGAAACTAAATAAGCATTTAGAGACCCACCACTGTGCTCTGGGGGGATTTCTAATAGCTTTCCTTGCATGTTCAATCTTCTAGACTAGAACCCAGGGCCTTGCTCTGCTCGTGAGCTACTATGGAGCTACACCCTAGACCCCGGGTTTTAATAAAACGTTTCTGAGGGAAGTCAAGGCCTTGAGGTTCCCTCACACTCTCAGGTCTCCTCCTTCACCTCTAGAGCCCGAATCCCCATGAGGCCCCAATCTCCTGGGTTGCAGGCATCTAGAGTCTGCATAGGTCCAGGCAGAGGGTATCACAAGCCACCAGGAGTGGTACTCACCTGCAGTCCCAGCACATAGACAGGAGGCTGAGGCAGTAGGATCATGGGTTTGAAGTCAGCCTGGGCTACTGAATGATATCCTTCCAGAAAAAGGAGGTGGAGGAGGAAGGTCTTCACAGTACACCTCCCTTTCCTTCCCATTTCCCGTACCCCTTTTAAAACTGTTTTGGGGGAGGGTAGGTTTTTGTCACATGATCTCACTATGTAGTACAGGCTGGCCGAGACTCACAGTGTGCGGATTTTAGGTATGAACCACTCCTAACAGAGGTTGGGGATGTTAGTGGGATTGAAACAGGAGGCTTCCTTGGTCCTCGGATCTCAAAATAGAAAGAATCAGCATTGTGCAGGGAATGCACATGCCCACTTCTTGAGCTACGCTTCTTCTGAAGACATTCCAGTCATTTCGAATTGTTCTTTGGCCACAAGCATGTTTGCCTGTGAGGCGCTCCAGGCCACCAAGCCATCTCTGAATGGAGTCACGGGGGGTCTCCAGGGATGGTGCCAAATTTTGCTTTCAGTGGGAAATGAGGCCAATTTCTGTTCCCACTGTTGCCAACAGGGACCCAATGCTTTGCATCCTACCAGCACTTAATGTTATCAGATTAAAAGACATCCCACTATGGGACTTACTTGTTTTGGGGTATCAGGAGTAAGCTGTACCCTTTTCCAGGGAACATTCCTTGGTTGCTGGTGCCCACCCAAGAAAAGCCAGCACGTCTTCTCCATGCTCACAGATCCACTGCGTTGGAATCCTCTCACACACCTGCCTTTCCAGAGACCTCGAGGCCTGCTCCTTATCAGCCTGTTTCCCTCCGTCCTGCACAGCCCTCACACACAATCAGTGCTTACTAATTGCTCAAGAAGGCAATCAGTAAGTCTGGGCTTCCCTTCAGGGTCATGACCCCACTGCACCAGGGATCCTCCAGCATAGGCTCGGCCTTTAGAAACTGCTCAAGAAACGTTGTAGCAACCTGTGCCTCCAGGCCCTGGATGCTACAAGCCCGAGATCTAAGCCAGGGATCTGGAGGCCTCCGGGCTTTCCCACCGTGCTGCTCTTGGAACAGGAGCAGAAAGTCCCGAGAGCACAGGGACACTCGTTTCGTGCGGGTCATGAGACCAAACAAGGGTAGAAAAGGAGCCACACCACAGGGCTTGCTTTGCTCTCACAGCGGCTGCCTCTTTGCGGCGGAGTTTTGTGACAGCGGTAATTACCACCCTTCACGTCACTTTATTTTAGATTGTGCCAGGAACGGGGACATTTGACATTCAAATTGTCTTTCTCATAATTTAAAGCCACATGGCATCCGTTTGCAGTTCCCATCAGCCTCAGGTACTTATTTTCTCACTGTTGAGCTGGCCGATGGTCCCAACTCCACGGGGGTGGGTGGGTGGGTGGGGGTGAGGGGTGGATAGGTGGGGGGTGGCAAGATGAAGGGCCCTGCTGTAGACTCCTGACTCCCAGTCCAGGGCTCCTTACCCTACTGCTGTGCCTGGAAAGTGCCTCATCTCCACCCTGGCAGGACTCCTGGGCATTGCTTAGCCCGGCTATACTTTACACTTATGCATACTTAGCTGGAAACCCACTTGAAAACATTGAACATGCTCACAGAGTTAAGAATAAAGCCAGCCGGGTGGTGGTGGCACATGCCTTTAATCCCAGCACGTGGGAGACAGAGGCAGGTGGATCTCTGAGTTTTGAGTTCAGGCCAACCTGGTCTACAGAGCGAGTTCCAGGATAGCTGAGGCTATACAGAGAAACCCTGTCTGAAAAAAAAAAAAAAAAAGATTAAGACCCATTAAGGTTTCCAGAGCATGGACTGGGTCTCAAGTACCTTGAAGAATTTTCCGTAGTGTCTGTTAATGCCCCCACACAGTGGGCACTATTGTGTACATGATAAAAATGAGGACATGGAGAGTCTGAGAGCCTCAGTCCATGGGCACCTAGCTTTTTGGCTCTGGGTCTGTGGTATCATTGTACCTCAGGGCAGGTGCTTGGTATGGAAGGTCTGTTCACTTCATAGTGGCTGAAAACAGAAACAGGAAGGGGTGGGGCCCTAGTAGCCCTTTCAAGAGCACGTGTTCAGTGACCTCGCTTCCTTTTACTAAGACCACCTCTTAAAGATCCCACTTCCCTCCTATAACTCCGCAGTCTGGAGCCGAGCCCTGAGCAGCTGGAACTAGGCATGGTGGTGTGTATACCTGTTACCCCAGCATTTGGGAGGATGGGTCAAGAGGATTATGAGTTTGAGGCCAACCTGGGTTGTATGAGACAGCCTTTGACTGTCTCAAAGAAGGAGGAGGAAGAGTTGGAGAGACACCTCAAAGGTTAAAGGTGCTTGCCACCCTTGTAGTGGACCTGAGTTCATTTTCCAGCCCCCACATCAGACAGCTCAAAAGTGCCTGGAACTGCAGCTCAAGGAGACCCAAAGCCACACTTCTAGTCTGGACGGGTACCTCTATATACACGTGCATACACACACACACACACACACACACACACAGAGAGAGAGAGAGAGAGAGAGAGAGAGAGAGAGAGAGAGAGAGAGAGAGAGAGAGAGAGAAATAAAATAGATTTTAAAAAGAAAGCAGCAGGCTTGCAGGATGGCTCAGCAGTTGAGAGTACTTGCTATCAAGACTAATGACCTGAGCTCCATCCTTGGAACCCAAATGGTAGAAAGAGAGAACTGACCTCCTTAAGTTGTGCTGTCATGTCCACAGGCATGCCGCGACACATTAACATGACTGTGTGCACATGCACACACAATTAAACAAATAAACATAACTTTTAAAGAAACAAGACTCCACAGGAGCCTTTGGAGACTACTTACGACCCAAACCCAAGGAACCTGCTAGGGTCTTACAAGCAAGTAAGTAAGAGTAAGCAGGTGTAGGCCGGGCGGTGGTGGCGCACACCTTTAATCTCAGCACTCAGGAGGCAGAGGCAGGCTGATCTCTGAGTTTGAGGCCAGCCTGGGCTACAAAAGAGTCCCAGGACAGCCAGAGCTACACAGAGAAACCCTGTCTCGAAAACAAACAAACAAACAAACAAAAGAGTAAGTAGGTGTAGACCCAGAGGCTACTCTAAGCCTGTGTTCTACAGTTGGACCGTCAGCAATGCTAATTCCTGGACATGCCAGGTGGAGGTTGAGTATGGGTCCGTTATCAACAGGGCCTTTACTACTGAGCTATTGATATACCTGGGCCAGAGCTTAAAAACATCTTTGAAAAATTTGAAACATAAAACCTTTTTTCCAAACAGGATATTCATGAACAATTAAGCTAACAAAACCTATTTTGTGAAATGCGTTGTTTTTGACTCACTCTCAAGAGAGAATGTGTCTGATTGGCTTATTTTTGAACCCAGGATTTAAAGGCCAGGAAGTACCTTGCTGCACCGTTGCTGGGAGTGTCTAATATGCTGGGGCCTCCTTAGCTGCCTGGCCCCTGAACCAGTTTCCAAGCCTCTGCTGGCCACGGTAATGTCCCAGGCAGGACTGAAGATTAGTTCTGCTTCCTCCTGCCCCCTCTTAGCACAGTCAGGGGAGAGCAGAGCGCGGGCAGGGCCGTGCCTGTGTGAACTGACCGAAGCTCTCTGTTGCCACGTCCCACGCTCTCACTTGCTTACCCAGACTCATTTGGACACATTTTCTGACCTCTGGCTGTGACCTAGGCTCACTGTGCTGTCTGTAAACTTGCAGAGGGCAGAAAGGAGGAGCCAGGCTTCTGACCTACAGGAGGTGGTATGTTGGGGACATATTTGACTGTCCCTTTGGAAGGTTTTCCTATGTCCCTGTGACTGCCTACTCATGAAAACCTGGTCCAACACTACCCCTTTCCCCTTTGACTCCAGTTACCAAATTGTGAATCCATGGGCTGGAGAGATGTTCAGTGGTTAAGAGCGCTACTGGTCTTTCAGAGGACCTGGGTTCAACTCCCAGCACCCACATGGCAGCTAGCAACCGTCTCTAGCTCCAAGATCTGACACCCTCACACAGACATACATGCAGGCAAAATACCAATACAAAATAAAATAACAAATTGTGAATCCACAAAGATACCCATTGGGGACCTATAATCTCCAAGGGCTTTCCAGGGCCAAGCCAAACTGTCTATCCCCCTCCTAGCTATCCTCTTCAGTTCCTGCTCGTTTTCTCTCCTCTTGGGACCTCTGTGGACCAGGAAAGGGCATCTTCCCGTCTTCCTCCTGACTAGTGTTGAGCAAACCCAGCAGCCTGTGAGCAATTATGCTCATTGCCAAAGGAAGTATGACAAGGGGGCCAGCTCACAGACTCCGAGGAGCCGCCCAGAGCTATGGGGCAAACCCTTCACTCTTCAGACCCTCTGCTGACTCACTGGTGAAGTGTGGGGCTTAACAACCATTTCCTCAGGGGCTGTTGTGAAGCTGAATTACAGGCCACAATGCAGGGAAGAGGCACAGTGCCTGACCATAGCGTCATCTTCAGGAGCTTGTGGGCCACACCAAGTGCATGCCAGGCATACTCATTCATATCTGCCGAGTAGGGGCTCTAAGAGATACCTGTTGGGCTCCCGGCATATAGCAGGCACCTGCTCTTACCAAGGAAGAAGAGAACTCGGGCACGTAGCACACACACCATCCCACCCACAGCACATGTGTCCACTATCCCGACTGAAATCAGGAGAAAGATCAACCCCAACAGGCGTTTTGGAAGAGGAAAGTTCTTTCCTACAGGGCCTTGGCCTTTGTGCAGCACTTAATGTGGGCTGAGCAGCAAATGTCAGGGCTGAGGGTGTATTTAACACAGGCGGAGGGAGGAAACTGTGGGTCTTCTAAGGCCCACTTAAAAAGACTGATTTAGCATCCAGGCAGTGGAACCGGGTCCTGTGCTCATTCCATGAGTCGGCTGTTTGAAACCTGGGGCCTATGCAGGGTCTCTTGGCTCGGCCTGGGAGGAGGGGACTGGACCTACCTGGACTGAGTCTACCAGGTTGATCTCAGTCCGCGGGGGGAGGCTTTGCCCTGGAGGAGGTGGGAATGGGGGGTGGGCTCGGGGGAACGTGAGGGGGGCGGGAGGGGGGAGAACAAGGGAATCCGTGGCTGATATGTAGAACTGAATTGTATTGCAAAATAAAAATAAAAAAATTTTAAAAAAAAGACTGATTTAGGAACAGATGTTAAGTTTCAGATTGAAATCACTGAGGCTATAGCTCTGAAGGGTTGAAGTCAATCAGATAATGAGACTCAGAGAACGCCTCAGACCTCAGGAGCCTAATGCCATCTGGGCCATGTTGGCTCTGGCCAGGCTCCCCATTCGGGGAGCTTTTCTTGGTCCCTTGTCTCCTTCTTTGTTTTCAGATCTGCGTGATGTCCTCCCTTTGGTTGGTAGTCAGGATTCAGAAGAGCAAACCCAGCTATCCAGCCTCTGGTCTCCCACAGGCTGTCATCCAAGGACCTCTGCTAGGCACAGTCATGGGGGGAGGGACCCAGAGGTCCCATCCAGCTTTGATGGTTCCAAAGTGGAAGCCAGTGCCTGGAAGAGCTGTAGAGGGGAGTCCTCCTCCTCAAGTGAGGCAGCCATGGGAAGTCCTGGAGCCCTCTGAGTCCTTCTCACCCTTGAAAATTCTGAATGAACCCGTATTTCCTCTTATTAGAACCTACTGAAGATGTGGACCGCCCAGCTGTATCAGGTGTTCAAATATTAATAAGGATGTGTTGGGGAATGTGGCTACCACTTTAGGATGGATATCATTCTTTGGGACAAAACAGATAGTTGTTTATGCAAGAAGAGGCATTGCCTCTGTGTCTCTGGGTCTCTAGCAGCTAGAGACTAACAGTTTAAAGTGAGGAGGTGTTCAGCATGGTCGCTGGCATGAAGACTGGGCAGACGAGGCTGTGTCCCTGCAGCACCTGCTAGATGGCCTGCCTCCACTAGGGGGCGATGTAGCCCAGTCAGGCAGTAAGCAAAGCAGCCCTGCCAAGTGGCCACCTCACAGAGCCACCGATTTTTCTGTTTGCGGTCTTAGACACAGAGCAGTGTCACAGAGGCTAGAGATCCCAGCCTCCTCCAAACAAGAGCTAGCTTGGCAATGCTGACAAGTAGCTTAGATTTCCAAGGTGTGGCTTTTCTGAGCAGCCTTCCCCAGCTTCACTGGGAAATATGCAGATTCTCACCTTGCCTAACTGGCTCTCCATCGTATTGCACATAAACATCAGGAGAGCTTTCAAAATGTGATGTCTGGGCCGCCTTCAAGATCAGAATGTAGTTAGACCTGGCCAACCTGGGCACTGGGTTCCAGGGCTCGGCCAGGGCCGAGACCCCTGCTTAGAACTTGGCACAGAAGACGTGTACTTTTTATCAGTATGCACAGCTGATGTATCCTGGATTCTAGAGCCACCGACTGACAGACACTTGAATTCCAGGTGGCCTAACAGACACGCAGAGTCTAGCTGGTCCGTCCATCCATCCATCCATCCACACACTCATTCACTCACTTGCGTATCTTTCTTTTCCATAGCTCTGCCCTGTACCCCTTAGGTATCAGTGCCCTCAAAAGCAGGCATATCTGGAGCTAGAAAGGTGGCTCAGTGGTTAAGAGGACCGGACTTTGATTTCCATTCCCTGCAATAGATGGCCCACATCTCCCTGTGATTCCAGCCCACAGGATCTGGTCTCTGAGGGTACCTACACTTACACACACATGTGCACACACACACACACACACACACACACACTTAAAAAAAAACAATATCTTGTTTGTTATTGTTTTGAGACAGGGTTTCCTTATGCTCTGGCTGCCCTGGAACTCGCTTTGTAGACCAGGCTGGCCTTGAACTCACAGAGTTAAAGGCATGGGCGACCACACCGAGCTGAAAAAATATATTTTGAAGCAGGCACATGGAAGCAACCAGGTGGAATCCCATCGAAGCACTAGTTCTCTACTGAGCTCTTTTTGCAAGCTCTTGTCCCTGCGCCTGTCGGGGACATCCTTAAACAGCTCCCCAGATGCCCAGACCTTGGCTCACTTCCTGTTTCCTCCCGTTACATTGTTAACATGTGTAGAAGTGGCATCCTAGCAAGTCTGGGCAGGAGGTTCTCGAGTACCCCTGTCTGAAGGGGAAGCCTTGAGTGATGGATGGCTACATATTAGCTGCCTACCTGCAGTCCAGTCAGTGTGGAGTAGAATGTTTCTTCTCACTGAAGGGCAGGGCACAGCGGCTGCTGTTTACTAAGTCTATATGCAATACATATCAACACCATTGTGTCGTCACAGCCAACAGCAACATCATGGTCAGCCCCATTCTCCAGTGGAGGAAATAAAAGCGGGGCTCTGGGAGATGAAGTCACTTGCTGAGGTCACTAGCACTGGAACCAGGGCAATTTGAATGAGGAGCCTGTGCTCCCGTCCCCAGGCTCCGGAGCATCCGTGTTCATCTGTCCCGTACTGAGTGGGGGGTACTTGCTCTGTCCTTTACACTGAGGACTGAGCTCCCTGATGTTTGCCTGCCCACTTGGCAAGGGAAAGGGCAACCTGCCTTCCTCCTAGATGCCAGGAAAAGTGGCTTTGAGTCTAGCATGATTGGCATTTCCTTAGGCCACAGTCGGGTCTGGCACCTACTCAAAAGCTGGGAAGAGGTCTAGAGACATGTGCCCTTCCAGGCAATCAGACAGCGACAGTATCCCTGGGGGCCACTTCCCATGGGGAATCAGGCTTCCTGAGGCAGGTCCCACAGACCTACACTGTGCCACCATGCATCAGCACCAACTGGCCCTGTATGAAGCCTTCCTGAACCAGCTGCTCCACGAGGCAGCACAGATTAGTGACTCCAGTCTACAGGTGGGGAGACTGAGGCTGTAAGAAAATGATCCAGTGCGTGGGTAGCACAGTGAAACTCAAACCTTAGGCCTAGTTTCCAGATACTGTGTTCCAGCCACGTCTCATTGCCCGAAGTTGATAAACCACTCAGCCCTCCCTTCCACAGAGGAGGAACCCCATCTTTGCATGAAGTGCTGTGTACAAGGCTCTGACTTAGAGTGGCAGGATGGCCCTAAAGGTAAACGCCACCACTTCTGTGCTATGGCCATTGCCCATGGCCTCATGGGGGTTCTGGGGACCTTTGCACGTCGTAGCAGAAGTGGGAGACTGGGGACCCTAGGGACCTCCTCTGGACTTCCGTTACCCCGGGGTTCTCTAGCACACCCCACGTCACACTGTCTGTGAGCCTAAGCGGGATGAGTGTCACTGCTCCCATGTCCAGGCTAGCCCGGCACAGGTACAGTGGGAGACAGGAGTGCTTCTTGAGGATGGAGAGGACAAACTCCACTTCCATCCTTACAGCTCTCCTTGGGTCCGTTCCAGTCCATCCTGCCTTCCCAGGCTGTGGAAATTTGTACCTCAGCCCAGAAGAATGAACTGCTGGCAGTCAGCAGCATGGCTACTGGACCAGCCAATCAGACGCTAGGACTGCCTCAGCCACCTCCAGGACAAAGAGCCAGCTGGGCCCTAGGGGCTGGACCAGAGGGGCCCAAGGGAGAGCCCTGTCTGAGACCTGTGCCCCAGAGGCAGGCAGGAGGGAGGGAGGGGACAAACGAAGCTTGTAGAATGGGGGCATGGAGGTGATGAAGAGAGCCCTGCCAGCGACTCTGCATACCAAGGCCACGCTGGCTCACAGGCAGCTGCCAGGTGCTGTGTCTTGGAGCCAGGCTCCTTGACTGTGCAGGCAGTGAGGTCAGCACACTGGAGCATGCCTGGCCACACCGTCCAGGAGCTAGGCATTTTCTCTCCCACCTGCCCCTCCCCTCTCCTCCAGGTAGGCAAGGACTCTTGTGGAATAATTCTAGAACTTAGACGCTGACTCATCTCTCAAGAATAAAGATAAGCGCGCCGGGCAGTGGTGGTGCACGCCTTTAATCCCAGCACTCGGGAGGCAGAGGCAGGTGGATCTCTGAGTTCGAGGCCAGCCTAGTCTACAGAGTGAGATCCAGGTCAGGCACCAAAACTACACAGAGAAACCCTGTCTCGGAAAACAAACAAAATGAAGATAAGCAATAAGATGTGCAGTTACAGCCTGGCATGGGGGCGCACATTTTTAATTTCAGCACTCAGGAGGCAGAGGCAGGCGGATCTCTGAGTTCAAGGCCAGCCTGCGCTACATAGCAAGCTCGAGAGACCCTGTCTCATAAAAACAAAACAAGACAGCTGGGCGGTGGTGGCGCACGCCTTTAATCCCAGCACTTGGGAGGCAGAGCCAGGCGGATCTCTGTGAGTTCGAGGCCAGCCTGGACTACCAAGTGAGTCCCAGGAAAGGCGCAAAGCTACACAGAGAAACCCTGTCTCGAAAAACCAAAAAAAAAAAAAAAAAAAAAAAGAAAGAAAACAAGACATGCAGTTACAGCTGTCACCTCTTTGCCCTGTCTCCATTTCACAGATGAGGGCGTTGATGCTTAAAACAATCAAGGGGCATGACATTTGTTGGACAGCTACTTTGTTTTGGGATTTGAATCCAGATATGCTTAAAGGCTTTTTCCTTTCTTTGTTTTCTGCTTAATCTGGGGTCAGCCTCTAAATTTTTTTAAAATTATTATTATTTTTAAGACAGGGTTTCGGCCGGGCGGTGGTGGCGCACGCCTTTAATCCCAGCACTCGGGAGGCAGAGCCAGGTGGATCTCTGTGAGTTCGAGGCCAGCCTGGGCTACCAAGTGAGTCCCAGGAAAGGTGCAAAGCTACACAGAGAAACCCTGTCTTGAAAAACCAAAAAAAAAAAAAAAAGACAGGGTTTCTTATAGCCCAGGCTGGCCTTGAAACTCACTGCGTGGCTAAGCCTGAAGTCCTGATCTTCCTGCTTCTACCTCCCAAATGTCAGGTCTATACACTGCTGGGGGCGGGGCTTCATGCATGTTAGGCAAGTGCTCTACCAACTGAACTACATCCCACGTGCCCTTTTTACATATACCATCTGTGTGTGTGTGTGTGTGTGTGCGCACACACTGATCGAGTGGGAGATGGAACCCAGAGTTTTATGCATGCTAAGCAAGCGCTCCATCCCTGAGACACACTCCCGGGCCTAAGCCTCTGCTAAAGCTTTCAGGCCTGGCTTTCCGCTTCTCTCAATTTCTGGGCTGACCTTCTCTGCCCAGCGACAGATTATAGCCGGTCTCACCTCCTACCATCACCCCACAGAGACATCTGAGGTTCCTGTAGTCCCAGGGCCCTGGAGCAAAGGGAAACCCCTAAATACAAACACATTTGCATGAAGACGCAGGGGTCTGTGACTACAGTCAACAGTGGCAGAAGCACCTGCTACCAGCTTCCTGGGACATAAATGTCCCCACAGCCAGGTTGGTACCATTCAGTGTTTATTTAGACACACATAAAAGAACCTTGTAGTTCAGACAGCTTGTGCTTTTTTTTTTCTTTTGGTCACATATATATACATACACATACATATATATGTGTACATGTTTTTTTAAAAAAGGTCAACACATTACCAGTCTCCTACATGCTTTCTATACTGAGCAATATATACAGCCTATTATATATATGTGCATATATATAATATATATTTCAATAACTACATTCAAGTAATGAAACACAGGATTTACAGTTTCCCTCGGATGGCAAAGGGAAAGGAAATTCACAAACAGTTCACAGAGGAAGTACTGTGAGCCCAGCCACCAAGAGCCGAACCCTCTGAGGGTGCAGGGGGCAGCAGAAATCACCCAGTCACCCGCTGTTGTCCATGGGCATGCATGCGAATGCGAACCAGGGCAGACTGGCCTGCTCTGCTGGCGTGTAAAGCAGGTCTGGGAGCTCACTTGTCCAGGAGTTGCTCAAACTTGGGATTTACAAAGGAGAAGCCTTGGAAGGCTGCCTGGTCCATAGAGTCGATGAGGTTCTTGTCACTGTAGGAAAGGCGGGGTTTCTCACTCAGGAACTCTTGGTCAAAGTTGCTATAGTCTGCAGGGGATTTCTGTGAGAGGAAGGCAGCAGAGGGTGAGTGTGACTGTCGGGGTATCTCCAAGGTCTTTCAAAGGCATGACAGGCACCCAGGCCTCTGGGTCCTGGTGGGGCAAGCCAGGGCAGTCCACTCAATCGGGAAAGATGATGTCACTGGTCACCTAAAGGCAGTCCCACCATAGGGGAATGCTATTTCCTCAAGGGATGAGGAAGGCAGGTGGGGCGCACTGGGTTAGTAAGGACAGGGGACATGGTCCAGAACAGGGGCATGAACTACAGCCTATCAGCCACATGTCTCCTGCTCTGTTTTTAATGGGGCCTATAAGCTAAGAATAGCTTTTGCTATTTTTGTTTAGCTGGTTTTGGTTTTGGTTTTAGTATTTTTGAAACAAAGTCTCATGTGGCCCAGGCTGTCTACAAATTCATGATCCTCCTGCCTCAGCCTCCCAAGCGCTGGCATCATCCGCCAAGCACCACCACTTCCAGCTCTAGCCCCTGTGATTTTTAATGGTTGGGAGGAAAAAAAAAAACAATTAAAAGGATATCCAATGTTATATGAAAATGAGGTCAAATGCAAATTTCTGTGCCCACAAATCAAGTTTTATGACTACACAACCACACTCATTGTTGACACATGGATTATGGCTGCATTGAGACTGCCTGGCCTGCAAAGCTTGCTCGAAATATTTATTCTCAGTCTGTCTATAAGAAAAGTTCCTAATTCACTGCCCTCAAGGCCTGGACAAGATAGTAACAGGTCTCTGGTGACCCTTGGGCCAAACTGAGCTAGAGGGCCCGATCATTCAGCTAGCACTGGTTTGTTTGGCAAATTGTTGGGACTCACATCCAGGGCCGTGTGTGTGTGGATAGAATCAGAAGCAACATTTTTAACATGGAAATCTAGATTTCTGGCTTCTTTTGACAACCGGTGGATTAGAGGAGCCCTGGGTTTACTTCCTTCCTTCATCTGACCCCACCCCACAGTCCCAGAGAGAAATGTTACTATTCTATTTGCAGAAAAACAGGCTCAGAGACATTAGGCCTTGCTCTGTGGCCAGAGGTTTGATGGGTGAAAGATTGGAACCTGGTTTTTATTTTGTTTTTGTTCTTTCAAGACAAAGTCTCATGCAACTGAGGCTGGCCTTGAACCCATGATTTTCCTGCCTCCACCTCCCAAGGGCTGGGATTACAGTTCTGTGCTACCATGCCTGGCTTTGGCTTTTTTTTTTTATTTTTTTTTTTATTTTTACCTTTATTTGGGGAGGGCACTGACATGCTAGGTGAGCACTCTGCCACTGAGCTGGCTATACGGGAGCCCTTGGGCTTACTTCCTGATAGGCCCATTCTTGAGGCTGAGAGCCCACTGCCCTGTTCACTATGCCCGCCCTGTCCTGCCCCCAGTGGGGCATCACACCTGACTGGTGTGTGCAGGAAGAAACTTCTCTCAGTAGCAAGAGCCATGTGCTGCTCTTACAGCTGGGTCAGCTGTCATCCTGCTCAGGGAGCCTGTGAATAGGAGCTCCACAAGGGAAAGTGCCCTGCTGTCTCAAAGCACAAATGTGGGGCATGTCACAGAGACTGCCCAGTGGGAACAGTATGTCCCAGCAGAGGACAGAGAGCAATCGAGAGGAAGGCAGAGAAGAAGCTGTGATCACAAAAGAGACACAGTGTCCTAACTTCTCTCTTAAAAGACAGGATCATGCTGTGTATCCTGGGCTTGAAGTTGAGGACCTCCTGTGTCCATCTGAGTGTTAGGATTACACGTGTACATCATCACACCCAGCAAGTTCCCAGTGATGCAATCTGCTTCTTATCTCAACCAGTCCCAGTGGCCTCTGAGGATCTGGGGCCTTGATTCAAGCATTGTTCACTTACCAGGAATACCCTCTAGCTGCCCTCTGCCTGGTCTGACATCCCAAGCCGTACTCACACCCAGCAGTTCTTCCAGGCAGCCTTTCAGACCACTCTGTTCCCTGCATCCCAGGCTCCTACTGATAGACCCTCTCAAAAGCAACCCATAGATGTGTGCCCTGTGACATCTCCCACACTGCTGTCTTCTGTCACAGATTGTCACCAGTGTGCAAACGTCTTGTCTGGGCTCCTCTAGCTCTGGGGCTTTTTCTTACTTCACCAAAGCCCAATACAGTGCACCCAACAAGGACTTGGCATGTCCAACATCGACTGGAAAATGGATGTGATTGGTGATTAGACAGATGGAGCATGGAGGTGAAGCCCTAACTCTGGTGGTCAAAACATAGTTTCCAGAACACAGAGTACTGAAGAATTTCATTACAAGATGGCTGGCAGCAGGCATGGTGGGGTGCATCTGGAAGAGGACAGCTGCACTCCCAAGTTCTGAGTCAGACTGAACACCACAGTGAGGTCCTGTCTCTTTGTCCGTCTCTCTTGGACAGGGTCTCACTATGCAGCCCCAGCTGACCTGGACTTACAAGGCTCTCCTACCCGAGCACCAGGTGCCTCCCCACCACTACACCACTTTTCTGTCGTTGTTCTTAAACACGGTTCCACGACGCAGCCCTAGCCAGCTGAAAAACAACTATGAACACTAGGCTGGCCTCAAACTTATGGTTACTCTCCTGCTTCTGCCTCCCAAGTATTGGGATTACAGGTATGCTCTATCAGGCTTGTTTCAGCTTCTGCTTCTTACTTGGTGGTACTAAGATCAAACCTACGGCTTTGTACATACTAGGTTAAATGCTTGACCATGAACTGAATCCCCAGTGCCAAAACTGTCTGTGAGACTGCTGGAGCCGGACTGAGGAGATTATGAGAATGTAAGAGCTTGGTATAGCATGCCGGGGAGAACAGGAAGCAGGCTTGTTGGAAAAGGGAAAGGGGGCGAGTGTGGGATTGATGCAGGAAGGGGGCAGAGCAAGGGAGGGACCCTTAGAACAGGGGTGGGGTGACATACCACTTTGGGCTTGAAGGGCGGCTCCACCTTCCGCTTCTCCAGCAGCGCCCAGTTGATGGTCTTGAAAAAGGGGTGAATCCTGATGTTTCCTGTCATCCCCAGCCTCTTGACTGGCTCCCTCTCGAACAGCTGCAATCCACAGGGGCCTCGGTCAGGACTCAAGGCCATGGGAAACTGGAGTTTTTGCAAACTGCGAACAGCCCAAGGGTCGCAAGGCTAGACAGACTCAGCCCAGGAGCTCTGGGGCTGAGGGTAAGCTCTGGGTTTTACTGACTCTCACTGTCAGCTGGGGTGCTGAGTGTTACTGGTTTCTACGTGCTTCTATCAACTCTGAGGCAGTTTGAAGATAAGGAGAGGGAAGTTAAGTGACCCACCCAAGGTCACCAGCTAGTCACAGACAGAGCCAGGACTTGGCCTCAGGTCTGTCTGTCTCCTGACCTCTTAGTCACCACACCCTGTTGATTCCAGACAGGGGACTCAGAAAGGAATGCCTAGAAACAGGGACAGACCAAGACTTGGGATATGTCAGGCATGGAGCCCCAGGGAGGCCCTATTCCAGAGACAGGTCCCCCTGAAACCCCAAGCCCCAGCCAGGCTCACCTTTTCCATAATGTCCTTGGACTCTTTGGTAATCCAGCGGGGATAGTGTGGTGTGTCCACTTGGATGGACTCAAAGAGTTCATCCTCATCATCGCCATGGAAGGGTGACTGGCCAATGAGCATCTCATAGAGGAGGACCCCAAAGGACCACCAGTCCACAGAGAATGTGTACTTCAGGCCCTTCAGGATCTGGGGGTAACAGTGGTGAAAGTAGGGTACCAGGCTTCTTCAGGAAGCCCCCTGGCTCTACCCTAACAAGGCCAAGTGCATAGCTGAGTGAGAGACATGTATTCACCTCAGGGGCGATGTAGTCAGGGGTGCCGCAGAAGGTGCTGGCCTGGTTCTCTCCAAATATATTCTCTTTGCACATCCCAAAATCGGCTATCTTGATGTGGCCATCCCGGTCCAGCATCACATTGTCCAGCTTGAGGTCCCTGAGGAGAGGAAAGGACAGAATAGCCCTGGGTGCCTGTTCTAATCCTCCGTAGCCTTGCTGCCACATGCGGGCTTCAGCCCTGCAAGCCCACAGCTTTCCCTTGGAGCACAAGAGAACACAGAGGGGAAAGGGAAGCAGCTCAGGATGCTAAACCCAAGGGCCTTCTGGCCGCCACCCACTGTGCTAAGTGTGGGACACACAATACCCTACCCCTGAAGCCCCGAGTGACATCGCTTGCCCCTTGTCACCTCACTGGCTGGCAGACATATCCCATCCCGCTTCTACCCAGCTCAGGTTTATCTAACTCAACAAGGGCAGGGACCATGCTGGTTTCCCTCACTGGTCATCTGAATGGGAATACGTAATAGAATGTACAAACAGTACAAGGATCCTCTCTGCTTCAACCACTGGACAGCCTCCAGTGATGCTAGGCACGGACCGCAAACTGGAATATGTCTCTCACTCCCGAGTTTTACTTATCAGTATTTTTTTATTTACACATTATATGTGTGCGTCTGTGGGTGGGTAAGTACACAAGTGTAGGTGCTCACAGAGGCCAGAAGAGGGCGTCAGATCCCTGGAACTAGAACTATACGCAGTTGTGAGCCACTGGATGTGGATGCTAAGAACCCAACCCTAGCTGGGCAGCGGTGTCACACACCTTTAATCCCAGCACTCAGGAGGCAGAGGCAGGTGGATGTCTGTGAGTTCGAGGCCAGCCTGGTCTACAGAGGGAGATCCAGGACAGGCACCAAAACTACACTGAGGAAAAAAAAAAAAACAAAAAAAAAACCAACAACAACAACAAAAAAAAACAAAAACAAAAAACAAAAAACAACCCTACAAGAGCAGCAGGTGCTCTAAACTGCTCTCTCTCCAGCTCCCCACTCCACCCCAGAACACTGCAACACCAGTATTTGATACACACTGTCACATGGCTTGGTTTGGTTGATTTTCTTTTCTTTTATGAGATAGGGTCTCAATATGCAGCCCACGCTGATTTTTAATTATTTTTTGTTTGAGACAAAGTCTGGCTGTGTAGCTCTGGATGTCCTATGTAGCACAGGATGGCCTCAAACTCACAGAGATCTGCCTGTCTCTGCCTCCCGAGTGCTGGGATTACAGAGATGTGAAATCACAACTTGGCTCCACCGGTTAGTTCCAGCTTGATAAATAGTTTCATATCATTCCACATCAAGATAGAGAGTGCAGCCTCAGCCCTTCTGGTGAGTGTAAGGCATTCCACCATAGGGTAGAGCATAATGTATTGGATGAAGACTTAAGAAGCCAGTTCATATTGGTGAAGTCTTAGATTGCTCAGTTGGGGGCTTTGGAGTGAGAATAATGAGCATAACATAGGGAGACACTGTACCTGCCAGGGCTGCCTCCCTTCCAACAGCACTGAGTATGGGCAGTGAGCTCCCAGCTCCTGGGGCTGCACCAGCCTCAGCTGAAGGGGCAGGAAAATTCTCACACCGAGTTGGGGGTTAGGCAAGTACTCAGCCACTCACTCACTCTAAGCTGGAATTGTGGTCAGACTAGGCACCACCCTTCTCAGAAGTCCTAGGGGCCCCAGTACCTCCAATACCTGTAAATGATGCCTTTGCTGTGTAGAAACTGGAGCCCACAGATGATCTCAGCCGCATAAAACCTGAGCAAGAAACAATGTTCCAGGATTTTGCCCACCAGTCCCATCACCTTACCCCGGGACAGGAAATGCTATAAACAACTCTACCAACACCATGGACCAAACCAAGTACATTTTTTAATCAGGTAAGTGGGGGCTGGAAGCCTAGGCAGTAAATTTGAAGGGAAAGCTAAATAAGCCAACGGTGTGTTGTAGGAGGGCACTTCTGTTGACACAAGTGTGCAAACACATGCTGCTAATTTAGGGGTATACAAACACTTGAAGACATTATTACTGTCGTCTAGGGGTCACACACCACGGTCCATGTAGTGCAGGGCACTATCCATTCTGCTGTTCTGGCTGACGCCCAAAGAGACGACAAGGACCTAGAGTACCTGGGCTGGCCCCAGAGCCAGAGCATGCTTCCCACACAGTGTCCCGAGTCTCCCTAGTGCAAGCTCTGTCCTGACTCAAGCTTTTCCAGGGGAGGGAAGGAAGGATAAAGGGCAGAGTGGCAGTACACTCAGCCAAAGTCCCTCTCCTTACAAAGGGCCCTCACATACATAGCCCGGTAGAGTTCGAAGCGGCCTTTGTCCTGAATGTGGTACATCAGGTCACCCCCATTGAGGAACTCCATCACGAAGAACAGGTGGTCCTGGAGTGGGGCAGGAGGTGAGCAGAGGTAAAGGGACAAGTAGAAGGTACCCCTGCAAAAGATCACGGAGCCCCAAAAGGAAGTAGAGGACACAGGACCTGGGGTGACGGTGACAACTTAGGAGGTGTGACTGTAACAGACACAGCCCCACTGTGAGGGATAATCAGGTCGGGGCACGGGCAATGATGGGGAAGGCCAGAAACCTTGGTCTGGAAGGTACAGATGAGGTGGGTGAGAAAGGGATTCTCCCAGGCGAGCGCCAGCACCCGCTTCTCCACCATGGTGCATTCCACATCATCATCGATCAACACCACGTCCTTCTTCAGGCACTTGACTGCGAAGTACTGGTCTTTGCCCTTGAGCTCTGCAAGCAGTACCTACCAACGGGCAGGATGCTGAGCAAAGGCCCTGCAGGTCGCCAGCACCCAGCCTCTGGTGTGCAGCAGGGACCCCCTGAGCCCTGGTCCTCAGGCTGCTCTCTCTCACCTTGCCAAAGCTGCCTTTGCCCAGCACTTTGTGGAAGGTGAAGTTATTGATGTTGCACCGGGTGCTCCCCTCCCAGATCTTGCCATAGGTCCCATTGTCTGCTGGAGAGAGAGAGAGACGTGACTCCTTCTTCCCAGGGCACAGGAAAGGAGAGAAGGGGCTCACTCCCCATGGTGCTACCTCTTCTCTGAACTTACTAGACAGAAAGACTCACTGGAGTCCCAAGGGTGGGCTGGGGAAGGGGTCAGAGAGAAAGGGGCTCGGTGCCTCAACCCAGGCAGGACTCACTCCTCAGGAAGACCAGCCCTTTCCTTTGCTCTGTTGGGGAACAGGAGCTTTAAAGGGGATGTTTGGCCCCACTTCACCTGGGGCGTCATCCTTAGAGACTCCTGTCTTCTTCTCGAATCCCTGGTATATTCCAACATTTTCTGGTGACCCTGAATCCAGCTTCCGTAAAGATCTCTAGAGAAAGAGCAAAAGAAGGAAGCCAAATGGTTAGAACTCCTAGGCCAGGGAAGGGACCCCACCACAATATCCCCTCAATTCCAATGGTGTCAGAGGGGCAGGGCCTAGGACTCCCAGGCTACCCACATTCCTTCCTTCCCCTGGCCCTGCGATCTGAAAGGCACAGATTATAGGCACAGAAATTTAGTAAACTGAACCATACCTTCCTAAGCATTTAATAAATTGTTTAATCCCATTTCTTTTTTCTAACAGTTTTTTATATTCATTTGTGTGTATGTGTATGCACACATGTGCACACATGCATATACCACAGGACAGCTTGTGGGAGGCTTCTCTCCTGTTCTGTAGGTTCTGTAAAAGGAACTCCTGCTGTCCGGTCGTGTGGAAAGTGCCTTTACCCACTGAAACATCTTGCCAGCCACTAACTTCATTTCTGGCTTTAGAAATTTACTCTACAGTTTTATTATCCCTTAAGTTCCAGTCATATGTAAATACACACAGACCATGAGAACCCCTTTCTTATACACCCAACACATACACACTGCACATTCACATACCATATACACCTACACATATCATATGTATTATGCATGTACATGTATTATGCACAGACATGTATATACAACATACACTCCACATGCCATGTACCACCCACCTCTACATATCACATACTGCATACATACAACACACACACATACACCATGTAAACAAACCTAGACTATGCACATACAGCATACATATGTGCATACCATATACTCTATAAAACACCTACCCATAAATAACATACTCTGGACACACATGCTACATACCAAATAAACACCACATACACATATACACACACACACACACACACACACACACACACACACACACACACACGCATCTCTCACACACATAACACCCACACTACATATATCATATATACCACACAATATACCACACATTGCACATATATCAGATTCTGTCCTTATTCAAAATGTCCCAATGCTCAGCTCTGCAGTCGCCATCTCCCCTCAGAACCGCCTGAACGATGAATTTCCCAAGATTACAAGGCTACCTCTGCACCACTTAAATTCCTCAATGACCTTGCAGAAGCCTCACCCACCTCAGGGCTCCCCGGGCATTCTGTGAGCCCTGATACCCTCTGCTTACACCGTCCCATGTCCAGATCCCACTGCCCCTGCCTACCTGGGTCACTTGGTTCAAGGCCTCAGCCAAGAGCTTCTGGTTGATGCCACACAGGTTGGCCACCTTCTCCCGGCATTTGTGGTGCACATTCATGCCACAGTCTGCAAGAGGCACAAGTGGACCGCCAGTGTTAGGTCTCAGAAATGGGCAGGGGGGGCGGGAGGGAGGGGGAGAGGGAGAATGAGGGAGGGGGAGGGAGGGGGAGAGGGACATGGAGGGAGGGGGAGGAGAGAACTTTTGGACTGTTGAGCTTCTAGGGGTGAGGGCATCTGAAGCCACCACGAGCATTTCGAGCATGTCGTGGTTTAAGTACGAAAAAGAAAGTATCTGGAGGCAGTAACTCACACCCATAATCCCAGCAACTGGGAAGCCGAGGCAGCAAGACTGCTCTGCATTTGAGGCCAGCCTGAGCTACACAGTTCCAGGTCAGCCTGGGCTACAGTGTGAGGCCGAGGTCAAAGAAAGAAAGAGAGAGAATGAGAGGAGAGGGAGATGGGAAGAAAGAAGGGGAGGGAGGGAGGCAGGGAGGGAGAGAAAAGAGAGCAAGAGAAGGAGAAGAGGGGGAGGGGGACAGGGAAGGAGGGGGAGGGGGAAGGGAGGGGGAGGGAGAGGGAGGGAGAGGGAGGGAGAATGGTAGCTAGTTATAACCCCTTTAACATCTGGGACAAGCAAGATAGGCAGCTTTCCTCAGGCCTTGAGACGCCCCTGAAGGGAAGCCTGGGATAAAGGAGGCTTGGCAGCAGGGCCGACTAGTGTGTGCAAGCCTTGCTTAAGTATTTCCAGTCACTTGCTCCTCAGTGATCCCCAGCGGCACACTTGAGGATGCAGCTCAGAGGGTCTCATAAGTCAGGAAGGCCAGTGAGGATGGGTTCCCCATAAATGAGGGGTCCCCCCCAAGGGAAGGGTAGACAGATGAGAGTCCTTTGAAGTCTCAGGGAAAGAGGTGCAGCATCACAGTGGGTGCCGGGGCTCAGGAGGTCGGGGGCAGCTGGGATCTGGGTAGCACACACCTTCACACTTCAAGCCCTGCTTCACCAGTCCCCAGAGCAAGCTGCCACAGTGGTCACAGAAGGTGGGGCTCATGTAGTTGTAAACCTTGAACCGGTGAGGCATGTCAATGTTGAAGCGTTCTTTCTGGAACTAGAGGGAACGGGTATTACAGGTCAGGGGTCACAGGCCAGTTCTCCCCTAACCCCGTGCGGTGTCAGATCCTTAACAGGGTTCCCCCGAGGTCTGGGAATCGCAAAGGCCGAAGAAGGAAAGGAGAGTCTGGGGCCCCCACAGCCCCCTGCCTGCCCAGTCCCCAGACCCCGGGGGCCCAGCTCACGATGGTGTCCCGGCTGTTGGCCGCAGTGCCCGTGCAGCGGCCGATGATCTTGTCAATGCATTTCTTGTGGATGGCGGCGTTGCATTCTTGAAGGAAGGGGCGCAGGCCCAGGACAGGGAGGGGGAGGCACCAAGAGAGGCAGAGTCTGAGCTGGCACAGCTGGCCAAGGACAGCCCTCTGCACAAAGCTAGCCTTCTCCCTGGCCGCCCACACCCTCACCCTACACAGGCCTCAGCCCAGGGCTTTATTTCTTCCTCCTCCTGCCAGCCCTTCCAGAAGGGGCCTGGAAAGGACGGGCAAGAGATGGGCCAATCTAAAGGGCTGTGGAAAATAGAGAAGGTCAGGAACTCCCGGGGTGGGGTGGGGGGTGGGCAGAAGGGAGGCTGTATGGGGGCCGGAGAGGCCTCTCTTTCCCATTTCTGTATTCCAAGTCAGCTAATAGCTGCTAAGTAAGCTCTCTTTCACACATACACATGACACGCCCCAGTACAAAGACACCTGTACACACATACAAAGCTTGCACAATCATGACAATAGGCTTCTTAGACTGAATGCTCACTACCTGCTAAGCCCTTAAAACATAGCGTACATATTTTACCCCAGTGGCCTTCACACTTTATGTGAATGGACAAGGAAACAGAGGCACTGGGCCAGTGCTAAGGAACTTGACCTTGTAGTGAGCAAATGATAGAACAGCTTCTGATGGCTCACTCCTGCAGTCTG
Source organism: Peromyscus eremicus (assembly GCF_949786415.1). Lineage (NCBI taxonomy): Eukaryota > Metazoa > Chordata > Mammalia > Rodentia > Cricetidae > Peromyscus > Peromyscus eremicus. Next base: position 84,431,311 of record NC_081425.1, on the reverse strand, counting down.
TAGAGTCTGCTCCACACTGCATGTCAGGGTGAAAGGTACGCTCACACCTGTGCATCACAGATACTTGCACACACAAGCACACCAAGTCAGGAGAGTGCTAGTGAAGATCTCACACCCACCCCTGAGGGCAGAGACCGTGTGTGTGTGTGTGTGTGTGTGTGTGTGTGTGTGTGTGTGTGTGTCCCCATGGCTGGTTTCCGTGTAAATCTCTACAACAGCCTATTTTTGGCAACAACCTGAGAACCTGCACTGAGTTGGGAAGGAACACACAGAACTGGCTTTGACAAGCTGCAACAAGCCAGCCTGGCACTAATTGACTTGAGCACACACACGCATGTACACAGGGCTCTCGTCCAGACGTGACATCCAGACCCAGGGATGCAAACAATGGCATGTGTAAGCACACTCACGCACGCGTTGAATAGAGGAAAGACTCACGCCGGCACTTGTAGCCTTGCTTGTTGAGGCCCCTGGAAGGCAATGCCCCAGCAGAGTGAGTGAGGACACTTCAGTTCAGTCCCTTCCTTCCCATGCCACCCCCAGCAGGTGTCACCAGCTCTCACCAGACAAACTCTTTGCACACAGAGCAGAAGGTGGGCTGCCCAAAGAAGGTGGCGATGAACTCATGGTTCTTGATGTAGTGGATTTTGGCCTGTTTAATGGCTCCACGGCGGTTCATGGTTGGGAACTTGGCCTCCTCCTCGCTACGCATAGACTGTTTGCAATCTATGAGCCATAGAGTGAAGTCAGCCCCAGGGTCCATGAAGGATGCTCCCCCTGCAAATCTCCCAAGATGGTCCCAACATAACCCCATGGGAGTTGCTTCCTTAGGCACCAGTGTGAGCTCTGCCCCTGATCTGGCAAACAAGCTTGCCCCTGCCCATGTCGGGGAGTCTTACCCCCATCCTCCAGGAAATACTGCACAGACATCAGCACCTTGGCCTGAGGCTGCAGGTCCAGCTGCAGGGGTGGGAGGGAGATGTTAAATCAGTGAGGGCGGGCCTGACCCTGGTGAGACTCAGAACCCGCCCCATGGCTCTCCCCCAAGGCCAAGGGGGGAGCCCTATAGCCTGGCCAGACACCTGCCTGCCCAGAGTGGGCAGGGCCCCGCCCAAGCCCCGCCCCACTCTGCACCCAGGGTATTATTACATTTGGGGAAGTGAAAGGATTCAGCCCACACCCTACTAGGCCCTGTGGCCCAGAAGCAGTGCGGAGGGAAACTCCTCACCCCATCCCCCATGCACATTCAGACACCACACCACCATCCCTGAAACACACACACTGTGTACTCTGGGACAGGTTCTTATCTAGCCCAGACCATCTAGAGGGAAGGGCCCAAGCTTCTATTCCAGGACCCAGACCCAGTGGCATTTTCTCAGGAAGAGCATATGGCCAGGGGGCTCCTGTGTCCCTGCCTAACTGGCTGAGAGTCTGAGCAGCCCTGTGTCACACCCTCTTCCATCTGGGTGCCTTCATTCCTCACTGAAGGCTGACCAGTGCTTTCAATGGTCACTGAGCCTTTTTAGTTAGGCTGCAGAAGCCTGCAGGGTTGTATGGGCCTGGCATTCTACTGCCACCAAGTACACCACCAGAGATGCACGTGGGCACATGTGGCATGTGGAGAGCCCTCGTTTCAGCAGGTGAGTGGGCAGGCTGCCAGCTTCCTTCTCTTATCTCTTGGCTGCTAAATATCATGATGTTGGTCCCATGCCTGGCTAGACCTGTACTATCCTTAAAACAGCCCCAACTAGGAACAATGGGTGCCTCTCAAAAACAGAGCCTGGTGTTGGAGCGGGAACACACCACTTTACAGTGCATATCCTGCCTTTCCAAAATTAACGGGGGTGGGGAGGTTAGGGGTAGAGGGGAGAGGAGTAGTTGCAATAACCAAGATAATTCCCTTCACCACCTACAAGGTGTCATATTCTGCAGCGTCTCCATACTTTGCGGTGCTGGAGACAGAATCTATGGTTTCGTGCATGTTAGACAAGCACTCAACCACTGAGCTACATCCCCAACTCTAATTTTATACTTTCACATTTTGAAACAGGATCTCATTACGTTCGATACCCAGCAGGTCTTGAATTTGTGACCACCCTGCCTCAGCCTCCCAAGTACATAGGCTCATAAACCTCGGATACAACAACTGGCTTGCAATAAAGCACTGGATACTCATGCTCACTCTGACAAGAGACCTTGAGGTAAATCAGGGCCGGGATTCAAACCACAGTGGCTACAAAGTCATACTGGTAATTGGTCCTGATGTTGTGGTCACTCACCAAGACCCATCCCGCAAGCACACAATGCACATGCAACACCACGGCCCACGAGCCTCTCACCCAGAACTCAGCCTTGCCATTGTTCTTCTTGCAGCGCTCGGCCAGCACTGACACACCCACGGTCACCTCAGACAGTGGGTCTTCAGCTGCCCGCATTAGCACAATCTGAATGACGCGGCCTTCGTAGACATGGGCATCGAATGTTGACTTCCACTCGGGGTACATGGTGGGCTTCTTCTGTACCAGAGTCTTCCCTCGCTCTGCAACGGGAAGTCAGGCTAGGACTCCTAAGTCCTTCCTTCCCTCCTTATCCCTCATTGCCACACGACCTGCTCTCTGTCCAGTCCCGAGGCTCGGCTACAGCTCTCCAGCATCCCACGAAGCACCCGACAGCCTCTCGTGTCTTTAGGGTACTCTGGTGGGCCCCACCTCTCATCTTCGCTCCTGCTGTTCCCTTTCCTATAATCCTTTTGCTCCAGCTCCATTTCAACTTCTCTTTCTGTTTGCATTCACCCAGTGAACACATGTAAGAGCGGCCACATGCCAGCCATGGACTGGTTGGCAAGGAACATGGCCTGGCCCTGTCTCAAGTCCCAGACAGAGACACGAACCACTGTATTCCTTAGGTAACCACTAAGTCACAGCTGTATGGGATTGAGGACAAAGACCGTGGTTCTAAACCTTCCTGCCATCAAGTGGCCTGACCCTGACATCCAGAGACTTCCTGGAGGAAGGGGCAGCTCAGCTAGAACCTAAAAGGTGTAGGCGGTAGCCGGCAGGGAGCAAAAGGTGAGACTAGAGTGAAGGGTGTGTCCTCCAGAAAGCCACCCTGACCCTAGGCTCCCTCAGCACAAGACTCATCTCCTGTGACCTGTCCAGCTCCCCCTGCTGGGGGACAAGGCAAGGCCAAGCCACTTCTGGAACACAATAGCCTCAGTGTCCAGCTCAGGGCCTGGCCCAAGAAGACGTGGAAATCATGGGGTGAAACCCAAGATGTAGGAGGCGCAATTCAATCAGTGTCAAATCCTGGAGAGAACTTGGTGGCTTCTGTCTTCCTGCATCCTCAGCAGGGTAGCTCAGGGAGACAAGAAGAACCTGGGGGAGAAGGTCCCATGCCCCTCCAGGGACTAGCTTCCAACTCTACCTGTGCTGAGTGCCTCCTTCATCTTCACAGCACAGAAAGGCTGGCTTTCGTCCTCTGTCTGCAGGGAGCCCAGCTCATAGGAATTGAAGGAGATGCGCAGGAACGGCGCCATGGTGAAGCCTGCGGAAGATTGTGCACATGAAGGGATGAAGCGAGACAGTGACGCAGAGGCGGTGGAGACCGCTGCCGGGATGCTACTCAGGCCCCCACTCTCCACAGAGCTCACCACTGGAGCTGCCCCACATGGTACAGCAAATGCACTAGTCTCTGGTGCCAATGGGGAAAGCTGGGCAGTCTAACTTAAGTCTGGGTTGAGGCGCTGCTGGTAAAACTAAAAGATGGGAAACCAGACTTGTCGAGCAACAGCCACCGTGCTGACTGCTTTTTTGTCTACCAGGTCAGGATACTGTCCCCATTCCTGAACTGGACCCTGGAGGCATCTGAATTGTGATCTTGAGGCAATCATTTGGGGAAGTCACTCAGTACCCCTCTCGTGGCCAATTACTGACCACCTAAGCATGCCAGAGACCTAGTATGTATTGGGCTCCCCATTCGGTGCCAGCAACTGCTCTCTTCTCTACTGGGCTCATGAAGCCCCTCTTGATTCTCGGTTGATTTTGCTCATAACCACCTACGCAGAGAAGCATGGCGAACTGAGTCCTGTTTCATTAGCCAAAGAACCCACTCTTTAGATGGGCAAACTGAGACTCAGGCTGAGCCAGATGGAAGGCTAGAGCTCTACTAACTCTGCCCTGTTTGTTCAACACACCCCACCCTTCTGAAGACAAGCCCCTCAGGGTCACATGTCTCCTACCTATTTAGAGTTCCTGTCCTTTCAAACTGAGAGTGGAGGCAGGGACCAAGATCCTTTCCAGGCAGGTAAGGAGGCGTGAAAGGAACACAGTAGGGGGACATGGAAAGGGGTGCAGTTTCACATTTTTCTCCAAATATAAAACTGTATTTTAATGGTGAGTGTAATATACAAAGCTGGACTCAGGGCACCCTGAAAAATACACACACACACACACACACACACACACACCCCAAAAACAAAAACCCAGTTGCCCAGCATGAAGCAGCTCCATCCAGCTCCTTAGCAGGGCAACCAGAAGAGCAGTCCGGTCTTCCCAGAGCTCCCGGTCCAGATGAGCTCAACAGGAAACACTGACCTCAGCCTGCAGCCCAGCCCAGAGTGCCCAGCCAGAGCTCCGGGCCACGCCAGAGCAGAACAGACAGACTAGAGAGGCTGATCCCACCAAGTCCTGCCCAGGTCTGGCTCCTGCTCAGTCAAAGTGAGAGCAGGGTTACAACCTCAGCCTGTGCCCACAGCCCCCAGTCTCAGGCCTGAAACCAGCAGGTGGGCAAATGCTGAGTGCCAGACCAGTGCCCGTGAGAGTTTGGAGGGCAGAAACGGAGAAGCTGCTGCGGGCTCCTGGCCTGGAGTATGCATGAGCCTGCATAGTGGTGGGCTTGAAAGGCGCAGGTCTGCAAGAATAAGACTCCTGGTGTGCTCTCCGCTGTTGGGATAAACGCCATGACCAGAGCAGCTTGAGGAGGAAGGGGCTTGTTCATCTTACAGCTTACAGTCCATCATAAAGTGCGGGAACCTGGATGTAGGAACTGCCCAGAGACCAAGCTGTTCCCTGGCTTGCTCTCCAGGCTGTCAGCTGCCTTTCTTATACCTCCCAGGACCACCTGCTCAGGAGCAGCCCTGCCCACAGTGAGCTGAGACACCCACACCCATCAAGAAAATGGCCTACAGACTTGCCTATAGGTCCATCTGATGAAGGCATTTTCTCAATAGGGGTTCCCTCTCTCACATGATTTACCCAGTCATAAGTGAGTGTGCCTGGGAGGCCATGTAGGAACATGATATGATGAGAGGTCAGTAAATGGTGGCGTGAAAAGCAGGCTACAGAGGCCTGGCGTTGGTCACGTGTAGGAATCTTGGACGGATGTCCCAAATCCCCAAGGAAAAAAGACATCTTGGACCTCCTACTGACCTCGGAGTCCAAGGCATCAAGTGCCCCAGTGAGTGCTTTCAGGGTCTGAAGTAATAAGCAGGGCCCCTCCTAGCACGCACTTGCCATAGGCCACATACCAAAGGTCAGATCCCAGCGGGCACAGCTCGGCCTGTCTCAGTGAGATAACTCAGGAACAAGGCAGGGTAGTGAGCAGCTAGCTTAGTACCTCAGAGGGTAACGTCAAACAGCCAGAGAAAAAGCAGGAGAGGGGGCCTAGGCTCCTCGGGGACAAGAGATTAGAGCCATCCCAGTGGCAAAATGGTGAGGCTGGCTAGACACAGGTTCTTGACACCAATGCTGTCTTGGCTATGTGGCTATTCAGACCTCCTGAGCTCTGAGTCTCTGCAACCTCACATTCCAGAGGAGGACTTGTCCCTGGTCTCTAAGCTGTTCTGCTGGTGTCTCATTAGCCCACTAGGATAAGGGCCAACGTCAGCCTGACAGACTGAGGACACGCCCTCCGGTTAATGCTACCCCTGTGCCCTACAGGACACCGTCTCTAATCTGCTCATGTCCCCACCGTATCTCTTCTCCCTGCCCACAAGTCAGTGACAGCTGGGAAACTGTCCCCAGTTCTGAGACAGCAGGAAAATCATGTCTGCAGGAACTTCTGTCAGCTCACCCTGGACTGTTAAGCACTCCACACACTTGCTGGCCAGCCTCTCCCCACAGCTCCCCCTGGCGTCTAGCTCTGCCGGCAGGCCCAAGGCTTCCCTTGCTCCCAGCTTGCCCTGGGCTCACAGAGCTGTGTGGAAGAGACAAGGAGTCAGAGCAGCCACAGGAGGGTAGTGCCGGGCTCAGGACCCGACCCATGGGCTGCCCTTGCGGCCTCAACTTCGGCTCCCACTCACAGCAGCTTACTGTTACAAGCCACTGGAGGGAAAACCACAACCACAGCAGGTCTGGGCCCCAGCCCTAAACCTGCATCCAGGCCACAGTGCTACTTGCACTGGGGTGCCGTGGTCTTTGTGGGCTGCCATGAGACTACCCAGAAGTCATTCAGGGGTCAAATCACCTTGCCCCCAAGTCCCTGGGACAAAAACGATGGCGAAGGCCCCTGCTGGTGCAAATGCCCATTTGGCCCTCACTTGGAGTACTCAGACCCTAGAAGGGAGACATGGTACACGAGCTAGCTAGCATCTGCTTCTATCTCAGTGTGACCCCGCGAGAGGTTCTGGGCAATGGCATCTATCTGCACAAGGAATCAGTGTGCCCCACAACCTTGCTGTGTGGAGCAGTGGTGGGAAGAGGGGGTGGGACAGAAGCACAGGGGCAAGGTGTGCCCACTATTTATAAACCCCATGCAAATAGGCCCAGGGCCACAGGCCCCAAAGGAAGGCCACTGCCTCAGCCCCAGGCTTTGCAGGCCCAGGGGACAGCAGCTATCCTCACAGCATTCCACGGGTGTGTGTGTGTGTGTGTGTGTGTGAGTGTGTGTGTGTGTGTGTGTGTGTGTGTGTGTGTGTGTGCAGGCAGGCCTTCCCCATTGCCGGGGGCTTCCAGTCTCTATGCTCCTGCCCCTCTAGTCTGTCTCTGAGGAAGAGAGCAAGGGAAAGAGACAAACAGCCAAGCTGCCAATATCAGCTCACCCGCTTCTGAGAAAGACTGTCCTGTCCAAGATGACAACATACGGCATTAGCCTTGTAGTTCTATTTGCTCACTTTTCCCCTGTATAGCCCCAGGAAGTGTTTTCTGGATACAGAAATCAAGGCTCAAAGAGGGTACATGACTTACTCAAGGTCACACAGCTGGTAAGTGGTAAACAAGTGATGGGAAGATTTGATGTAGGCCTGCTGGATGCTGCAATTAATTTCTTTCTAATGGACTACGCCAAGGAGAGATGAAGAAAGGAAAAAAGGCAGAAATGGAGACAGGTAAATAGAGCAGGAATAGCACAAACACTTACGAAGACAGAAAAGCGAGAATGTAGAGCCCTGTGCTTGGCTGATCTATTCACCTACCCTCATCCTGAATCCTGGTCTGGTCCTAGGCCTGCCCTCAAGGCTACTCATCTCCTCCTGCACAACAAGGGTGGTACAGAGCCCTGAACTACTGTTTTTCCTCCTATTCTGAAAACATGGGGAACCGGCCTGGGTCCCTAGCCTTGCCAGAAACCAGAAGCCTTGCGGTAAGGAAGGCAGTGGCTAAGCCACCACAGGCAGGTCACCTTTTCCAGAGCAAATAGAAACCTGTTTCCAGCCAGCCCAAGGCACTGAGAGAGGCTAGCCCCAGGGCACTGTTGGCATTCCCACTGGGTGGCTCCAAGTGTGGTGAGAATGGGAGCAGAGACTGACGTGTCCACCTCCTTACGGTACAGAGGGAGAGCTAAGGCCAGGCTTCCGCATGAAAGGCCTCAGCTCCCACAGTCTCCCTCTACCCTGGGCTGGTTCTGTCTCACAGGCCATAGGGTCATGTCCATTGGACAGCGGGGAAAGCTGGGGCTGGGGATGGAGAAGAGAGACCTTGATCAGACTGCTACGGCCAAGTGTGAACAGGCCCACGAAAACATGAGCTGAAGGTCCTGGTGGGTCACCTGACTTCTTCAACAGATACCTGGGAGCAAACCCCTGAGGAGCCCTGAGCCTACTTCATGTAGCCCTCTACCACCCACACCTGCCTAACCTCAGACTGGCACTCGCTGCCTGATCATAGAAGGTGCCATCTGCTGGCAAGACTAGATGCAGATGGCAGCAAAGTGATGCCCTCCCGGGGCTGCCACCCTACCTGGTGTATAGGTTTGGGAGGGATGAGTGAAGGGGAGAAGAACAGACATAGGTCTGGTCATGGGACAGGATGGATTGAGAGGTGATGTGACTAGCAGGGGAGAGGAAGCTGGCCCTGCAGTCGTGAAGAGCAGGCCAGGTATGAAGAACAGCCAGTCTGTTAACACACGCCTCTAGGAGGATGACCTCCACAGTGGAATTCCCAGACAGAACCAAGGAGGCCATGGGCTTTCATAACTCAGGAAATAGGCCCAGCAGGAAGAGCAGAGAGAAGGCCTCTACCAGAGCCCATGGGCTCAGGTCCCAGCCAGGTCCCAGAACAGGGATGCCTTCCACGGGACTGACCTCATGTCCTGCCACTCCCCCTCACTCCATGGGACCAGTTACTGCCCCCCTCCTCCTCCCTGGATTCTTCATTCCTCTGTTGTTCCTCCCCGCTCTCCACACCCCAGCCGCCCTCTCTCAGCTGTGACTCCTCCCACAGCATGGAACCCTCTCAGCTAGCACTGTTCTTGGAAGAAGTCAGACACCTCAACCCGCCATTTAAGGCTTCCCACATACTGGCCCCATCCTGTTCTCCCCCTCAAATCCCTCTGGCGGCTTGGCACCTCACCTGCCAGCCCCCATGAACCTGTGCACGGCCCTTAGCCAGAATGGCCTTCTTCTCATGTATCCATCTAGATAGTTCCAAAAGCCAGCCCTGGTAATCTCTCCCTACTCCTGAGGAAGGCAGCTGCTTCCCTATTGGTAACCTGTGTCACCGTCTTAGGTGCTGAGGACTTGGGTTTGCTGTAGGTGGGTGGTGTCTTTACCTCTAGTTCAGTCATCTCAGTCCTGGCTACATGATGGCTACTCAGCAATCCCACTACTAAGAGCTGGTGGCGGAGTTCAGTGGTACAATACTTACTTGCCTGGTATAAGACCCTGGATTCAATCCTTAGCACCACAAAACACACACACACACAAAACAAAACATGAAAACCTGGATTAGTTACACACAAGTGTGGTGGGCACTGTCTGTCTGTAATTCTAGCACTCAGCAGGATTGGGAATTCCGGCCAGCTGGGGCTAGAGAAGGACCCTGCCTCAATACCAAAGAGAATTCCAAATACAGTCCATGGGAATAGGAAGTGGGCCTCAGGTGGCATAATCATTGCTTTCCAATTGCACAAGGGCTGGGCTACCCTAAGAATCAAGTGAAAGCTGGGAGTCTTCTCTCAGGAAAATATGCATTCAGTGACATGATTCTGCAAAGAACAGGGTGGGGGCTGGGGCCACAAGAGTCTGCCTCAGCCCCGGGTCAGTCCCAGCAGCGAGTGCCTCAGACAGAGCAAGCTGATGGGACGCACGGTTTGGAGGAGGACTAAGGAGCACTGAGCAGGCTGGGAGCAGGCTTTGCTCAGGCAGTGAGGATTGTGAATGAGAGTAGAAATGGACCTACAAACATCTATTGGCTGGGCTGGCTGCAGGGTCTGTAGCCTGAGCGACATCACAGCCGCCCTGCCAGAGGGCCAGGACTCAGGTACCTGACTGTCAACTGGCTCACAAGCCCTCTGCCAACACACACGGGGTTAGGAACACTTCAAGGGCACAGCCTGCTGCACCAGGCACGGAACTGTAGTCATCTGCAGGTCCCTGAGCTCAGGGACCTCTGAGCTCAATGAGTGGGAGACTTCCAGGTACCCGTGGGGGAGAAGCAAAGGCCCTTCCTGGCCCAAACCAGAAGCCAGCTCCTCTGAGGACAAGAGGTTCTCTGTGAGGAGCCAGGTGGAGGGGGAACATCCAGGACTCTCCAAAAACAACCACACACATGGACACACATGGGCACACCAACTAGCCTAAATACAGTCAGGCATGAGGAGTCTCCTTCGAAGGTAGACACATAAACAGAGGTACACACAGCCCTAGGATGACACAGTGGCATACAAAGAGGAACACCTCCCACACACCCACAGCTGTCACATGTCAACACAGCCAGGCATGTGGGCGTACGCACACACGCATGCACACACACACACACACACACACACACACACACACACACACACGCAGTGTAATAGGCCATATTATACAGATGGACAACAGACCCACATGAGGCACAGAGATGAACTCAAGGACCTGGAAGGACCTCGCATAGCTGATTAGGTTCTGGCACCAAATATAGCTTTTCCTGTCACAGTATCCTTGGGCATAATGGCTGGGGAGAAAAGGAGAGAATGGGAAGGAGAGCAGGGAACCAGGCCAGGATGGGCTTGCCACTTTAGGAGGTCCAAAGAGAATTCCAAAACATGGAAGAGAAGGGACAGGCTGGTCAGGCACATCCCAAGGCAGGCCTTAGCCTGCCCACTTCCCTGCAGAGCCCTGAGGGGAAATGAGCCAATGCTGAAGCTGGAGCTCACAGGTGGCCCTCACAGGCCTGGTGAGTGAGGGGAGGACTTTTAAGTGTGGGGGAGGGGGGACAGCCCACACATGCCCTCCAGGAGCCCCAGGCTCACAACTGCAGAAGATGACCAAGGGGTTGAGCAATTGAACCAAAGCCACAAAGCCAAGGGGGGCCAGGAGCGGGGAGGGGAACAGTTTCCAGCTCAAACTCTTAGACCTGCCCATCAGAACTGTAGGGGTGAGGGGCTATGTTTGCAGGTAGGGACTGCTCTGTTGGCCAGAGTTAGTGGTCCCAAGCCCTTGTCTTATACCTTCTCTCCCTCCCCCGTCTCTCAAAGAGGGTCCCCAGAATGTTCAGATTTACAACAATAAACTGTTTTGTGTCTGGGAGAAGGTAAAATGGCCACTTTGGTTTTGCTATCTGTCTATAACCTCTAAGATGGGCAGTGTGCAGAGGGCAGGGACCAGGACCTCAGGGATCTGGAGAAAGCAGAAAGAGCTAGGAGCACCCACAGGTGGGCCATCCCCCTCACAAGTAGTAAACAGAGAAACTGGTGAGCTCAGGCCTAAATGGGCTGGAATGTAGTTTAGAATGTGGCCAAGTCTCTCCAGTAGCTCCATCTGCAATATGGGAATGATCATACCCATATCCCACGCTGAACGCGGGGCCTGGAATGAGGCAGAGATATACACAGAAGTTGTGAACGCTCCTGTCTTCCTGCCTGGCCCTCTCTCTCCCACCTGTTCCACTACCCCATCTCCAGTTGTCCCTGGTCTTCTTGGGGTTAATCCAGCTGTGGATGCCCTAGGCTGCCTGCTACTCCAGGATCCCATCTAGGTTGGTGTAATTGAGTCTGTGGTCAGCAGCAGCCCCTGATGGCCTAACTGTCTGTGTCTTGATAACCTAGACCCCTAAGCTTTCTCCGGCTCTGCCACTGGTGGACCCCAGAGATCCTCCTACCGTGACCCCAAAAGCCCCGCAGTCTATACCACACACAGACATCTGATCCAACCTTGGCCTAGTGACTGGCCTGTTTACCCAACACGGCTATAGATGTGATCCAAAGCTCCTGCTGTTGTGAAAACAGCAGCTCAGTGACCACAGGCCTGCCCTCCTGGCCCCCGGGCCAGGGCCTCTGAGGGACAGTTGTTCCGTCTTGTATCTGAGGCCTTTCAAACTTTCCCACCAACCCAGCTTTAGACGCTCAGGTCTCACTTTGGACCTAAAACCCCATACTGTAGGCGTACGTGCCCACCTGGCTCTCCAACCTCACCACATGAATGAGTCAAAAAAAAAAAAAAAGAAGAAGAAGAAGAAGAAGAAGAAGAAGAAGAAGAAGAAGAAGAAGAAGAAGAAGAAGAAGAAGCAGCTCCAATCAGCCCACAGCAGCCTACTGATGTCCCACGTCCATGTGTCTTCATCTGCCAGGAGTGCCCACGTTCACAGTCATCAAGCCAGAAACCTGGGGCCGGTTGTCTGCTTATCTGCCTTCCCCCATGCAGCTCACTCCCCAGCCTGCCTTTGTAGTGAGTCTCCATGCCTCTCCTGCCTCCACCTCCCACCCCAACCCGGTCCCTACTGCTGAGCCCAGACTGAACACCTGCCTGCCTACCGCTCACCCTCCCCTACTCTGGCCCCCACATTCCCTATGCCCCGGCTCCAAACAGGGCTTTCAAGACTTTTAAGACAGTAAAGCAAACCTTGCCATCCCTGACTCAGCTCCTAGTGTTTCCCACCAAGTCCATCAACCTGCAGCCTTGACCTCCCTGACCTGCCTTCTCCTCACTCCTGGGCCCTGGCTACAGGGACCCCTTTCAGTTCCCCGACAACCAAGTTCACTCTATAAGGAGCTTCTGAGTGCAGTGTTCTGTCTTCCTATACCCTACCCCTACAGTGGCTCCTTCCCATCATTCACGCCTCACATGGACATCCCTGTTCTGTCTATTTCACAGATGAGGCAACGGAGGCTGAGAGCAGTCTAGTCTCTGGCTTGGGTACACAGGCAGGAACAACTACATCCGAGAATATCTGATGTGGCGGAGGTCTTACCCCTGGACCTTCAGGATATCCTCCCTTACATATGGCCCAGGTTCCCATTGATCTCCAGCCCTCCAACCTCCTGGGCCTGTATGCTACACCACCATCCTTACCATTCTTCATCACCAGAGACTCCCAGCCTCTTGGCCCCAAACAGCAAGGGGCAAAGACGAGCTGACCTTCTCTGTATTCCTGGGACATGAAGGTTCCTCCCACCAACTGCCACATATCAGTGATGCAACAAGGATGGATGTACATGCCCCACTTTCCAACCTAATCAGTCCCAGATGCCTGGCCCTTCTCTGACCCAAAGGCTAACTCCAGGGGTCCCAAGGATAGGTAGCCTGATTAGAGGGCTCACCACCCACCTCCTCATTCCAAACCAAAGTTCTGCAGGGACCCAAGCAGAGAGGAGCCCTAAGCGGCTAGCTGTGGGCTACCTTTCCTCCTCTTCATACATTGTTGTGAGATCTACTTTCCTCACTTTGAAAGGGAGCGAGGGGGACACAAACAGGAGCAGGCTGCTGACTGTGCATAGCTACTCTACCCTGGGGCCCCTTCTGAAGAGGACATGCGACCCACTGAATCAGTAGAGCCCTCCCCAACGCCTAGTATCGCCTAGTATCGTGAGTGGCAGCAGAATTAACAGAATGGAGGACTTCTTAGCTGGGTTCCACAGCCATGTGGCTGTGACACCAGGATACATTATCAGTACCACTTGATGGATTTGCATAGTTACTCTGCACCAGGTACTGAGTGCTTTACATGCCTTCCATTCCTGCCATTTTTTCTTCCTTTGTTTTGTAGTTGTTTTTTCCAAGACAGGGTTTCTCTGTGTAGCCCTGGCTGTCCTGGAACTCACTCTGTAGACCAGGCTGGCATCGAAATCAGAGATCCACCTGCCTCCGCCTCCCAAGTGCTGGGATTAAAGGTGTGTGCCACCACTACTCAGCCAATTCTTGCTATTTTGCATACACTTATCTGCTGTTTCCCAAATAGCTCGTAAAATGAATATAAACATGATTTTGTCAGAGAAAGAAAAAAAGGTACTGAGTGTGAAAACCACTTACACAGATTTATCCACACAGCTGCTTGGTGCTACCTAATTTCTGAAACACAGAAGGGGCACTGCCACCCCCACGGGCTGTGCCTACTGGTGCTGACGCCCCTTTGGCCTACAGGCTTGGAACAGGGAGGACGCGGGGCTGTGGGGCTGCAGGCGACTTACTGGTCTCAGGCCCCTGTCTCCCACCAGAGTTCCAGACAAGCCTGGGCAGTCTTGGTATGGAAAGCCTAGTCAATTGGCCTAACCCACAGGCCAGACACCACTCCCCTCTACAGGCAGAGCTGGGGTGAAGCAAGCCGCAGGCGGGCTGGTCAGTCCTCCTCTGAAACCACTTCCTGGGCAGCCCAGAGGAAGTGAGTCTCTGGAAATATCATGGACCAGCTGGGTCTCTTCCCTGGGCCCAAGCCTTGGAGAGCAGACCCCCAGGAGAAAAATGCCCTGCTGGACAGGCCCCAGAGTTCAGCAACTCCACTCTCTCCAGGCATAGTGTGAGGACAGAGCAGCTAGCTGTAGGTCCACCACTGGCCTATGATCACCTTGGTCCCATGACCTAACAGGCCACTCACTTCCTCTTCTGTGGCACTAGCCACAGCTTGCAGCAGCTGACCGACCCTCCTCCACACTTGTGCCCCTATCTCTAACGCCAAGCCCTTGTCAGCCTGAGGACCTAGGTCATGTGGGCAGATCCCTCTCTTCAGCCCTGGTGATATTTTTTTATTTTATTTTATTTTTTGAGACAGGGTTTCTCTGTGCAGATTTGGCTGTCCTGGAACTCACTATGTAGACCTGGCTGTCCCCGAACTCACAGAGATCTGCCTGCCTCTGCCTCCTGAGTGCTGGGATTAAAGGTGTGTGCCACCCCCGCCAGCTAGCCCTGGTGATCTTAGCTATACCTGGAAGCTCACTGTCAGGTGATAGACTCTGGCTGCCAGAAGTGGGTAATGATCCAGACCGGGGCTCGCCATCTGACCTAGCATGGGCATGTGTGATGTGTGTAGATAGTCACAGAAGGAAGTAAGCCTCTGTATGAGTGTATGAGTGTGTCCCTTGAGGAGATGCATGTGAACAACTGTGCTTACGTGTAGGCGGAGTGTGCCTGGGGCGAGTATGCCCAGCGCAGCTTGGCTTGGTCTACCTGTGTGAGCACGTGCGTGTCTCTGCCAGCCAGACAGGTGATGTTTGAGAGTTTGCAGTAGGCAGGCTCTGTGGCTAATAAACCTGAGGCTAAGTGATGGGAGGAGCTGGCTTCCCTGACTTCAGGCAGCTGAAAGCTCCAAGCAGATCAACTCCTCCCCACCAGGTTTGGGGCAGGATGAACAGATAGAAGACTCAGTGATGATCCTGCCCTTGTCCTCCCTACCCCCACTGAAGTGAGAACCTCAACCTCCTCCCTCTCCACACTGAGGAAGCTTCAAACACACCCATAACACACACACCCACCCACCCCCCACCCCCCCCCCCCCCGCACCAACAGCGACTAACAGCCGGAGGGTGGGAATGGGGGCTGATCAAGGAGACCACACCCGCCAGCCTGTCCTGTCCCTCCCCGGATTCCAGCACACACACTCATACTCCCCCACACATGTACACATACACATGTGTGTGTACATGCAGACCTTTGCTCACTGGGGCTCCTCTAGTCACACACAGAACTACTTCCTTCCTCCCTCCTTTCTGTCTCTTCCTTCTTTCTGTTTGTTTTGGGTGCCGGGGTTTCTACCAGAGTGTCACACACGCTAAGCACACTGCCACAGAGCTCGGGCACCAGATGCACAGGACTTGACTGCACCAGGGACTCAAGGAAGCAAGGCTGGCCAAAGGGGCACTGCTAACTTCAGAGACCGGCAGCCTTCCCCGGCATTCCTCGAAGACCATGCCCCGCAGAGCCTAGTCCTGAAGCAGGAGGCGGAGGAGAGACTACTCAGTCCTTCTGGGAGACCCCATTCTATTCCTGGCCCAGCATTCAACCCACCACGGGGCACAGGTGAGCCTGTTTCCTTGTGACATGAGGGCAGTTTGAGGAACCATGGAGAAACTGACACATCCACCCCAACCCTTGACCTACATGCAACTTTCCCTCAAATTGACCAAAAGCAGTGTGGGTTCCCGTCCTCTGAGCTCCAAGGTCACAGACACGGCCAGGTATCTGGCAGGAAGTCCCTTATGAACAAAGCAATGGGCACCCCCGCTGGACACTCTGCTTCACACCCAGATCACAGCTTTTGAATGGACCCTGGGATCCAGCCAGTCCCAGTGGAAGAAGACAAGTCTCGAAGACGAAGGGTACCCTGGCACATTGCCCACCTGCCTGAGACGACCCATCCTACCTGGGCCTCCCAGCTCCTGTTTGTCCTGGCTCCTACAGTGCTGTAACCACTCACTAGGCACCAGGAGTAAGTAGGCCCAACGCCCTTGCCTGGGCCAACTCCCAGCAGACCTGTAGAAACAGGAGAAAACAGCTGAGCTGGGAGACACAGCCAAACAGGCTCCGGCACCGGCCAGCGTCGGCACAGCCAGCACCGGCCAGCTCAGCTCTGCTGGGCGAAGGAGTTCAAGCTTCCCTGGGCTTGACTTGATCTTCTAACAGTCGATGGCTGTTAGGCTCCAGTTCTCTCGGGACCCAGCTATGTGTCCCTCCCATGTTAGGGTCTAGAACACTGTGTCCTTGCCCTTAGAACATTTCGAGCATGGTAAAGAGGCCATGGAACACGGCTGGGGTGGAGGGTGAACACCTGCTCCTGTCAAGGAGGTGGACCTAAAGGTTTTGGAGTTGCAGGGTACAATCAAGCACCAACCTCAGACAATTCCTTTGAGCCTTTTTTTTTTTTTTTTTTTTTTTTTTCAAATAAAGACAGGGTCTCACGTAACCCAGGCTGGCTTCAAATTCACTATGTAAACTGAGCGAGCCTCTCTGCATTCTTCTTTTGTTTGTTTGTTTTTGTTTTGTGAGACTGGGTCTCTTCAAACTTGCAAGATCCGCCTGTTTCTGCCTCCTGGTGCGGGGATTAAAGGCATGTCACTGTGTCCAGCTGTAAGCCTACTTTTTAAGTGGGGGAAATATTACTGCTGCAATGCCCCGGGTGGCTCTGAGGGTTCAAACATGTCTTGCCAGCTCTTGTGCTGGATTCACAGTGAAAACAAAAGATGACTGGAGTCCAGTGAAACACAACCTGTAAGCCTAGCTAGCTACTCAGGGGCCTGAGGCATAAAAAGCGAAAGTTCAAGGCTAGTGTTGGCTACATGGAAAGTCCAAGGCCAGCCTGGGTAACCTAATGAGACTCAAAAATTAAAGAGTTTAGGATGTTGTTCAGTGATGCTTTCAAGTAAGGCCCTGGGTTCAATCCACAGTACCACTAAAAAAGCGAGAGAGGAGAACATAATGGATGGATAAGGACGCATCTTAGTCCTTGTTTTGTAGTTTCAGGTGATTCTCACATTACTATTGCACCATTATATAGTGAAAAAAACTGAGACCTAGAGACACCCTGAACAGGAGGACAGCAAAAGCAGCAGTGCCCTAGGTGTCCTGGCATTCCCACTGCAAACCAGGTGGTTCCCTGCGGTGGCGCACACCTTTAATCCCAGCACTCCGGAGGCAGAGGCAGGCAGATCTCTGTGAGTTCAAGGCCAGGGTGGTGTACAAAGCAAGTTCCAGAACAGCCAGAGCTGTTACACAGAGAAACGCTGTCTGGAAACAACAACAAAGTCCCACTCCCCCAGCTAGAGACCCCATCATTACTTCCTGGAAGCAACAGCAGCCTCAGGCTTTATCTTTCCATCAGTACTTCAAATTATTTCCAGTTTAAATTTAAACTCCAATTATCTGTGCCAGAAAAATGGTGTCAGAACCCTGGATCATCACAATTCTGAGTCACCCCCACTCCCCACAGCATAGCTACAGAGACTGGGAGCCGGCTGGGGCAGAGCTGAGCAGGTCCGGGGCCTGGCACTCTGTGAAGAATCCTGCTTCCTGGCAGCAGCCAGGGAGGCAGGGAGCGGCGAGTGACATGCCGTGTGGGAAACATGGTTGGGAACTATCAGGGTTTCATTCACCCCAGATTCCAGAAGAAGGGCACACACAGCCAGGAACGCCCCCCACGTACAACTTCACACGTGCAGCGGGCCTTCACCCTCAATGTGGCCGGGACTGCTGAAGAACCACCAGTGCCTGCCTGAGTCCTCGCTCGCTCGGTTCCACAAAGAAACTCAGCGCACAGAGGCCTGGCTTGGCACTCCTGACCTTAAAGGGCATGGTAAGTACCGGAGCCCACGGCTTTTTTGGTCCAGAACCACTGCAGCCCCGGGTCTTGTCTCCAGCTTTCTCCATCTCTCGGGGAGCCAGGGCTGGGCTTGTGCACACAGAGCACACACCCAGCACCTCCTGCCCTCCCTAAGCTCATTCACAGCTAGGCACTCGCCTTCCCTCCTAGTCCTAGCCACATACCCTACACACCTCCTGCTGCTGTCACCCACACTCAACCGCTCCATTACCCACAACCCCGTCACTCCTCAGCACACACCTGCAGTTTCATACAGTCAGACTGTGAGTCTCTACCAGTCACTCTCTCACTCCAGCTCCATACCGCCAGTGTCAGCTTCAGCACAGCCCTGTCATCTACCACAGCCTTCACAACATCGTACAGACTGTCACTGAGGGAACACACACACCCTCCACACACACACACACACACACACACACACACACCCCACATACATAC